>NC_142987.1:1156585-1781585 GCF_061535395.1 Colias eurytheme | reverse complement strand
GGTAGTTAATAGTTTTCTTTGTTCTATATTTTCCATTTGTTGTCGTTGCATGCACGACATGACCAATCCCGCGCGAGAGAAATATCGATTTATTTCTCAAGTTTCTTATTATACAGGGTGTCCCACTGTTGGTATACTAAGCTCAAAGGAGGTCATAGTTTTGCATACGCTGAGTACGTAAAAAATACTTATAAAATTCCAGACACATTTTTTTTTTCAAATAGATGAATTCTTAAAACTCTATGTGTACACCCATAACAAGCAACCCGCCCAACTTTACCACCAGCACGTGAGCTATCGTTTAAGATTATGTTTTTATAGACAAAATGCTCATATTAGAGAAGCGGTATATGCCGGCTGCGCGAAGTCAGAGAAGAAAACATGGATTTTCAGGAAAAATTTAGCAAAAAATTTTTGACATAATTTTGTTGTTTAAGTATTTTTTACGTGATCAGTGTATGTAAAACTACAAGTCCTTTCGCGCTTAATATACCAATAGTGGGACACCCTGTATAAAGTGGCTGTAATTTTAGAATATTCATTTCAGTATTGCTATTTCATATTCTTATTTTCCCTTAAAAAAGCGATGTATATCTATTATATCTATTCTTTTGTAGTCATCTTAATTCATAACAGACAACGACAAATAAATTCGTTAAAACTCAATAAAATTTTGTCGCCATAATATCAGGATTTGCTGACAAATTCAGTCAATTATTTGTTAGCATCTTTTAGCCTTTATTAGATATAAGACGTCGAGTATTTTTTCTTATTTGGCACAATTTTGTGACGTTAGATATAAACAATGATCAAAACTCAACAAAAAGGGTCGACAAAATATTGTCGTGGCGTGCTAAGCTAAGGCGACAGATATTATTACCAGTGAGTCTTTTTTTATTAAGTGAAGTACATTCAAGCATGTAATTTCTTTTCGCGTGAATGCTCATAAAATGATTCCTGTTTGATCTCTAGCTGGACCATTTAATTGTTTTAACTCAAAAACTTTTAAATGCACGAGTAATCATATTTCTGAGTAGTTTGATTATAAAAGGTTATTGTTTCCTTACTTTGATCAAAAGACAATAGAGGCTATATTCCATTGAAAAGTTACATTTGGGGTTGCATTTTTTAGAGGACGCAATTTTATTTTTTTGATGTGTAGGGGGGTTCAGTGTGAAGCTATCACCAAGTTTGTGGGGTCGCCACCCTTGTCCCACGGCCGCCATCTTGAAAATTGCGGTTGATATGGTTTTTACGATATATCTCTTTAACTATTTATTTGATAAAACAATTGTTAACATTGTTTGTAGCAAATTAAATTCTCTACAACTTTGGTCCAGTAACTTTTTGTCGTAGAACTATAAATAAAAAAGTTATAAGCGAAAATGTTCAGAAATTAGAGATATTTATATTTTTCAATAAAACTTTTTTTTATCATTTTACGAAGAAATGATATCAGACCATTATTGTAGATTGTTTTTTGAGGAACAACTTTTATATAACAACATTTTTTCATTAAGTAAATAGCTAAGATTTTACAGCGCTCCGAAGTGAGTACTATTTTTCAGTACTCTTAACTATACAGTATACATATATTATGTGTGTACTAATAATAATTTGTCATCAGTAATTGTTTTGAATATTTTTAATAATTAATAATTAATTTTGCAATATTATTAATAATTAATTATTGACTGAACTGACTTGAAGTCTGGAAGCGCGTTTTTTTACGTCGAAAAGCAGGGCTGAAATGTTCTGCAGTGTGCTTCCATTGTTCTGGAGTCTGGGAAAAGAGCCAATAGCCATTATATGTATAGTAAGAAGTACTGAAAAATAGTACTCACTTCAGAGCGCTGTAAAACCTTAGCTATTGACGTAATGAAAAAATGTTGTATATAAAAATTGTTCCTCGAAAAACAATCTACAAAAATGGTCTGATATCATTTCTTCGTAAAATGATAAAAAAAAGTTTTATTGAAAAATATAAAAAGCTAAAAAGCCTAAAAAATGTAACATTTCAATGGAGTACTAGGCGTGTAGAAATTTTTCATTTCAATTTGTCTACACGTCTATCACTAATTCTCCAATCGAGAAAGGAAAACATCGTGAGGAAACCTTCTTATTTAATTATTTAATTATCATTAATATAACGTTTAATAAAGATAACTATAGCATTTTTTAACGGTCGGTTAAAATTATTTTCGCTTATAATTAATTAAACCGCCTTCAAAAAATACAAACTAAAGTCGAATCGAAGTCTTTGTTCATATTAAATGTATTACTATTAGTAGGTACTAAAAATAAAATCCTCCATAGCCTAAAAAATCTGAAAAAATGACCAGAAATAAAATAAACACACGCACCTAATCATTAAAATCGATCAATATTTTCAACCCAAGTCAGTTAAAACTAACTGGAACAAATTGAGAGATTCGGTAAAAATGAAATCTTTAACGTTATTCAATACTAGCGGTCCGCCCCGGCTTCGCCCGTGGTACATATTTACGTTTTCTCTACATAAAAACCATCCTCGCACTTCAAGGAATATAATAAAAAAAGAATTATCGAAATCGGTTCAGCCGTTCTCGAGTTATGCGCTTACCAACACATTTTGCGATTCATTTTTATATATAAGAAGAGAAGAAGAAGATTAGCAGGCGAATCACGTTCGTCGAACATTCGAGAAGGCAGTGCAGTAACTAAATGTTCTCAGTAAACTTAGTTCTAGAATATTCGATTAATATCTATGGAAGATATCGAATAGTTTAATTGTTTGTTAGGATTTAGAGTAATTGTAGGTATCTTATTCTTTTCAAGCTATGCCCCGCGGTTTTACCAGCAGTGCTCCGCTCCACGACACAGTGACGAAGACCGCTATTTGCTTCTATTGCTCCTATTACGCTCCAACAGGAGCGTAATAGGAGCAATAGAAGCAAATAGCCTTCTTCGATAAAAAGGCTCTACTTATCTAACAACGAAATAATTTTTCAAATCGGACCAGTAGTACCTGAGATAGCGCGTTCAAACAAACAAACTCTTCAGCTTTAAAATACATGGTATTATATGGATACCAAATATTAGTTTGTACAATAATGGTGGTTAATATAAATAAAAGTATGATAAGTATGAATTGACAGACGAACTAATTTTTACACGCTTTATATTAAGCTTCACCTGTATGTTTGTTTGTAACCGACTTCTTTGGGCGCGATTATGTCCCACTTTAAACGGCCAGATTTCGTTCAAACTTTGTAGATTTATTGAGGACCGATGACAATACACTAATTTGATAAAATTTTCTATTTTTTAGTTCGGTTTTCTATAAAAAGCGTGTTGTTTAGTTTTTTTTAACTATTAAGGGCGCTTGTGCACTACAAGGAATTTTACTGTCTGGCATTCCGATTTTTTACGGTCCGGTTTGGCATGAAAAATCCGATGAATTGGCTTGTGCACCTGTCCGTCTTTACTCGGATCAGTGCGGTACAGTTCAAGGAAGTTTGGCGGTAGAATGCTATCATATTTTTTTTGTATTTTACAAGAAACGAGTAAAAAATAAATGTTGTGTGGTTTTATGAAACCACGGTAAAAGTGAAACTGTTCGAACGGTTCCGAACACTGCTTTGTGTAGCGCATGTCGCGTCGCGGACGCGATACACGCGACATGCGCTACACAGACCAAAAAGTTTGAGACGATGTAATAAAAGTTTCACTTTAAAAATATAGAAGATGAAATATTATATTACTTCGTAAGATATATTATTCTATAAAAAGTAAAGTTCCGTAAGAGATTTAAAATGCGTGTTTCACTTATTTATTTTAATCGGTGACGAGGAGCTAAAGCTATGCCCACTTGAACTTTAACTTACCAACACTTACTTAGATAATAATTATAGGTCAATGTATATAAAAATAACAATACCGACTTTTCAAATCACATTGCCAGCTAAAAGGAAGTAAAACAAGAGCTTGCTTTCAATTGGCATATGCTGTAAAAAGAGTAAAATCCAAGCAAGTGGGCATTCGAAAACAATTATATGTATAGCGACTCGTCGACACAAAAAACCATCCGGAATAGGGAAAAGTGAAATGTCGGACAGTAAAATTACGTATAGTGGACAAGCTAGCATTTAGATTAATAGCGTGCCGTACCGGACCGTAAAAAATCGGAATGCCGGACAGTAAAATTCCTTGTAGTGCACAAGCGCCCTAAGTATTATTTAAATATTCGTTACTTTTACTTTGTGTGTGTTAGTTTTCTGAAATGATTTTGATTGGATTTTAAATAATACCTTATAAACATACTTATACATACTTAGGAGAAGATACTTGAGCCGCTAATAGCACGGAGGGGACATGACATTCCCCATTTATATGTTACTAGCGGCCCGCCCCGGCTTCGCCCGTGGTACATATGAAAAATAGATGTTGGCCGATTCTCAGACTTACCCGATATGCACAGAAAATTTCATGAGAATCGGTCCACCCGTATCGGAGGAGTATGCAGACTAACATTGTGACACGAGAATTTTATATATAAGATTTAAGCGACAATCTATAAATGAATTAGGTAATAGAATCCTTATCCTTGTCGACAATATATTGCTTATTAATATCTACACAGAAACAGATATAACAATTACAATTAACGAATATCAACTTATTTACTTCATTATTTAATTAATTTTATTCATATAGTACATATAGGTACTTATCACTACATAGTACCTATAAGACAAAGTTGCTTTATTTGTCCCTTTGTATGCTAAAATCTTTAAAACTACGCAACGGATTTTAATGCAATTCTTTTAACGGATAGATTGATTCTTGACGAAGGTTTTAATGTGTAATTTAGACTAACTTTAGATTTGATTTTACACAAAGCGAGCGAAGCCGCGGGCGTAAAGCTAGTATACAATATTATATCAATATTCAGATTGCTTTTAATGCATCGGCTAATAGCAAGAGACGACAAATATGTATATATTGTTTTAAAACGACACGTGCATCCAATATTCCCGGCTTTTTGCGTATAAATTTAATAGCGGAGATAAAAAGTAAAATTAACATAAATTTTAATAATTTACAATATATTATTAAGTTATATTTATGACTGTTTATTTTGACGCGTTCAACACTGAATTAAATATGTGCAGTTTTATTATTAATAATAATTATACTGGTACATAATGATATATTAATTAACATATTATTGTGTAATACATACTTATCTAGTGGTCGAATTTTGAGCATATTTTATTAAATTTTAATTTACATAAAACTTTTGCTCTTTACGATTACTTATACATATAATCTGAGTCCATATTTTGTGTTTGACTTTAACAAATGTTCATTGCATGATTAATGTTTTAGGTTCTTAGGGCAAAAAGGTTTCTCTTTATGTATTCATGTATACTGGACCTTTTCACTTTAACGACTATCATATCTCTCATGTTTTCCACTGCATGTATCGCTATAAATCCATACTAATATTATAAATGCGAAAGTAACTCTGTCTGTCTGTCTGTTACTCAATCACGCCTTAACTTCTGAACCAATTTGCATGAAATTTGGTATAGAGATATTTTGATATCCGAGAAAGGACATAGGCTACTTTTTATCCCGAGAAATAGGATAGGTTTTATCCCGGAAATCCCACGGGAACGGGAACTATGCGGGTTTTTCTTTGACTGCGCGGGCGAAGCTGCGGGTGGAAAGCTAGTTATAATATAAATTCTACGAATCTGCATTCTAATAAAAAAACAACATGTGAATTATTCTAACGATTCCCTAAGGATCTTTCGTGTGTGTTCCATTACACACTATGCGATATAATATACATTCCACTTATACATTCCACTTATTTGACGACGCGGTTGGCGCAGTGGTAAAGTAACTGCCTACTGAGCCGACGGTCCCGGGTTCGATCCCCGGTCAGGGCAAATATTTGTGTGATGAACTCAATTATTTGTTCTTGGGTCTGGGTGTTATTATCTATATATGTATTTATTAAATATTATATTTATCGTCGCCTAGTACCCACAACACAAGCCTTAATTGAGCTTACTGTGGGACTAGGTCGATTTGTGTAATAATGTCCTATAATATTTATTTATTAGAATTGTTATATCAATCCACTAGCTGCGCTTCACGGTTTCACCCGCGTGGCTCCATTTCTGTTGGTCGTAGCGTAATGATAATAATATGTAGCCTTCCTCGATAAATGGGCTATCTAACACCGAAATAATTTTTCAAATCGGACCAGTAGTTCTTGAGATTAGTGTTGTCAGGATTGTGAACTATCCTGACGACTACGCGTGTGTTCCACTGCACGTATCGCGATGAAATATAAATTCTACAGAACATGAAACATCGCGGTTGGAGAAATACTCTTAAATGATTGTAAGTAGTTAAACCCAGTCCGTATTAATTTATTGATAAAATATAAAATACTGCACGAGACAATCCTTTCTAACTAAACATTCTTACCAAAAAAATATACCAGCCGAACTAAGAACCTCCTTTTTTTGAAGTCGGTTAATAGAGCAACTGATGTATTGCAATCAGGTATCAAACTTACTCATTTTATAAATTGATAGGTTCATCTTTTATGCAGAAAAAGTTAATTGGATGTACGCATTTTAGTGCAGATATAAATTATAGTCTGGTTACAGATATCTCGTAATTTTAGCAGCGTAAGTACCTACCGAGAATAAAGCTCCTGCCTGCATATGGATTAATATTTCATGCAAAAACAATTAATCGAAATCTATGAACTTTGGTATGCCGATGTAAATAGGTAATTATAGTGTGGAATATCAGAAATTATTATTTGTAGCAGAACCTATATCTACCGAAAATAATAAATTATATACCTACCAAAAGCTTCCTCTTGAATCACTCTACCTATTAAAAAAACCACATCAAAATACGTTGCATAGTTTTAAAGATTTAAGCATACCTACATAGGGATCGAGAAAGCGAATTCGTTTTATACTACGCAGTGATAAGTCTTAAAATAAAATATAACATGAATCTGAATATCCCATATTCTAGCTGTCTCATCCTTTTACACGAGAGAACATTGGCCTAGCAAAAGATAAAGTAGTCACAATAAATTTACTACAGTTTCAGAACGAATTGGAGGCTTACTGATTTAACTTGAAATGGATAAACTTATCCTGTATATCAAAAAGGAATTATTCAACAAATAAAATTGCCGATTTTTCAATGCTTGGATAAAACTTATCGGAAAGTATTACACGATAATATTAAAAGGCCCTTAAAGAAAAAAATATATATTTTATTCTTTAAGGGCATTGAGATAATATTAATAAGGAGACGACACCGCCTACATCACTTATGTTCCACTCAACATACGTCATGTGACGTATGTTGAGCGGTATTTTTTAATGGTTTTAAAGTGAAACGCATCAAACATGCCTTCGTGTGTGTTACGATATTGCACAAATAATACAAATAATACGGAAAAGTGCAAAGGAATAACTTTCATCGTTAAGTACCTAACTAGATAATAATTTTTAAAACTTAGTTAGAGCAAAAAAAATGGCGCACAGATTTTGTTCGTGGTGTCTCCTCCATACGTAGTAATATTATCTCAATGTTTAAGGGCCGATTTTTCAATGCTTGGATAATACTTATTCGTCGAATAATTGTCCGTATTTATGCAAAATGGAACCACTCGACAAATTTCGTTTTTTGATTTTATTGAAGAATACTCATCCAAAAGTGGTCTAAATTCTTATACAAACAAGAACCACATGATTTTTACGTTGGAAACAAGGTATACTAAAAGCAGAAAGGAACCACCAGCAACAACGAATAATTACATATTAAGCAAAACCGAACCACAGCACCACGGGACTGCTTTGTTCAAACAAATAAACGATATTACTATCATGTCATTTTATACAAAACAGATCCACACCTACTTGGTACCATTATACATTACACATATTTCTATTAATAACAATTATTTTTAATACACAAAATGGAACCAGGTTTCTGTGGTATGGTTATGCGTAAAATAAATACATAATTTAATTGTAATTTTTTATTGCAAAATAAAACCACAAGCATTCGGTTCTATTATGCATAAATAAATATTGTAAAACATTCTGAAACCCATTATCGCTATATGGAACCAAATGCCTTGACTTGTTACAATGCTTCTCATCTTTAAACAACGTATTTCATTACTTAAATAGCTCAAAGTGCAAAACTCCAATTTTTAAAGTAAAACGTCGAACATCTGTCAATATAGGTGACATTCAGCGAAGTAGTTCGAATACGTGACGGTGTTTTTTTCCTCCGCGAAGTAAGTTCTATTGTTTTTGTTAATTACCTTTAAAATTAAATGTGAAAATGTTTAGTAATAAATAAATAAGCAAGCAATGGGTAAGAAAAGCATTGGAGACGAACACCGAAGATAATAATGAAGATACAACGGGTAAGTAGTTTTATTTAATGCATTTAAGTACTTATTGAATCTGAGATGCAGGTACGCTTTATCCACTTTTGATTCATTCCCGATTGTGGTGTGATTTTAAGAAGATAGTTCATTGTAAGTAAGGAATCCTCTGTGGATTTACGTATTTTAACGACAATGTCGTTGTTCACGAAGGCGAGTCGAATTAAGAGTCATTTTGTTACGATTCATCTGTCATTGTGAGATGAAACTACTAAAGTCTAAACCCTGTTTTAAAAATAACTGTCGATGATCTAGGTACCTACCTACTATTTTGGTAAAATACGTTTAGATGTATTTCTGATGCCGCTGTAACAACAAATACTAAAAAACAGAATAAAAAAAGACGTGTGGCACTCGGGGACTGCCGCGGTAAAGCTATTGCATAGCATGCCTTCAAGCCACACCTCCGAGCCCGTCGGAGTGAGGTTTTTTCGTTACGGAATTTCTCGATTCATTCCCCGCGCTCAAGGCCCGCGATAGAAGCTATGCAATAGCTTAATAAATATTTAAGAAGCTCCCATACAATAAGCCGTGATTTTTTTGCCGTTTTTATAGATAATGGTACGGAACTCTTCGTTGCGCGAGTCCGACTCGCACTTAGCCAGTTTTTTGTACATGGCGCATGTACATACAACATACTTAGTCGTCTAGTAGGGACACGGCTTTATAAGAACTAATAATATTTTGCTGTCGCCATATACCTACCTACGTATAAAAGCCACGCGGCTTTATTGTTTTGATTTAAAGCTTTTTTTCTTTTTATTACAGAAGATAACGAAGAACCTTATACGTCGCTGCCTCTGGAGAAGCTTTCTTCACCTTCTAGCGATATTCAGTCCATATTACATCTCATTCCACAAGATGCACAGTTTTTATAACGGTCTCATTAGTGATGATGCAATAGAAGACCACATAGATGGACTAGACACGGTGGATTTCGAAATCCAATTTGATGATAACGTCGAATAAACGTCCTATATAAGTATTATTTTATATATTTTATTAATTAAAGCTTTAATTACGATATTATAAATACATAGTTTCATTTATATCATTAAATCCCTGGGATGTGGTTCCTTTTTGTATAAGAGAAAACCTATCAATTGATAAATGTTAAAAGGAACCACATGCACATTTTCTTAATTATCTAGAAAGTTTAAGAATATTCAGAGCAAATTTATATACACATACTTAAATAAGTAATTTATCAATGAATTTAAATAAAATAAATTTTAATTTTACTTCATCTAACAGAGCTGCAAATGTTTTTGTAAATCCTTTAATATCTCAGAAGTGCGTTTTTGCTGGGTGGTTCCTTTTTGCTTAAATACGGACAATTAATGTATAAAACTACCATTTTAAAAACGTATTCTAATTGTCCGTATTTGACAGTTTACGTGTTGTTTTAATATTATCGTGTAATACTTTATTGAACGGATAAGTTTTATCCAAGCATTGAAAAATCGGCCCTAAGTACTTATTCGTCGAATAACGTATTAAACTACCATTTCAAAAATGTATTCTTTTCATATATTTGACAGTTTACGGGTGACATTTTAATGTTAGTGTCATAGACTTTTTTATACGTCCATGGTTAGCGTGTAATACTTTATTGGGCGAATAAGTTTTAACCATGGATTGAAAAATCGGCCCATGGATAAAGTTATCCATCAAAAAGGGATGATTTTGACAAACTGATCTTAAACATATATTTTTAGGCCATTTTCCATTTTCAAGCGGCTTATAAAAATGGCTTAAAAATGGTGTTCCTCTGTAAGCTTTGGTTGGTTAATGGAGTTTTGTTATGAAATCATTCATTTTCATCAGTATTTATGTGTGGAAAATTTAGGCGGGAATTTCAAGGGTCGACTAAAATCCCATTCTACCTTTCCTTAAAATAGGCAGTTAATTCTATTGTTTACCCCTGAAAAATATGTAATTAAAATATTTCTATCACCTCCTATAGTTCATCTATTTATAATATTTGTACGGAAAATGTAACAGTATCAGATTTTAGAAATAATCTGTCCCATAATATTCCCAAATGAACGCAGGACTTATTTGTTTAGTTATTGTGCGAACAAGTTTATTATTTATTAAAATGAGATAGTATTTATAGAGTTGTTTGCAAAATGGCCAACGTTCTCTACGGTTGACTGATTTATACTGGACTTGTTTCATAATAATAAACTGTTTTATTTACATTCTACATAAAATGTGCAATTTATATATTTTATAGAAGAGAAATAACATTTTATGTAGATTACTTACTAGTTTTCGATGTTGAAAACTTATTAAATTATCATCAAAATCGTTACACCCAGTCAAAAGCTCTGAGGTAACAAACACGATTTTATACGCTTCACCTATATGCTCATTGTTTGTATACTGGTAGACTTCTTTAGAGTATATATTTTGAGCCGCTATGAACGAACGTATTTAATTCAAACTTTGTAGTTTAGATTTTTTTTAAATAAGACACAATTCACTTGTTTCATTTTTATTTCGATTTTCAATAAAAAACCTACGACCGTTTATTACATCATCTTCGGGTTTCAACAACACGTTGGTGACATAGTAATTTCATAAGTTTATCTTATTTTAAGCATGTTTTAAATAAATAAATAAGTATGTCAGGACATTTTACACACACGGAACGATGGATCCCATACTAAGCTTTCGTTTGTGTAATGGAAAATGAAAAATGGCTGATAAACATACATACATAATTTTAAATAAATACTTATATAGATCATTAACACTCAGACATAGAGCAAACATCGATGTTCTCACAAATATTTGCCCTGGGTGGGACTCGAATCCACGGCCTCTAGCTTGGAAGGCAGGGCCACTATCAACCAAGCCAACCGGTCAGTTTTGTAAATATTATTTTTGGTGGATACACAATCTTTACACAATACTATTTTTACCAGGAACTAGTCGGCGGCACCAACATAGCCTGGATAAGCGGGTCCCCCCCCGTAGCCGAGCCCGCTTGCGGCTTCGACGGCCGTCGCTGCTCCCTCCCGCCAGACCCCGGCGTGGTGGCCGCCGTGGCTGGGGTCGCGGTGGCTGCCATGCTGGCTCTGATGCTGTTGGTCCGACACTACCGGTATGAAACCAAACTGGCGTCTGTGCTGTGGAGGATCGAGGCGAAGGATCTGACGTTTATCACTGGATGTCCGGATAAGGTAATTTATTGATGTGTGTGTGAATGTAGTTTCCTTAGTTCATAGATTGTTTTCGTTATTTTTTAATTTAGTTATTTTTAAAAGTGTTGTGTAAATTAATATCTAGTGCCTATATCATTGAAATTAACAGAATTTTCTTCTCATGTGGCTAATAAAAAAAATATTATACGCTTTTGTAAACGACTCTTTTTTTTATTATATGGTGTTTTTAGCTTTTATGTTATTTTGTAGTGGCGTTAGTCTCGTATATACGAGTTGGTAGTAAATATTTGCATGTCCTATTCAATCACTTTAATTTTTTATTCGCCAACAAAGTATTATGTATTTTTCAAAATAAAAACTATCCTTAGAATCTCATTTTATATTAAATTACAAATATATTATACATAACATTAAGAAATTGTGACTGAATAAAATAAATCACGCTACGCAATAACAAGGTTTGCTGAAAGCGTAGAGTTTCAAATAAGCAATTAGATGGCATATACATTGCAATACAATACGTACGTAGTAAGTTTCAAAGTGTCAGTTCAAATACTTTATTGGAATTCTGTTACATCGTACTAGTGAAATTGGATGTTAGATGTTGAATGTTACTTATTGGATGTTGGATGTATGTATAGTGATTGGAGTGAGCTTTAAGTGGATTGCTTTATCTAACAAGCCTAAATTTAGATGATTCACCAAGTTACTACGTATTAGATTTCGTCTTAGTTGACCTCGATAAAATAGCATAAGTAATAATGTTGTCTGTTGGTAATTCTGTAAGTGAAAGAATTATCAAAATGAGTTTGATTGTTTTGCAGGTTTGGTACAAACAAACAAAACAGGTCTTTGATCTTTATCATGTGGTCATAGTAGCCACCTAATTAACGGTATAAAAAATATTTACAAATTATATAATTTTACATAATTATTCTCATAGTCCAGTCATTTTTTTTTATGTCAGAGCAAGCAAAGGGGCAGGGTGGTCACCACCGCCCATAAACACTTGTAACACTAGAAGTGTTGCAGGTGCTTTGTCGGCCATTTATGGACAAATAATTATTTATACCGTAAAAAGGTAAAGCTTGTATACTTAATGAAAGGAAAAATACAATTATCTAAAATATCAGAATTCAAGAAATTCTTCACAGAATAGATAGTAGAAATATGTTACATTTTTAGCCTTATTTTGTTTTCTTAAAGTATGCTCACAAATAATTCTACAACTGGACCGATTACAATGAAATTTAGCACACATGTAGAAGGTAACTTGTAACACATGGGTTTTATCCCGGAAATCCCACGGGAACGGGAACTATGCAGGTTTTCCTTTGAAAACGCGGGCGAAGCCGCGGGCGGAAATATAGTGTTTAAATATTTCCATATCGCTCTAATATTTTTACAATGAAGTATTATTCCTAGTAAGAATATTTTCCAGTAATTTTATTATGTTTTCCTTCTCCTAGCTTTGTAAAACGATTCCTTTCTTCTGGAAAGGAATCGTTTTACAAAGCTAAAGTATAGTTACGCCACGTTTCTTAGAAATCTTTACTTCTTATGATTTTTACGTACATTATTTTATTGAAGTAAAACTTCTTTAGGCGCGACTAGGGAGTAACTCTGTGTCTGTGTAGTTTCCGCCATTTAAAAATAATAATTCTGATTGGTTGTAAGTATATGTCATATACTACACGCTTCTTGACTTATACGCCAGCTAGTGGCAAATATCATAATCAATTAGGATTATTTATTTTCAAATTTTCAAACGGATCAATTGTGAATAGCAAAGTGAATGAAAAATTCAACAGTTTTAAAAACATTATTTTAAATTGCAAAATTTTTTGAAAATCTCTAAATATACTTGTTTATTGATTACTTTTAAAATAAGTAAATTAAAAATAAAAATAAACATGTTGCGGATTATAATCAATCTATTTTAAACTAGTGGTCCGCCCCGGCTTCGCCCGTGGTACATGTTTACGTTTTCTCTACATAAGAACCATCCTCGTACTTCAAGAAATATAATAAAAAAAGAATTATCGAAATCGGTTCAGCCGTTCTCGAGTTATGCGCTTACCAACACATTTTGCGATTCATTTTTATATTTTAAATATTGCTGAAGACAAAGTAGTATCCATAGCAACAGATATGTATATAGGTTGTCATTCAGTTGAACAAGAAGCATATGTACGCCAACAATTTCATAAAATGTCAGTTATTGATACAGGAGGATCGCCTTATGAAATCATATTATAGACCGGGAGATACTGACACAAAATTTCGAGTCATTTGTAACAGGATGGCGGTTCTACAGGGGTCTTAGTACGCAATGACAAAAAGAAAAACGATGGCGTGAACGCTGGCACCGGCGGCTTAGTCGCGTGGGCGTTAGTCGAACTCGTCGGAAAATAGCGAAAGTCAAACGATTTGTAACAGTATGGCACTTATTTTTCCTGTAAGTTTGAGGATCAACAAATATAAATACAAAATTTCAAAGATCTAAGTGTTGGAAATCTTCACTTATATAAATTAATAATTAATTAAGTTTTCAAGTATAACAGCACTTTTTCCCCCTACTAGAAGTATGGCAAATATAATAATGGTCACATTTTATCAAATACTCTCCAAAAATCCAAATGCAATACTGGTACAAAAAGTTTGGCGAAATAAAAATTTTTTGCAGATTTTCGGCGGTATGGCGACCATTTCGAATCGTCCGAAAAGTATGGCATGGCGATTTTCGTAAATGGCTGCATGACGATAGTTACCTGTGCAAAAGTTAGCCTGGTACAAATGGTTGAATGATTGTTTTATTTAAATCAACACATTCGCGTCGGTATGGCGGGCTGTAAGTCACACCGGAAAAGTATGGCATGACACTACCGCCTACTACTTTTTTATGGGCTATCGGTAAATTCTAAAATTTTTGTGTTACAAATCGTTTGACTTTCGCTATTTTTCCGACGAGTTCGACAAACGCCCACGCGACTTTCTTTTTGTCATTGCGTACTAAGACCCCTGTAGAACCGCCATCCTTGTTACAAATGACTCGAAATTTTGTGTCAGTATCTCCCGGTCTATTAGTTCTTAACAAATTTTACATTATTACAACCAATATTGATGTATCTGATGGCTTAGCCAACGGTTGTGTTGGAAAGTTAGTGTATATTGAACGTGATGACAGTGATAACATCATACGCTTATGGCTTGAGTTTCCTGGTAAGATAGGAGAGAAAATTAGGAAAAAAGCTGCCCATCATATTCAAACTCTAAACATTAGTAGAACAGCAGTCCCAATTTTACGAAGATCGTCATCTGTACCAATGAATAGAAATAAGACAATATTTGCAAAGAGAAATCACTTTCCATTAGTATCTGCTTGTGCGCTTACAATACATAAGTCTCAAGTGGTACTTTTGATCAAATCGTTTATGGATACAATAAAAGTCACAGTCAGCAGCTGTTATATGTAGCATTATCACGAGTAACTGATATAAATGGATTGTTCATTGTCTCAAACACCGATGACAACAAATTTTATCATGGAAGAAAGCGTCCAGGGGGAATAGTTGATTTACAGTGTGAATTTGAAAGACTTTCAAATTCTCGCCTAATAACACAACAGGAAGAATTATATAACCTTGTAAATGAGAGTAACATTACACTATTTTCCTTCAACTGCCAAAGTTTACGTGCTCATGTTTCTGATCTGAATGATAAAGTATTAAAAAGGTCCACATTGCTGTTATTTTCCGAAACTTGGATGAAAAATGACGAACAAATTCTTATTGAAAATTTTTATTGCGTTACCCAATACAAACGACCCAACTCAACTGCTGGTGGAGTAGCTGTATATCATTCATCTACAGATACACTGAACAATGTAACACCAATTCAAAATATTTCACCAACTATATTATCACAAATTTCCGATGAGGTTTCACAAATTGGTGACATCGCCTTGGTTCGATGTGTTAATACGAATGACCAACCTGTGATTATCGTTGTTATTTATATTTCTACAAATACTAGCCTGACAAATATCATAAAATTTATTCATCAGCAATTACTTCACTTCACAATTGAAGGTTCTCGACTTTTAAATAGTAATTATCATG
The DNA here is from genome assembly GCF_061535395.1 of Colias eurytheme. Lineage (NCBI taxonomy): Eukaryota > Metazoa > Arthropoda > Insecta > Lepidoptera > Pieridae > Colias > Colias eurytheme. The sequence continues at coordinate 1,765,803 of NC_142987.1, read as the reverse complement.
AATTACCGATGATTCTAACTGGAGATTTTAATGTTAATTTTCGCTCTCAGGAATCTCAGCCGTTAATTGATTTTTTAGAAGAAAAATTTGATTTATCTATGAATACTTCTCGACTTCATTCAACAACGCGTTTCGGTACAACGATAGATGCTGTATTTTCAAGAAAAGTAGCAAATTTAGAGAGTAAAATTTATGTTTCACATTATAGTTACCACAAACCTATAATTTCGTACGTAAGAAATTATGATGACATTCACTTACCTGTTTCGAATGAATAATATTAATATAACATTTAAATAATCTTTGTAAAGCACATGAATAATAAATATAATTAAATTATAATATAATATTTATTTATTTAAGTTAATATTTAATCATTTCAGTGATATATGTCGTCAACGCCAAAGAAGTTTTACTTCAATCGCGCGTAAAGGTTACACGCACACACTTTTTTTGTAAAACTTTCCGTTTACGATGTATGGCCTATTTAATGAGCCGGTTAATCGTTTTTGGCAAGTAACTCTCTAAATATTGGATTAATCAATGAAATGCATATTATAATCATTTTTTAAGATTACTTTATTTGAAACTTTTTTTATAATGCTTTTTGAGTTATTTAACGCTTAATGTTGGATTACCGGGCGAAAAATAGAAAATTTCAAGGTATGTATGTTTCGTATACATATATTTCGTACAACTAAATAATATTTCTTTAAGTAAAAAAAAATCAAAAAATTTGCCGTTTCGAAATTTCATTACTTACTTACATCCATAAAAATTCAGTCGGCGTTTATTTGCTGATTGTATACTTATGTGAACCTATTATAACGCATGCGTTCCTGGTATCTGGAAAGTAATAGGGATTTATATTTGATTTATTAATGCGTGCTATAAGAATCTTTCTAATACATTTTTAAATAAATGCACATAAGAAGAAAAGATACATTTTTGGAGGTATTACAGCTAAACAGCCTGTAACCACGCTTGTTATAAAGCTCTGCAAACATCTCGTAACATAATGTACAAATGTGTTCTAATTTTTTTTTGTGATGTCTCTCAATGTTAGCCAGAAGGTCTTCTACATTTTAACACGGACGCGTGGGTGAACTGAAGGTTCACCCTGGTAGCGACATGCACAAGGGCGTGCATGACGGGGATCTCGAACCTCGACTTGGGCTGTCGCTTGAGTGGAGGAGGCCGGAAGGGCCCTAGTCGGACGGGAACATGTTCTCAATTTTAAGCTTTTATATCTACTACTTGTCATATATTAAACCATCCAATCTAATATCATGAAGACGAAGTTTATTTTTCTGCGTTTTTTAAAGCGATCGGATCCAATAAAAATGTAATTACCATTAGAATTTATTAATTTTTACAATACCGACTAACAATACTATTTTTTATCAAACAAGGGTGAAGTCGAGACGAAAGGCTAAACAAACAAGAACAAACACTATCACAAAAGTAGATATAAAATACGATAACAATCACGGTACTTACATTTTCAAAAATTAAATATTAATTTCGCGTAGATCACGTATCGCTGTTAACAGGCCTATAAAATTATGAAATAAATACATAGTATAAAATCAGATACTGTTTCGACCAATTTCACATTATAGTCACGAATTTAATTTGCATCCTCAGAATATTAATTATTCTATAAAATTCTAGAATAATCCAATGTACCATTAACCAAATTTTCATTTTGCTATCTTCACTTTCAGAAAACTAATTAACGCTGGTAATTCATTAGTATTTTGGGTGAATTTTCTTGCGGAGATTTAAATCTTATCTAAAACTAATTTTATACAATACTAGCGGTCCGCCCCGGCTTCGCCCGTGGTACATGTTTACGTTTTCTCTACATAACAACCATCCTCGTACTTCAAGGAATATAATAAAAAAAGAATTATCGAAATCGGTTCAGCCGTTCTCGAGTTATGCGCTTACCAACACATTTTGCGATTCATTTTTATATATATACAATATTAGCAGCTGTGCTCCGAGGTTTTACTCTCATTGCTCCGATCCTATTGGATTTAGTGTGATGACATATAGCTTAAAGCCATCTTCGATAAATGTACTCTGTATTTAATCTGAAAATATTTATAAATCGGTAGATACCGAGACGCCTCCTTGTTACTGTGGTTGACGCGTGAGCGTAAAACCGAGGGGTCCTGGGAAATTTCCCGGTGGAGACGAAGAAAAACAAAGACGTGTGGCACTCGGGGACTGCCGCGGTAAAGCTATTGCATATCATGCCTTCAAGCCACACCTCCGTGTCCGTCGGAGTGGGGAGCGTGAGGTTTTTTCGTTACGGAATTTCTCGATTCGGTCCCCGCGCTCGAGGCCCGCGATAGAAGCTATGCAATAGCTTAAAAATGTCTCGGTCTGGCACGACACAGAATGCTGATCACCTACTTGTCTCTAAAGAAATTCGATCAGTGAAACAGATGTATAATGCATCTGCCCCTTACCCCACTTGGGGACATGGGACTTCACTTACACTTAGATACTGAGACGGGTCACATCTTTATAATTTTAGTATGGGTTTTTCTTTTCGTGGAAAATTATGTAAATAGTAGTGATTCATACAGTAGTGTATAGGAAACGAAAAAAATCCATTCAAATGTTTAATGTATGTAATCTATTAACACAAAGTGCTGTTAAAATCTTATATATAAAAATGAATCGCAAAATGTGTTGGTAAGCGCATAACTCGAGAACGGCTGAACCGATTTCGATAATTTTTTTTTTATTATATTCCTTGAAGTACGAGGATGGTTCTTATGTATAGAAAACGTAAATATTATGTACCACGGGCGAAGCCGGGGCGGACCGCTAGTTTACCATAAAATTGTAAAAGTTTAATAATAGAGAACCTCATTTATAAATAACTAGCTTTCCGCCCGCGGCTTCGCCCGCGTTTTCAAAGTAAAACCTGCATAGTTCCCGTTCCCGTGGGATTTCCGGGATAAAATCTATCCTATGCGTTAATTACCCCGTTACCATCTATACGTGTACTAAATTTCATTGTAATCGGTTCAGTAGTATTTGCATGAAAGGGTAACGAACACACACATACACATCCATCCTCACAAACTTTTGCATTTATAATAGGTATTACTACGATAGGATAGGATTCTGACTTCAGGTAAAACAAAGCTCCAAAACGTATGCAAAACTTTAGAATTCAAACCATTTTTCAGTATTATTTTATACGATACTAACTACGACAGAAAAATAAAATCGACCATTTTTCATTGTGTCCTAAATAAACATTGACATTAGGTATGTTATTTGTTATTGATAATATTTAAATTGGCGATTTTCCTGTTTACAAACAACGCTGCTATTTTAATCGCTAGCATTTTTCATTTTTAGAGACATTTAAATGAAGGTGAATTTGTTATAACAAAAATTAAATGTTCCAAATTTTTTAATGAATTGATGAATTGATAAATTGTAGTTTTGTTTTTGTTTCGAGGCTAATTGTTATTTTTTGAGATTATTAATGATATATTAATTGATATTTATGATTTGATATATTAATGAAAACTTCAAGGTGTTTATCTATACTAATATTATAAAGAGGAAAGGTTTGTATGTATGTATTGTTTTCACGCATAAACTACTGGACCGATTTTGATGAAATTTGGCACAGATAATCCTTAGACCCTGAGAAAGAACATAGGCTACCTTTTATTGCAAAATATGTACAACGGGCGAAGCCGGGGCGGACCGCTAGTAAATGATAAAAGTAGAGACAGACATATTGTACGTAACTAGCGTGGTGTTAATTTATTACCCGACTGCGAATTTAGAAGGGTTATGTTTTCGGGCGTATGTATGTATTCTTCACACGCTCGTTCTACAGCTCAAAAGTCAAACCGGTGTATAGATTTTGAGTTAGAAGGTGTCGTTGTAATCTTTAGAATTGAGGTAGTGAGTCGAGTTATATGTTTTCAACAATAATTCTTTTTTATGAATAAATGTATTTCACTTGAGGTCTAGCCATTTTCCGGATACGTCATTTTCAGTCCCTTCAAGGGTACTAAACTTTATTGGCAGCTTTACCTTCTGTATTTGTAAAGAAAGTTTTGGAGGCGTGTTGCTGACGTCACTTTGAGTCTATGAGATCCTTTATCAGGATAATATTGTTGATATTTGCTTGTTATTATGTACCTGGATGGAGATTTTGTTGGCTACCTATATTTTATTATTGAAGTGAAACTTCTTTATCGGGGTTGGAAAAAAATTTAGTGTAACATCTTTTCGTTACGCGTGACATTTTTCCGTTACGCGCCATCTTTTTCTTATCCTTAGCACGCGTGATTCGACGTTTTTCTGTAAAGTTGCATATAGTAATTTATTTTTTGAAAACTAAGGTCATAAAGAAGTTTCACTTCTTACGTGTGTACACTAGTACACGCACACATTTTTTTATGATCCCTTTTTCGTGTTATCTCTTCATAAGAAGAGATAGCCGAATTGGTCGAGTCGCTCTCCAGTTCGTAACATAAATATGTAATTATTTTTTATTAAAATACTACATACTAAAAAATAATGTCGCTTTATCTGTCATTATATCCCTGTGTTTGCAACTACACATCGGATTTCGATGCTGTTTTTATAATAGATAGCATATTTCAAGAGTAAGGTTTTAGTGTATAATTTATTAGGTTATAGACAGAGCGGGCGAAGCCGCGGGCGCTAAGCTAGTAATATAGATAAATAGATGTATTGCACGCCTCATAAGCGAAGCGTTGAGGTGGGTACTACTGCCACTTCGCGCAAAACATCTGATTTTTCAAACTTAAAATGTCTTTATGTATCATACATTGCACTTGTAAGATAATACATACACACACATATTAAGAAAAAACACTATTTTTAACATTCATGATATTTTTGATGTCATTTTTGTTATTTAAACTAGTTAAAAAACAGTTTAAAAAAGTTCTGTCTTGGACGTCCGTGTGTCTGTATGTGCGGAGGATTTTCTTGTTAACACGATAGCGACCGAAATACTTTACTAATCGAGTCTTTTTTTTTCTCTTACGCTTGAGTATGCTCAGGAATAGAACCCTTTCATTTTTCAGGGTCTGATTCGATGTGGTTTAATTGTTATTAAATAAACAAAAATAATAATTAATAAATATTTATTAAAAAAAAATTATGAGGCGTGCACTTTTGGATTTTCCAAATTATTTTATATTTTACCTTTCCTTAATAAAATATTTTCTTTTTTCTAGGATGCTGTACCTCAAGAGGTGGATAACAAACGCGCGCACACGACCCTCGCCTCGTTCAGGGGTAACTTTGTGGCTGTGAAGCGCTTGAGAAAGAAAAATATTGACGTCACACGACCTATTAAGAAGGAGTTGAAACAGGTTTGTGTGATTGTAAATTTAAATGTTTTTAAGATAATATATAATATGTAATACATAGTTAGCTAAAGCGTCAATAAACTATATTCAGCTATTGAATAGCTTCTATCGCGGGCCTTAAGAGCGGGGACCGAATCGAGAAATTCAGTAACGAATAAACCTCACGTTCCCCACTCTGACGGGCTCGGAGGTGTAGCTTGAAGGCATAGCATGCAATTCAAATTTCAAATTCAAATTCAAATTTCAAATTTCAAATTTATTTATTTGTTTCACAATTTTTTACACCTCATATAAATTGTAGTAAATCCCTGGTTAACCCACTAGGAAAAACCTGTGCGGGGTCAACCAGTGACCTCCGTCGGCTTAGCATATTTTTTAACAAAATGATTTTAACAGTACATAATATTTAGAGACAGAAATTTTTATGTAGGTACAATCTTCAAACTTAGTTAGCCTTAACTTTAAAAATAAATAAATATATAAATAAATAAGATTAATATAGGTACATATAATATATATAAAGATATTCATTATAAAATGGTTTGCAATAGCTTTACCGCGGCAGTCCCCGAGTGCCACACGTCTTTTGTATGTGTTTTATTGTGTTAATATTATCTTTCTGTCGATGTCTGATGTTATTATAGAAGTGAAACTTTTTTAGGCGCGTTGAGAGTAAAATTTCAAAATAGTGTCATGGCAATATAGCCACGTCATGGAATAAGGCGATGATTTTGGTACCTTTGAATCTGAATAAGTTTCACTTCTGACACGTGTGCTCGGCACTTTTTTATATTTTTCGTTGTTGTTATTTAGTTAATACTTAATTGTTATTTATGTTGTAGTCTATGAATAAATGTTTTTTTTGGCCTATGTTTGTTTTATTTTTGAGCTTCTTAATATCTGCGTAGAAGTACCTAGTACCAGCGTAATATTTGGTATAATTTGTGAAGATACCTAATTTTTTAAGCTTTTACGTTCGATGTGGTAATAAAAATATGTACATAAAACTCAATTTATTTGATTCCTGCTTGAAGATGTAGAACTTTAAATAGTTCGATATTTTAAAAAGTTTTATATTGTAATTCGACTGAATTTTATACAAAACAGTCCCACCGTGGGTATTCCAAGCTCAATGGAGGTTATAGTTTTGCATACGCTGAGTTCGTAAAAAATACTTATAAAATTCAAAATTCATTTTTTTTTTCAAATAGATGAATTCTTAAAACTCTTTGTGTACACTGTACACCCCTAATAAGTAACCCGCCCGCCCATCTTTGCCACCCGCACGGGAGCTATCGTTAAGATTATGTTTTCATAGACAAAATGCTCACATTAGCGAAGCGTTACCTATATGCCGGCTGCGCGAAGCTAGAAAAGAAAACATGAATTTTAAGGAAAAATTTAGCAATAAAATTTTGCCGTAATTTTGTTGTTAAAGTATTTTTACGTGATCAAGACTTCAAGACCCTTCGCGCTTAGTATACCAATAGTGGGACACCCTGTATAATAAACTAGCTGTGCCCCGTGGTTCTACCCGCATTGCTCCGCCACTGCTGGTCTTAGCATGATGATATACTAGATTTCCGCCCGCGGCTTCGCCCGCATTTTCAAAGGAAAACCCGCATAGTTCCCGTTCCCGTGGGATTTCCGGGATAAAACCTATCCTATGTGTTAATCCAAGTTACCCTCTATATGTGTGCTAAATTTCATTGTAATCGGTTCAGTAGTTTTTACGTGAAAGAGTAACAAACATCCATACATCCATACATCCATACATCCACACATCCACACATCCATACAAACTTTCGCCTTTATAATAGTATTAAGATTAAGATTAAGATATTAAGATTAAGATTAGCCTATACCTTCCTTTATAAATGGGCTATCTAACACATATTTTTTCAAATCGGAACAGTAGTTCCTGACATAAGCTCGTCCAAACAAACATACAAACTTTTCAGCTTCATAATATTAGTATAGATAAAATAAATAGAGCTTACAAAATAAATGAACCTTATTAAGTTTGTTACAATCTATTTACTCAAGATAAATATCATTCTTTCGTAGTTATTACAAGCACAGAAATAGTTTGAGCTAACACATAGCTACACTTTTACAACATGACAACAGCTCTACAGGACATTACTTTTAGTGCTAAAATGTAGTTTTAACTTCAAGAATTTTCTTCGAATTTTCTATTAAGATTTTTATAAGTATCTGCCTTATCCATACTATCTTCTTATATATAAAATTCTCGTGTCACAATGTTAGTCTGCATACTCCTCCGAAACGGGTGGACCGATTCTCATGAAATTTTCTGTGCATATCGGGTAAGTCTGAGAATCGGCCATCATCTATTTTTCATATGTACCACGGGCGAAGCCGGGGCGGGCCGCTAGTATTATATTACTATATAATATATTATTAATATTATAAATGCGAAAGTAACTCTGTCTGTCTGTCTGTCTGTTACTCAATCACGCCTAAACTACTGAACCAATTTGCATGAAATTTGGTATGGAGATATTTTGATACCCGAGAAAGGACATAGGCTACTTTTTATCCCGGGAAAATGACGCAATCCCGGAAATCCCACGGGAACGGGAACAATGCGGGTTTTTCTTTGAAAGCGCGGGCGAAGCCGCGGGCGGAAACCTAGTATAATATAAATATATAAATAATAAAAATCAATATACAAATTAATATGAAAGCAAATTAATGAATAGCACTATTTATCCGCTCAGTGGCCAAGCGCTGGGAAGTGTTGCTATTTTAAATAAATAAATTGATTGCAATCCACTTTAATCTTTTTATAAATAAGTATTTTAATTACGCGCGTGTAACATATGGTAACTTGTAGCAAATTTGTTCATCTGTCTGCTTAAGCTCATTTCATTACATTACGAATTGGAATAGCAAAGTGGCATTATTTGCGTATTTTGTTAGTGAAATCTTATTATATTATATTACTAGCGGTCCGCCCCGGCTTCGCCCGTGGTACCTACATGCTTAAACTATCCTATCTCTCAAGTTGGATCGACTGCACATGGTGTGCGAATTTTATTATAATCGGTTAAGTGGTTTAGGAGTCCATTGAGAACAAACATTATGACACGAGATTTATATATATTACTAGCGGTCCGCCCCGGCTTCGCCCGTGGTACATATGAAAAATAGATGTTGGCCGATTCTCAGACTTACCCGAAATGCACAGAAAATTTCATGAGAATCGGTCCACCCGTTTCGGAGGAGTATGCAGACTAACATTGTGACACGAGAATTTTATATATAAGACGAGAATTTTATATATATAAAGATTAAGAAGATATGTGTGAGATTTTGACAGTACCTTAGTTTATTATATTATTATCTGTGCCTTCTGTGGTAAAACGAACATTATCTATGAATAAAAACCACATTGTTACGTAACTATCATTACATAGTTTAAACTTTAAAGCAAAGTCGCTTTCTCTGTCCATATATCCCTATGTACATATGCTTAAATCTTTTAAACTACGCAACGGATTGTGATGAAGTTTTTGTAATAAATAGAATGGTTCTTGAGGAAGGTTTGAGTATATAATTTGTTAAGTTTTCTACAAAGCGGGCGAAGCCGTGTGCGGAAAGATAGCCTACTTAAATAATGTAGTAAAAGCTCTATGATATTTTCTTTAGGCTTATTCTGGTACAAATTATGAAGTTTCAATGTATCATGAATTCCTGTTTTATTACGTAACACATGTATGAAGCCATTTGACTGTACACTGGCCTGAGGTAATTAAATATTTGCAAGTCAGTGACGCCAGTAACTCGCAGCGGTATTCCATGAATTTTGAACACAATTGTTGAACAATTGTTGGAGTATATTGAATGGAAATTCATATATTATTCAAACACATTTAAGTGTGAAAGCTTGTATTTAAATTGTATTGTAAAAACTACCTTCTTTACGGAATGTTATAACTTACTAAAAATTCAATTTAAGTATAAAAGTTGAATTTATGGTTCGTTTTTTATACCTAAAAAGTATAGATACAATTTTCTCATATATAGGTCATTTTTTGACGTGATAACGTTTTTAAAATCGTTTTAGTCGGGTGAAATGTTCAGAAACTTGTGTCACAACAAAACCTCACGAGCGCGATCGCAGGTATAACGAGAGAGAGACGGACCGATCTCCCGTCTTATCTCGAGCGCTGCCACTGCATTATGTTATCACGTAAACATCTCGATCGTAAACCTACTTTACAAACAACCAATTTTTTTTGTCTTCATTAAAAGTTTCAACGGGCTAAAAAGTTTTATTTCATTTCAGTAAATATGTACCTCTTTACATAAAATGTAGAGAATCGGAGCTGATTAATTTCTGACAGAAACAATGAAATCATACGTTTTCAATTACTATTTATTACAAAGGTAGCGTATCAATAAATAATTTGGTATGAAATAATCATGATAATATGTACAATAATTAGGCCAGCATGAATTCAACCATAGCTTTTCACTTATCAACAATAAAGGCTGAAAATTGTATTTTTCATTACAAATAAATGAGGTTTAGATTTGTACGAACAAAATGTTATAAATTTAATATTTTATAATGATGAATTTAATCCAAAAATAGAGACCTAACTTTATTATGAATTTTGAGAAACAGCAAGATTATCCTTATATCGTTGAACATTTTTTTTTAATTTCCTACAACTAGAGAATTTCGTCACAATTTGTGAAACTTGCGTTATTTTATAAAATAGTTAATGATGTCATACTAATAGGAATAAACCTTGGAGAAAGCTAATTTATAATGCATAGAAAGGCATCTTGGCGTTAGTTCCTTTGGTACCTCGCTCGAAAATGTGAGCTACCTTCATTTATTATAAACTTATACATGTAGGTTATGCAGTGTACAGTCAAGACAGTGTACAGTCTATCTATTTATTTATAATACTTTATTGTACAAAAAAATGTACGTAAATCTTACACACTATAATAAGATAGGTTAGGTAGGTACTATTATTTTGCACAATAGGCGGCCTTATTGCTACATAGCAAGCTCTGCCAGGCAACCTGGTAGCAAATGAAATGTAAGAAGTATGTATAAGGATAGCGCAAAAAAAATAAAAATTAAAGAAATAATAAAAAATAAAATCTTAATCTTAATACTATTATAAAGGCGAAAGTTTGTATGGATGTATGGATGTATGGATGTATGGATGTATGGATGTTTGTTACTCTTTCACGTAAAAACTACTGAACCGATTACAATGAAATTTAGCACACATATAGAGGGTAACTTGGTTTAACACATAGGATAGTTTTTATCCCGGAAATCCCACGGGAACGGGAACTATGCGGGTTTTCCTTTGCAAACGCGGGCGAAGCCGCGGGCGAAAATCTAGTAAAAAATAAAATGCCTGCATACTAGATAATGCATGCTTGCTTGAGATGATGATGATGATTTCAACGGATTTGGTAGCGGATTTTTCTACGACGACGAAGACGACGACGTACCTACTGCGAATACGACTGCTTATTAGAGATGATGGGATGTGATCTATAGGTATACTTTTTGATTAAGTGGACATTTCTTATTCATAGAAGTATATTTTAGCGTGTGTTATTTTAGTCTCTTCCAATTTCGTCTTGCCGTCAAAGGTACTATAGTTAATATAGTTACACGAATTGGGAGATACGTGATTTTACTTGCTGATCGCCGCGCAAATATTATCACTATAAATATTTTGAATTCTTATAATATATATAAATCTCGTGTCACAATGTTTGTCTTCAATGGACTCCTAAACCACTTAACCGATTGCAATAAAATTCACACACCATGTGCAGTTCGATCCAACTTGAGAGATAGGATAGTTTAAACATGTAGGTACCACGGGCGAAGCCGGGGCGGACCACTAGTATTATAAATATAATTAGTTTTTAGCTTATGGGAGCAATATTTCAAAAGCTTTAAAGCTGTTGATTTTGCGACAGAATCCATCTCCTTTTCAGAATGAATAAATAATTAAGTTGTTTTTGGATATCAGAAGCTCAAGTCATGATTAATGTAGGTACTCTTAGATATTATTATATTATCAAAAACAGCGTATGCGTTGTACAATTTATGACGAAATTTAATTCTGTAGATATGGAAGTACCTATGTGTACTTTCACGACGCGCTGATGTATGAAGCGATTTTAATGAAATAAAGTAAATGAAAAACAAGTAGGTAATAAAACTGAGCAAAACATCTTAATCTCAAATTATTGTTTTATATTATTTTTATAATGTAAGTGGAAAAAAAAGTGATTGACTACCTTCGGAGATTAATCTCAGCAAAAAGGAGAAGAATAAACAAAATATTATATAACTGTAACTTATTTTAAACAGGAATTTTATAAGATAAAACAAAATCCGAAGAAAATTTAATTCTTTGCAAACACATACTGTAAAAAAATCAAAACCATCAAATAATCCAACCGTTCGAAAGTAAATTGGAATATGATACAGAAACCGGGCATTTAATGAAATGTCAACAAATATTGACAGGGCTTGTTGTAACTTTCTGACAGTCTGTGGGGGTGGGGATAGATGACATACAGCAAATAAATGTTACTCTATAAAAGCACTAAAAGTGTGTAAATTTTTAATTGAAATTCAAACATTTATTATTTTTGTTGTTATTATTTTAATAAGTTTTAATATAGATATGGAGTTGAGGTAGTAATTTTTTATAATCTGCAATGTTATGTGGTCTCGAATACATATGAAATTTCTTACATGCTTATATATTATCAAATACATACCAGTAAAAAATTATCGATTTATACATTACTAGTGGTCCGCCCCGGCTTCGCCCGTGGTACTCAATATTTCGCGATAAAAGGTAGCCTATGTCCTTTTTCGGGTATCAAAATATCTCCATACCAAATTTCATGCAAATTTGTTCAGTAGTTTAGGCGTGATTGAGTAACAGACAGAGTTGCTTTCGCATTTATAATATTAGTATGGATTCTCCTACCTTCCTTGACAACCGTCGAAAGTCGCTTACACATAATCCTATTCTAATAGATAATAATATACTTACATATTGTATTCAAATCCGTTGAGAAATTCGGTTCTCAATTAATATCGATTACACGTAATCCTTTTCCGATATTCTTAAATATTAAATAGGTAACATACGTAGGTACTTATTGTTCACGGAAGTCCGTTGACGAATTCAGATTAGCCTTCGGAACAGAATCTCAGTAACATTCTCAGTATTTCGTTCAAGTGTTACTATATCTAAAGCTGTTTGAGATTTGGAGTTCTGAACTATACACAGATACAATACGCCTGTTAGCTGCTTCTAATTGGATTAGAACTTCGATATACAGCTTATTCGTTGATAGCATCTTGATTCCCTCTAATTATTGTATGTTTAGGGAGCAATTTAGATTTGTTTGTTTACTAGCATTCGTCGCCCGCTTTGACTTAAATCTAATAAATTATATATTAAAACCTTCCTCTTGAATCACTCTATCTATTAAAGAAAACAGTATCAAAATCCATCGCGTAGATTTAAAGATTTAAGCAAACATAGGGACATAGGGACAGAAAAAGCGACTTTGTTTTATACTATGTAGTGATTATTATTATCCAACGATCGAAATATTTGTTTATTAACTGAGAGCAAACCAAATAACGGTATAATTATAATATGAGTTTAAATCATGGCATTTTTTTTTTGTGTGTTTTTGTGTAAAACATTTTTAAAAATTGTACGCCACATGGCAGATCACAGCGGATCACCTAATGTAATAACTAATAACCCATAATACCTGTGACACAATAAATAAATTTTGAATTTGAATTTGAATTTGAATTTTTTTTTTGTAAACGGGTAGAACTTTATTGATAGCTATATTTTTCTGCTTTATAAGAAAATTATTTTTTGATTCAATATGGCTGCCTAAGGTTGGGTCGCCTAAGATCGGACGCATATGCCGAAAATTTTATACGTACTGTATTTTTTATTTTATTTCTCATGATTCGATGTCGTTTTTCTGTTGCGGTCAACTGTAAATTGATGACAAGAAAATATTGTTTAACCCCTAATTTTTTGGTTTGCGTAGATGCTATCTATCTAAGCAAATTTAGAGCCTAAAAAGCAGACTTTTTTCGACTTACCATAGTGAAGAAAATAACAGTTCGGCCGAAGATCGGACTATGTAGTATCTTCACTTCTATGCGTTTAATAATAATGTTAACATTAGGAAAACATCCGGACTTACGTCCATACATTGAGCATCAATGATTGAGTCAGGAAATTCCTCAAAAAATTTGACAAAGAAGTTTTTTTTTTATTGCGTTTTTTTAGTCCGGTCTTCCCTCCTCATCCTAATTAAGTTTCTCAAACTTTTATCCTCCGTGTTCTAGGACTAAATAATGAAAATGTACCTAAGGTCTGATAGTCATAGCGTCATTGGATAGTTAAATATATTAAAAGTTAATAATTATTGCGCATTATTGCATAAGGCGCAGTCAAGAGCTAAACTTCGGTCCGATCTTCGGCATTGGGAGGGAAGATCGGATCTTGGGTTGTGAACGTCCTAGGCGTAATCAAAGTATACAGATGGAAAGAGGATTCGCTAATTCTGCCCCAAAATAATTAATTACATTATTTCAATGAAAGTACTCTCCACAATGAGCCATCAAAATTTTGTAGGTAAGATCGGATCGACGATTTTCGCCACAAAATACACCTTTTCTGCTGAATCACCTGTGTACACGTCCCGTCTGGTCGCTGGCCGGCCGCAGAGAGAGAGGGGCAGAACAAAATGGCGGATCTAGTAGTGTTGGTAGCAGTAGAGAATATTGCCTAGTTTGCGAGTTATTCCATGCATCCGATCTTAGGCGACCCAACCTTACATACATGGGCGTAGCCACGGTGGGGCAGGGTGGGGCACTTGCCCCACCCTGGCTCTGACCTGGAAGGTACCTAACCAAATCTAAAAAAACGTAATTATCTAGGTACTGACTACAAAACTTAATATCCGTTAAAAAATTCTCACTCGAAAGTTGTCAGTCGACACAAAAAAATGCGATCTAAACATAAAGCTTGCGCTTTTATGTTACATGATTTAAACCACTTTTGGTGCCAGAAAAAGTAGTGTAATACTGTTACCCCATTCAAAGCTGTTTTTATTTAACCATATTCACACTGAATTTCCCATCCAATTTCACTTTTGTTTTAGGATAAGTTACTGAACATAAAAGCACAAAATGCTGACAGATCCAGGTGGAGCTACGCTCGCAATCTTACGTAAAAGTTTTTGGCTGATATCTCGTAAACTATCCATTTTAAGGCAAGGATATTTTTGTAGGTAGTAGAATTTTACATCTTTTATACCTTGTAAACTTTTTGTAAAACTTTCCGTTTACGATTTATGGCCTATTTAATGAGCCGGTTATTCAAAGCCGGTAAAATAAAGGAAAATATTAATTAAAAAAATGTATTAAAAATTTTCTATAAGTAAAAAAAATCAAAAATTTTGCCGTTTCGGAAACGGTGAAAATCCACTTGCATTGGAAATTTCTTCTTCGTTTTTATTACATCCGTAAAAAAACTTTTGGACAGCCACGTCACCCGCCGAGCGGCGGCATTTCTACATTATTCGTGGAACAACTCAAAAAATATGGGCACTAGAAAAAAAATTTCAAACAAAACTTGTAGAGAATAAAGTGACCTAAAAACTATGTACATACATGCATTTTATTCATTAATCCAATATTTTAATGATCAACCGTTCATCAAATAGGCCATAAACCGTAAATAGTAAGTTTTACAAAAAAATTTACATGGTATAAAATATGCTAAATTTTACTTTCTACAAAAAATTCCAAGCAACTTTTGCCCTAAAGTTGATAGTTTTCCAGATATCGGTCAAAAACTGTAAGATTGCGAGCAAAGCTCCACCTGGATCTGTCTGCATTTTGTGTTTTTATGGTCAATAAGTGACCATTAACCTAAAACAAACATGAAATCGGAAGTGCAAGGCTTTGCTTTATTTACTGAGTTATTTAAAATGGTTTATTTTTTTATTTACATAGACATGACATAGACCTATATTTTATGGTAAAAAGGAATCATATTATAGTATTAGACAGATAAACTATATAATATAGGGATGAAATTTGCAACAAAATCGGCTGTAGGTATCTTTTGTTTGTTTTGATTTATTCATTATTATTTCAGCTTGATACCACCACGTGTTCTTGAAAAAAAAGGTATTTTTAGACAGACAGACACACAACAAAGTCTGCCTGTCGGTTTGTCTGTCAACACACTTTTTCTCAGGAACGCGTAGAGTTATTAAGCTGAAATTTATATCGAATACTCAAGTCTACGGTCTTTTAAAGCTGTGAAAAAATCAAACTTATAAGCCAACGCAATCAAAAGATACAGCCATTTTATGCTGCAAATTATCACAAATTTCGACATTCGCAAGGGAATCAAAACCTACATTGTACTTCCCGTGAACACAGAGTCTTGAAATTTGGTTAAAAGCAATGTCTTATAGCACAGATAAAGGAAAAATTGCTAAAACATACATTTTAGAGTTACAACATAATAAAAAGTAGGTTTGTTCGGAGCCCTCGGTGCGCATCTCCGACTCGCACTTGGCCGGTTTTTTTTGCCCCACCCTGTGCCCATGGCTAGCTACGCCCATGCTTACATACCTACCTATATCGTGATATCTGCATTGTTGACACCAAAAAATACTTTATTTTGTACTTTTGATAAACTACATTTAATTGACAACATTTAAATTTAAACATCAAGGCGTTTAAAACTGGTTTCAAACGATTTATTAATTATATTAATTAATCCGGCGTTTAACACTTCCAAACTTCGCAAGGAAATTGTTTAACCCTCTGTAATTTCAAATCTATACTTAAGTGCTGTTAATTGAAACAAGAAGTAATTATTATTTGTTATAAATAAGGGTGGAAATGACAAATGCCTTTTAACAAATATCTAATTGTGAGTAATTATGCTAATTAATAGCTTGGTTTGAATATCGATAAAGCATTTTCCGAGTAAAACAAAATCATTGGATTTAAGAGGATTTCGATATCACTACATAGTATAAAACAAAGTCGCTTTTTCTGTCCCTATGTCCCTATGTATAATTAAATCTTTAAAACTACGCATTTTGATGCGGTTTTTTGCAATAGATAGAGTGATTCAAGAGGAAGGTTTTAGTATATAATTTATTAGGTTTTAGACAAAGCGGGCGAAGTCGCGGGCGGTAAGCTAGTTTTATACTAATTTTATGCTATTTGCGTCCAAAAAATATACCAAAACATTAAAGTTACCTATATTTGATTCCAATATTCATAAATTGTCACATCTGTTATGAGTTTATTTTTATTAGGTATAAGCTGCCCTTTGGAAATATCTTTGGCCTTTGGAAATATCTTCAAACGCTCAGATTTTATCTTTCGACGTTTTCTATAATTTTTTTTTTTATTAGGTTCGCATTACTGTTAATATTTGGTCTTTTCAATCTATATTATAAGCTAGCTTAATTATTTTCGTCACTTTGAGATGAAATATGACCTGATTTCTGATAGACTACTGGTTATACAGCTTCCTAATATGTTCTGTTAAACTTATCTAATTTCTTATATATAAAAATGAATCGCAAAATGTGTTGGTAAGCGCATAACTCGCGAACGGCTGAACCGATTTAGATAATTCTTTTTTTATTATATTCCTTGAAGTACGAGGATGGTTCTTATGTAGAGAAAACTTAAACATGTACCACGGGCGAAGCTGGGGCGGACCGCTAGTCTTATATATAAAAATGTGTTGGTAAGCGCATAACTCGAGAACGGCTGAACCGATTTCGTTAATTCTTTTTTTATTATATTCCTTGAAGTACGAGGATGGTTCTTACGTAAAGAAAACGTAAATATGTACCACGGGCGAAGCCGGGGCGGACTGCTAGTCTTATATATAAAAATGAATCACAAAATGTGTTGGTAAGCGCATAACTCGAGAACGGCTGATCCGATTTCGATAATTCTTTTTTTATTATATTCCTTGAAGTACGAGGATGGTTCTTATGTAGAGAAAATGTAAACATGTACCACGGGCGAAGCCGGGGCGGACCGCTAGTGAATTATAATTTTCAACGCAAATTAAATTAGTTAATTGTTCCAACGTTACTTTCACATTAAGTTGATATGATTGAGTCATTTTGAACTCTAAACAGAGCAAAAAAAGAGTGTGTGCCGAGCACACGTGGCAGAAGTGAAACTTCTTTGGCAAGATGCTTAAATCGTCGCCTAACGTGACCGTATTGCCATGACGTGACCTTGAAATTTTACTCTCAAAGCGCCTAAAACAGTTTCTCCTAAAAATGTATTTTTTATTCGAATTTGCGAATTTTAAATTTGTTTCATAAGAACTCTGGGTAATAATAGTATATTATTAAAAATATAGATTGTATTACATATTTATTTTTCATGTTCTATTATAGTTAAAGTTAAAGCTGTTCACTTTAAATTTAGTGGTGTTACCACAGACATGTATATTTAAGTAGACAACGCAAGTACCGCGATCTGTATGAAAACCAAGCGTGTCATATTTTTTGTACTGACCTTGACGCGTTATGACGTCACGAGCGCTTTTTAGTGATGTTAATTTCATTTTACGCTAAATCGATTAGGCCGCCACTCGCGCGGCGATTCTAGTATCGTCCTATCCCATCGAAGTAAATCGAAAGAAATCAGATCAAACTAGATCTATGTCTAAGAGGTAGTCAAATAAATGAATCGTAATCGATTACTAAATCGATTCAAGACAGAAAAATGATAATTACCATAGACAGAGGGATGATAAAATAAAGTTATAAACCTTTTAATATTCTAATAAGTAAACTAATGTGTTTTAGCTTTTTCTTACATATGCCCATTGAGTTACCATGTACTACGTACTAGAGAGGCCATCGAAAGAAAGTAATGAAACTGTCAATCAATCAATCTTTATGTCCCGTTGCATCGATCCATTTTCCTTTTATGTTCGGGTTACTTGGAAAACTGAAAAAAGAAACATAGTCTAAGCAATAAGGAGTTTTCTTAAAAAACTCCCAAGATGACACTTTAACTAATGGCGTCCATGTCATAATATTTATTTTTAGTACCTTTGTATTAAAATACTTAAAAGTTCTAGGTCAAGTCGTATTAAATGACAAAAAAAATCTATGCCTTTTTTTCTGAAAAATTGCTCCTACAAATTATCATTTTTCTGTTCGATTATAAAATCGATTAGAATCGAGAACTGTTGCATCAAATGAACATCACTAACCACAAAATTGGACAGAAAAATGAGAACAGAAAAATGAGAAGACGCTATTCATTGCTTGTTATCATACGACGCGATCTTTACCGTGCCAAGTAAAAGCCGCAATGTATTCCGAATCATTTCGTATGATTTGGTATCCGTGTTTGTCACGATCGTTTTCCACAGATATTCTTTATTTGATTTTAAAATAAATAGTGCATATTCTGATTAGAAAATTACTTACCGGTGGAAGGAAACATCTCTGCTAACTTGGCCACTCACAGCTGTGGAGTTTCTACAGTTTATAACGGCGCAATTCGGCATTTTACTTTATTCAGCTTCACGTCTTTCCTTGGCGAACTGCAAGCGCGGACTGAGTGTAGGCCAGCGTCAAGTAAGTTTCAATAACGTAGTTTGGACACGGGAAGTACATACACTCGCTTAGTCTATCTTGATACATGTCTGTGGGTGTTACAAATTTTGAGCAACAAAATTGCGGAATCACGTGTAATAAAATTAAACTTATGCTATTTAACTTGTTGAAACTAATTTAGTTGTACGTCGTGAAATATTAAGTGCCTCTATAGTGTAGTGCAGTGTAGTAGTGTAGTGTTCTTTGGAATAAATATCAAAATCTGTTGAGCAGTTTTAACGTAAACAGCATTTGTTATTCAATATAGCAAATTGAATATGGCCATTACAAGTAGATTCACAAGTTTTCGTAGCATATATTTAAAACTTAATTTTGTCTTTTGAATTAATTTCAAATGCATATACTTATGCTATTTGTTTGACCGCGTCTATTCTTAGTATTGGAAATCGATGTATAATATTCATAAAGACCCGGATAAAGCTTTTTTATAAAAAGATTACTTAGATCAAGATTCGGATGAAAAGAACTGAACTTTTTAGTCTTTTGTTCCAATATAATCCACAGTCTTTGTATAACGTGACACAATTCCTGAATTAAAACGTGAATTGTGTAAACTTGAGAGTTTACTAAGAAGTTTTGTATACTAGTTTTGTCCTGTCATTTTCTGCAGAACAGTGTTTTATATAATACTAGCTGCTCCGCGCGGTTTTACCCCCGTGGCTCCACCCCTCTTGGTCGTAGCGTGATGATATATAGCCTATAACCTTCCTCGATAAATGGGCTGTCTAACACCGAAAGAATTTTTCAAATCGGACCAGTAGTTCCCGAGATTAGCGCGTTCAAACAAACAAACAAACTCTTCAGCTTTATAATATTAGTATAGATATTCTATAGGACATAGGTATTGTATAGATTATTCCAGGCTTTAGTGTTCTTCAGCCTTCTGTGTACCTAAATTCACAATTCAGTAGTTCAGGACCTCTACCATGAGTTGACATAGTTAAATCGTCTGACGTAACTACAATAGTAAGGGCCGGCGCCCACTGCCGGCACGGCGTGGCATGGCAGGGCAAAGGATTTTATTACTAATGAAGTTATTTTGAATCTTATTTCAATCAGTTTAGAATTCAAGTTACTTTATTTCGATGCCACGATGCCGCGACGTATCGCAGGATGCTGCAGCATGACGCGGCACGCCGCAGGATGCGGCGGCATGACGTGTCTTGCTTTGGGGTCGAGGAATTATGATTGCTAGCTAGTTGAAATAAGGTTGAAACTTATGCAGCATTAGTGGGGCTTTTAGCAGGATGCCACGGCATGCCGCGGGATGCCATTGCACGCCGCGGGATGCTCTGCCGTGCCATGCCGTGCCGTGCCGGCAGTGGGCGCCGGCCCTAAACGTGAATAGTTCACTTAACTTTCACGAGATTATTAATGACCGTGAATGACGTATCTATCGCGTCGAATAGTAATTATAAACTACTAGCTTTCCACCCGCGGCTTCGCCCGCGTTTTCAAAGAAAAACCCATTCCCGTAGGATTTCCGGGATAAAACCTATCCTATGTCCTTTCTCGAGTATCAAAATATCTCTATACCAAATTTCATGCAAATACTCAACCATAGTTAAGGCATGATTGAGTAACAGAGTTACTTTCGCATTTATAATATTAGTATGGAAGTATGGATGACAGAACTATGTCAAAATTAGAATTATTCATGGTGCAAAAATTGTATTGTTACTACAGCGAGCGTAATATAGTTTACTATACGTTGTCTACTGTAATCTATTGCACCTCATGGTAGGCTTTTTAGTTCCGCTACGAAATTTTATACAAACCGCTTACTACAATCGCTAGCGAGTATTGTGTGCGTAAATTCATGGTAAGCTACTGGCTTCAGATAACAATCGCAATTATAAGAGTACTAGATTTCCGCCCGCGGCTTCGCCCGCGTTTTCAAAGAAAAACTCGCATAGTTCCCGTTCCCGTGGGATTTCCGGGATAAAACCTATCTTATGTGTTATTCCAAGTTACCCTCTATATGTGTGCTAAATTTCATTATAATCGGTTCAGTAGTTTTTACGTGAAAGAGTAACAAACATCCATACAAACTTTCGCATTTATAATATTAAGTAGGATGTATGTAAAAGTTTTGTTAATATTACTTACTAAGAATAGTATTGACTTAACGCCATATTGCGAAGTTTGAAATATGCAGTTATTGATATAGGTACATGATATTTTGTAAATCGTATTTTTCGAATGAAATTCTACATATAAAAGTTTTAACACACAATTGATCTTTTGTTATTCCTATTCATATATGTACGTTTCATAATAACAACGTATTTTTATTATTATCATGATTTATTTACTAAAGGCGACCACAAAGTACCGGGAAGTTTAAATGAAACCAGAAAACTGAACACAATTTTAAACGCAGGCGTGTCTTGTATTTACTCAGTTCTCCACTTAAAAGGAGGACTTTTATTTGTAGAAATTTAATATCGTTATTTATTCTTGCTTCTTTTGAGAATGCATCTGCATGTTGCATGCAATAATTACTACATAACTAGATTTATATAGAGGTGCTGCGCGGTTTTACCCGCATTGCTCCGCTCCTAATCTATCCAATATTGAAATAATGTTTCAAATTCGACCCGTAGTTCTTGGGATTACCGTGTTCAGTCAAACAAACTCTTCAGTTTTATAATATTAGTATAGATTTTAATAATAAATAATAAATATAATAGGACATAATTACACAAATCGACCTAGTCCCACAGTAAGCTCAATTAAGGCTTGTGTTGTGGGTACTAAGCGACGATAAATATAATATTTAATAAATACATATATAGATAATAACACCCAGACCCAAGAACAAATAATTAAGTTCATCACACAAATATTTGCCCTGACCGGGGATCGAACCCGGGACCGTCGGCTCAGTAGGCAGTTACTTTACCACTGCGCCAACCGCGTCGTCCATAGAAAGCTAGATAACACGTGGATAGAAATTTGGGCTCTATTTATTAATTATCGGTTATTGAAATTGGGAATATAATTAAATACGTTAATACCGAGTTTATGATCTGTGAGGCTAATTAATATATTTGAAAATACCTTTTTGAGAGTAACTCGAATATAAAACTAAAATACAACATTTGGGCTTTGAACAATTTACCCTACATATAGAATCCATACTAATATTATAAATGCGAAAGTAACTCTGTCTGTCTGTCTGTTACTCAATCACGCCTAAACTACTGAACCAATATTCATGAAATTTGGTATGGACGTATTTTGATACCCAAGAAAGGA
Organism: Colias eurytheme; assembly: GCF_061535395.1. Classification (NCBI taxonomy): domain Eukaryota; kingdom Metazoa; phylum Arthropoda; class Insecta; order Lepidoptera; family Pieridae; genus Colias; species Colias eurytheme. The sequence continues at coordinate 1,743,382 of NC_142987.1, read as the reverse complement.
CATAGGCTACTTTTTATCCCGGGAAAATGATGCAATCCCGGAAATCCCACGGGAACGGGAACTATGCGGGTTTTCCTTTGAAAACGCGGACGAAGCCGCGGGCGGAAAGCTAGTTAACCGAGTATGGCCGCCAAATATTGTACATTCAAGAAAAAAAAAATGTCCTTGTCATTTTATATAGCACCAGATTTTTTTTATAGTAATTATGGTAGTTTTTAAATAGTCAGCTTCACTATGTTATATTTATCATTATATTAATAATTTAAATTAATTTTGAGTGCCTTTAACAAGCTGAATATTTTTTTTTTGAAATGCTTATTTTCCTTTCCATACTAAAATCATGTGTCCCACTTAGTCATCTCACACTTTGAAGTCACAAAATTATGCAAAAATCTATTGATACCTGTAAAATTTTGGTATTTCTAAATTATTCTGTAAACTTGTGGATAGTTTTAACAAGTTCTAATAAAAATAACATAAAAGAAATTAATATAAAACTCACTTAAAACTATGTCTCACTTTTTTTCACGAATGATACTTCACGCACGGTTACCATAAAATAACACCCTAAATAACTAGATATTATCCAAGCCACAAAAATATTTTTAAGTAGGGGCAACACCGATTTACATGTTGGCCTACATTTAGAAAAAAAAATCGCCATTTTGTTACTGTAAAAGTTGATCGAAAGGTAGTCGGCATTTTTGTCCCAGAACATTTTAATAATTTTGAGTGAGAATTATGCAAGGTAAGAATACAAATTTACTATATTATTTAAATTATGTGTGTAGCTTTAGTGTTCTAGTAACAAATCAAACTATGCGGCGTCTTATTACTACAATACTTTGGCGAATAAAGGCTTTTTAGGTTATGTCCAACCATATTTTTATTCACGAATGATACCATGTGTTACTATTGTGTTACGTAACATCCGTGAGCGGCTCTTAGGGGTAGTACTCACTAGAGAATCTAAAGTTAAAAATTTACTTTTTTACATAAAGAGAACCCACTTCAAAAACTATCATGTTTCGGAAGTTAGTAACTTTTTTACTATAATAATTCGTATTCGTAATTAATATCATAAGTTGTGAATGATTCTTGCATTTGTAAGTATTATAGAAATACAAAATTTGAGAAATAAAACTTTTTCTTTAATATTTAAATTTGTTTTATTGAGTTTTAAAGTAATTTAATCAAATAATTTAATTAACAATATAAAACAGAAATGTAAAAAAAATCTCCTGCATTATTAGTTGTAATGTACACTAGGCTTAACAAAATCACGTATGTTACTATCAGTCACGTATGTTACGGTGTGTTACGATTTCACGACTATTATTGTACAATATTTGGCGGCCATACTCAACTATATTTTCATATAGATTTCACTGAAACAATCTTGGAGAAATAAAACCACTTTTTTATTAATTAAAATGATCAAGATTTTAACTATTGTACAATAGGAAAAACTTATCATAGTGGACATGTTATTATAGTTTCATCCTCAGGACTGTTCCTCAAAACATCGTTTAGTTTCAAAATACATAATATTAACGTCATTTACGCGGGTTTATTTTGGCTGATATAATTTTTTTTTAATAAATAAATATTATAGGACATTATTACACAAATCGACCTAGTCCCACAGTAAGCTCAATTAAGGCTTGTGTTGTGGGTACTAGACGATAAATATAATATTTAATAAATACATATAAGTATAGATAACAACACCCAGACCCAAGAACAAATAATTGAGTTCATCACACAAATATTTGCCCTGACCGGGGATCGAACCCGGGACCGTCGGATCAGTAGGCAGTTACTTTACCATTGCGCCAACCGCGTCGTCAGCGTCGTCAGCGTCAACGTTCAATAATAAATTGAACGTTGCCTGAAGGAGTTCTGGATTGGACCTTTCAACTGAAATTTCTTACGTAATCCTCTCAAAGGTTATTGCTTTTAAGTCAATCTCTATTGGCTATTGCTTAAGATTAAAACACGAGCATCCATTAATAAATTTCACTTTTCTTACATATTTTTAATCTTATTTTGTTTCTACCAGGCATCTGTTTTTATAAATTATCGTAATTGGTTATAGTTTTTTTTAATTGGTCCCTATGTTTGCTCTTAATATCTATTATCGCTTCTATTTTAAAGTCTCATCTATGTAATACTAGCTGTGCTCCGCGGTTTCATCCGCATTGCTCCGACCCTGTTAGTCTTAGCATGATGATAAAGCCTTTCTCAATAAATGGGCTATCTAACACCGAAATAATTTTTTAAATCGGACCAGTAGTTCCTGAGATTAGCGCGTTCAAAGAAACAAACTCTTCAGCTTTATAATATTAGTATAGATTCTTCATCTAAGGTACATATAATTTCAAATTATTTACAAAAATGTTTTTGAAGATGCCTCAATTTCAATTTTCAATCTTGTAAATACATATAATATTCACTACGCTTCACGAATTTTTCTCTATTACATACTCGCAGCTTGGAGCGAAACGAAAATTACGTTCTAGGGAATTGTAGAGAATAAACAACATCACTGAAATGTTTTTGTTAATAACTATTATGAGTATACAGAACGTGAATATTGCGTTTGAACTATGCAGTTGTTTGTCGATAGTGTTCTTGGTATTAATATCAGTTTATATTTTGTACTTGTGAAGATAAAAAAGTTGCATTACATTTGTTTACTGCGATATATTAAGAAATTCTTATATAAAAAAGCTACGACTTGAATTTCGCCGTTTTTGGTACCTATATTTGTTTAAAAATAACTTCCTAACACCATTTTGACGAATACTATTAATCGTAACATCTATACAGGGTGTACCAAAAAGTAGTGATGAACGGAAGCTGAGAGGTAGAGGACCTAGAGGGCTATCCGAATCACCCCCATGTATGTTATGCGATTTTTCGTATTTTCGGAGTTATGACGTTTTTTTCAATTTTTCACCTATCGCCGAGTACGATGATATTTTCACTCATGCTGACGTCAATGATTGCGGAAGATGCTTGATTTTTTTTGTATGCTAAGCTGAAAGATAGGCCAATTCAGTATGGTAACATTTACTATCGTTAGATCTTTGAATGGAATAAAAAAAAGAATTAAATGGCAAGAAAGGTAAAATTTCCCGGTATGTTCACCACTTCAAGGGCCCGTAAAAAAATAAAATCACATAAAAAAAGTTTTCCGTTTGACTTTTAAAAACTTGCTCTATCTATCAGATAGCTACCCTGAAAATTTCATTTAATTATTCAGAAGGCTTCAATCGAAAAATTTAAATCTAAATGTGGTAAGTGCAAAAATTGAATAAACATGATGATCATTAAAACCAATAAATAGGTGTTTAATTACCAGAAATTTTTAAAATAACCCCGCTGTTGCTCAATGCAAGTGCGACATCACCGTAAAAAGTTGTCTTTTAAATGTCTGAATACCCTTTTATCATTTTTAATGGTTTCTTCTGCTACTATGAATTTCCGGGTTATTTCGTCCAAATTGTGGCAGTCTCTCGTCTTTGTAGTATCCCCACGGAAAAAATTCAATAGGGTTTAGGTCGAGGGACCCTGGAGGCCAGGCAGCCGTCACCGGCGCATGCGCAGGCTGCAACGACCAATCCATCTTTCAGGGTATCTTTGCCCTTTAGCCTGGCCTGCACGGTCCCCGGACATAAACCCTATTGATTTTTTTTCGTGGGGATACTACAAAGACGAGAGACTGCCACAATTTGGACGAAATAACCCGGAAATTCATAGTAGCAGAAGAAACCATTAAAAATGATAAAAGGGTATTCAGACATTTAAAAGACAACTTTTTACGGTGATGTCGCACTTGCATTGAGCAACAGCGGGGTTATTTTAAAAATTTCTGGTAATTAAACACCTATTTATTGGTTTTAATGATCATCATGTTAATTCAATTTTTGCACTTACCACATTTAGATTTAAATTTTTCGATTGAAGCCTTCTGAATAATTAAATGAAATTTTCAGGGTAGCTATCTGATAGATAGAGCAAGTTTTTAAAAGTCAAACGGAAAACTTTTCTTATGTGATTTTATTTTTTTACGGGCCCTTGAAGTGGTGAACATACCGGGAAATTTTACCTTTCTTGCCATTTAATTCTTTTTTTTATTCCATTCAAAGATCTAACGATAGTAAATGTTACCATACTGAATTGGCCTATATTTCAGCTTAGCACACAAAAAAAATCAAGCATCTTCCGCAATCATTGACGTCAGCATGAGTGAAAATATCATCGTACTCGGCGATAGGTGAAAAATTGAAAAAAACGTCATAACTCCGAAAATACGAAAAATCGCATAACATACATGGGGGTGATTCGGATAGCCCTTTAGGTCCTCTACCTCTCAGCTTCCGTTCATCACTACTTTTTGGTACACCCTGTATACATACACTTTGATTATTCAACAAATTATTTTTAAATCTTCTTTTTCCCATAGATGCGAGAACTACGCCACGAGAACCTGACCCCGTTCGTGGGCGTCTGCATAGAGTCCGGCATGGCCTGTATCGTCACAGCATACTGTTCCCGCGGTTCCCTTGCAACCGTTCTGGCTGATAGAGACCTACATCTTGACGACATGTTCGTGGCCAGTCTGGTCGCAGACCTGCTACGGGGTCTGACATATCTGCATGACTCCGCGCTCGGTTCCCATGGCAACCTGACGTCGAGTAACTGTCTGGTTGACAGACGATGGGTGCTCCAGATATCGGATTACGGCCTGCATACCTTAAAGAGTGAGTATTTTATTGCTTTAACAGGATTCTGCCACTGTTCTGGATAAAGTCTTCCATCTTGACGATATGTTCGTGACTATAGTCTGGTCACGGACCTACGGGAGGGCTGACGAATTTACTTCGAATACGTGATTAGAATTATTTGAACTAGATAGATATAGAATTTTTTAAATTAAGGCAAAAGAAGATTAACCATAACTATTAAACGATTGGTCCACCTAACATGTTATGTTCGATCAATCATTTGATAAAGAATGCTTTTCGTTCATCTAAATATATAAAACTCAAAGGTGACTGATATAGTGATCTATCAACATACAGCCCAAACCACTGGACGTATCGGGCTGAAATTTGGCATGCAGGTAGATTTTACGACGTAGGCATCCGCTAAGAAAGGATTTCCCGAAATTCTAGCGGGAACGGGGAAAATGGGGATGCACGTACAAAGTCGTGGGTGGAAGCTAGTTATTAATATAGAACATCAAAGGTATCAAGTCTACAAAACTTTATTCATTGCTAATGGCTTAGGCTAATGGTATTATATTGTACAGTCCATTTTTGGACATTAAAACTAATGTGTAAAACTGACATCGATAATGTAATCACTAAAAAGAGGTTAAATCAACTATTTTGTCACCATATACGTACATACGTATTATGTACTAGATTTCCGCCCGCGGCTTCGCCCGCGTTTGCAAAGGAAAACCCGCATAGTTCCCGTTCCCGTGGGATTTCCGGGATAAAACCTATCCTATGTGTTATTCTGATATATTGTGGTAAAGTTTCATTCAAATCCATCCAGTAGTTTTTACGTGAAAGAGTAACAAACATCCATACAAACTTTCGCCTTTATAATATATATTAGATTTTCAATTATAAATTACAATAATAACTTATAATGGAAAAAGATTATTTCACGTAAATAGAATCTATTATAATTTTTCTTTATATATTATCTTGATACAAAGTTATTCCATTTTTGTGTACGAAAATAAAAATATCGAAGTAATCAAATATAAATTACACAAGTAACAAAAATAAGTGATAAAAAATATAAACCTTTAAATCTTTCAATTATGTCGTTCTCCATAAGCAATCTTAAAGCTATTTTGATTTATTTTTATAGAAATAAGCCATCCATATACAAATGGAAGTTTTATTATTTTACAATGTCAAGATCAACGCTTTTCGAAACGGAAAATCTTGGAAAATAGAATTATAATCTGGCTTTAGTTACGTGATTTGCCATTTGCCATTTTGATCTAGGAAAATCCGAGTATTTTGAATTTTCATGATCTCGTATATTCAAAAATATATTTTTGTATCATCAATTAATAAACACTTAGATACTGAAATGGATAACTTTTTAGATTAGAAATACCTTTAGTTAGTACTAGCTGTGCTCCGCGGATTTACCCGCAGTGCTGCGCTCTTGTTGGTCTTAGCAAGATGGTACATAGCCTTCCTCGATGAATGGGCTATCTAACTACGAATAATTTTTCAAATCGGACCACTAGTTCCTGAGATTAGCGCATTCAAACAAACAAACAAACTCTTCAGTTTTATAATATTAGTATAGATTAGATGTTCATAGAACCTGCAGATATAAAATATATATCTACAAAAAAACGTAGAAAATATGTATGGTTTTTATGTTTGCGAACACTTTAGAAATATACTTTTAATGAAAGATTTACTGTCCTTAATTTACTGTCAATGTAGGCGGTTTAGTAAATATTTGTCAAAAAAAAATTGGTTGTCTGTAAAGTCGGTTTACTGACGATAGTTGAACGTGACAACGTCCGATTGTGCTTCTTTGTCACTCGTTCCGCGCTCTCGCTTGCACTTCAAGCCTTACATGGAACGCCTCAGAGCGAGGTAACGCCGCATGTGTCATGTTTTTTCGTGCGTGCAACCGGCTCTATCGAATTATAAGACGTTGTCACGTCAAAAATTGCTTAAGTATTGACAGTCTTTAACTTATGTTTCATAGGTGGCTGCACAGACACAGAAGATGCTCTTCGAGTGGAGAAGCGTATGTTATGGCGGGCCCCAGAACTGCTGAGGGACCCGAATCCTCCCCCCCGAGGGACTCAGAAGGGAGACGTGTACTCCTTTGGCATTATATTGTATGAGATCCTGGGGAGGAGCGGGCCCTGGGGAGACACTAATTTGACGAACGCTGGTAAGTTTTTTGAATATTTATTTATTTTACAAATGGTTCAATGGGTTTATTGGGTATTTGTTATTTTTGTACATTGAAAGAAAGAATTAAACATTTATTTGTTATAGCTGTATTTATACAGACAAGAATACGATAAATAGAAAAAATTGTTGTACAAATTAAATACATTACGGTTATCATGTAGGCTTCAGAAAAACTTGCCTTTTATTCAATGATTTGTCTCATTTATTTAATCATTCCCTGCGCATTTTCGCTTAACTTCAAACATGTAAAATATAAGTGAAGTCCCATGTCCCCTAGTGGGGTAAGGGGCAGATGCATTATACATCTGTTTCACTATCGAATTTCTTTAGAGACAAGTTAAGTAGGTGATCAGCCTTCTGTGTCCTGCCAGACCGAGACTTTTTTTTTCTTCGTCTCCACCGGGAATCGAACCCAGGACCCCTCGGTTTCACGCTCACGCGTCAACCACTGTACCAAGGAGGCGGTCAATGTAAAACATACATAAATAGGTACAATAATTACTGATCGAAACTTTAATTTTGCACAGGAAATTTCTAAATTTCCTCTGTATTATTCAAACAACTTTGTCTGCTTTAATTATTGGCTGGCTAAAGCTGGTTTTGTCAATTTGTATGTTTTTATTAAACTATACAGTAACAACCCGACAGTGTACGATAAACTTTAATCCGAGGACGAGATTTGAATGAACTGGCAGCTTTGGTACTAGAAGTCCTTTTTCCACATTTTTTCGGTTTCCCACCGAAAAAGTCACGAGCGAAAACTTCTGGTTGATAATTTTTTAAAACTGGAACTTTTAATTAAAAAAACATCTATATACTAATAGGTTTTATAAAGCGGAAAAGTTTGTAATTATGTAATTTATGTATGTAGGTATTGTTTTCACGTATACCGATCGTATTTTTCTCTTAACCGATTTTGATGAAATTTGGCACAGACAATCTTTAGAGCCTGAGAAAGAACATAGACTACCTTTTATTTCGAAATATGTACCACGACCGAACCCGGGGCGGACCGCTAGTTGTTCATAATCTTCTTCTTATATATAAAAATGAATCGCAAAATGTGTTGGTAAGCGCATAACTCGAGAACGGCTGAACCGATTTCGATAATTCTTTTTTTATTATATTACTTGAAGTACGAGAATGGTTATTATGTAGAGAAAACGTAAATATGTACCACGGGCGAAGCCGGGGCGGACTGCTAGTCTTATATATAAAAATGAATCGCAAAATGTGTTGGTAAGCGCATAACTTGAGAACGGCTGAACCGATTTCGTTAATTCTTTTTTATTATATTCCTTGAAGTACGAGGATGGTTCTTATATAGAGAAAACGTAAACATGTGCCACGGGCGAAGCCGGGGCGGACCGCTAGTACTGAATGAAAATTTCACAATTAACAATCATGAATAACAATCAACCATTGATTTATTTTCATTATCAATCAGACATTATCAATAGGATTTACACTATGAATTCCATATATATACATGAAAACATAACAATACATATAGGAACTCTACATATAGGTAATCACGTTCTTCACCCGGAAACACATTCGTACATTGCGACCTATACGAACATTTTGCAAATACCTTACGCTTGTGGATTTGCGTATTCGTGCGAATGCGAGTGACCAGCATAATAAACGGATAAATTTTCCACATCACTAACTCCAAGCACAGATAACTCCAAAAGTCAAACATTCGTTATAAAACAAAAATTTACCTGCAAAGGATACATAGCAAAATATGAAAGAAAACCCTCCAAAATTCGTGCACAGATTATCCTACAGAGAAATATGAACGTGCAGAATCGGCAAAAATAAATACCGTTCGGAATATTGTTAGAAAAGAAATAACAGTTGGGTTCCACCATCTTTTGTTTATGGTCATTCATCTTGTTTAGAAGTAATATTATATTAATAAAAGACAATAATTTATCTTATTGATATCTATTGTTTAACGAACGCGTTTTGGTTGTTTGTAATATAGCTATGCTTGATCCTGGGTACAATTCAGATAGGTAGATTCATGAAAAATATAATTTAGAAAACATGTATTTAGACGATGTAAAAAAATGTATTCACACGTACATCTCGTATTAATTAAACTTAATCTCTACACTAAATCGGAAATGTTACACTCTTCCTTATTGAATATCGAAGCAAAGTTGCAAAAACTAATCTCAAGTAAATTTAGTTTAAATTTCTACAGGCTTCCATTTCAAAGAGAAAACTTGTTTAATATGAACGATATTTAAGATTCATTATACCAGAGAAGTCCCAGACAAACACTTGTGTACAAAACAAAAGAAAAAGCTCTAACATATGAACATATGAAAAATTGCATTTAAATTATAAGAAAACAAAAATAAACGAGTATTATATCTCTTTCAAACAATGAGTGGATTCGAGTTTCTGCAAACAAAAAGCAAACAATTTGTTTGTTCTCTCTCTTCAACTTTATAATATTAGTATAGATTATTGTTATTAACATTCCGAAGATTTAATTAGAACTTATAATAAAACTTTTTTTTGTGCACTTTCAAATTATTCAATCGTTTTGTTAAATAAAGGAAACAAATAAAAACATTTTAGGTACAAATTAAATACCCAGTAATAGACAGTATTATAACACGATTAATTTTCAAGTTAATTCGGCGATCCAGGATGTAATAAGGCAGGATAATGGAGAATAAGGAAACGATTATTTCGCATTTTCATTAACATAACGTATTTACAGTAAACAAATATTATATATGTAATACAAAAGAAATTCATAACTAAGTATGAGTAAAAAACATATAATAAATTAGAGTAAATGAAATAGAAAATTATGATTTTATACTTCATTTATTCTAAAATAACAAAAATATGAATTGTTTCTCAAAACTATGGAGTTTTTTCCTAATAAAATTTAAAAGGGGCTCAATCTATTTTTCAATTTACCAACCACGCATCCATAGTTTTTCCAATCTTTCGAATTAATAATTTTTCGTTTTTCATTTCATAGGATATTACCAAGGTATTTTAAGAGACTTAAGTCGACCATAAAATAAATTGCCAAAGGAAATAGGAAACATACTTGAAAATTGGCTGAGATTTATTACCTCTAAAGTATATCATAAGAGAGAGATATCATAATCGGAAGCACATTTAATAAAAAGTGACATAAATGTGCCATAAAATATATTACTGCCATAATATTTAAGGACTTAGCAATAACAAGCAGTTATGATCTGGCTATATTATGTCTAAGGGCCGATTTTTCAATGCTTGGATAAAACTTATTCGTCGAATCATGTATAAAACTACCATTTTAAAAACGTATTCTAATTGCCCGTATTTGACAGTTTACGTGACATTTTAATATTATCGTGTAATACTTTATTGGACGGATAAGTTTTATCCAAGCATTGAAAAATCGGCCCTAAGCAATATTACTCCGAGTGTAGGAAAGTGATGGCACTATACGAACTATACCAGGTGAAAGGTAAGACGTCAGACGAATTTAGACAGGAGCTTCTACTCATGAAACTGAACAACTTTTGTTCTACAACCTTGCTGAATTCGTAAAAAAAATTGGACTTTGTAAGAAAACTTCGCTAATCAGCTGACCTATTTCCATACAAAGTCCAAATTTTTTTCTACGAATTCAGCAAAGTTGTAGAACAAAAGTTGTTCAGTTTCATGAGTAGAAGCTCCTGTCTAAATGCGTCTGACGTCTTACCAGTCACCCTGTATAGCTCTGTCATTTTTCCACACTGGAATTAATACTGCTTTAAGACATCCTTAAATGTGTTGTCTTATAAAAGTAACAGCCAACTTTAATTGTTTTATTGAGAAGTAAGGCCCTTAATTTTCTTGAGTTAATAGTTGTTTTTTATTTCGTTCTTGATATCTTCCCGGGAAGATTTAGACTTTTGATGACGAATTTTGTGATCAGCTTTCTAGCGTTCACTGTTTATGAGATACAGCCTGGAGACAAACAGACAGCGGAGGCTAGTAATAGGGTCGTTTTACCCTTTGGGTACGGAACCCTAATAAAACGGCTTAATGCAGATAAAAATAATATAATCCTACAATGAGTAGATAATAAAAAAACAACAAACCTAAAAAAGTTAATTGTGGATCGCGCCTCTTTCCACCTACCTACAGTCTTTTCTTATTAAAATTTTAGCATAGAAATTGATTTCACTTTGGTCTTTGAATGGACAAACACCATTTTTTGTCGTTAGATATAAATTAAAAGGGAAGAAAAAAAGGGTGAAAATTTATAGTAATATTCCTGGATCTTTATTCGCACAACAAATACCTATGAATGTTAAAGGTATTAAACTAAACTAAAACTAAAAAAATTTAAACTAATAGTATAGCGACATTCTTCTATAATATATTAGACTTTTATCACGATTTAACTCGAAAACTACTATATCGATTTTAACATTATTTTATTATTAAGAAGCTTTATATTTACCAAGTAGCAAGTGATAGGCTTTTTTCAATCCTGGTAACCCAGGGCAAAGTCATTCACGGAAGAATTCTACCATACCCATGGCCCCGTCGTTGATGCGGCTTGACGGAACACAGTGGGGTTTTGGTCGGTAGGAATCCGACATAACCCACGGCCCCTTCCCCGGAGGCCGTGGGTATCTATGCAAGATTTCCCCACTTAAAAAAAAAGGGGCAAAGTCATATTTCGCTCCACTGATTAGGTAAAAAAGGAAAACGCGAATGAAGCATGAGCACTGAGCAGCATTGTAGTTGTAATAAACTATAACGTGATCTAATATAATAATCAATCAAGTGTTGACCTGATTTCTAGATGGGTTTAATCATAATATGTGGTAAACAATGTACCGAATTTGATTATGGACATTATAATTTTGATGTGCTGGTTATTGGGTCCTCAGGCATAATTATAAGAGTACGTACCAATATATTGTAAAAGTGTTGCGCAAGTTTATGTTCAACGTAAATTACGATTAAAATTAAACAGTAGTTAATGTCGCATTATATACTATTTACTCCTGAGGCACTGAATCCCCGAAGTGGGTCTTGGCCTCCAAGACGAGAACTCTCCACTTTCTCCGGTTCTGAGCGGTCTCTTGCCAATTGTCGTTGGCTTGGAGCTTACTCAGGTCCCTCTCCACTTGATCCGCATATTATACAAAATATAAAAATAACCAGTATCTTCTACTAAAAGATTATTTCTTTCTTTCTTCTTCTAAATCTATCCAATTTTATTCTGCTATGTTTCTATTCTGCTTATAAACTGGAATTACTGAAACGATAAAAGACAATTTATTGGGTACAATCGATAGCAGTGAATACTTATAGCTAAGAATTTAATAGCGTGCTTTTTATGTGCCGTTACATAAACGTTATCTTTCTTTCTTCCTATTCAAATTTCATAAAATTAGTACATCAGTGACAGTTAAATGTTCCAACCAAAAAGTGTTCAACCCACAACTTCCCTTCAAAACAATTTTTCAACCAGAAAATGCTCAAAAAGTTGCCTCTTTCAACAGAGATCATCGGGCGAGTGCGTCATCCCATAGGCGGAGTGCTATACCGTCCTCCCATCGGCAACCTCACCGCCCGGCCCTCCGTGATCTCCGTCCTGAAGTCATGCTGGAGTGAGCGGCCGGATCGACGTCCTGACGTGCGGCTGGTCAAGCTGCGACTGAAGGACATGCATGCGGGCATGTGAGTATATATTCCACATTAATTACCTTTACAAGTTTAACCTAATATGGTACTAAAACTATCTTATACAGATATTAAAACTAATACAAATACTAATAACTTAAACTAATAACCTTACAATCTACTAAATGAACATCCTATAAAAAAATGCAATTAATAACTAAGTAATAATATAAAGAAGTACCTTTGTTAATTCACCCAGCTTGCATGTGCGTTCGCACAAGAGTAGACTTCGTGAGCAGCCACACATAGTGGCGGCCTATCACGATAATACCATAGACTATGCATTGACCATTTCTTAATTCCTTCCCTACACTTTTTCTCGTTCTGAAATAAAAAGCGCTTTATATGTTTTTTGTGAGTATAACGTACCTATTATCAAAATGTCTTCTTACCACCTATTTCAATTATTAAATTATAAATATGTTTTTTTTATTTTGTCAAATTCGTGATTGAGTAATAAGTAAAAATCCATACACTTAAACATATTGTGTTCACATCATTACTAATTATTGCAATAATTATAGAATAACAGAAATGACTCACAAATCGTAATATTCCGACACAAACTGTATATTTCGTACCAGACGCAACGCAGGCAACTAAAATACAATCCTGCATTGAATCAGTGTGGATTAGCAATGTGCTTTGTCGCTAGTTCATTGTATTTCTGTTCCACTATTGTTGATAACGGAAATAATTGGAGTTTTGATGTAGTATTATATTAGTACCTAGGTAATAACATTATCTACATAAATCTGAATGTTCATTTCATTCAGTTTAAGATCGCCAATTCTACACGAGATCTTATGAGTACCTACTTACGTACTTATTATAAGACTATCTATTTTTTGTCGTATGACATTTGTGGCCACAACAGGCTATGACTGAAAGACAGCGGTGAAAGCACTGACCTTTTTGTCATTGTTTTCTCCATATTATGCTGCGTCCTTTCCTGTTATTAATTGTCATGTGTTTTTTTTATGTAGCTATTTCTTTTTTTACAACGAATAAATGAATTATATTCTGATTTTATAGACTATATAAATACTCTTACTAGGGCCAGTTTCACTACTTGAAAAAAAACCTTTTATTTATTTTATTTATTTATTTCTTTATTTGTATCAGGCAGCATTGCCCATATATTGTTAGTAGTACTTATTCTAGTGTTAGTAAAACTACATATACTTATTTTTAGATTTAAGAGTTACAAGCCATTTTTTGTTGATAAAATTATGTACATTATTGAGAACTTTTAAAATACTATTATCATTTTTATTAATTCTATCCCTAATTGAAAAAATTTTTTTCCTTATTATAGCATAAAAATCATCTACTCTGTATAATACAAACATATGAGATGCACTACAAAAACGTGGCAATCCCATGAACATCCTGAATGCATTATTATATTGTACTCTAAATATGTTCATTGTTTTTCGTGTATGCTTCACCCATAAGCTACTTGTATAAAATGACTGACAGTAGGTTGTGAACAATAGCTTTTTGACATTCCTACTACATTTTTTAAATCTTCTTATTATCATGTTTGCCCTAACTGATAGATTTCTTCTCTCTCTCTCTATATCCTCGTCATCACTCAGAGTGCTGGTAACGAAATGCCCCAAATATTTAAATTTATTTACATTAACCAACTCTGTTTCATTAAGATATATCGGAGGGACGTTGTCAGGACCTCGCCCCGACCGAAACACTAAAACATTGCTTTTTTTTTCATTATAAAGTAACCCATGTTCACTTGCATATTTCTGACAGATTCCCACCAACACCCTGAGTCCTCTGATTGAGGGACTGAGGAGAACCATGTCATCTGCATAGCTCAGGTTATTAATGTTAAATCCTCCTATATGACATCCGACATGAGTCGCACTCAGTTCCTCAATCAGGTCATTAATGTACAAATTAAACAACAAAGGAGAGGTTAAACCACCCTGTCTTACTCCACAATTTAGAACGTAGGTATCTGAGAGTGAATTTTGCCATTTTACTACATTCTGTTGATTTTGATACCAAAACCTCAAAATGCGAATAATGCTATCTGACACACCAGACCTTTGCAACTTGCCCCATAATTTATCATACACCACACGGTCAAACGCTTTACTTAAATCGAGAAAGCATGCATAAACTGATGTTTTTCTTTCTGTGTAATAAGCAATACAATTTTTTAAAGAAAATATAGCCAAATCAGTAGAAACATTAGGCCTAAATCCAAACTGTCTATCATTAAGTTTTATTTTATTCTCTAAAGATGGTAGCAAAATCTGTTCAAATACTTTTGAGAATACAGTTGCTAAAGATACTGGTCTATAATTATTAACATCTGAATGATCACCCAATTTGTTTTTGATTATAGGGACAACTGTTGTCCTCATAAATTCCAATGGCAATACGTTATGTTTTATAAAATAATTAAACAAAGTAGTTAATACTGTGATCAGAGAGGGTCCTGCATACATTAAATGTTCAATATTTAACTTATCATGGCCAGAGGATTTACCTCTCTTAACACTTCTAAATGACCTTACTACATCAACATCCTTAATTACAAAATCTACCTGTTTACAAAAATTAATTCCAGAATATAAATTGTTCACCGCTAAAGAATCAACATGAAAATGCATTTTAAAGTTATTTGCGATTTTCGTACAATTACTTTCACAACCGATAGTACTAGGGATAGACCTAGTCCCGTTACATGAATTTGTGATACGCCAAAATTTTACAAAATTTTTATTAGTGTTAGTTATTACGTTATTATATTAAGTTTTATTAGTTTAGTTATTACTTTTAAATATTTTTGACGTATTTTACACTTTGTCATTTCAACTGACAGATAAGCTAAACAGAACCTATCCAGAAGCTATGAAGTCTCGTGAACAAAACTTACAGGTTTGGAAATAGATAATAATTTGGATTTGAAACGAAGCGAGGACAGTCTACTATATTCTAATGAAAATCATTTCTTATACCCAGTGTACAATGTGCTATTGTTTCAGCTAAATCTATGCTTATTTCGCAATTCAATTGCAAATATCTGCAACCAAAATTTAACCTTAAATAGACATTTTCCCTGTGTGTTGTAATAAATATGTATGTTTATGTACTTACCAGTTGGTTAAATGTAGGTACGATCTTTGTGCAATGGTTGGTGGTAAAAAGAAATACTTGTCTCGACTGTAAGCTTGAATTGAACTGTTTAAAGTGTTAGAACAACAGGACTATACGAAGTGTATACGAACGAACGAACGACGACGGAACGCGAGTATGAGATCTACGGACCATAGACGATAGAGTATCTAGGTCGTCATATAGGTACTTAATATCAAACTTTAAACTAAAGTTCGAGCTTGAGACACCGATCTTACATCTAAATAAATCACGTTTTATATATTATGAGAATCATAGCAAATTAGTTACATACAAATTTCATTGAAAGCACAGATAATATAATTGTATGCTAGATTGAAAGGTAAATTACGGTCTCATTTAATTCAACAACATTAGTGTAATTTATATTGACTATGAATAATGAAGGCTGTTGGAAACTAACATCGTTTGTAACAACTTTGATTAAACTGTTTGTCTTTGTATTGTGAAGATCTCAGAGGTGAAGATATTATTACCTGCTGGCTGCTAGTAAGCAGTTTGTAATCGAACTAACTTAAGGATAGAAATATTTTAAGTTTGTATTATTTTCTGTGATTATTTTATTTATTTATTTTTTTAATTATTAGACTTGTTTTTCAATGATTGTGTTTCGATTAATTTTATAATTATTACTTAGTTATCTTTTTTTATTCATATTATTACATAATATTTGAGTAACGTAAGCTTAATAAATAATTTTTTGTCGCAATTCTCCTAGTGATCTTTAATTGAAATTTACCAATATTAATGATCAATTATTTGTGTATTATTTGTGTTGTACCCATAAATTCACTCGCGATTCATTGCACTGTGGTTTTAATAATTGGCCTAATTGTCGAATTGGTTAATCAGCGAATAATATTATACAGATAGTATTAGAATTAGATATACATGCATTACTATAATTAGATAGATATTATATACATGCATTACTATAATTAGATAGGTTATAATATGTAGATATTGCTATTTAATAGGATATTAATATTATCTAAATGCGAAACTTTTGTGAGGATAGAATTCACGCAAATACCTACTTCTGAACCGATTACAATGAAAAACGCGGCTTCGTCCGCGTTTTTAAGGGGCTGACAACACCAAATTGAAGTTATTTGAGCAGTTTTTTAAGAAAAGATATTATTTTTTTAAGATTATTCTAGCCCATAAAAAAATGTTAATATTCTTCATATTTCGAAGAACGTGGACGGACTCGATACATAATTGGACGAAGTCGGCTCGATAGAAAATAATTGCAAAGATTGCTCTTAAAATCATCATTAAACGATTCTATGTCTTTATTTTTTTGACGGACGGGTCTGCAATTTAAAACAAGAAGTCAACATATTCATACCTGAAACTCCGAGTCATATTTCGCATATGACCCACACTTTTCCTTAAATCACATATTTTCTTATTATTTTCTTCTACGACCTGGCCCCGCCAAGTAACAGTGATATTGCGCTCTCGTTTGCGCACACTGTCCAATTGTATGGGAGTAAAGGAGAGGGCAATCACTGTGAAATTTGCTCTTAACAGCCTCTTAAATAAAAACCCGCATAGTTCCAATGGGATTTCCGGGATAAACTATGTATTAATCCAAGTTACACTCTGTATGTGTGCTAAATTTCATTGTAATCGGTTCAGTAGTTTTTTCATGAAAGAGTCACAAACATACACACCTACACATACACATACATCCATTCTCACGAGTTTTCGCCTTTATAATATTAGTAGGAAGGATTACCTCGGTTTGGTAAAAGCTTTAGATCTTTAAATAGTGAATGTAATAAAACTTAATTCTGTTTCAAGTGACCATTTTAAATTTCAAGAAGCCTTTTAATTTCTACAATCAATAGCCACGTAAAATAGGCCACTTACATTACAGTGCAGGCATTATAGTTTCATACCTAAAGTGCTGCTAGAGAACTATCGATGGATCAAACCGCAGACACATCTGTATATTGTAGTTAAGTGTTTTCTTGTGTAATATGAAAGTGTATATGTATTACTATAACATACATAATAATGAAACATTAAGAGAATGAGAAACTAGGTTGGTCTTGGCTTCGCCCGTGACCCTGGATCATAGAAATCTAAATAACAAGGCAATTTAGATTTCTATGCAATAAATATAGGTAGTTGAAAACAAACACTAAAAACACGCTTATAATATTAGGTTATGAAATTATTGTATTGTTAGCGATCCCTGATAGTTGTTCAGATTTTAAATTAGATCTATCTGTTAAATACCCATCTAATTTGAGTCTAAACGAGTCAGTTACATACAAACTTATGCTCACAGGTGAAGCTAATAAAAGCATATTAAAAATACATATCTTACGCCGTACCTAAAGAAGTTGATTCCTTTCTAATGCTAAAATAATTTTCAACAGAACCTTACAAACATTACGATTATAAACGTTTGTGCGTTTTGAAATTAATTCGTTATAGGTACTAAGGGATAGGTAATTAAGAGTTTATTATTGAATTCAAGTATTTTCAAAACGTTCGTCTAACCGCTAAGTTTTCGATAAAGGGCGGTTTCGGTTTTCCATTGAATTTGAGCGGATTGTTTTAAATAGGTACTTCCTACGTAATAAATACGTCTAAATCAAATTCACATATTTACACAAAGTATTTGCAATTAAATAGATTTTTATTTACTTTGAATTTAACTTGGCGAAAATGTAATAATTTAATGTTTATAGACAAAATTAATATTTTTTACAAGAATTGTTAACTTGTCTTGTACATTATTCGAAAGCCGTGACTGACCTTACCTTACCATAATATAATATTACTCTATCTATTATTTATCACTATAACTTTTATTTATTAACAACCAAATTATAAGCACATTCCTTGCAAAGTAATTATTCGACAATTTACGCTTCATTACAAATCAAGAAAGAAACACGTACCAAGATACCTAGGTACTTAAACGTAAGATTTTTGTCAATATCTATTTAAAATTAAATTTTAAACCTTGCCACATAAAAAAATCATCAATCATCTAAACCTGATAGGTATATTCTAGAACGTAGAATAGAATCTAACTCATGTTATCAACGTAAGCGCCAACTTGAGCTAGGTATAGTTCTGATCTAGGACACTAGGACACGTGTGATAAAACCTCGTTCGTGTTTCGTTGTTATTTTGCTAATTTTGATACGAAAACGCCTTTAATTTAAAGACAAAATGTGAGTAACTAATACCAATCTTCTTATATATAAAAATGAATCGCAAAATGTGTTGGTAAGCGCATAACTCGAGAACGGCTGAACCGATTTCGATAATTCTTTTTTTATTATATTCCTTGAAGTACGAGGATGGTTTTTATGTAGAGAAAACGTAAACATGTACCACGGGCGAAGCCGGGGCGGACCGCTAGTCTATATATATAAATATAATAACTCAAAGGTGACTGATATAGTCATCTATCAACGCACAGCCCAAACCACTGGACGGATCGGGCTGAAATTTGGCATGCAGGGAGATGTTAGGACGGAGGCGTCCCCTAAGAAAGGATTTTGATCAATTCTACCCCCAAGGGGATAAAATAGGGGATGTAAATTTGTATCATGTTTATTTATCTTTTCCACGCAGGCGAAGCTGCGGGCAAAAGCTAGTTGTATATAATAATGTCATTAATATTATATAATTAAATAAATAAGGTAAAAGGACCCTTATAAAAAAGCATAACACTATTAAATACACGTGGTTATTAGATTACCTATTCTTTGTTTCAACTTTACTCGACGACAGGATAATGTACCTAACAAAATTGCAAAATACTGCATGTTTAATGATGATTGGTATTGTGGCTGATATTTTTATTGGCTAATATAGTAGTTTAAATAGGTGGTTAAAAAGTTACAAAACAAAAAAGTTACAGTTACTTTACAGTTGATTTAAATTTATATTATTTAATTTTAAATTTATAAAAACCTTATCTGTATCCGATTGTTTCAATCACGCCCACGAGACAGTCTTACTTCCAAAGTTCCAATTATTTCAATAAAATGCTTGACAAGTTCCTAAATAGAAACAAGTATAGTAAAGTATAGTATAGTATATTTGAGAAAATGTTCAGATAACGAATTCTGTATTTTACATAAAGGCTTGTAACTTGTTAATTACACAAAGGCTAGTTCGATGTTTTTCTCTAAAAAATTTCCCCACCCAATAGCTTTACTTTTTCAGATTAGTTAACTATATTTTATAAACACTGGCAAAATTTCATTGTAAAAAAATTCAATAAAATGTATTAGGTAATTATAATGTAATTATAGTGTAATTATAAAAAAAACAGGGGCTCCTGTTGAAAAGAATCTTGCTTTTATACAATGAAAGATAAAAGTACTATAATATAGTCATTTATTTCTTATACTAACTACACTAGACAGTATTCTCTTTACAAGAGGAATATAATTGACTCATTGTTAAGAACATTAGACCTAAATAACTTATAAGTAGTTAAAGTTATTCAATTTACACTACTACATAGTAACATACTATTCAAAAGTTGCTTCCCTCTACCTGGCTATCTGTTCCTATGTATACATATTACATATATCTATTTTATATATATTACTAGCGGTCCGCCCCGGCTTCGCCCGTGGTACATATGAAAAATAGATGTTGGCCGATTCTCAGACTTACCCGATATGCACAGAAAATTTCATGAGAATCGGTCCACCCGTTTCGGAGGAGTATGCAGACTAACATTGTGACACGAGAATTTTATATATAAGACTAGCGGTCTGCCCCGGCTTCGCCCGTGGTACATATGAAAAATAGATGTTGGCCGATTCTCAGACTTACCCGATATGCACAGAAAATTTCATGAGAATCGGTCCACCCGTTTCGGAGGAGTATGCAGACTAACATTGTGACACGAGAATTTTATATATAAGAGATAAATAAAATTATAATAAAATTATATATATATATATATATATATATATATATATATATATATATATATATATAATATATATTATAAAGCTGAAGAATTGTTTGTTTGTTTGAACGCGCTAATCAGAAACTACTAGTCCGATTTGAAAAATTATTTCGGTGTTAGATAGCCCATTTATCGAAGAAGGCTTATAGGCTATATAATATATCATATTTAATAAATAACGCAACGCATTTTGAGGCGGTTTTTTTAACAAGAATGATTTTCGAGGAAAGTTTTAGTATACATAATTTAAATAATTAGGAAAGAAGAAAGCATTTATTATTCGTTCCAACATGTCAAACAATTTAAATGCGTTTAAAATCCATTCAAAAGGCATTAATTTCTTAATCTTCTAATTGTTCTTAGGAAAACAAATATATTCGACAACATGCTGTCCATGATGGAGAAATACGCATCAAATCTGGAGGCTCTGGTGGCCGCGAGGACTGAACAGCTGGCACAAGAGAAGAAAAGAACTGACGGTCTACTCAATAGAATGTTGCCTAGGTGAGTTTTTAAAGAATATTCTATAAGGCATCTTAATTTAAGTACATTAAAGAGAGAGACTTGTAATATATTTTTTGTTGACTGATAATCGATTGATTGATTATCGATTGATTGATTATCCACTAATCGATTGATCGATCGATTGATTATCGATTGATTGATTATCGATTGATTGATTATCGATTGACTATCGATTGATTGATTATCCATTGATTGATCGATTGATTGATTGATCGAATGATCGATTGATCGGTTGATTATCCATTGATTGATTGATTGATCGATTGATTGCTCGATCGATTCATTATCGATTGATTGTTTATCGATTGATTGATTATCGATTGATTGATTATCGATTGATTGATTATACATTGATTGATTATCGATTGATTGATTATCCATTGATTGATTATCGATTGATTGTTTATCGATTGATTGATTATCGATTGATTGATTATCGATTGATTGATTATCGATTGATTGATTATCGATTGATTGATTATCGATTGATTGATTGATTATCGATTAATTGATTATCGATTGATTGATTATCCACTGATCGATTGATTATCGATTGATTGATCGATTGATTATCGATTGATTGATTATCGATTGATTGACCGATTGATTATCGATTGATTGATCGATTGATTATCGATTGATTGATTATCGATTGATTGATTATCGATTGATTGATTAATTGATTGATTGATTTATTGATTATCGGTTGATTGATTATCGATTATTGATTGATTATCGATTGATTGATTATCGATTGATTGATTATCGATTATTGATTGATTATCGATTGATTGATTATAGATTGATTGATTATCGATTGATTGATTATCGATTGATTGATTGATTATCGATTAATTGATTATCGATTGATTGATTATCCACTGATCGATTGATTGATTATCGATTGATTGATTATCGATTGACTATCGATTGATTGATTATCCATTGATCGATTGATCGATTAATTGATTGATTGATCGAATGATCGATTGATTGATTGATTGATCGATTTATTATTGATTGATTGATCGATTGATTATCGATTGATTGATTATCGATTGATTTATTATCGATTGATTGATTGATCGATTGATTGATTAATTGATTGATTGATTTATTGATTATCGATTGATTGATTATCGATTATTTATTGATTATCGATTGATTGATTATCGATTGATTGATTATCGATTGATTGATTATCGATTGATTGATTATCGATTGATTGATTATCGATTGAGACAATATATAATACAAATATTTACCTACTCTTAGCTCTTTACCATATTATTTGCATTGAAATATTTTATTTTGGTACCGACTACAGGCTAAATATTAGTATTCTTGGAAAAACATATTTCATTTTATCTTACACAGCTTTTCTCCCAAACAAAACTCTAAAAAATAATATACTTTCCTTCGATCTAAGTTCAAGAATAAGATAGAAATCATTACATCAATCCTACTCCTACTAATATTATAAATGAGCTATTGCATAGCTTCCATCGCGGGCCTGGAGCGCGGGGACCGAATCCAGAAATTTAGTAACGAAAAACCTCACGCTCCCCACTCCGACGGGCGCGGAGGTGTGGCTTGAAGGCATAGGATGCTTTTAGGCTTTACCGCGGCAGTCCCCGAGTGCCACACGTCTTTTCTTTCTGTCTATTTATTACCCTTAAAAGTATCCTCTCTACAGGACGGTAGCAGAGGCCCTGAAGCGTGGGGAGCCAGTGCAAGCAGAGAGCTATGAAAGCGTGACGATTTACTTTAGCGACATAGTTGGATTCAACCGGCTTGCTGCTACTAACACTCCTGCGCAGGTTGGTTTCATTTATGATAATATTATGAAATGTTATGAAGCTAAGTTTATTTAAAAAGCTTTTTGTGTTTCTTTTTAAAGGCGTCAATATGTTACTTCAGTAGTTTAGGCTTCATTAAAGTTTTTAGATAGATTATTTTGCAAAATGTATAGCATTTGTATAAAGGTAACATAATATTATTAAGGTAAATATCTACATTTTAAATAGTTTTAAAGTTGGAGAGAATTATTGACTGAATCAAAAATAAAAATGGCCGATTTTTTCCTTTACTATATGTTTACTATCATAATAAATAAATAATATTAAGGGCCCTTAGTAGACGAAAACGGCAAAATGGACTGTTATGTATGAGCTATAATTGAATATATTGAAGTTTTTTCGCACTGAAATTTCTAATATGTATTACAGAACGTATGTGTGATGGGATGCTCATTACAACCGTATTTTACGATTATAATTCGTATAAAATCACAAATACATAGGTAAATTACCTTCTCGATTTCGTGACAGTTTAGATTTAGAAAATCTATATATCATGTGAATGGCGCTTACGATTTTTGGTTTCGAGCACGTTGATTCCATACTTACTAAACGCGGACCCCCTCACCCCTCACCTCAGGCGCCAATAGCTGAATTTTCGCTGACTGCCTAACCCCACTTTTTATCCGACTACGCTTGAAAAGGGTGATTTTTTTAGGGTCTTAATAACATTATTAAGACCCTAATTTACGAACAATTATGTTCTAATAAGCAATTAAGAAATAAAATGTCAAAATGATGCCCTTTAAAAGCACTGATGCAGGAATAGAATAGGTATTCGAGATATCACACTCGTCCTACTCATTTTCTGCTCCTCAGGTAAATATAATAAATATAAACCTTTAAATAGAAGTCGTTATAATGTGTAGACATAATATTATCTAAGCGGTATAGAGTTCGAAATATTATAATACGGTGAAATACCAAGAAGTTTTATTTGTATAAAAATACATGTATGAATATTTTTCAGTGCTCCAAACGATGTCACTTTGTTATGTAAAACTTGGAGAAGCATATTTTCGAGATAAATCCCATTGCTAGTATAATTTTCTCTTCAAAGTACTAGGCTTACAGAAAATACAAGTGGAAAAATAAACAGTCTAAATTTCGTGTTTATGTAAATTCACCCAATTTCGTGGGGATTGCATGCAGACGTGCTTCAATGTTATTTATTTTTGTTAGACTTTATTAAAATTTGTGGAGAATTACATCACATTTAGGCTGCGAAATAAAACTCAATGACGAATGACAATGTGTAAATAATTATTAAGTGTACGTATTAAAATGGTACTTTTTATGATATTGTATATAATTATGTTTACATTTTATATTCTGAGCGTGCATATTAAGAAAAATTGCATACACACACGTCAATAAATATATTATGTATTCTTCATTTTACAAGGTATTCGCTGTATAATTATAATATTTTTCCGATCACTTTCAATCAAGGCCATTTTTATTCATCTGTAAACTTTCTGTGATATAAAATACTAGCTTTCCGCCTGCGGCTTCGCCCGCGTTTTCAAAGAAAAACCCGCATAGTTCCCGTTCCCGTGGGATTTCCGGGATAAAACCTAGCCTATGTTACTCGTGGATAATGTAGCTTTCGAATGGTGAAAGAATTTTTAAAATCGGTCCAGTAGTTTATGAGCCTATTCATTACAATCAAACAAACAAACAAACAAAGTTTTCCTCTTTATAATATTAGTGTAGATATGGAGTGTATGATCCACAAACAATAACAGTATTCAGGTTAATAGAAAATAACGATCGCTATATCACTACATTGTATAAAACAAAGTCGCTTTCTCTGTCCCTTAAGTCCCTTGTATGTGATTTAGATGCGGTTTTTTTTAATAGATAGAGTGATTCAAGAGGAAGGTTTTAGCACAGTATTACAATATTATTTCCTACAGTAAGGAATCGCCTTTGATGTCGCGCGATGCCGCCGCCAACGTAGGTACTTACGCTGCCACACGAAAATACGCTAGGGTTGCAACAAATGGGAAATACAACAATTTTGATTATTAATATTATGACGAAATCATTTATTCATATGTACATTCAAAATAATTGCGATTATTAAATCTGATGTAATTATTTGTTCATAAATATATAATTACAGATATTGCACTGCTAAATATTATTTACGTGGACACTTTATTTTTGGATGTTCTTAATTGTATATTATACCATTTAACTAAGTAATGCATTCGCATTGGGATGTACAATCTGATTAGAAAATAATGAGGACAACATATACATAGCTTTGATTTTAATTCAACAGATACAATTAATACAATCTTTCTGAAATATTGTTTCCTTCTGGGATTTCAATGTAGAATTACATCCGTAAACGGAACAGTTTTTGCGCGTCATAATAGAATATGTAAGTACCTATGTATAATAAAATTATTACACAAAAAATACGACTGCGTCGTCCTTTCGCGATAGTTAATGCAAACTCAGCGTGATTGCATTAAGCGGCCCGCGTCGCCCGACCCCCCGCCAGTTCCCCTCCGTTTCTCTGCACAAGTACATTCGTCGCCATACTGTAGGATGGTAATACTGTGGTTTTAGTATATAATTTATTATGTTTTAGACAAAGCGGGCGAAAAGCTAGTTATAGATATAAGAATCTTATATATATAAAAATGAATCGCAAAATGTGTTGGTAAGCGCATAACTCGAGAACGGCTGAACCGATTTCGATAATTCTTTTTTATTATATTCCTTGAAGTACGAGGATGGTTCTTATGTAGAGAAAACGTAAACATGTACCACGGGCGAAGCCGGGGCGGACCGCTAGTATATTATATTTTTTTCATTCCTTTAATGTATCAGTTTATATACCTATTTTTTTAGTTTGGAATATGTTACACTGAAACTGTTACTTTTATTGAAACTTACGTGAGGTATTCAATCCAAATACACAGGAAAATTAATGAAATTCGAAGCACCCTTCTCATGCATTCCTGGACATTCCTGAAATACAGGAGATCAAAATGAAAATGCAATTCTGTTTCATGTAGACGTTATAAAAGCATTTCCGAAATGCAACGGATAAAAACCAATTTAATCCATCAGTCCTCGGAATCACAGACACAATAGAAAATCTATTGTGTCGCGCCCCGATCGGGCCTTACGGTGGTCAATGGGTTAATATAGTTGACTGCATATTTATAGGTATAAAGGTATATAAAGAGTTTGTTTTTTGCTTGAACGCGCTAATATCAGGAACTCGAACCTCTGGTCCGATTTGAAAAATTTTTTCAGTGTTAGATAGCCCATTTATCGAGGAAGGCCATAGGTTATAAAGAAAATTATAAAGTTCATCACGCTAAAACCAATAGGAGCAGAGCATTGCGGGTAACGTTGGGCACAGGCCACAGCTAGTGCGTAGGTATATCTCGTGGTATTGTCATAACGATAGCTACAATCAAGCTACAGTAAACTATGATAAATTTTAAGAATTTTCATATTATCTACGTAGTTTTTTAGCCCATGTAACTATTCTATTTCTCTTCTAAAAATAATATACATAACTTCAATATTTATCAAGTTTAAACAATATTTCGTGTGACTTCTGCTCTTGCCTCTAGAGATAAACATGCTATTTTTGTTCGCAGGTCGTGGAAATTCTCAACGAACTGTATTCATGCTGTGATGCCATTATATCGTTTTACAACGTTTACAAAGTGAGTTTTTAATTAAAAGTTTATTTTTCTATTTAGTCCGTGTAAAGCTTTGTATGTTAAATTGTTGTGTGTTTAAAATGTAAGCAGATAATCTAGTATTCTGTTGTTCCTGATTAAGAAACGAAAAATATAACTAAATGACGTTTTCTATATCACTATAATATTTTATAGCGTAGGTTTTTTTTTCTTTTGTCTATAGGCTAAGGTAATTAATTCTTTTATTTATCTGCAGCTTAAGGGCTTATTTTTCAATCCTTTGTTAAAACTTTCGTCTTGGTTACTTGGTTGAACAAGCATTTCATAGGACATTTTTATACTATCATGTTATTGGACTTTAACCTTTTTAGTTTTTACCTAGTATTGAAAAATCGTCACCAACATTAACGTCTGCACAAAATTAATAAAATTTTTTTGAACTTATAAAGATAATAAAAGACAAAGTTTTTTAGTTTGATATTTGATATTTTAGACGAAAAAGATAAATGAACTTAATGGAGGGAAATTAGAATATGGAAGTTTTGCGGCGTAATAATGAGGGCAGAACTAAATTCGTATTATAGTTGTAACTTTTCGTTTGTATTTTATGAATTTTCGAAATTGCTGGATATATAAAAGTTCTTCTTCACTGAATTAAAAAGTTAACTGATTTTCTATGTTTGTTATATAACGTTGCGTAACATTTATTAAGCTATTGCGTAGCTTTTATCTCAGACTTTGAGCGCGGCGACCGAATGTAAAAATTCCGTAAGGAAAAAACCTAACACCCCCCCTCCAACCGGCACAGCGATCCTCGAGTGCCACACGTACAGTCTTTTTTAAATTAATTCTTATTATTTTAATATGTGAAATTATTTAGATATATATACTTATCATCCCTTTTAGCAAAAAAAAAATATTTTATTAAACCCTCTTATTATTGAGCCTTGCGGCTCTATATAACAAAGAAATAAAGAAAATTACTTAAGTAATATTACTTATAAGAACAGTGACCGTAAATTCAATGCAGAGTGAAAATCCTTAGACACATAAATATTTTATTTAGACACACAACAATTATTTATAGTAAATTACAAACTTCTTTGAGTTGGCTTATAAGGACATATCAATCTAAGGTTATGAATGAGTTTGAGTTTGAGTTTTGAGAAATGTATATAATCTAATACATAAAATTCTCATGTCCTTATAAGCAGTTAAACTCCTCCGAAACGGCTTGACCACTTCTCATGAAATTTTGTGTGACCAACACAAACAAACCAATTAACAAGATGTATTTAGAAATTAAAGGTAGTGTATTAATATAACTCGTAAATTAAGTATTTTTTTTTTGAAATAGGTTTTTATAAAATGAATGTAGCACAAATCAGTCTTTCATAAATTAACTACAGGACACTTTCATCAAAATTGATTCAACAGTTTACTGTTTAATTTGTATAATTCATAATAAAGTGGGTATATATTAATCAAACTAATGTACATCTCGTTAGGAAGTCATTACTTCAGCATTAATTATGGGGGTAGTTTGAAGTTCACGAGGCGCATAAATCAGGTAATTAGAGGGTAGGCGGTGAATATTGAACATCATCGTTTTCATTGAAGATTAGAATATAAATTACCAGACTATACTACGTAATATATTGTATTATCTGTAAAACATCGTGTGCATTTATTTATTTATTTATTTATTTTACTCTTTAATACAACTAAACAGACTTACATACTAGAACACACAAAAATAAAAGCAAGGAGCAGTTTAGTGTATTTGGCGGCCTTATCACTTAGAAGTGATCTCTTCCAGGCAACCAGGGCAGAAGGTAATCAGCTCAATTAAGTTGTAAAGGTAGGTCGAGAGAAAAAAGAAAAAAAAAAAAATAATAATGATAATGATGTCACTGTAAACAAAATAAAATATAAGAAGATTAAAACACATAACAATTTATAAATTATATACTGTACATAAACATATATACGACACTACAGTACATACAAAAATATACTTATATAATATATAATATACATATGACTACTTATATTATACAAATATACCATAAATATATATACATATAATATATAATTATATAATACATATAATACATATATAATACATACACTACTAATATAAAAATTTAAAACAATAAAAGTTACTATGCCGAGTTGAAAGCGGATGACAGAAAGTGACGACGAAGGAGGTTTTTAAAACATGATAAATTCTTAGCTTGTTTGATTGGTAATGGCAATGCATTCCAAAGATTAACAGCAGTTACCGTAAAAGATTTCCCAAAAAAGTTGGTACGTCGCACAGGGACACATAAGGTAAGTCTGTCAACCGAACGAAGGGTATAGTTTTCATTGCGCAAGAAGGAAAATTGGTTTTTAAGGTACGTAGGAGCGGAAGGGTCAAAAAGGATACGGAAAAGTAAATGCAACAAATGCAGATTCCGGCGAAAACGGATGGGGAGCCACTTGAGCTTTTTTCTATAGAAAGAGACATGATCATATTTCCGAAGGCCGAAAATAAATCTTATGCAAAAATTTTGGAGCCGCTCAAGTTTTTCAGTAAGCTCAACTGATAAATCAGGATAACATGCATCAGCGTAATCAAGAATAGGAAGATGAAGGGATTGCGCTAGCATAATCTTCGTGGGAATGGGCAAAAAGTTACGAAGCCGCCGGAGCGTAGATGAAGCAGCATAAACCCTGCGGCTTAATTCCTGGACATGATTGGACCAGGAGAG
The DNA here is from genome assembly GCF_061535395.1 of Colias eurytheme. Taxonomy (NCBI): domain Eukaryota; kingdom Metazoa; phylum Arthropoda; class Insecta; order Lepidoptera; family Pieridae; genus Colias; species Colias eurytheme. The sequence goes on along the minus strand of NC_142987.1, from coordinate 1,713,745 downwards.
CGTTTGATCAAACAGCACGCCTAAGTTTTTGACTACCTTTTGGTAAGGCAAGACTTCGCCACCGATTTTGATGCTTGGTAAAATACCCCAGTCGATTTCTGAAATCATATAAGGACTACCGATTATGATGATATTGCTTTTGGAAGGATTGATTTTTAGTCCAAATTCATTGCTCCATTTAAGTATTGTTGCCAATTCAGAGTTACAAAAGTCAATTGCCTTAGGTAAGTCAGCGAGAGTAGACTGGGTATAAATTTGTAAATCGTCTGCATACATATGGTACGGAGCCGTCAAACGGGAACATAAGGAGTTGATGAAAATGGAGAAGAGGAGAGGAGACAAGACGCCCCCTTGTGGAACACCAGCAGAGACTCCGCACCAAGACGAGTGTTTGGAACCCATCATGATACGCTGCCTCCGACAAGTAAGGTAGGAACGGAACCAGTCAGTTACCAAAGGAGAAAAATTAATAACACCTAGCAAACCCAGCAGTATATCGAAGTCGACAGTAGTAAAAGCATTACTGAAATCTAAAAGAGCCAGAACTGTGAGCTGCTTATTGTCAATACCAGCACGAATGTCGTCTGTCACCTTGATCAAGGCTGTAGTCGTACTATGACCAGGGCGGAAACCAGATTGGAAATCACTGAGGATATTATGTGTATTAAGGAAGGTAGTAAGTTGCAGATGAAGGAGACGTTCAAGGACTTTCGAAAGGAAAGGTAGTATGGAGATGGGACGGTAGTCGGTAAAAGAATTAGGATTAAGTTTTTTGGGCAAAGGAATAACTTGAGCATCTCTCCAAGCGCTTGGAAAAATGCCAGTTGAGATGGAGGTGTTGAAAATGTGAGTGATAATGGGAACAATTATGTCAAGGATAGGAATGATCATATTACGGCTTACAAGGTCACAGCCAACTGCGTTTGATGATATTGACAATATGGTTTTATTAACGTCGCGATCGGTAACAAGACTGAAAAGGAAAGGAGGATAATTAGGAGAAGGGAGTGATGAGAGGTGGGCTAGAGTACGGTTTTTCACACTAGTTTCAAGGGAAGGAGACGACGTAAAGTGCACGTTTAGCTGATCGATGTTTATATTGCTAGGAGTGTTATGCGTCACTTTACCAGCTCCTAAACTTTTCAAAAATTTCCAATTTGAAACCGAATCACCGTTCTCAAGGGATTTATGGATGTGACGTCGTTGAGCGTCTCTGCACAATACGTTGCAGCGATTACGTATACTTTTGTACTTTGCCCGTGCTTCGTCCGTCTGAGCAGTCTTAAGTTTACATTTAGCTCGATTCCTTTTAGAAGATAAACTTTTAAGCTCTGGTGAAAGCCAAGGTGCCGGGGTGTGCTTCTTTTTAACGGGTCGTAGAGGTGCATGTTTGTCATACAAATCAATAAGCAAAGAGTTAAATAATGATACTTTCGTATCAATTGGCTCAGCGTCATACACCTCACTCCAACAAATATTCTGCGCATCACAGCGGAGTGCATTTCTGTCCATTCCCACAAAGTTACGAAGCAGAAGAGTGGAAGGTTTGAATTTAGGGGATTGGAGCTTATATGAAAGGTAAATGAGGTCGTGAAAGGAGAAGGCATCGGCAGAACACTGCCCATGCTTGGATATGAAGTTTGGTAAGGAAACAATCATAAGGTCTATAAGTGAAGGATTACAGCCAGGAAAGTAGTGAGTAGGATTTGAGGAAAGGGTGTGGAGATTGTGAGAGTTGAGGATGGAAAGCAGCTTATTAGCACGGGTATCACCTCGGAGCAAACATGTGTTAAAATCACCCATAAAAATTAAATGCTCATATTGGGGAGACAGGTTACCAAGGAGGTTATCAAAGGAGGAAAAGTAATCAATGGAGAGAGAAGGACTGTAGAAAGCGCCAAGGAGGATTTTGGAATGCGGCAAATGGACTTCGATGAGGAGATGTTCGATGGAATTAGGAGGAGGAGGCTGAGGGGAAGAGCAAATTAATTTAAAGGGGATGTGAGACCGGAGGTAGATCGCCACGCCACCACCTCCCTTGCCAACACGATCGTTGCGTATGAGGTGAAAACCAGGAATCGAATAAGCAGCGGATGGATGACAAGGTTTGAGCCAGGATTCAGAGACAAGGATGGCATGGATATTTCTTGATGTAAACGATGAGAGCATGTCAGGAAAATGTGCCGGAATACTTTGTGCATTTATGTGGATGGCATTAAAATTTTTAGGGACATCGTTAAATAAGGTAGTAAGGGAAAAATCAAGAGGAGGTGGAATAGCACTATGAAAACTATCTTCGCTACAGAGCGATGATTCAGATAATAAATCGGCACTGTCAATGTTTATACTAACATCTGACATGAAATGATATAATATATATATATATATATATATATATAAATAAATATCTATAAATAAATAAATTAAAAATAATATATACAAAATACAAATAAATATAATAATAATAAATAAAAAACTAAAGTTATAATTTATAAGACAAAGGTATGCTCGGTTACCCTGTACCCACCGCAACAGTAAATGTAACTTATGTAAGCACTAAATTATTAAATAAAAATTGACAGTTTGACAGTTTTAAAAGAGAAATCGAAAGATAATAAATAATTAATATTTAACAATAACACCACTTATTTTAAACATAAAAAAAGAACATTATTTTAACAGAAATTATAACTGGCAATATCCGAGACAACTTTAACAATGACATTTGATTTTTGACAAGCCATGACTTTGACAATTAGACATCAACAAACAAAACAACATTGATATTTAACAAAAGTGAAGGTACGGTAAGAAATACATATGCAAAGAACGGTATCCATAAAAAGTTAAGTAAAAGCAGTACACAGAAATAGAAATTAATTATTAAGTACTTTGAGAGTCAGCTAACAGTCAAGTAAAGAATTAAATATATGCCAATTATGGAATAAAAATAAGTAAGAGTTTAAGAAAGAAAGCATAACATAATCTTGGAAACTGATATTAAATAAAACAAGACTACTTAGCTCTAGTTGGCCTTTTAGAGCGAGGAACACCTCTTACATCTTTAGAAAGGTCACTATTAGAAGCTGATGAAGTTGGAGGAGGCTTGTTATTCTCAGCAACATTACAAGGGATGCACTTGAGATCACCAACACTCTCAACGCGATGACGCGCTCCATTTGAGTCTATGACGAATATTCTGCCATCCCTGGTCCAACACTTGGAAACGCCAAACTGGTTCCTAGCAGCCATGAAAGTTTCATGTCGGCTTTTGGTGAGGAATTCGGACAAGGTGAAGCCAGAGCCCTTCAACTTAGTCTTGGATGACCATATCTGCTGCTTTGTATTGAGGTCACGGAATTTTATAAGTACGGGTCTAGGCTTGCCGTCCTTAATAGAGCCCATACGATGGCAGCGGCTAATATCCTCAGTAGAAAGGTGTTGTGCACTAGTGTGTTTAATTATTGTATCAACCGTAGAATTGAGGGTGTTTTCATCTTTGGCTTCTGGTATACCATGCACTAAGAGGATTTTGCGTCGGTTTCTCATCTCTAGATTGTCATATAAATGAGTTAGGGCGTCAACCTGGGACTGCAAACACTGTAGCGATGTGAAAACAAATGCTCGGAAAGCCAAGAAATCAGAAGCTAATCTTGATGGAGGACTGGCCAAATTGGAGGTTGTAGAGGTCTTCTGTAAATCTTGTTGAAATTCCATCATTTTTTTATTGAACATCTCGGACATTTGTGCCAAGGATTGTTTAATGGATTCCATACTGCCAAAATGTTAAAGTGAAGTGCTAGTAATATTAAAAAAGTAGTGGTAAATGTATTGGTGAGTACTTTAGGGGGTTTAAAGCACCATTAATATCAAAATACTGTTATTCACAAAATAAATTCGTAAGAGCAAATTAAAGCACGTGTTTATTTTTTTTACGCCTACCGCCGAAAAAAAGAATGTTTATGTAAAAAAGAGTGTTTATGTGGATTCTATGTAATATAATGATATTACATTAAACTAATTTTAACTATTTAACCGCATTAATATTTAGAAAACTAAACCAAATATAAACACACCACACGGGAGGCACCAGCTTTCCACAAAAATCATGAAAATCGGTTCATCTGGTCGAAAGTTTTGAGGTAACAAACACACAAAAAAATGAGGTTGAATAGAGAACATTCTCTTTTTTGAAGTCGGTTGAAAATAGTAGCCCCAGTAAAAGTAATCCCACCAAAAACATAAATATAAAATTGGGAGCTAAGTTCAATCGTTGACTTAATTGCCGAAAAATAATTGGGATCTAAATGTGTGCCAAGTTCTGTAGACAGTCCAGAAATTTATTTACAAAGATGTATTACATTCTTAGGTGAACTGAAAACTCAATTCTGTTTTATTTTCCCTCATAGAACAACGTTTATTCCAAAATATGACTTTTTTAATTTGAATAATAGAATTATTTTCACAAAGCAAACAAGTAATGACCTATTGAACCCTATTTTTTCATTTAGTTAATATATTAATGTTATTGAACGTTATTATTTTTTGAAGCTTAAAAACTAGCCAAGTGCAGTTTATGAACTTTTACCTCCTCCAATTAAATTTCAGTGAAATTCAATTATTGAAAGATAAACAAACCGTTAAAAATCGGAATCTGTTTTACATTTTCTCTGAAAATATTTAATTTTGGACGTATGTAGAGATAATTAATGAAATATCAGTATATCAAGAGCTTAAAATAACTTTCAGTGAAAACTTTTAACTCTATTAATGTAATGAGGAGATTCATTAGTACTTTACTGTTTTACTTGGTTGAACACTTTACTTAGAATTCGTTAGGTATATAGGTATAAACAAGAAAAAATGTGTGCGTGTACTAGTGGTAGTGTACACACGTAAGAAGTGAAACTTCTTTATGACCTAATTTTTCAAAAAATAATTTACTATATGCAACTTTACAGAAATACGTCGAATCACACGTGGTGGGGATAAGAAAAAGATGGCGCGTAACGGTAAAATGTCACGCGTAACGAAAAAATGTTACACTAAATTTTTTTCCAACCCCGATAAAGAAGTTTCACTTCAAAAATTGTTAGTGCCGTGATAAATTCTTAACTTTATTCTTTGGATTTCAAATAATAACTAATAGCCCGAGAAAATTAAGCCGAAAATCGACCATTAGCGGAAAAACGTATGTAGTTTTGAAAAACGCTACATTTATTCCTTGACTAAGTTCCTTGATATGTCGAAATGAATTGATTCAAATTATGACACTTTTCACGTGTGTTCTCTACACGTATTAACATAATATGAAAAGAATAAATCTTCCCAAAATGTTAAGTTAAAACTTTAAAACACGTACAAGACATACGAATTAACATATCGACGCATTTTTATATTTTGTAATATGAAAACTGTCTAAAATTGTGACAGATGAAAGGAAAGCTACTTGTATATGTGAAAAGATATAAATGCATGACTGCATATATAAATTTTATATTGGTGATATTTTATAGGTATTATTACAATTCAAAAGCACTTCAAAATAAAATATGTGATTGAAACAAAAGTCGCTGTTACCGACAAGGTATAATATTATAATCAATTAAAAATAAGAACATACCGCTTCTTTAAAAAGCCGGTAACACCTTCGGAAAGATTCTTGTGAAGGCTCATGGGCGGTGGTTATTGCTCGTTACCGGGCGACCCAACAGTTCGTTTGTTCACTTTTTTATATAAAAAAAACTCCTTAATCATGTTACAAGGTTTTGACAACCCACTTCTTATTTCATGATATACAGAAATCTGTATTACATATTATAACACGGTAAAAGGCGAATCCACACTGAACGAGCAGCCTTGCGAAGCAATTGAAGCGCGAAGCAAATCTGTGTGGACGTGACTCGCGCGAAGAAAGAATGGTTCACGCTACACCGTGCCGGAGGGAAACAAATGAAAGAATATCCATCGACATTTCAACGCTTTGCCTCGTCCGTGCGGGGCCGAACCACGCTCAGGCATGACTAATTTCATACTAAAAGTTTACAATATTGCTGCATTCACTCATCCTGAAAGCGGTATACGCGCCTCGCGGGTAAAATGCTCGCCTCGCCCTGTACGGACCCGCCTAATAATGATGAATTACGTGATACGCAAAGGTATACATATCACGTCTCATTGCGACACATATTAGAAAACTCCTAAGTACCTAGACAGGAACACGTAGGTGCAGGTAGACGACCCACAGGGTATTAACATATTATTGTACATTACTAGGTCAGGTGTTCACGTGGGTAAAAGAAATTTCCACGGAAATAAGATTTTTCGTTGCTGTAAAAGTAGACTGTGACACTCACTACTCTCTTAATAACTCAGGCCCCGGAACCACAGACACAATAGAAAATCTATTGTGTCTAATAGATTTTCTCTAGGGCTCAATGGGTTAACTATCTTCGGGCACAAAATCATAACATCAAAAAGCTCTGTTCGAACTCAAACATGAAAACGATATATTATGATATTGTATTGTTTATTAAGTAAGGATAGTAAGGAAGTAAGGATAATATTAATATTTTCTAGTGTATGTTATAATGTTATAACATTAATATTCAAATCAGTATAACAATTTTTAGCTCTATTTTACGGACTCTTATAAATTGCACTTCAAGAAATGTCAGACTATTTCACTGAAATGATTTTAAGCGCGATTCAGAATCAGAAGTCTTTGATTTCTATACGATAATATTACTAATAGTATATTAAAAGTACTATAATATCTGTTATTTTAATTATATTAGTAAACCAGCTATAACTATCCAGGTGGAAACAATAGGCGACGCTTACATGGTGGTAGGCGGTCTACCAGAGCGCTGCGCCCGCCACGCAGCTGAGGTAGCCTCGCTCGCCCTGCACATGCTGGAAGCTATACCCAGCATCAAGATCAACAGCCTGCCGACTAGCAAGCTGAGGATACGGATTGGTATGTTGATAGTTATTAGCAGCTATGCAACCTGGTTTTGCTTGTACACTGTCGAAAGTTGGTCGTAACAACTCAGAAACCTTCGTTGGCTCATGGTTGGCTCAAACATTATCACGTCTTTATCCAGTACATAGTTAACGATTTTTAAAGGATATACAGACAAACATGCATGAAAGATGAATAAATAAACACTTTATTTGAACCAAAAAGACATAAGCGCGTCACACACGGTGAAGATACTAAAGTACCCGTCACGAGAAGCTATAAATTATGTAAACAAACATCTTTTACTAAGTAAACATTTTATACTGCGAGATAATAATAAATTGACCATATTCAATCGACATGAAATATAGACGGGTTATATGAAAGTAACAACCTATTTAATTTAGTCGGATCATATTTTAACGACGCAAAGCGCTATCGTTTGTGTTTCTTGGTACCGGAACGCGTCCGTCGCAGGGATTGTGAACTATCGGGACGCCATTTTGAAATAAACGCATCATTTGAGTTGTTTCATTGCTTTGCATATATCGCGGATCTGGTTGTTATTGTTAATTTTGTTATTGTTTCGTTATCACTTTTTTATTGTTGTTACTTTAATTGTTGCGTTAATTTTATTTGTTATTACGTATAATGGAGCCAGTAGCCAGTACATCTAAGGAAATAAATTCGCCACGAAAAAAACGTCAAAAGGTGCGTAATACAATTTATCTAAAATATATAATAAGTAAAAAGAAAGAGTTGTTTGTTCAAACGCGCTAATCTTTGGAAACTTAAGGTTAATATTAGAAGTAGGTTTTAAATTGTGAAGTAATTGGTTAGGTTAATTGGTATACCTGGAGATATAGCTTGAGCTTCGTGTGACAAGTGACTACCGGTGATTTTTACAGGTGACGAGCTTTACGGTTAATGAGAAAAATATGGTGATCAACGTATATAAGTACGTGAAAGAAAATTGGCCATCGAATGAATATCCCTACAAAACCGAAATAAATAAAAAAACAGCATCGATTTTGGGAATTGGCATAGCATCTGTGTATAATATATTAAAAGAATATAAATCAGAAGAGGGAATAAAATCACCTATCAAGTCTAAAGACAGGCCTAAATTTTATCAGAAAGTAGACGATTTTGATAAATCCGTAATTAGGAAAAAAATTCACAGTTTCTTTTTAAATGGCCAATTACCAACAATTCCCAAGATTCTTCAGGCAGTCAATGACGATGAAGATATGCCAAATTTTAGCGAAACAACTCTCAGGCGGCTAATAAAGCATTTAAACTTTAAATATATAAAACGACAGCGAAATAACGCACTTATTGATAGAGATGACATAACAATATGGCGGCGAAAATATTTGAAATCTATTAAAGACTATAGACAACAAAATCGCCAGATATTTTACATGGATGAGACATGGGTGAATGCAGGTTAGTGTGTTTTTTTTTATTGCAGTGAAACGGCAGACTACCATACGGTTCGCCTGATTGTAAGCAAATACCGTCGCCTTTACCGTGAAGTGATGTGTATGATACTGCAAATCTATTTGCAAAATAAATATAACCCACGCGCCGCCGACCTTGAGACATTAGTTCTTAAGGGCTATCACAAGTGTGTATTAATAATAATGTACTTCAACTCTTTTACTGCGCAAGACGCTAATTAACAAATGTTTAATTGTTTTTACAGGACATACCGTAAATAAAACTTGGGTAGACAAACAAGTTAAAAGTAAGAAGCAGGCTTTCCTAGAAGGACTTAGCATTGGTGCACGTAACCCAACGTCAAAAGGTAAACGATTAATAATTACCCATATCGGCAATGAGAACGGTTTTGTAGAGGGCGGTGAAAATATATTTGAATGCGAGAAGACGGGAGATTACCATGAATCAATGGATGCAACACATTTTGAACAATGGTTCGAAAACGTTCTCCCAAAACTTGGAGAAAATGCAGTAGTGGTAATGGACAATGCACCATACCACTCAAGGCGTCTTGAAAGAATTCCTACTACTGCCTGGAAAAAAAATGATATACAAAATTGGCTTGTAAGTAAGAATATTTCTTACGACGACAATGAAATTAAGACTGAATTACTGCTAAAAGTAAAAAATGTTAAAGACAATTTTAAAACTTATGTAGTGGACGAGCTTGCAAAAAAATATAAGGTGGAAGTATTGAGACTCCCGCCATATCATTGTGAGCTTAATCCAATTGAGCTAATTTGGGCCAACGTAAAAGGATATGTTGCTCGCAAAAATACAAATTTTAAATTTGACGAGGTAAAACAATTATTACAAGAGGGACTGCAGCAGATTACTTCGGAAAATTGGAAGCGTTGTGTGGAGCATGTTATCAAGGAAGAAGATAATTTTTATTCCAAAATCGATGAGATGATTGATAAAACTGTAGACAGCTTCGTGATACATGTCACTGATTCTGACACAGAAATGGAAACATCTGAATCTGACGAATAATTATTCTTAAATAATATTTATTATTTATGTTAATTAATATTTGTTACTTAATAATTTATTAAATCTTAAACAAATTCATTTTTTTTGTTGGTCCAAATGTTGTGAACTCCTGAACACTTGTTTACAAAATTTATAGCTTCTCATGACGGTTACTTTATAATATTTTATCTTAAGATACTGTTACATTTTATGTTACAGTATCTTAAGGTATCCGGTATCAGCGTTCTGACCATCATTTTTCTTTTTGTCATTGCGTACTAAGACCCCTGTAGAACCGCCATCCTGTTACAAACGACCCACAAAATTTCGGGTCGGTGTGTGACGCGCTTAAGACACAAACACGTAACACAGGTAGGTACTTCTTATTTAATTAGCTCTACAGTTTTTACATAAACTCATATTACAGTACTTATTTGGTTGATAATAGTATAACACAAATATATAGATGCCAAATCTATAGGGATAAAACGTAGGTACGCACAAGTACGTGCTACGAAAACGTGAGTAAAAATTATACCTATTATATTTTACCAGTAATGAAAATAATATTTTCTGTTATAACCAACATACATAATTCTAAATTACACCCTAATTCTCGCTCTCCAAGGTCTATTTTATTTGCATCAGTTTATTTGTTAACAATAACCCAAATTTTACAAGTCACGACTCACGAGGGATGCAATCAAATACGAAGTATTTCATAAAGGAAGGGTTTGATTTCCGCATGGTTAAATAAAATAAATCGCAACACAATATAAAACAAAATGCTTTTATCTGTTCTTTTCGTCTCAGTAAGTCAAAATAATGCTTATCACTGGATAGTAATAAGGCCGCTCTTTGTGCTTTTATTTATTGTAAAATTGCTATTTTATGTACATGGTTTATTGCACAATAAAGTGTTAAATAAATAAATAGGGTTTTATTAGTATATATTTACATACAAGCTGAATAAAAGTCTTTTTTTAATTAACTATTCTGTCTCTACCAATTTGTAAAAACTACAAAAAGGGGAAAGACTTACTTTTATTCTATTCTATTCTTCGCAGATTTATTTATGCAAAATGTTTTGTAAATCGAAATATTAATTAAAAATCAGTAAGTATTAAAATAATAATCATACCCTATTTCCTTGAACATGAAAATCAATCGTTTATAATTAGATGACAAGCACATTTTCTGCTGGGAAAATTTTGATAGTCATTGTCTTGGGTCATTGTATTGAAATTGTATATTATTAACTCATCTCCTGTTTTGAAGGAAAAACAATTTTGAATATTCTTCCACGAGATAGAAAGAGCTTATAAGCAACTGTATATTTTTTTATTTAATTTGGTTATTTTATTTAATATTTATTTATTTTATACTATTGACTGACCGGTTGGCTTTGTTGGTAGTGGCCCTGCCTTCCAAGCCAGAGGTCGTGGGTTCGATTCCCACCGGGGCAAATATTTGTGTGATGAACATGAACCCTACCACGCGTGATTCGAGGTATTAGTTGAATATAGAAATTATTTTTTGAAAATTAAGGTCATAAAGAAGTTTCAATTCTTACGTGTGTACACTAGTACATGCACACATTTTTATTTTTATTATATTGACTTAAGAAACTACAGTCTAGACATAAAGGTGTAACATTCGAACTTCTGAGAAATAAGACAAGTACTTGCCGTTGAGGTGACTTTGAAGGACAAATTCCTTTTAGATGTAATCCATTATCTCTAATGAATCGTTAAACAAGTGTCAAGTATAAGACTAACATACGTATAAGTCATATACATACATATAAGTTATTAAGTTCCCCGACGAGTACAATATGGGGGTCTTCAAGCGTAGAGTGAACAGGTACCTTCTAGGGAAGCGCGTTCCATCTTAGACCACATCTCAGCTTAACATCAGGCGAGATTGTGGTCAAGCGCTTCCCTATCGACAGTAAAAAAAAATTAATTCATATATTTTTCTTTAGATTCGCATTAAATCAAATTATAATGTAAAATGAAATTCTATGAAAACACACACACAAGTAAAATCTTAATATATACCTAGCTATAAATCTCGTGTCACAATGTTTGTCCTCAATGGACTCCTAAACCACTTAACCGATTATAATAAAATCCGCACACCATGTGCAGTTCGATCCAACTTGAGAGATAGGATAGTTTAAACAATGTAGGTACCACGGGCGAAGCCGGGGCGGACCGCTAGTAGAAATATAAGAAAATACTAAGAATCCTTGCACATCAAGTTTCTTCCATTATTGTGTATCTAAAGTTACTTCTTAGTCTTAGTCTCATTATTTTATATTCTTGGATTAAATTATCGAAATTGCGAAACAATAAATCTTAAAATTTTCTAATAAAATTTTATAAAAAACTAGCGGTCCACCCCGGCTTCGCCCGTGGTACATAATATTTACGTTTTCTCTACATAAGAACCATCCTCGTACCTACTTCAAGGAATATAATAAAAAAAGAATTATCGAAATCGGTTTAGCCGTTCTCGAGTTATACGCTTACCAACACATTTTGCGATTCATTTTTTTAAATAAGAAGTATTAAAAAGTGATTAAAAACCACTGATAAAATAAATTAAAGAATCTAAAAGAAGGACAAATTAGGGCAGACTATTCACTAGATGAAAATTGAAAAGTATAAGCCTCTTAATCTCATTTGACTGTCTGTAATTGCCGACCGCTGACTTTCAGTCTTTAATTAAGAATAGCATTATTAAGAAAGAAGAAAGGAGATATTAATTTTCCATAAATAACTTTAATACCTGGATATAAATGTTGTTTATATTACTTATTAATTATTATTACATGAACCATATTATGTTTGGGCATTATTAATTTACTTATAGCTTTCCGCCCGCGTCTTTGCCCGCGTTTTCAGAGAAAAGCCGCATAGTTCCCGTTCCCGTGGGATTTCCGGGATTAAACCTATCTTATGTGTTAATCCAAGTTACACTCTATTATGTGTGCTAAATTTCATTGTAATCGGTTCAGTAGTATTTGCGTGAAAGAGTAACAAACACACACACATCCTCACAAACTTTCGCATATAATATTAGTATGATATTAATTATATCCACAGAATAATAATTATTACGTATAATTCCATCCAATTGTCCGTTATTATCAGAAACAGGACAAAAGAAGTCGCAATATTCGTTGAAATTGACAATTATATGATTTTCCTTTGTTTACTCACAAATATTGGCGAACCGACTTCCGAAAATATATTTATTTAAGTACCGTAGTATGTTACTTAACTATGTAGTTCAAAAGCATGTCACACGCTATGCTTTGATTGAATTTAAATGGATTTTATTCCGAGAAAAATATAATACGAGAATAAATAGTGCGACGTGGTTTAACCCGCATTGCTCCGCTCCTATGGTACTTAACGTGATGTAGGAATAGTCTTCTTCGATAAATGGGCTATCTAACACTGAAAGAATTTTTCAATAAGAACCGTAGTTATTGATATAATCCATAAAACCGTAGTTCTAAACTCAAACTCAAACATTTATTTATTCAATTAGACTTCTTCTAGAAGCACTTTTGAAACGTCCTTACATATTTTTTAACATTTACCACCGATTCGGAAAGCAGTATCTACGGAGGAGAACCGGCAAGAAACTCCATAGTTGCTCTTTTTAATCATGTCAGTTTTTACAATTTAATTTTTCAAAATACATAATATGTAACATCATATTATATTATCGTAATATGCCAAAAACTGTCCAGTGGTTTTTACGTCTGTCACATATAGACGTAGGTAGCCCTTGTAGGGCAGATGAGATGATGCATTTTACTTATAACGATCGATTTTTCTTTACGAAAGAGTTTTTGAAAGATCTTTGAAATATTTTCACGGTTACTCAGGGAGGCTTTTTTGATAATATGATTTTATTAAATAAATAAGGATTCATTAATTGTAGAAAGTATACCCAGACAATTTATCCATGTTAGTTATCTATACTACCATAGACTAATACTTTAGATTCTATTAGTCCATGATACTACTTTTAATATTATAAAGAGGAAAGGTTTGTAATTATGTATGTAAGTATGTATGGTTTTCACGCATAAACTACTGGACCGATTTCAATGAAATTTAGCACACATATAGAGGGTAACTTGGATTAGGCTAGACATAGGCTAGGTTTCATCCCGGAAATCCCACGGGAACGGGAGATACGCAGGTTTTTCTTTGAAAACGTGGTTGAAGCCGTGGGCGGAAAGCTAGTTTATAATATTACGGGGTCTTTACTTACAGTTTTGTTCTTTTAGAAAAATAACAATAGCTCTTATTATTTATTAATTCAATATTAATTTTTGCAAATGAAATTCCGCTAATTCCTTTTGTTTACAAAAGACTTATTGGTTTATGGTTTTTATCGTTAAACCTAATTGAAATTCGAATTGAAAACCAACTCCTTCGTTTTTGACTTTTTTTGGCGCGTTGAGGGTAAAATTTCAAGATCGCGTTATGGCAATATTGTCACGTCACGGAGGGCGACGATTTTGGTATCTTTGCCAAATAAATTTCACTTCTGACACGTGTGCTCGGCACACACGCTCTTTTTTTATTGATTTAACTACATATGATTTGATATTAAGTATTTCTTACAGATTTTTTTTTCTATAATATCCCGTATAATTGAATCATTTTGGATAGAATAATAGTTAAAGATGTTATTTTGTTTAAATTTTTGACAAATAAAAACTTAATTTCATATTCAATACTTTTTGGAATCAACATTTCATCAACAATCATTCAACATTCTGAAAAACTCGCTTATTGCATTTGATAATGTTATTACCTAGGCATTTTAATAATAATTATAGTTATTATCAATTTGTTTTTACTTTTTATTATTACGGAAGTAATCACGAAGTACTTAATATATCAAAATGGAATGAATATTATAGTTGAACTGATTACTGAAGATTGTACTACCATTATATTACCTGTGGTTGTGCACTTACCTAACAAAATTGGATAATCAAAGCTCTATAAGTCTATATATTGTATTAAACTTCCACTATCATATTATATATACAGGGTGTCCCACTATTGGTATACTAAGCGCAAAGGGACTCGTAGTTTTGCATACACTGATCACGTAAAAAATACTTAAACAACAAAATTACATCAAAAAAATTTTGCTAAATTTTTCCTTAAAATCCATGTTTTCTTCTCTAGCTTCGCGCAGCCGGCATATTATATCGCTTCGATGATGTGAGCATTTTGTCTATGAAAACATAATCTTAAACGATAGATCACGTGCTGGTGGCAAAGCTGGGCGGATTGCTTGTTATGGGTGTACACATAGAGTTTTAAGAATTCATCTACTTGAAAAAAAACTGCGTCTGGAATTTTATAAGTATTTTTTACGTACTCAGCGTATGCAAAACTATAACATTCTTTGAGCTTAGTATACCAACAGTGGGACACCCTGTATAGAAATTCGCTAAAATTATCTTGTATCAGGAACAGTAATGACGCAATCAAGAGATCCGATAAATTTCGCTTCATTGAGTTTAATATTCTGTAGTCTATTCCTAGCTTATATTATTATCTCTGATTCTCCACAGATACATAAATATTACTTTCCTCTATAGGTAATCATACTTAATGATATAAAGATGAAATTTTTGCGTTTGGTTGGACGCGCTAATCTCAGGAACTACGAGTCCGATTTGGAATTTATTTCAGTGTGAAATAGCCCATTTATTGATTAAGGCTATAGAGTATAGGCTATATATTATTATGCTAAGACCAATAGGATCGGAGCAATGCGTGTAAAATTGTGATGATCGATAACTTCTTTAAGATATTAATTATGCAATGTGCATGTCTTTTTTACTACAAATCTTATAAATGCGAAAATAACATTGTCTATTTGTTACTCAATATCTTTGAAAAACAAATATATAAGTAAAATCTACATTTCTATTATATTTATTTCAATTACAGAAATTCTTTAACGTGTTCAATAACTATGACTTATTTTAGTATAGAAAATAATATTTGTATACCAACTTAATTTTTAAGGAGTACTTAATACCCATTATTAGTTTACGCAAATATTTTTTCTATATTTCGAACGAAGTAATATTTGATTTATTAAATAAAATCAATTTATTTGTGGTTAATCGAGCGTATTATAAAATTTGTATTCATTTATTTTATTTATTGTCCTATGTCAGATATTTACCTTCGATTAGGCATTTACCAAGTTTCAGTCATGAATAAATATACAAGGACAAAAGAAAATCGCCTACTTATTTTTCTTATTTCCAACAAGAAAAAAGATTATATGGGTGGAAAAAAAACGACTGACTATCTGTGGTATATTATAATACTAGCTTCATTGTATGACTTTATTCGCGTGGTTTCTGGTTTCTCGAAAAAAGTTTATCAATGAATTAAATCTCTAACAAATTACATTATTAACGATTTTTTAGTAAATGTCTTACCAACATTTACACGTAGTTTACAAACATTTCGCTTTTACTAGGAAATAATTAAATGTTAATTATGTTTTCTGGTTAGTTAGTATAATTAGGGTTTGCTTATGAAAGAGCCACATCACGAAACTTTATACCATCTTAAATAGAGGTATTGTTGGTAACTTTGCAAGCTGATAAACTTTAGCTTTTCATCGTGTTTTCATCTTTATACAGCCTTTTACAGAACTTTCAAACTACACTTATTATTAACATTAAATATTAATATTCATATTATCTATACTGATATTATAAAGCTCAAGAGTTTGTTTGTTTGAACAAGCTAATCTCAGAAACTACAAGTCCGATTTGATAAATTCTTTCGGTGTCAGATAGCCCATATAACGAGGAAGGCTATAACTTATAAGGCTATAATATACCATCGCGCTAAGACCAACAGGAGCGGAGCAATGCGGGTGAAACCGTGGAGCACAGCTAGTAATAAATTACATCGCTATTTTGTCAGTTTTACGACGTTTTTATTATTTTTTACTTACATTACTTAATCCATGAAACATTTCTGGTCGATAATATTTCAAGAAATAATTTGGAAAATCCAAAAGTGCACGCCTCATAATTTTTTTTTAATAAATATTTATTAATTATTATTTTTGTTTATTTAATAACAATTAAACCACATCGAATCAGACCCTGAAAAATGAAAGGGTTCTATTCCTGAACATACTCAAGCGTAAGAGAAAAAAATAATTTGGAAAATCCAAAAGTGCACGCCTCATAATTTTTTTTAATAAATATTTATTAATTATTATTTTTGTTTATTTAATAACAATTAAACCACATCGAATCAGACCCTGAAAAATGAAAGGGTTCTATTCCTGAGCATACTCAAGCGTAAGAGAAAAAAAAAGACTCGATTAGTAAAGTATTTCGGTCGCTATCGTGTTAACAAGAAAAAGGATCCGCACATACAGACACACGGACGTCCAAGACAGAACTTTTTTAAACTGTTTTTTAACTAGTTTAAATAACAAAAATGACATCAAAAATATCATGAACGTTAAAAATAGTGTTTTTTCTTAATATGTGTGTGTATGTATTATCTTACAAGTGCAATGTATGATACATAAAGACATTTTAAGTTTGAAAAATCAGATGTTTTGCGCGAAGTGACAGTAGTACCCACCTCAACGCTTCGATTATGAGGCGTGCAAAAGACTCGATTAGTAAAGTATTTCGGTCGCTATCGTGTTAACAAGAAAAAGGATCCGCACATACAGACACACGGACGTCCAAGACAGAACTTTTTTAAACTGTTTTTTAACTAGTTTAAATAACAAAAATGACATCAAAAATATCATGAACGTTAAAAATAGTGTTTTTTCTTAATATGTGTGTGTATGTATTATCTTACAAGTGCAATGTATGATACGTAAAGACATTTTAAGTTTGAAAAATCAGATGTTTTGCGCGAAGTGACAGTAGTACCCACCTCAACGCTTCGCTTATGAGGCGTGCAATAAATAAGTCTCAATTATTTTTCTTTTGAATAATAAAAGTAAGGTATTTTTTTTTTCTAGTCTTGATATTTTTAAATTATTAGATTAAGTTATTGTCTTTAACTTTTCTGTACTTAGGTATAACGACTCAATAAGAATCGAAGTAGGTACCAAAGCTTAATATATTTAATACTAGAGGTCCGCCCCGGCTTCGCCCGTGGTACATATTTCGCAATAAAAGGTAGCCTATGTCCTTTCTCGGGTATCAAAATATCTTCATACCAAATTTCATGCAAATTAGTTCAGTAGTTTAGGCGTGATTGAGTAACAGACAGACAGACAAGAGTTACTTTCGCATTTATAATATTAGTATGGATTTGTTTGAACTACATTTTATGCTCTATTATGTCTTTCCAATGGATCTTTCCATTCAATTCAGCCAAGTTCTGAAGGTTAACGAAAATGTTATTCTGTTGATATTTATGTAACCAAAATTTGGCCAAAACATGATAATATTGTTTATATTTGTGTTATCGAAACATGACCTATAAATTTAATTTCCGCCCTTATACAGCAATTTCAATATAAATACATTTAGTAAGATTATTAACGCGTTTTTAGAATAAAATTTGCCGATTAAATAAATATATATAAGTACGTGTAAATATACAAGGTGAAAGGTAAGACATTTGAAAAATTTAGACAGGAGCTTCTTGGAGTTGTAGAACAAAAGTTGTTCAGTTTCATGAGTAGAAGCTCCTGTCTAAATTTTTCAAATGTCTTACCTTTCACCTTGTATAACTAGTACTTTTAAAGTCTATGTCATTGATCGCATGGGTTACTTGGAAGAAATTGCTTGAAGCAATAAAGCCGCCTTTTGTGAAATGTCCTCCATTTGTATTTTCTGTTTGTGTGCAATAAAGTTTATAAATAAATAAATATACCAGCTGCCTTCAGCTTTTGAAATGCTATGTTTATTTTCTAAAACTCCCTCCCTCCCTCCCCTCCCAAAATGAATAAACCGCAAGCTTATTCTACATATAAAAAAGATTTTTTTTTACTACACTCAGTTAAATAAACTCAAACGCGACTCAACCGTTCGTGTTCTTAATTGCACGCCTCATAAGCGAAGCGTTGAGGTGGGTACTACTGTCACTTCGCGCAAAACATCTGATTTTTCAAACTTAAAATGTCTTTATGTATCATACATTGCACTTGTAAGATAATACATACACACATATTAAGAAAAAACACTATTTTTAACATTCATGATATTTTTGATGTCATTTTTGTTATTTAAACTAGTTAAAAAACAGTTTAAAAAAGTTCTGTCTTGGACGTCCGTGTGTCTGTATGTGCGGAGGATTTTCTTGTTAACACGATAGCGACCGAAATACTTTACTAATCGAGTCTTTTTTTTTCTCTTACGCTTGAGTATGCTCAGGAATAGAACCCTTTCATTTTTCAGGGTCTGATTCGATGTGGTTTAATTGTTATTAAATAAACAAAAATAATAATTAATAAATAATTATTAAAAAAAAATTATGAGGCGTGCTCTTTTGGATTTTCCAAACTATTTTTTTATTCTTCAAACTACTCAACCAAACGGAGCTACATTATTCCTGAGCGTTAGTGAGTTAAACTTTATACTTTTGCAGTAAAAACTTATGAAAGACTTATCTCAACCGACAACGCGAGCTAATTTCGCTTTTTAGTAGGGGAAAATCTCAGACTTTTCTCTATACTGACAGGCTAATTTTATACTGCTGAAAATCGAAGATCTATCAATCGTTATATATTTCTTCTAAAAAACTTGTGAAAGTTGAAACTCCCTTGAATCAACATGTTGCGAAGTTGCTGGCAGCATGTTGGTAAAATTGTGTTGTTGCGTTTATAACTTGGTTGCCTGGCAGAAATCACTGCATAGTGATAGGGCCGTCCTTTGTGCTTGTTTATTGTAAAATTGTTATTTTATGTACTTACTTAGTTGATTGCAGAATAAAGTGTTAAATAAATAAATGCTTGATTTAAATCCTATCAGGTATACACAGCGGGCAATGCTCTGCCGGTGTTGTAGGCACTAAGATGCCCCGCTACTGCCTCTTCGGGGACACCGTGAACACGGCCGCCAGACTGGAGTCCACCAGCGAGCCGCAGCGTATCCATATTAGCAATGCTACGTATAAACTGCTGAAACAACACGGCGGGTATCGGTTGAAAGAACGCGGGATTGTTAATATTAAGGTATGTAATATCGAAGAAAGAATAGATATAATAAGGAGGAAAGATCGAGTTGCTTGGAGGAAATCGCTCAAGAGCCATAAAGCCGCTCTTTGTCTCTCTATAAGCTATATCTCAACTATGTAACAAACTATATTTCTTTATGTACAATAAAGAGTATTTCATTTTATTTCAAAGATTTATATTTTTATATGTAGCAAACGAACTCACGTTTGGACTATGCATTTTAAAAGTGTCGCGGTAATGGTTAACATTTGTTAACATTTTTTAATTTAAAAGCAGAAAATATAAACCAATGCTTCAAATATAAACAATCCGATTTAGATGTTTGATTCGTAGTTTTAAAAATAAACTGAATTGCAAAATTGCAACGCTTATTACCATTTATATCAGTTAGAATGAGAAAATCATAACAGCAGACGAGGTACATCCCACGACACTTATCGATTTTTATAATATTCTTTAATATATTTAATATATTATTATCACCCACGTTAATGTGTGGGAAGGATAAGTCTTTCTTGTTGAAATTTATATTATAACATTTGATTGGATGTGTTCTTTTGCTCATATTTTATTAGCTTATCATATACACATTTCTGTTGTACCGGATTATTATATAAAGAGTGTTCAAATGATTGATTGGTATTCAATTGTTCAATGATTTGACGAACATGAGTTCGTAACATAATAATTCTAATATGCACATCTATATTATATAAGTACCTACTTAACAACTGATTTTGAATGTCATAAAATGTGCCTTCCTCAAAATTACAGGTGACAAGGTCACCAAAGCAACATTTCAAAAAGAAAATACATTTCTTTGCAAATACAAAGAGAAATTAACAAAGTTAACTGCGCTCGACACTTGACACCAAGAAATGTAAAAAAATCATGTATCCATACGAAAGTGTGTCGAATTTTTTCCTTTGACAGCTGTCAAATGGGAACAAAGAATAAGGATTTAGGTTACCTTTTGTCCTGTTTCCTGTTACATTTGCGAGTACTTTTAATTATTTTTTGACTGGAATTGAGAAATCCGATTCGGATAGAAATCTGAAAAGAATAGAAAAAGTCAAAGAATTTTGTCAATTTTATTAGGTATTGGAAATTGATTTTTTAAAGCATTAAATTCCATGAAATATAGCTTTTATGCATTTTTTATTTAGGTATTTAAATTAACGTGAAATGAAAAATATTTAATAAGTAGATACGAATTAATTTTACAAAGTTATTTATTACAAGGATTTATGTTAGTATGTATTATATTATGATACAAGTGTAAATACCGACGGTTTTCAAGAATTTCAATTTCATGTAACAACAATTTTAAATGTGAAACTACGAATTTTGACAAAAATAACATTATAATTGTTTTCACAGGGTAAAGGAGATATAAAAACATGGTGGTTAGAGGGAGAGGAACACGAAAGGAGGACAAATCCTCTTTTTAAGTACCGTAAGTATATTTCCTATATTATATTTGTAACAAACTCGAAACACACAAAGCGAGTGGGCCTGATGGTATCCCCGCCGTTGTTCTCAAAACATGTGCTCCGGAACTGGCACCGGTTTTCACAGAGCTGTTTCGGTACTCCTATAACATTGGCGTAGTCCCTGCTTCGTGGAAGATTGCCTCAGTACACCCGATCCCTAAAAAAGGCGATTGTTCTGATCCATGCAACTACAGACCTATCGCGATTACCTCTTTACTCTCGAAAGTGATGGAAAGCATCATTAACGGCCAACTTCTGGGTTATTTGGAAGAAAACCAGTTGATTAGTGACCGACAGTATGGCTTTCGCCATGGACGGTCAGCTGGTGATCTCCTAGTTTACTTAACCCATCGTTGGGCTACGGCAATCGAGAGTAAAGGGGAGGCCTTAGCGGTTAGTCTGGACGTTGCAAAAGCCTTCGATCGGGTGTGGCATCGGGCTCTTCTATCGAAACTTCCAGCCTATGGACTCACAGAGAAATTATGTAAGTGGATTGCCAGCTTTCTTACATCTCGTAGTATCCGGGTCTTGGTTGACGGTTCGAGCTCTGTACTACTGCCTGTCAACGCTGGCGTCCCTCAAGGCTGCGTCCTTTCACCCACACTGTTCTTACTGCATATCAATGACATGTTACAAATCAGTAACATTCATTGCTATGCAGATGACAGTACTGGAGATGCTATATATTCCGGCCGCCCAAATATTTCTCGAGAACACGTCAATGCAAACCGAAACATACTTGTGTCCAATATTGAGGCTCTCCTTGGTGAAGTCTCTGAGTGGGGTCGACAAAATCTTGTCCAATTTAACCCTAGCAAGACGCAAGTATGTTCATTCACAGCCAAGAAAACCCCATTTCTCACAGCTCCCTTATTTGAGAACACTCCCCTAACAATAAAGCCTAGTATCGGAATTCTTGGTGTCGATATATCTGATGACGTTCAGTTCCGCTATCATTTGGAAGGCAAAGCTACTATAGCTTCTAAAAAAATGGGCGTCCTTAATAGAGCGAAGCAGTATTTCAGGCCAGGCCATCTCTTGTTACTTTATAAAGCGCAAATACGGCCTCATATGGAATACTGCTCCCATCTCTGGGCCGGCGCCCCACAATATCAACTCCTTCCACTCGATAGCGTGCAACGAAGAGCCGTCAGAGTTATCGGCAACCGGGCACTTACTGATCGGCTGGATTCACTTGCTTTACGACGAGACGTCGCATCTTTATGCGTATTCTATCGTCTGTACAATGGAGAGTGTTCTGACGAGTTGTTTGAACTGATACCTGCCGCAGAATTCCACCATCGTTCTGCCCGACACAAGGCAAAGTTTCATGCTCACCACTTAGATCTTTGGCGTACGAGTACAGTGCGTTTTTCTCGTAACTTTTTACCACGCACTACCAAATTATGGAATAGCCTCCCCGCAGCGACATTTCCTAATGTCTACAACTTGAGTGTCTTCAAGAAGAGAGTGCACCTCCATCTCAAAAAGTCGGCAACGCAACTACAGAAACCCCTGTAGATGAATATGGGCGGTGGACTCGCTTACGATCAGGCGCTCCACAAGCCCGTTTGCCCACTCTAATATAAAAAAAAAAAAAAAAAAAAAAAACTAGTTTCTTCGCGCGGCTTTCTATCGAACTTTTGACCTCTACGCGTCGGCGTAGCAGGTAAAAATCCGACTTAATAAAGGTTTTTATTTGTTTCAGTGATTATTATTTCTTTGAAGTTAGTATTTTATCAAAAATAGCAATAATGATTGGATTAAATTTCGTATTATTAGACACACAAAAATTAACATAATGTCATTTCGGTTTTTGGTCCACTAATTTTTATTATATTTTTTTAATACTAAAAATATTTAGGCCTCAAAACCAATATTTTGTGTATAAAAATCTAAAATACATAGAGCATTAAAGTAACTCAAATATAAGTAGGTACTACAGTATTTCAAGTTTAAAAAGTAACCATGATAGTTGAAGCCAGTACTACATCTTAATAAAACACAACAGAGCTTTTACATTCTGAGTATTCTGCTTCAACAATAAAGTATAAATCTTGTAGAAAGAGAATTTTATATCAGTACTAGCTTACCGCCCGCGGCTTCGCCCGCTTTGTCTAAAACCTAATAAATTATATACTAAAACCTTCCTCTTGAATCACTCGTTCTATTAAAAAAACCGCATCAAAATTCGTTGCGTAGTTTTAAAGATTTAAGGATATATAGGGCCATAGGGACAGAGAAAGCGACTTTGATTTATAGGTACAATACTATGTATTTTATATCAGTAAGAATATGTTTTGGTTAAAAATATAAGACAATAAGGCTTAAACATATTAATATTTAATACACTAGCGGTCCGCCCCGACTTCGCCCGTGGTACATGTTTATGTTTATTTTGCATAAGAACCATCCTCGTTCTTCAAGGAATATATTAAAAAAAGAAATAAGTATCAAAATCAGTCCATCCGTTCACGCGTGATGCAGTGACCTAGGAAAACGGGTTTCATTTTTAAATATATATTGATAGATATAGATATGCCGTGCCGTGACTTGGTTAAAAGGAGAACAAAAGACGCGGTTTTTCTATCGATTTCGATTTCGATAAAAGGTACATGTTGCTAATTTCCATATTATAGGTACCTCTGCTGTCAACCTCTACGAGTGAAATTCCAATCAAAATTACCTCAACCGCTTCAGGGATAAGCCTGGATAAGAATGACAAACGAATGAAATAAAAATATCAACCCGCCATTATTATTTAGAAATCACAGTACCTAGTTCAATATTTATTTCAGGAAATCGCATCGCACTAAATATCAACAAAGAGATGTTGACACATGAATTTAATTTTGTAATATTAAAAAAAACATACGGGTCATATGTGACAAAGGCTGCTTAACGAGTTTTATCAAAAATTCCTAGTAAGAGAGCCGTAACAAAGAAGAACTTTTTTAATTTGCTCGGCTCTTTTATATCAACTATCAAAACTATTCGACCGAATTCGATTTCAATCATGTCGAATGTTTTCTTTAGTTTATGTAGGTACTGGAAAATTTAAAAATTGAAGATTTTTACGTTCACCTTTATTATAGTACTAGTGGTCCGTCCCGGCTTTGTCCATGGTACATATTTAGTATCCTATGTCCTTCTCCTGGCTCTAAACTACCTCCCTGCCAATTTTCAGGTAAATCGGTTCAGCCGTTCTTGAGTTATAAGTGGAGTAACTAACACGACTTCTTTTATATAATATTATATAGATTCATTGCACCACTATTAAAATATCTATACTAATATTATAAAGCTGAAGGGTTTATTTGTTTTGTTGGTAGAATGTACTAATCTTAGGAACTACGGGTCTGATTTGAAAAATTCTCAGTGTTAGAAAGCAAATTTATAGAGAAATTCTAAAGTCTACATATCATCACGCTAAGGAGCGGAAAATGCGTGAAAACCGCGGGACACGGCAGCTAGGAATAGATATATTATAAATAACCACGGAAAATCACAACCTAATTGATTGTATCATGTACCTATCATAAAGTAGTTAGCTACCAAAACGTCTATACGTCTTGATTGTTTTTATTTTTGGGCAAGTATCTATAAATTTACTTTTTTTTCGGATTGCGTTACTTTTCTGCTAAAAAATGGGTTTTCATCACCCGATTACTTTAAGCAGATAACAGATACATGAAGATTATAAAACAGATACATAAAACATAACTAACCAAGCAAGTTTTATAATATAAACACCATAAAAAACGTAATACACACAGCAGAAACACAGTATTACAATAAGGAAATATGGTAATACTGTGGCAGAAAGCTCGTAATCCATAAGATTTAACTCATAACAAACTTTTGATAAATGTCCTGTTTTTATCGCTCAATCCACACTGTATCTTATTTATCCTTTTAATTTAAACCTTAAAACTTTCGTTTGTAATCTCTGAAGTTTTTGGCAAGCGTCGGACTTTACGTTCCAAATTAGGCTATATTCTTTAAATTGGTTTAAAAAGCTAACGACTTTTTAATAATCCTTTTGATAATCTGTATTATTTTAAACCTTCTTTCAATAAAGATTTTTTCATTTTTTTTTCAATTTTGACTGGGATCTAATACCTCGTAGTGTTCTATTCTTTAAAAATGTCTCATCTCATGTGTTAAGATTTTCTTTTTGAGTTTATAACCTTATTCGTCTTACAATAGGATAGTTTTATTTTCATATACCTACTTAATTAAAGTTACATTAGTATATTTCTGTAATTATGTAGATCCTTTGAGGTAGAGTCTAAAATAAGACATTTAGTTTTAACAGAAACTCCATGTTATTTTTATTTATTTAGCAAATAAATGTTCATTGATAAATACGATATTGGGTCGTTTATTAATCAATCAAGAAATAGAAAATAGATATCCAGTATTAGATTTAGTAGGACGATTAATATTAACTGTTCCATTATTTAATTGAACACACCTACTCGTTTATTATTGAGAATATTTTAGTTCTTATTATCTTTTTGTTTTATCGTTCTTGATGCCTATTTGAATTTAATAAGGTATTCAATATTATTTTTAAAATTGACTGTTTAATTCAAATATGTAATGACAAATTTAAGAAGCTTAATTTCACCTGCCTCTAATTTATTTAACTTCGTGTATGGCACCATACACGAAGTTAAATATTATGTAATTTATACCTATTCGATAATCCATCTATTTATCTTGCCATAGGTTATAGGTATTCTGTAAAATGTCACCTAAGTTGTGCCTAAGTATGTATTAAGATTTCCTTCACTACAAACATTTTTTTATTTGCTGTATATAGGTAACTAATCCTTTTCCTTTACATTCCTCACTCACGATCTCCTCAATCCTTTTCAATCTGGCTTCCGACCAGGTCACAGCACAACTACTGCTCTTATCAAAATCACAGACGACATTCGCCGGGGGTTTGACAACAAGCAGCTAACATTACTTTCTCTACTTGACTTTAGCAACGCATTTAACACTGTCGATCATGATGTTTTGTTAGCAATGCTACGCTCTCTCAACATATCTCCAACGGTTATTGACTGGTTTCATAGTTACTTGTTTGGACGTCGGCAGCGTGTCATGGTTGAAGACTTGTCTTCTTCTTGGTGTAACGTAAATGCTGGCGTTCCGCAAGGTGGCGTGTTGTCTCCTCTCTTATTTTCAATTTTTATTAACTCTATTTCCAGTAATATTAATTCTCCCTATCATATGTATGCAGACGATTTCCAATTATATTCGCACGCCTCTTTATCTGAACTACCGAACGAGATTTTTCGCTTAAATACTGAGCTAGCTGCCATCGTTAAATGGAGTAAAGACCATGGTTTAAAAATCAATCCTGATAAAACCAAGGTTATTGTTTTGGGAAGTAGGCAGCTCACAAGTCGAATTAACTGGGAAGATCTACCTAGTGTTACGGTAGACGGCACGATGATTCCCTTCAGTAAAAAGGTGAAAAGTCTTGGTTTGCACTTGGACGAAAACCTATCCTGGTGTGATCAAATTAAGGAAGTGCAGAAAAAAGTATATGCCTCTGCTTCTTCTCTTCGTCGGTTGCGCAACATCCTTCCGATTTCTACCAAAATTGCGTTGTCACAATCCCTTTTACTCCCTTTCCTGGATTATGCCGACTCCTGTTATCCCGATCTTCACGAATATCAACTGGACGCTCTCGAAAGGCTGCAAAACTTTTGCATCAGATTCATCTTCGGCTTACGCAAGTTCGATCATGTTTCTGATTTTCGCAAAAGACTTCACTGGCTCCCTATTCGTCTTCGCCGGAATACTCACATCCTTCAACTCCTGTACTCTATCCTGTTTGACCCGAAAACTCCTATCTACCTTAAGAATCAGTTCCAATATTTACATTCCAATAGTTCCCTTTCCCTCCGTTCTTCTGATCTCCTTCTCCTGTCCACCCCTATTCACCATTCCAATTTTTTTAACTCATCCTATACCGTCCTAGCAATTCGACTGTGGAACTCTCTCCCTGAGACTATCAGACGCGCCAAATCACCGCATATGTTCAAAGCACTTGTCAAAGACCACTTTTTTTCCACTATTTAGTTACCTTTTTTATCTTATGTATATGTATGTATTTATATGATTTTGTATTTGTATTGTATATACAATGTTTAATATTATGTATAGTATGTTTTATTTTATGTATTGGCATATTTATGTATCATATATATATAAAGCTACACTACCACTCACTGACTCACTGACATCGGTTTTCTCGGAAACTACGCGGAAAGTGGGGGGGATAACGACGTGATCGTGTAGAGGTGCGCCGAGTGACCAGAGGAAAAATATAGCGATCTCGATCACCTTCGAAAACCAAGTGGACCCCTGGTGGTGCGCAGAAACGGTGGCACCTGGAGGGGGGGTGTCTGAACAAAAAATGCTCGGAACTGATGGCGATTACCAGGGGTGGTGGAAAAATGGGGATTTTCGCGAAAACAAGATGGCCGCCGTACTTTGCCAAAATCGCCGTTTATGAATCCTTACGTCTCAAATTTGGCACACGTGCTCTGTGCGAGCCGGCGAATCGATCGGTGCCCCGTTCGAGTGGCTCCGGGCCCCCGTTTCCGACTTCCATACAACGTAAAATCCAACGGCCCGCGGAAACGGTGCGAGTTGGGTGGGGGGTCCGGGAACTAAAAATGATCACCACCCTGGGACGCTACCAGGGAGCCATAGTGGGTCGCTCGATTTTGGAATTTTTCCATTTTTGGCGCAAACATAAAAACGTAAATTTAGACGAGGTGGCGCAACGGAGAAACACACCAATGATGCATTCATACTCGCCCAGCACCCAGGATATCCAGAAAAATCCGAAATTTTGAACTTTCTCACAGCCCGCGGAGACGGTCAACGGCCCGCGCAAACGGTAGCAGCTACATCTGGGGTGCTCAAACTAAATGTGTAGTAGACCTCGAGCAATTACCACAGATAGTGAAAAAAATTCAAAATGGCGGAAAAAATGGCCGCCGCCATACAAATGCTAAAACGGCCATCGCTGGTCCGATCGCGCTGTAACTTGGCACAGGGGCTTTGATCGAGCCGCACATTAAGTTGGCATACTCATAATCGAGTTTCCACCGCTGGTTTCCGAGTTTCATACAACGCAAAATTCGACGGCTCTCCGAAACGGCGCAAGATAGCTTGGAGGTGTAGAACTAAAAAATGATCAAGAAGATGGGGTGCTACCAGGGCAATCGAGAAATTTCAAATTGGACGCAATTTTTTTTTTCAAAAATGGCCAATTTTTCAAAGCAAGATGGTGGCGCCGGTTATTTCACGATCGGTCTGAAAATTGACTTTTGTGCTCTTATCGGCCATATTTACAAAACTGCATACTCAGAATTTTTCTCCGACCCTTGGTTTCCATTTTCCATACATCACGAAATTCAATGGTTCTCTGAACCGGTGGCAGATAGGTCGGGGTCGCTGAAGTAAAAAATGCTTCAATACCTGGTCCGCTTCCAGGCATATAAGATTTTTTTTATAAAAAGCGAAATTTTTTTTTTCGAAAATTTTGTATGGAAATTTTCATAGTAGGAAGGGTTATAGGAATAGCAACGGCAAAAGACGGCGCTGCGGGCTGCTTGCTGCCCGCGCACCGCGCAACCTCGAAGGTCGACAGCCTCCCGGAGTAGAAAATATTTATTAACTTTTGAACTACCGCACGAGCCAAGCGAGCGAAGCGAGCGAATCACGGCAGAGGCTGGCGTAAATATTCAAATTGGTAGCGAGGAGCGAAGCGACGAGCGAGTAAGGTTAACTTTTGAACTACCGCACTAGCCAAGCGAGCGAAGCGAGCCAGTCACGTCAGCGACCGGCGTAAATATTCAAAGAAGTAGCGAGGAGCGAAGCGACGAGCGAATTAGGTTAACTTTTAAACTACCGCACTAGCCAAGCGAGCGAAGCGAGCAAGTCACGTCCGCGGCCGGCGTAAATATTCAAAGAAGTAGCGAGGAGCGAAGCGACGAGCGAGTTAGGTTAACTTTTGAACTACCGCACTAGCCAAGCGAGCGAAGCGAGCCAGTCACGTCATCGGCCGGCGTAAATATTCAAAGAAGTAGCGAGGAGCGAAGCGACGAGCGAGTTAGGTTAACTTTTGAACTACCGCACTAGCCAAGCGAGCGAAGCGAGCAATTCACGTCAGCGGCCGGCGTAAATATTCAAATAGGTAGCGAGGAGCGAAGCGACGAGCGAGTTAGGTTAACTTTTGAACTACCGCACTAGCCAAGCGAGCGAAGCGAGCAATTCACGTCAGCGGCCGGCGTAAATATTCAAATAGGTAGCGAGGAGCGAAGCGACGAGCGAGTTAGGTTAACTTTTGAACTACCGCACTAGCCAAGCGAGCGAAGCGAGCAATTCACGTCAGCGGCCGGCGTAAATATTCAAATAGGTAGCGAGGAGCGAAGCGACGAGTGTGTTAAGTAAACTCTTTAACAGTTTATTATGAAAAGTCACTGCCCACTATCGATTAGACACCTCAAAATGATGAAATTCGGGGATCACGTTTCAAGAATTTAACCAATATATTTTGAATAAGTAATTTATAAACAGTTTCGACTGACTGTAGAATCACTGTTAGCAGATGTAACAAATGGACAGGAAATTCAAATGCATTTTCAAATGACTGAAGATTTCTGCCCTGGGATGAGCCGCGAGCTGCTTGCAGCTCGCGCACCAAGCACCCTCGAAGGTAGACAGCCCCCCGGAATAGAAAATATTTGAATGGGAAATTTATAAGCACTTCCGATTGACTGTGGAATCGCTGTTAGCAGATATTAACAAATTGACGGGGAATTTTTATGCATTTTCAACTGACTGAAGATTTCTGCCCTGGGATGAGCCGCGAGCTGCTTGCAGCTCGCGCACCACGCACCCTCGAAGGTGGACAGCCCCCCGGAATAGAAAATATTTGAATGGGAAATTTATAAGCACTTCCGATTGACTGTGGAATAATTATTAACAAATTGACGGGGAATTTTTATGCATTTTCAACTGACTGAAGATTTCTGCCCTGGGATGAGCCGCGAGCTGCTTGCAGCTCGCGCACCACGCACCCTCGAATGTAGACAGCCCCCCGGAATAGAAAATATTTGAATGGGAAATTTATAAGCACTTCCGATTGACTGTGGAATCGCTGTTAGCAGAAAATTATAAATGGACTTGGAATTCTAACACATATTCTAATGACTGCCCTATTGCTTCAACCCAGGGGCAAAAGGGGCTCGCGGGCTGCTTGCAGCCCGCGCACAACGCACCAGCTAGTCTTATATATATAATTGTATTTATTATTATTTTTTAAGTATTGATGTAGTATGTATGTAATATTGATATTATTGAGTTTTGTATACATTGTTATTTATATAATATTCTCGATAGTTTTTGATTTTGTTTTCTTATCCTTGATTTTATTTATTTTTTTTTTCTTTTTGATTGCGCCTTCGCGTTTAACCAGCATCGTACATGTCCTTTATTTTTACGGTTGCCTGGAAGAGATTGCTTTAAGCAATAAGGCCGCCAATTGTGCACTTACCATATTCATGTTTCTATGTTAAATTATATATGTTTTTTATTACTGGTATTGTACAATAAAGTGTAAAAATAAAAAATAAAATAAAATAAAAAATTCCAGAGCCGGGCGTTCCACAGAGCCCCAAGAGCGACATCTACGAGGACTCGCTGTGGAACACCCGGCGCTCGATCGTCAACATCCGCGACCGCGCCCGGCTCTCCTGCGGCGGCTCCCTCGGGCCCGGCTCCGCGCTGTCCTCCCCCGGGCCCCCCGCCTGCTCCTGCTTCGTGCCCCAGCGGGACCACCACTCGGCCCCCGCGGTCTCCTTCTGCGAGGACTGACGCTAACCTAGCCGCAAGTAAGCTGAGCTTCGGATCCTCGGACCGCGGCGTGATGGTGCACTGCGGACGCATCTGCGGCCCCATATGCGCGACGTCGAACAGCTCGCTCGACTTATATAGCTTTAACGACGGCGACAGGGTCGAGGGTGATGACGCCGATGAGAGGATTAGACTGCTCAACGCTATGAAGCGTTTATACTGCTTGGAGTATGATTATAATAATGTGTAGGTCGAGGCGGCTTTTCTCTTTGCGATGTACCCAAGAAGCTTATATCTAATACACTGGAGATTTCAATATGAACATTAACTTGCCAAGTTAGGTGTGAAAGGGATAAAAAACATACAGGCGTCATTCAAGGTCATATTTTCTTGTTACAAGTTAATGTTCATACTGAAATCTCCAGTGTATTAAAGATATGAGCTTCTTGGATGTACCTAATAGTTCTAGGGGTTACCCATGAATCCATGATGTCTTAAATAGTATTATTATTTCCAGTATAGGAAAGTTATGGCACTAGACGTCATTTTTCCACTCTGGAAATAATACTGCTTTAACACGTTTTGGTATGGGGGGTTGGAGGTAATTATTGTTTATAAGCATATTTGCTAAGACAGTGTTGTTCTTTAGAGTGTGATGATGAAATACATACGATTAAGATTATTATATTTTGCATATTTTATTATAATATGCTAATGAAACGTCTTTGATCATTGATTAAAACTCAAACACGGAACTCGGATTATATTTACAGCATAAGGAGTTTATGTAAGACCATGAACGTATCTGAACTTAATAGTGTTTCAAGATTCAAAGATTTCAAACTACGTCCTCAAACTACGTCCATTGAAATTTTAATAAGTCTTCAAAAATACAAGAAATAATGTTTACATAATGAAACCCCTGAATATGATAAGCTCAGACTGACACGACATCTATACTTCTATACTAATATTATAAAGGTTTGTAATTATGTATGTATGTGTGTATGGTTTTCACGCATAAACTACTGGACCGATTTCAAAAATTCTTTCCTTCATTCATTTTCATAGGCCATATTGCATTTTCAAAAAAAATAGAGATCCTTACCAAAAATGCAATAATGTAATCCAAGGTGTAAAAAATTCCGTAATAAAAATTCTATAATCGCGTGCGCTGCGGAATCTATTCCTTAAATTACGAGGATGGTTCTTATGAAAAAAAAAACGTTAACATGTAGGTAACACGGGCGAAGCCGGGGCGGACCGCTAGTCTTAATATAAGCTTGTTGGATAAAAGGACCTCGATATAATGAAAAATTATTTTCGATCTCATTGAAAAAAAATTCTTTACATTCTTTTACCGTATTTTAAGCATATTTTATTACCCATGTAATTCTCATTTTCTCTTTAGCAATTTAAAAAATAAATTACCTATTAAGTACCTACTTCTATCATGATATAATATTATATTACTTATATCAAAGATAAAAGCCGACATCTTCTTCAATTTTGCACTAAAAATAGAATAATTGTGAAATCTTTTTAAATTTTTGAAGGACGAATGTTGAATTTCCTTCTGCCCATCTAATGGGATTATTAAAATTATATCTTCAGTAAATTAAATGTTCAATTTGTAATTTATTTAAAGTACCTAGTACTTTATTAACCATGCCGTTTATTACTTGTTTTTCCATTCAATTAAACTATATGAATAATCCTTAGATTAAGGATTGGTCTCCGCGCGCGCACTACGATGCGCATAATCATTACAAGAAAAAAAAATTAAACACTTACCTACTGGAATCAAGTAATTAACTTCTGCACAAAATAGCCGCAAACAGTTATTTAAATTAAAATCAATTCTTTGACAAAAACAAAACATCAGCCAGTGTGATTTTATCAAAGGATCATTTCACTAACAGCATGGTTTTTGGCGGAAAAAAACGCTGTCACTTTTTTTTTCTATTTCCAAATTTTTTTTCTACGAAATTGCCAGCCAGCAAAAATGTAATGATAAGTCATAAGTTTAATGTGTTTTTTTATGATAAATTTTAGGTAAACTACTTGTAAATTATAATAACTTGTAAGCTGATAATTTTATTGAATGTTGTGTTGAAGAGTGAACGAGAAAAACGAATATAACGCGGGATCAAATATTTAGTGAGACGAATGCATTAAACTTGTAAGATTGATAGAAAATATTATTATGTCCTACTAAATATGAGTAGTAGGCTCTTAGAGTATATACATATATACTACCTATTGTAATGTATACTCTAAGAGTAGGCTGTATAACTGCAGTTAATTG
The DNA here is from genome assembly GCF_061535395.1 of Colias eurytheme. Taxonomy (NCBI): domain Eukaryota; kingdom Metazoa; phylum Arthropoda; class Insecta; order Lepidoptera; family Pieridae; genus Colias; species Colias eurytheme. The sequence continues at coordinate 1,680,375 of NC_142987.1, read as the reverse complement.
CATAGTCATAATATAAATTCGTATTAAATAACGCCGTAGGTACATGATTTTTATCACATAGGTAACGTAAATTATCTAAGTAGGATGTTGAAGGATAAATGGTAATTTTAATTACTTATATTCTGAATGTAGATAACAGATACTTCTTTTTACACAATGCTTACTTACGTAAATAAGCGAACTTTTGGCGCGAAAATAACATTTAGAAAAAATAATACAATAACAAAATAACTTCATGCATATCGTTTATTTCACAGACATATCGAAGGCTTTGGCCTTATAACGTTAAAATGTATTCAGATCATATTTATTTTTTTTTACCTCATTCGGAATTCTAGCGTTGTCTGTGGTCACAAGATAAGGTTCTTTACAGAAGGTTATAACATATCTAATCCTGTAGTTTTTTGTGCTCCATTTTTATAACATTGTAAGCACTGAAGCACATAATAATTCTTCATATATTTTATACTAGCTTTCCGCCCGCGGCTTCGCCCGCGTTTTCAAAGAAAAACCCGCATAGTTTCCGTTCCCGTGGGATTTACGGGATAAAAGCTATCCTATGTGTTAATCCAAGTTTCCCTCTATATGTGTGCTACATTTAATCGTAATCGGTTCAGTACCTAGTATTTACGTGAAAGAGTAACAAACACACCTACACATACACATACAATCCATCCTCACAAACTTTCACATTTATAATGAGTAGGCTGTAAGATAGAATAGTAGAATGGCCATAAACTATGTAGATACAGACTGTAGATCTAACAGTAGAGTCCTTTAAAATTTAGTTTACTAATTGAAATGTTGGCGATTTAACCAGAATTTTACCTTTTGTTCCGTTATTTCACAGACTAATAATAATATACTACGTATACAAGTTATTTGAAATCTTGTCGATATCATTTTATCAGCATAAAGTCCGTGGGAAGTTCCATTTATAGATTTGTTGAATTTAATTTCATTCAATTGATTTTGTTCATAACTTTTACGGAATTGTAGTAGATACATTTCATTTCATTCATTCATTCATACATTTCTATCGGAAAACAATAATTGTATAGATTTTTGATTATAATAATTATAATAAAATGTTTTAATCTAATATCTAGGTATGGTGTAAATCTATATTTAGGTACCATATTTTCTTTGAATATAGTCACTCAAAAAAACTGTAATACCTGGTAATACCTAACTAGTTACCTATACCCAATAATATTAGGTATAAGGTTCCCGTCAGAAGAGCTTTTGTTAAACTTTCTAAAGAAACTCTTCTGTATAGTCCCTAGTTCATATGAAATTCGTCTTTTAATTTTTCATTTCAATGGTTTTCTACCGAGCCGTGTAATATAAAATCCCGTGTGTAGTGGGGTAAGGGGCAGATGCATTATTCATCCTTTTCACTGATCGATTTTTTTAGGGTAGAATTTTTTCCATCTGCCATGAGAAACTCTTTTTTGCCAAAATAACTGATACCAATATTGCTAATTATCTCGTATTTATAGGTACATACTTATTAGGTGTTATATAAGTAATACTGTAAAAACGCTCATATTTCAGATTTCATATTGGCAAAAAATTCAATACTTAAATTGAAAAATTTTGTTCAAGCCAAAATATCTATTTAAATAAAGTTATTTTTAAAAATAGACTTTATCTATATAGGACCTGTTTGTCTGTGCTCACAGATTCTCTCTACTTTCTATAGACACGTAATATCCTTCAAGAATAATTCCTAAAACTAGACTATTCATGAAATAAAATTATTTCGATAAAAATATCCAGGTATTCATGACTGAAATAACTAAGCTGTAGCCTGTAGGTATCGTATTAAAGTATAAATCAGTAAATAGGACCTACCTACTTATATTTAATTTCTTTTGATAAGTACATAATAAATACCTAGGAATTGTCTAAACTAAACAGCTTTATATAATAAACTTACATATTATAGTTCTAAAACAATTTTCTAAACCCTTTAACGTCAAAATATATTTTACGTTTGCGATTTTAATTGGTGCCTCGATAAAATATTTTCATTGCGTAGGTACTCTTTTATGTTCGTTAATTATTTTCTAAAAGAAATAAACAAAAAATAAACAACCTGTTAACTATATTTTCGCTGTTTCAAGGCCATTACCGTTTTAATAATTCCGTTGACAACCTTTGATCCTAAAAGAAAAAGGTATCCTTTGATATACTTACGTTATGGAAATACAGTAGGCGCTTGCTAATCCGGCACCGGCAATTTTTCCTCTATGCCGGATTGTCGGAAATGCCGGATTATCGAATTAGTATAGGAAATAAGACTTCATATTTGAAATGGTACCTAAGTTGAATTTATTATAAAAAAAATACATAAATTAATTAAAATATTAATTAACTAAATAAGTATTAAAATTACATATTAGTTTCATCATTTGTGACGTTTTCGTTCAGTAATCCGGCGTTCAGCTATGTAAAATGCCGGATTATAGAGCGGGCTGTCTGAGTCCCGAAGTGCCGGACTACTGAGCGTGCCGGATTGGCGAGCGCCGGATTATCGCGCGCCTACGGTATAGGTAAATGCACTTGTTCACAAAATACTTATCTGATATTTAGTTTTATGGCAATCGCATGCTTTAGAAATGAGAAATTTTTTCACAGAAAAAAATTCGATCACGAGACGCGTGTCGAACCCGCGTCTTGACTAATGCTATTTTCTCAAAATACTTACTTACTTTACGTTTGTCTCTTTGTACCTATATTATTAAGAACATATACTGTATAAAATACATGCTACCTGTTAAATAAAGTGAAGTCCCGTGTCCCCTAGTGGGGTAAGGGGCAGATGCATTATTCATACATCTGTTTCACTGATCGATTTTCTTTAGGGACAAGTAGGTGATCAGCCTTCTGTGTCCTGCCAGACCGAGACATTTTTTTTTTCTTCGTCTCCACCGGGAATCGAACCCAGGACCCCTCGGTTCTACGCTCACGCGTCAACCACTGTACCAAGGAGGCGGTCAAATAAGTACTCTACAAACAGGCACGAGTCTGGCCCAATCCATAGAATACAATATATTATGTAATAGTTACTTACTCTTTCCAATCGCAAACCTTGATCTCCACGTGGAAGGCAATACGGGAAAAATCACAGAAACTAAAGGCAAAAATAATATAACTAACGTGAAACCTCAACATTTACGTGACAGACTAAACCAGACTTTATTTGCCAACGTGATTCTAATAGAGGTTTTGTGAACAAAATTGGTTCCTATTTAAAAAATATTGCAAGAGGGACAAAATTATTTCAATTATGTACCTATTCTATACTAATATTATAAAGATAGAGTTTGTTTGTTTATTTGAACGCGCTAATTTCGGGAACGTATGGTCCGATTTGATTCTTTCGGTGTTAGATAGCCCATTTATCGAGGTATAGATAGGTATTATATCATCTCGCTAAGATCAACAGGAGCGGGTATTGCGGGTAAAACCGCGGAGCACAGCTAGTTTTATTAATAAGTACGTATATTATATAAATATAAATTTTTCGAGAGATTGCACTGAAATATGATTTCCTTTAATATGAGATGAGATAGCATAATAATTTATGCAAACACGCATTTACGTTTTATACTCTCTATAAAATAACCTATGAATTTTATATATTTCGATAACAATAATTTTAATTATATGTTACCAAAAATAAAATACAGGAAAAACAACGAAATAAGTAGTCTTTTTGGCTTAATACCGGCTTAGTACCATCCGCACCATCTGGATGAGTGGCTATCAACAACTGTGCGTTTTTCACGGCATTTTCTGCCCCGAACGACAAAATTGTGGAACAGCTTGCCTTCTTCGGTGTTTCCATCTACCTACGACATGGATGCCTTCAAAAAAAGAGCCTACGCGTCCCTCAAAGGCCGGCAAAACAATCGCAAAGTTACCTAACGTTGCAATTGCTATGGGCGGCGGTGATCACTTTCATCAGTACACCGCCCGCTCCTTTGTCGGTTTTAGTATAAAAAAAAACGGTAACTACGATACTTTTTGGTATCAATGTTCATGCTAATTGCCAAAGAGAATACAAATACCTAATTGCCTGTCATTCTCCGTTTTGAGGGTAGTCACGAATTATTTTGACACAAAAATTATATACAGTTTACCTTCATATGGATTATTGAGTACATAAGTACTAGATTATGCCAATGATTATTCCGACTAAAAGTGTGATTCTTTAGTTTATATTTTAGTCGGGCTAAATTAGACCGAATATATTATGATGAAATAGACTTATTAAATGGTTCCAATGAAAATCTTATTTTCTAGTATTTGTTTTGCACTCTTGCATATTTTGATGTGTCATTAAAAAATAAAATCATCCTATTTATGAACAAACTTACCTATTTTATAGGGAAATTAATTACCTACTAAAATCTGTGTATTTCGGTTGTTTCGACACAAAATAATATCCTTTAGATCGCTGATGAATTTTGTATAGAGAAATGCCAAGGTTCAAAAAGCTTTCTGTATTTAATAGGTAAAATTTTAAGTCTGACAAAGGATAGGAAAAATTCTATAGAAATGAAATCGATTTGAAGGTCTCACAAAATCACAGGTGTAAACCACTAAGCATTACACGATCTTTGAAGGCTTTGTCGTCGAATTAGACACAATACTGGCAAATACAATGGAAATAAATACGTATTTCTAAATATAACTGTTACCTACCACTTGGTATTACGAATTATTTTAACATAAATCATAAACGGTTCACTTCAAACCTTTATGAATACCTACACGAATCACAGACTAATAATAATATACTATACCGAATATTATATCTACTCAATAGGTATAAATATAATTCGAATAACCGTGAACCTAATTCTCTATTAATAATGAATTATTTATAAATAGATTTTAAGTAGTTAAGTATTACGAGTTAACTAAATGTTCGATGTTTGTGATCACCTATATGTAAGCGTAGATAGCCACATAGAGTTACTATGTATGCTATTATGTAGTACATAGATAGTGACTCAATAGATAGCCAGTGTTGGATTTAGGAAATAATTTAGTTATATATGCAAGATAAATGGAATTATGCTCAAAATAATGGTTAAGGATTAATTTTATGTAATTAATGTAATACTCAATGTATCGATGTAACTTTAGATATTTGTAAAAACACATATTATAAAGAAAATTAAATTAATGATGTGTTTAATTTTGGGACAATATCAAAATAGAAATATAGCGGTAACTGGTGTTGATTTAGGTCTTTTTAAAAAACAAAAAGTACAAGTTCAAATGCTTTATAAATGAGAAATTTTTGAAGAATAGAAAAAATATCACGACGCTGGATTACAAGGCAGGATACAAACCCGCGTTTTTCGTCTTGCTGAGCGACGCCTGACCTCAAATTTTCTTTTATCCTTTAAAAATTGCTTATTTACAACGCATTTGAACGCTCTATAAAACTGTAGATAGGCTCTCAATATGTAATTAAAACCTAGATAATTAAAATGCGGAAGAATTCCAACCAATACCCGCGGCCCCATCATTAAAGCGGCTCGACGGAACACAGTGGGGTTTTAGTGGGTAAGAATCCGACATAACCCACGGCTCCTCCCCCGGGGGCAGTGGGTATCTTTGGAAGATTTCCCCAATATAAAAAAAGTATATATAATATTTATGCTTACTGCAATCCAACCCTGAATTTGTCTGTCCGTCCGTGCGGACCTAAACTAGCTATTTATAAATGTTTAGATATAATCAAATTTACACGTACCATAGATAATGAAGTAGATATCGTTTTATATGTACCAAATGTCAAATTATTGAATGTCTAGGGTTATCTATAGTTTAAGTGAATGTTGTTGCTATTATTTGTTATTATGTATACATATTGATTGAATAAATAAATGAGAAAACATGTTTGTTTTATTTATACACCCATAGCTTAAGTATAGACATTTAGCTACTATTATATATTCTGTGGTATAGATTAATTATTTTTAGTTAGTTACCCTATAAAAGAAATAACTTTTTAGAGATTTTAAAGATAGTCTTTGGCCCTTAGATTTCAACTATATTAATTCTAAATTTCATCCAAATTGGTGCTGTGAAAGTGTGTTGTATTGATTGTGATGAAGCCAGATGTCATTGTTTTTAGGAGGTTTTTAAAACTATTGAATAAACTTGTGTCTGATTTGTTTTATTTTGGTTTAATACATCTATTACTTGACCATATACCCTACAAAGGAATTCCTGTTCTGCACACAAGCTTTTAAGATTCATTTTCAAATGCAGCTGTAACCCTGCAGAAACTGTAGGATTTTAAAGTTTTTGTATGGAGTGATTTAGTAACAATTTAATAATCTAACAATACTATAAATGAAAAATGCATTATTTTTAACAACAATTGTTTTATTATTAACAAAAAACAGTGTAATAATATTTCCTATTTCTATACTATTCATACTTCATATTTACAAAGTTGAAGAATACAATCTATACTAATATTATAAAGCTGAAGAGTTTGTTAGTTTGTTTGAATGCGCTAATCGCAGGAACTACTGGTCCGATTTGAAAAAATTCTTTCGGTGTTAGATAGCCCAATTATTGAGGAAGGCTATAGGCTATATATCATCACGCTAAGACCAACAGGAGCGGGGCAATGCGGGTGAAACCCTACCAGCACAGCTTCTTTGAAATATATCTAAGAATATACAAAAATATTATGAAGAATAAAATTATTTTTTCTATAAGATATTACAAATATTATTCTACTCTTTTCTCACCTAAAACAATTATGATACACATCTTAAACAATAAATTTTTAAATATTTAGTTTACCTTAAATTTGAAAGAAATGAATAAACTAAATTCTACATTGTTATGTAATGAATAAAAAATTCAACAGGTTACTCAGAGCTTGATTTTAACTTACATACCCAACAATAACATAGGTTGTAATTTTGAAATGTATCTGTTATTTGTTTCGGTACTGTGTTGTTATTAGTCAGTTCTTTAAAGAAACGAATCTTCAATGGCGGCGCTTATCATTCCCTCTCGCTCACACACGGCCGTACGGTATGCAAAAAAAAATAGGGTAAAGTAAAATGTATTTAATTTTGCCTGTTATAATTTTTGGAAGAAGTGTACAAATACAACCCTCGAATTTAAGGTTTTTGTGGGGTGGGGAGGGGAGGGGGGAGTGGTGGGAATCCTTCCTCCAAAGGGGGGGGGGGGTAAGGAGTCACTTAGTTTCTGAGATATTGGAGTTTAAAGTTTTGAGAATTGCCTTGAAATTCCAAAAAAAAAATATGGACAAGAAATAATATGAACATTGTACCGGCGAGCCTAATTTTTTTTTTTAGTTTGTAACATTTTCGCCATTTATAATATTTAGAATGACAATTATGTATTTGCTATAGTAAATAATATTTTCTTTAATAATATATTCTGTGGGGAAAGTTGTTCAGTTTATGGGCTAATAATTACGAGACTACGAGTATTAATGGGGATTTTGTTGCGTTCTGTATATGTCATTTGATAGTTCATATAAATACACAAATATCATAACAAAACAGTTTGTCAACAAACAAATTAAAATAATTAACAAAATAATAAATAAAATAATTATCAATTTACGTTATTTTTATTTTCTTTTTCGCTGATCCTACCATCTGTCAAAGTCAGCTTTGGCCGCCATTGAAGATTCGTTTCTTCATTGAACTAGCTAATATCTTCTTAGTTATATATACATCGACTTCTGATAGTGCATCATCAGGCAATTTAAAATATACGATAAGACTGAAACATAACTACTAAACTTTAGTTGAGTATTGTTTCAGTAACCAGTATTTTGCAGTATCTGACTGTACCATAATGGATCCCACCCTAGGATGGTCTTGTATCTAACATTCCTTGTAACATAACTTTTGTGTTATTGTAGCTACCTTCATTAGTTTATTGCATAGATATATAACAGTAAATGAAGTCAAAATTATATATTTAATTTGGTTTTAGACAAAGAGGGTGAAGCATTACTTTTTCAACCCACGCATCCTAAGCTCTAATTCTAAATACGCCCTCATGGATGGATCGTCCACCATTTTTAATATCTTCTCTCCTATCTCTGGGCCTGCATTCTCCATTTTCTGTGTTAGCGCCTCCGCCCATACAATGAACACACAATTGGCACAACCTGATTGGCAGCAGGCAGATGGGGGCTCGTCGAGAGATGCCTGTAATTATTAAATAGGAATATTTATAGCACTTGTATAGTAAGTTAAATATTAATGCAATATGGTTATTTGTGGTTAAGTGCAAGTAACTATATCACTAGAATAAACTTATAGCTGTAACTTTTTCTATTCATGTTTTTTGTTCATTTAAAACTAAAATAAGCCAGTTATGTAACTAATACATAACTGGATTCTCAAAACCTAAACTAAATGATTTGACACACCAAGTGATCACTTTTATTGGTAACCATTGTTTTCTTAGAACTTATCTACATCAATTTAAGTAAAATACTTACATTGCTTTTGATTCTTTCTATTTCTTTTTCCTTTTCATCATCAGTATCGGTTGTGTTAGTGCACAAACGAAAACTATTTAAACTTTGTGCCACTGGATTAAGTAAACTGCAGCTATCCGTTACTCTTGTCAAGTTTAATAATCTATATCTCTGGAATTGTTAAAATCACATCTCTAGAACTTCAAAATTCATAAATATTGAATAAAGTAATGGGAGAATTAAGATAGACTTACTAGCATTATTGTAGGATATAATATACCTTAACGTGTTCATATTCTTTTAGAATTATAGTTTATTGTCGCCTAGATTTTTAGATAATTATATTGATATTAAAATAGTACATACAAAACAACACAATGTTTTGTATTTTCATTTTTTGACGTTTTGACCGCTTTGACCCCTTGACATTGTCCAAAAACCACATTGCCATTATAGAAAAAGAAGAAGACCAACCATAGACAACATCCTAATATTCTAAGATCGTTCAAAAAAGATAGTGATATTAATAATTAATGACTTGTGAGTGAAACATACAATTGCTTTTTTTAAATTACAATATATAATGTATGCAAAGCTTCTGAAAAAAATTATCTACTCCACTGTTGCACAACGTATTCAAATTTACAGTACAGTTAATTACTGAGAGACTATTAAACTCAGAGCAATAAACCTATAGAGTACTTGTATCAAGCGTATACAATTTACATATATTTGTTTCTCTCTATCTAAAGAAAACGTCGTATGAAAGAATGAGATAGCTATAGACTACAAGCTACGTTTCAACATAGTCATGGCACCATTTTTACTATAGGTACGTATTTAGATAGATAGAAGGTGATAGTGATGGGATGTGCTTCAATCGATAAAATCGTGGATGCATTTTGCATTTACGGTTTCGTGAAATAATAAATAATAAAAAAAAAAACAAAATTAATCATAAATTTCAGTTGAATACATTATTTGTTTAATCCTACGAATATAATAAATGCGAAATTATGCGAGAATGGATAACTTTCTCTTTCACTGCTGAACCGATTACATTGAAATTTTATACCAGAAATCCCACGGGAACGGGAACTGTGCGGGATTTTCTTTAAAAACGCGGGCGGAAAGCTAGTATATTTTAAAATAAATTTTAAAACTTGATATGTAACTAATTTAAAATAAAGATCAATAAAGTTAAAGGAGTGAGGAGAAAGGCACAGTCAGCATGAATTTTAACAAGTTCATAAAAGGACAGTCTTAAAGAAAACATTTTCCTTACATCCTACTAATAAAGCGAAAGTTTGTGAGGATGGATGTTTGTTACTCTTTCACGCGAATACTACTAAACCGATTACAATGAAATTTGGAAAAATTACTTTTGATCCCGTAAATCCCACAGGAATGGGAACTATGCGGGTTTTTCTTTGAAAACGCATGTATATTAAGTATTTCAATAGTAGTTTCTCATCTATGAGAACTGTCATTTAATCAACCGTTTAATTTTCACATAGTTACACATTTAAAGTAAATGTGTAAAAAAATTTCCAAATAAAAATTCACTCACACACAAATGTATTTATTATCTAAAGGAACAAAAAAAACGTAAGCGTAAGATTGTACAATTCTTCTAGAGTATCCATCTTGATAACACGCAGGCTCGAAATGCAGTGAACACAATCTAGCAAATTTCGACGGCGTCCAATCTACACGTCTCATGTTTTATACCCATTGTTTATTTAGCTCTGGAAATCTAAAACAAAATGAATTTATTAATAATCTAAAAGAGAAACAACAAACTAAACAGATAAGTAAAATAAAACAACCACGTGGTATTTTTTATTTTCCTGCTGTAGAAAATTTACATCTATTATTTGCTACAACAACTACATATAAATCTGATATAAGAAACAAAATAAATAAATCAACGTTAATATGAAATAGATTTTTTGTCATAAATCGATAATATACGCTAGATGTGTTACAACACTACGGTGGTAAACAAAATGCCAAACGTGATAATATTGTGACATTTTTTAAAAATTATTTAATTCTTTTGTATTCCACAACCCCATAAAGTGGGTAAATGTTACAGTTACAACATAAACTTATAAAAAAGCGCTTGATAAAACCTTCAAATAGGGTTAGAACATAAATATTTATCAATTTGCTGAAAATCACTTACCGATGGAAAGATATTTTTTCATTGTTTTCATCCAAAACTCCCATTCGACTAGTAATAGCCGGTAGCTAAACATACAATAGTCATTTTAGCACACTGACAAATAAAAAGAAACACTATACACTTTATATTTTCTAAATATTTCGTTAAAAACACTTGACGCACTGAGCCCACCAGCTGGTTGGAAAACAAACTGACTGCAGGCGCGCTACGTTTGAAGACAGTGCAGATACTCTATCGCTATCTCAATCTGACTTATGCTGTTATTGACTAAGAGTTAGTAGATTAGAAAATATGTATTTTGTTCTGTCTCAATATAAGAACTCTAACAGCCGTACAAATAAACGAGTTATAACATTTTATGCAAAGAATAAACTAAGAATAAGGAAAAATCATACAAATAAACACGAAATAAATGTAACCTAGTATAACTTCGTAATATGTATGCATACTAATGCTATTCCGTCCTTATTACGGCTACCACCCTAGTATAAGTCTGACATAACCGAGTTATAACATATCTTTTAGTACATTGTGCTGTGTTTTACAAGTTTTAGAAGCAATTTGAGATAATAGCAATGAGAGTAATACGAGAAGTAGGAAAAGTTGAGCAAATTAATAATTTCATTACATACCTATTGAAATGGAAAATTTTGTATGAAATGTCAAAATATACGAAATTATGAAAAACCCTTTTGATATTTATTATGATTTATTTATTTACAACATGCGCCAAACCATATATACATAAAACTTATTTCTAAACTTATCACAATAATATACACTTTCGCTGAAAATATAAATCTTCTAAGCCTGGAGTTGTATGTTTTGAGTACCAGTTATTTGGCAACTCTCTATCTCAAAGTGGGTTTATCTTCTGTTCTCCAGATATTGGATAGCGTTATCTATCATTTGCTTGCATATTTAATGATATATTTAAATTATTTCCAATAAATATTTAAAAAAATAAATAAACAGAACATCGTATGATGAAACTTCACAACAAATTCGACGAAGTCAAACGAGCGTCAGCAAAATGACAGCACCAAGGCTTAACCGTAGACAATTTCAATGTTTTTCATAATTTTGTGAATGAATTGCGACGTTGCCACTTCGCGCCTATTGCATAGCGTGAGCATAGATACATCGACGTTATTCCAAATTTATTTGTAAGAAATTATGACATCCTTATTCTTTATTTATTCTTATCATATCTATGCATTGCATAAGGTTTGAATAAGCAAGTTTTTATTTGTACGGCTGTATAGGTTTATTCCTCTGAGCTATTAAAAGTACTTTCATGATTATCAATGTCCATAGACAAATAAAGCTCTCCAAACAACCATAGATAACAGAGATGCTTACTCTATGAAGAAGAGCGAAGTTACCTACCGGAAGCATTGTGTACGTCAGTCATTTTTGATCTATAGATTTTTTTACAAATTAATAGAATTTTCTTTCCATATTTCTTACAGACATTTTCTAAATAAATAACATAGGTGCTACAATTTGATTGTGAATATTATTTTATATTGTTCTTACATTATTTATAAGGTAAGCAAACTGACTTTTATCGACTTGATTTTCTTGCCCCAACGCTGGAATGACGAAGCCGATAATGTCCTCTGTTATTGTATATCGTATCACGGCAATAGATATAAATAACTATGTCGCATGGGTGCTTTATAGCTATCATATTTTCCAGCTATTAATTCGATAGGGTGGAGGGCGGTTCCAGAATGTGCGGTAACCAAATTCGATTATGCGGCTTCGATCTTTATCACGAAATATGAATCATTTTAAACTTACCTTTTCTGGAATTGCATCCAGTATGAACTCATTAGAATACAATAAAATATTTGATATTTCATTAACAATTGTATTTCATTATCTGCAACTCACATCTATTTGTTTAACGAGATACTTAGAAAATCAAGTAATTTTCGGTCTATTTTCCTGTATAGTAATACAATATACTATAACTAAATCGATATTCAAGTCGCTGTGTTTTGTATTAGTTATTTTGATATTATAGTGAACAGAAATCAGTGACTAATCCTTCATACATAATTCCTAAGTCAAATCCATAACATTGAACACTACTTATATATATTTTTTTATTTAAACACAAACATTTTAAGAAACCTAATAAGAATACATACAAAAAAAATTAAACTAAATATTCTGGCGAAATTAACCTGAACAACGATTTGTTTGTATTACACAACAGTTCAACATTTCTGTATATAAAATTCAGTCTAATCATTACAAATAGTGCGTAAGGCTTACAAATCCTTTGATTCCACAATATGTAAAATAATTAAAATAAAAAATACAAATACAATGAATGAAAAACTCAAAACAACAAAAAAACAATTTGTTGCACTATCTGCTAATTAATTGCATAAAATTTAGAACACAATTAATGTAATTATAACACTATAATAATTATAAATTATATATGTGTATTGTTAGAGTTTACACTGGAATTTTAATAATAGCTGTGCCATTATTATTGACTGCAGTTATTTATTCTATTTATATCTATACTAGGTTTGAGCCCGCCCGCGTTTTCAAAGGTAAACCCGCATAGTTCCCGTTCCCATGGGATTTCCGTGATACAACCTATCCTATGTGTTATTCCAAATCACTCTCTATATGTGTGCTAAATTTCATTGTAATTGGTTCAGTAGAATTTGCGTGAAAGAGTAACAAACACACACACACATCCTCACAAACTTTCGCATTTATAATATTAGTAGGAATAATACTAAGGTAAAACCTACCTATTGAATATTTGTGTTGTTTTGCAGAGTTTTTTAAAAAGAAGCTCTGATTACCATAAAAATCTTATTTTAAAGCAATACATATTACTGATATATTTCCAAGGAATTGACACTTCCTTTGATTATCTATGTATTTTCCTGTTTTATGATATTTTAATAGTTTGTCAGCTTTAATCAATTAATATAATGAATGAATTGTTGTTATTTAGTTACTAATGGTTAAATATTTTTTATATCAGTCGACTTAGAGCGGCTGTACACGGGCGGCTCGCGACTGCTTGAGCGGTCCGTCATTAACTGCTCGAACTGTCGCTACAAACCGCTCAGTTGACGGCTTGAAGCGGTCGCTACGGCTCGAGCAGTCCGTGTACGGCAGTGAATGAATGTCCACAGTTCACCGCGCGGTCGCGGCTTCAAGCCGTCGGTCTCAACTGCTTGAAGAGGTCCGTGTACGGCCGCCGTTAAAAACGACATTATATCCATACTAATATTATAAATGCGAAAGTAACTCTGTCTGTCTGTCTGTTACTCAATCACGCCTACAATACTGAACCAATTTTCATGAAATTTGGTATGGAGATATTTTGATACCCGAGAAAGGACATAGACTACTTTTTATCTCGGGAAAATGACGCAATCCCGGAAATCCCACGGGAACGGGAACTATGTGGGTTTTTCTTTGACTGCGCGGGAGATGCCGCGGGCGGAAACCTAGTATACAATATATAAGGTCGTTATACCTTGCAATGTGCACTTTTTATCCAATAAACACATTGCAGCCATAACAATGTCCGGAGAACCAGACGTAGCCCGCACCCCCGAAGAAGAGACAGAGACGGAAGAAGAAGAAATCAAATCCTCGTACCGACCACCGCCAGAGAAGACGATCGAGGAGATCCTCGCCGCTGACCAGGAGGATGAGTCGCTGCGGAAGTATAAAGAGGCGCTGCTGGGGCAAGTGCAAGCTGGCCCTGTTATTGTTGGTATGTACTATTTTATAGAACTAGCTGTATTGTCCAGGCTAGACTCGGATAGGCTGACCACTAAAATCTGTAAATATTTTTTTTTGCTTGTTCTTACTTTAATTTTTACTTATTCGCCATGAATTTCACCTATTCTTTAAATGGTTTAGCTAGTATAACTTTCTTTTAAATAAATAATATATAGATTTATAACATCAGTTATGTAACAAAAATGTGTGTGTACAAAATGTATAAAAATATCAGGAAAACATAGTTAAAAGTTTAGAGTGTAGTGGTGTCACGTGTCATGTGAAATTTTCGTGTTAATAATTAATATGATATTGATCTACAAGTGTTACTTTTTTACATGTACAATTTAATGTATCTGTTATTCAATTAAACCAAAGTAATATTACAGAGACACCTCGCTTCAGTAGCATCCTATACATGTCCGTAAATAATTTAACAAAATTGATCAACACAACAATATGATTTACACATTCTCGAATATCCTATCTTATCAGCCCACTATCGCAAGTCCTTCACCGTTTGTTGTTAAATAACATTTTTGTAGATCTATTATCTATCAATACATTTATCTTTGTAACTCTCGTGTTTTCCCTTTTTGTGATGTGGTTTAAGTTAGAGATTAGATAAATTTTTATAAGGAATAAGGATCAATAAGGACATCTTAGGGACTACTTTACTACTAAGGGAAATTCATTGTAGCACTTTACTAATCTATCTATCTACATATAATTTTCAGCCAATTCGATAGTTTTTGCGTGAAAGAGCACGAGAGAGAGAGAGAGAGAGACAATACAATTTACAAACAGTTACTTCAGTAATGCCTATCTATATTCTGTAAACACATGATTATTAATCGTTTTACCTAACACATACGTCGACTATAAACTGAACTCTGAAAGTCATAAAAACGTTATCAGATGAAAATATACGTGATACTGGATACACGCCACGATCCGAAAGTCTAGACATTATAGTTTCGTCTATTTACTAGCTTAATGGGCCCTCTACACAATGGGCAGCATTGGCCCAACAAATGATCGTCGATGTTTGTTGCCGTTAAGGCGATTATGAAAAAAATTTACAATGACGGCCGATTATTCACATGTAGGCCTTCTATACTATATGTAGAGGGCCCATTAGGTTAATCACACGAGATGGTAAGAGCAATTTTTTGTGCACTAATGTGATGTTATTCATATGGTCCATACCACGAGGTATGACATCATCGGAGGCATGATAAAATTCATAGTATATTTTGATAATGTCATTATGCTATATGGTTGCTAGCTTATATCCGTGATTATGTCCGTTAAATATATTTTTGGGCCACTCAATACCTAAATAAATAAATGTGGGCATAAAAGTAATAGACATCAAAATTCTTTCAAAGAATTTACGGAACTAAAACTTTTATTATTGTTTAATCTCCTTATAAATTTCCACATG
This sequence comes from Colias eurytheme, assembly GCF_061535395.1. Lineage (NCBI taxonomy): Eukaryota > Metazoa > Arthropoda > Insecta > Lepidoptera > Pieridae > Colias > Colias eurytheme. The sequence goes on along the minus strand of NC_142987.1, from coordinate 1,664,451 downwards.
CAACTGGTATATGTAAATGTATTTTATTACTTATTTGCTTAAATACATTACAAACTCCTTCTTACGTGCTGGCCACGGACAATTCGCTATAGCGAAAATTCGCGCGGCGCGACTGGCGGCGCGTCTTGCGAATGAATCAAATGTATGGAAATGTACTGGGCATGCCACGCGCAGCGGCGACCAGCGAGACGACCGGCGAATTTCCCCGAGCGAATCGCGCGGCACGACTAGCGATCGAAACAAATGTATGAGTTATTACGGCGCAGGCCACTACTCCCGGAGCGAACTTAATTTAAAATAGTTTGTTTTTTTTTCGCGAAAATGGAGACGGAAGCTTTTATTGCAGAAATTCTAGCTAGACCAGCTATTTGGAAGTCTAGCCACCCGCAACATAATTTTTCATCATGCCTATATTTTTCATATTTTTGGTGGAATTCTCCGTCTGTAACACGATTTATATTTAATTCGTGTACTCCACTATAATATCTTCCAAACATTAAATCTTGAGCAAAAAAGCTGCTACTCTCCAAACAACTTTGATAAAGCCATCTCGTCTCCTCGTCTACACTGGTCGCGGCGGCGAACGCAACTGCCCGTGGCATGCTTACCGCGCCGCGCGAATTGCCGCGCCGCCCGTCGCGCCGTCGGTCGCGCCGCCGGTGTCCGTGGCCAAGGTGTTAATGTTATCTCAACATCCATATTTTTTTAATTCGTTACACACATGATCGTTATTTTATTAAGGGTAGTATTTAAACGAGTGACTGTAAATTAAAGTTTTAGTTAACAAAAATAATAAATTGGGGTAACAGAATTACTAAGTGAGCGACTGACTGCGAGCGATGAAAAATTAATAGATCAGCAACTAACAAACATTCATTTGCGTTACATAAAATACAAAATGAGCAGCTTCATAATATTTGAGCGACCTAATATTAATTGTTTGAATGACAAAATTACGTCTTGTATTATATTCATTATTTGGCATATGATTTATTTATACTGAGTGATCTTAATCGAGGTATTTCGAATAGAAAAATCACTTTGAAAAATACTATAATGGACAGAGTAGTTACTATCAGTTCAATTTGTTTTTGAAAGTTTTATCAAATAACTATTTGAACAATTTATTTTAGTGTTTTTAGTCGCTCTAGATGAGCGTAATTTAGTCGCTCACTTAGTAATCTATTCGCTCAACTAGTAATTTAGTCGCTCATATAGTAATGTAATCACACAGTTAGAATTCTAATATATCAAATGGATTAATCACAATCCTCCTTTAGTACGCTCAATCTGTATTTTATTATCAACTAATTTTCGTTGCTTGTTTAGTTTATTTGTCGATTACTCAAATTCATACTGCTCAAGTTATTAAATCAGTATCTCATAATCAGTCGCTCACTTTATTTTCAGTCGCTCGTTTTATTATTCCCCTTTTATTAAATCATTGCCTCGTTCTTAGCAGTCAACGCCACGCTCTACGATAACAAAACTGTTTCTTTTTGTCTTCTTTTTTACAAAATAAAATTATTTTTGTTTTATTATAATACTAATGAAGCAATATTTCAGACGCGAACGATCCAAGGAAGGTGATCGTCAAGAAGCTGGCGCTGTGCGTCACAGATAGGGACGATCTGGAGCTCGACCTGTCTGGGGACCTCACTGATCTCAAAAAACAGGTAATTTTGTGTTTTCATTTTTGTAAATTGTGATTTTGGTTTGGTAAGTTTTTTTTTTTTGAGATGTGTAAATTACCTATGTGCTGAGATGAGATGTTATTTTTTTTGAGAATTATTTTTATGAGTGAAGTAAATATTTTGACAAATTACTAAATTTGAGTTTTTCAGAATCTTCTTTACAGGATCTTACTCATTCGGCATTTGATTTTTATACAGCGATAAAAAATGTCTGTTTTTGTATAAATAAACACTTAAAAGTTTACACGAGTTCAATTCATTAATTACGTTAAGATGAGTAACAAACAAATATACTTATATACTAGTATATTATCGATCCACACTATTCAATATACATAGGCTATAGAAATACGTAGAATACAAACACACGTAGCTATATTTCCGCGCAAGTTTTACCTCCTTTATAAACTATGAAACGGGTCCGCGTTTCCTGTTAGCTCGCTACTGTTGAAATGTACTATTTGTTGAAACGAAAAGATAATATTGTTTCCGATTCAATGCTTTTATTCTTCTCAAATAGTAAAACATTTAAGATGGCCTGAGTATAAGTAAAAAAATCTGATAGTGAAAGTTATTTTAGAAAAAAGATTATTGTAGAATTAGATAACAATATATACAAGAATAAAATCTATAGGTACTAATATTATAAAGTTGAATAGTTTTTTTTGTTTAAATGCGCTAATCTCAGGAACTACTGGTCCGATTTGAAAAATTATTTCGGTGTTAAATAGCTCATTTCTCGAGGAAGGCTATAGGCGTATAAGTATCATCACGCTAAGACCAAAAGGAGTGAGGCAATGCGGGTAAAACCGTACAGCTCAGCTAGCAATTAATATAGTTTTAAGAAACACTCATGCAATTATTGTATTGTCACCGATCCTTGATAAGTGTACAAAGTTTGAGTTAAATCAGTGCGTTTAAAAAGGGTCAAAATCGAGTCTATGGGGGTCGGTTACATGAATGAAATAATCTTTATTGCACATAAACAGTTTATTACATACTTAAGATGCAAATCTTAATAATCAAGTCTTAGTAAAATAAAAAATCTTAATAATAATCAACGGTGAAGCTAATAAAAGCGTGTCAAAAACAAACATATAAGGTAAATGTTTTAACTTTTATGTATATTTTATAGCAGAGTTTATAAACACACACATCAACTACATTTTATTTACTATTTTATTTTATTACTATTAGACTAGCTTTCAAGACATACAACGAAATAAACAGACAGGGCTATATTTGTGTTAATAATCTATTCTATACATCTAATAAATCTGTAGAAGGGTCATTTCTCTACATTGAAAATATTGAAAAAATAAATAGCAGGGGGTGTTACTGGATCGATACCAAACCCAAATATGTGATTAAAAAAATTTTTGTCTGTCTGTATGTGAAGACATCACGCGAAAACTACCGGTTCGATTTCGATGAAACTTGGTATAATTATACCTTATTATCCTGGGCGTAAAATAGGATACTTTTATTCCTGGAAAAATACGTAGAAAAAAATTAATCTTAATTTTTCAGTTTTATCCATAGACGTTGTTCTGTAGAACCGCGAACACGTTGCGTATTATTATAGGCCTAACCGTTTTTGGGTCCAATAGATATTTATAAGATGTCATTGTCAGAGTTACTCAAAATGGAGAAATAAACCATCCACGCGAAGACCGACATCCGCGCGGACGGAGTCGCGGGCGGAAGCTAGTAATAAAATAAATTCCTTTAAAAGTTTTTAAATTGTCTTAGAATCTTCAGCAACCATGTATATTGTACTAGCGGTCCGCCCGGTTTCGCCCGTGGTACATATTACGCCATAAAAGGTAACCTATGTTCTTTCTCTGGGTCTAAAGTTTGTCTGTGCCAAATTTCATTAAAATCTGTTGAGAGGTTTAAGCGGGAAAGCGTAACAGACAGACAGACAGACAGAGTTACTTTCGCATTTATTATATTAATAGGGATACTACATAATATAATACTACCTTCAATACTTTATATATTTTTATAGGACTCATTCTAGCGATAAATTGAAAAAATAATTGAAATAGTTGCTGACACGAAGGTCTATGTATCGATTTAGAAGTAATCATGCAATCAAATAGGTTTCATATTGGTTTCAAGGGAATGATACACATATATGTGTTTATACCTACAGGAATGTATATGATTTGAGTTTATTTGTTAAATAATAACTAGTATCTAATGTTCAATCTCGGTTTGAAAAGAGATTAGATAAACTTCTAATCTTCTTGCAGAATTTTTATTTTTGAAGTGAAACTTCTTTAGTTGCGTTGAGAGTAAAATTTGAAGGTCGCGTCATGGCAATACCGTCACGTCATGGACTAAGGCGAGGATTTTTTTTAATCTTGCCAAAGAGGTTCTGTTCTGACACGTGTGCTCGGCACACACGCTCTTTTTTTTAATAAATGTTAGAGTTTATTTTACGCGATTAGGACAACGTATTTACACGCTTACTGAATGGACAAAATAACGATTAAAAAATTTACTACCATACACATAATTTGCAAACTTCATCAATCCATATCTCAAAATTAACACACAATTTCAAATAATTAGTAACACGACAATATAACTCCATCGTCTAGCCGTTTACAAGGCGATATATCACAAGTATTACGCAACCAGACAAATAGCCTGTCAAACGGTTGATGACAGACCGGACAGGTGCAGTTTGCACCTCGTGCCACGGTCTGGCAACGTGCCAGGCAAGCAGACTCAGATAAAATAAGTCTAGATATTATCTATACCAATAATAAAAGGGAACTATATTTTCTATCACCAAAATTTATATTTGTCATCAAGTTGTATCACCCAATAAATAGATCTATCACCACGAAATATTTTCGTTCTCAGATAAACAAAAATTGTTCCCAGGTATGAATGAATTATCAAATTAATGTTAATATATGTGTAAAATAAGAGATCGATAACCAATAAAATTATATTGCATTACATGAATATAAACTTCGTTCTTATAATAACAGTTTTGTTACTTAAATAATAGCTCTGTGCTCAGAATGGTAGATCTGTCACCAAATAAATCGATTATCGATCCCTGACTGCGACTCCTTTTTATTTGATATTTTGTCACCAATACATTAGTAACATTTTATTTCGTTCATATATTAAATTAATAGTATTCGTTACCAATTTAATACATCAATTTATAATTTTAATGAAAAAATGATCAAAGGGGCGGAGACAAATTGGCGCGCTTTAAAAATATTTTAACTTTAATTAAGTTTTTTATCTACTATTCTGCTAGCCATAAGCCAGCTATTTTAAACCAGCGCTAATTGTTCAGTGGTAATTATTTTAAACAATAAATATTGATTATTTTGACTTTAATTGTTTTATTTACTACTCTGCTAAATTTAAATATAATTTATACTACCAGTGGAAATTTAGAACCTTGGGAGTCTAGTTAAGTAACAGAATCTTTTGGTTGAAACGATGACGACAACCCTAATTTTTTATTTGAACTTAATACAATTTTCTAGTAACATAATATGATTTATTGGTGATCTCTTTAAATTAGTTTGCTTAAATACTTATTAGGACACACCTAATATAATACATACAAAAACATTTATTTGGTTCCACAATAAATCACCTAAAATCCTGAAATATAAGGTCTAGATATTTCAGGATTTTAGGTGATTTATTGTGGAACTGATTTTGCATTGTTTGGTGACTACATTTTGGTGACAGATCTACTATTTTGAGGACAAACCCTATTATTTAAGAAACACAAAACTAATTAAATTGGTGATAGCTTAAATGATACCCATAATAAAATTGGAACGTCTGTTTTTAGTATTGGAATAACCGATTTTTACTAAATGCATGTATGGATATAGGAAAATACTTTCACTGACAGAGCTGTTGTTATAAGGAGTAACTTAGGCTATTATATATATTATATATTATATACTGATATTTCATTAAAAGTTAGGATTAAAAGGAAAAAACTAATTCATGCCCGCGGGTGAATCCGCGGGGCGTAGGTAGGTAAATACATGATTGGGTGTGTCGAATTGTAAGTGTGCGCTTGAGTGGGAAAATTGACAGGCTAAATGATGTTGTTAATCTTCCGCGTTTATTGGTAGGGTTAAAATGATTTGATGAATTTGGTATTTGCAAACATACAATAAGTATTTTTTATTTTTCAAGAATAGTTTAGTTATGAATACTTGCCACATATTTTATCTCAAGGTTTAGCAGAAGAAAAATTCACTGATTTTAATTAAAAAGGGGCTATGAGATAATAATTAAACAAATTACAATACCACTTCATGATTGAATGTGAAAGAAATTCGGGTAAAAAACGATGCAATACACTACCTACTAGGCATGTGCGCCGATCGGCGTGGCGCACGCCGCCGGCCGTTTCAGTCACGCCGACGCCGCCGATTTTTTTTCCGGCGTCATCGGCGTATATAGTTTAAATAAAGAATTAGTATTTTTAAATATATAATAATAATAAATTAATATATTGTTGCACAATCGTGAGATATGCAAACTCAGAGACTATTTCCTCGCAATGTTGGCTATGCAATCCATGCTGAAGTCATAGAATGTGACAAAGGACTCACTCCCCTGTCCCTGAACAAACAGGACTGGCAAAAGCCGGCGATGCTCAGCATTTCCGACAGGGAGGCCATATGGAAATAGAAAGAGCTACACGGTAGGTTTCACAGGATTCTGCATGAACCTCATGTAGATTTCTTGTCCTCCGTTCACTGGCTGCGTTTTGGTGACCTCTTTGGGGAAACCGAGGGTTTTGTCTGTGCGATACAGGATCAGGTGGTTAAAACGAATAATTATCGGAAGTACATCATAAAGGACGGGACCCAGGACTTATGTCGTATGTGTCACCGTCCTGGAGAAACTCTCCGACATGTTACTTCCGGTTGTTCCATGCTCGCCAACACTGAGTACTTGCACAGGCACAACCTAGCAGCTAGGATTATCCACCAAGAGCTCGCTCTTAAGTATGGCCTTCTTGACGGAAAAGTGCCTTATTACAAGTACGCGCCGGAGCCGGTCCTGGAAAATAACCGTGCCAAATGGTACTAGGATCACCCATCATCACAGACAGGACTATTCTAGCGAATAGACCTGATATTGTGGTGATGGACCGAGCAACTTCCAGGATTTTCTTGGTAGACATCACTATCCCACATGACGACAATTTTGTTAAGGCCGATTCAGATGACATGTGCAAGAAACAAGTACAAAAGGTAAAATAATTTGCATATTATTTGTACTTGTCATTTATATTTTGCTCGTACTTCCCTATTTTATAATTCCTTGTTTTTTTTTTCTGATTTTGAGTGTCGCCAATGGTATAAATAAGAAATTTAATGGAGATTTAGGCGTATTTTACTCATTTTCCCCATCCACGCCGATTACGCCGATGACGCCGCCGCCGCCGGCAAATAAGATGCTAGACGCCGCCGCCGGTCAAAAGAGCATCGGCGCACATGTCTACTACCTACATCTATATTACCACTATCTTTTAAAATTTACCACACTATTTATAAATAATAAAAAGCTCTCGAAAACATTCCCATTAATAAGCTGGCAACACCACAACCCATAACACGTATTATATTTGACGGATGGCAAGCGGTAAATAATATTATTCATTGTGCTGTTAACACTGATAACCGTCATTGCCAACTCGAAAGATTCCGTTTGATCTACCCTATCGGTTCAAGTGATCTATAGATCCGTAAATCATTTCTCGAGAGTGGGAAAATGTTTTAGTGCTGTTGAAATAGTCGTTATATGAATCATTATCGAATATTGAAGTTGGTTAATTATTTTTTGCATTTGTATTCATAATGATTTGGTATTGACATGTTTTAAAGATTGAACTTCAAATTTATGGTAGTAATGTGCAAGCATTTACTTCAATTGTGAGCTTATAAATACACAGGATTTTGAAATATACACATGCATTTTCCAACTGACTTCAATATTGATTCAATGTGATTCTTAACTATTGAAGACTAAAGGTCTTTCCACTTAGGATATATAAATACCTAGGTATCCCACTAAACAAAAACACATAACATACAAAGCTATGTTGAACTCCTTTTAAAAGGAGAAACAACTACAATGTTCCCTCAACTCTGATATTTTATATCGATAGATAAATGACTTTTAACTATCCTTCATTCATTTATTCATTCATTAATTCAATTATTAATTCATAACTTCCAGGTGTTCGTGATAAAAGAGGGCGTGCAATACCGGATAAGGATCGACTTCATAGTGCAGCGTGAAATCGTGCACGGGCTGAAATATGTTCAGAAGACGTATCGTATGGGGGTGCCTGGTGAGTTTCGATATAATAGTTATTTATTTATATGTATTATTATATATTTGTTACTTGGATATTGCTTATTCTAACACCCTTAAAGCACAGACGGAAATATTTATTATAATATAAAATTATATTAAAACCTCCCTATTGAATAATACTGTCTATTAAAAAAACCCATCAAAATATGTTTCGTAATTTTAAAGATCTAAGTAAACAGACAGACTGTCAGTGGAAAACGACATATTGCTCCGCTCCTTTTGGTTTTACCGTGATGATAAATAGCCTATTCTTCTAGTCTTCCTCGATAAATTGGCTATATCTAACGCTGAAAGAATTTTGCAAATCGGACCCCGTAGTTCCTGAGATTCACGCGTTCAAACAAACTCTTCAGCTTCAGCATGCTGCTTTTATCTCTTATTCGATAGACTAAAATATACAGTGGTGGACGTTTAATTAGATACACTAAGGATAGACACCGTTTCCTCTACGAATTAACTTGATAATTAATAATATTAAAATAAGCAAAGAAGATTTATCAGTGTTTTCATATTATCGACATCACTGAGTGTGATTTGATGTAATTTTCGAAGTTCCAAATAATTTATTTATTTAAAAAACAAGAAAAATATATGGCACTGCTTATAAGATTTATTCTTTAGGGTGGACATCAAATTAGAAACACAAGAGTGAAAGGTTATAAAGTTAAAATTTAATTTGAATAAAAATTAATAATCATGAAAATAATGTACTAAAGGCTAATTTATTAATAACTTATCCATTAATATTTAGTAGGGAAGCCGTTGTTGTCGATAACGGCTTTACAACGTCGTGGCATAGATTGTATAAGATTTTCACACGTTTGCAGGGGAATATTGCTCCAAACTTCTACAAATGCGTCATAAAGTTCAGTGGTATTAGAGATACGTTTTGTGGACAATGATTTTTTAACAATATGCCATAAATTTTCGATTGGATTTAGATCCGGACTGTTTGCTGGCCACTCTAATACAGATACCAACTGTTCTCTAAGAAATTCTCTAACTGAGTGAGCAGTATGTTTAGGATCATTGTCATGCTGAAATATCCATGTCACTGGTAAATTTTCTTCCGAGTATGGAATCATTGTGTGTTCTAATATACTTTTATATTGAAATTGATCCATTTTCCCTTCTATTTTTTTCACAGGCCCGACGCCATCCCCCGAAAAACAACCCCATACTTTAATGTTTCCTCCGCCATGTTTAACTGTCTTTTTTGTGTATTTATTATCAAAAGCCTGGTTAACTGGACGACGCACGTATCGTTTGCCATCAGAATTTATTAAATTAATTTTAGTTTCGTCCGAAAATAAAACCTTTTTCCACTGGCGGACTGTCCACGTGTAATATTTATTAGCAAATGCCAATCGTCGTTCCCTATGCTGCCTAGTAAGAAGCGGTACTTTCCTGGCGACTCTTCCAAACAACTTTGCCTCGACTAACCGCCTGCGAACCAGTCTCGAGGACACATTGCGTGGGTCATCTTCAGAAAAAACTTCTTTCCTAATAGAATTGGAACCTTTAAATAGATCTATCTTTGCCAATCGAATCATTAGCCTATCCTCGCGAACAGTGGTTTTTCTTTGTCGAGCTTTTCTAGGCACTTGATCATAAGTACCATGCTTTTTGAAATAGTGTATAGCATTGAACACCTTTTTTACCGAACACTCTAAATGATTTGAAATTTTTCTGTAGGTCCAGTTTTTGTCAAAATGTAAACTTAAAATTACTTTCCTTGTTGATGGGTCACAACTCTTACTTTTACCCATTTTTAAAGCAAAGTTAATTAAATTTCAGAAAATGTCGACAGAACGTTTAAAAAACGGCGCAAATATTTGTAGAAGAAAAAAATATTAGCGGCATTTCAACAGATTTTGAATTTGGAACACTCGAAACGTTTTGTTTCTAATTTGTTGTCCAGGCTGCCAGCACTCGAAAATCAGACTTCACTTGAAATTGCTTTTTTTTTTATTTAAGCTAACGTTTGATTAAAATTGAGCAATTTCTTATGAAACTACATAAAAGAGTGTTCTATTACATATTAAATAATGCTTAATTTCTTATACGTTGTTACTCAAATTTTAAATAAATGTGATGACTAATTCATCGTGTTAGCTGTTTCTAATCATACGTCCACCACTGTATATTTTTTATATATTTATGTTATTGGTTGCTTAATCTGACTGTATATGTACGTAGCAATAGGGTTTCCTAATGCGAAACGAGCTTATAAAATAACCTTTATATTTCTGAAGATATTATTTATACCTATAGATAGATATCACGTGTATCTGATGTATATTATACAAACTTTGGCCTGCGGCTTCGCTTGCGTTCCCTTCCCGTTATAGCGAGAAAATAATTTCTTATTCATAATATTGTCCTCATTTATTTTCGTAGAACAATCCTCAAATATTTTAAATTAAATCTGCAATTTTTTACCTTGAAGCTTTAACTATATTCTTGCCAAAGTTCATCAATATTGTTTTAGCTGTGTTAGACAGACACAGTGCAGTCATAATTTCAATAATTTGTGAGCATCATTTTATATTTATATTAGTATATGTATGTAATTGATACAATATTAATTCTAAGGAATCTTCTAACAATATTCATCGAAAAATGCTTTTTATTCAGTCACATTATACTTAAAAATATTCAGCCTAGATCAACATATTAGTTTGCGATTTATATGAAATTTTATTTCAATACAAAATTTAGCCTTTGCATTATAAATTTTCTATTCTATACAATAATAAATCGCTTTTTAATACTCTTATTTATGCGAAACATTAATTTCATGCAACCTCGGACAGCGCCCGGTATGTACGCCAAATTAATATTCCATATCTATAATTACATGCCTATTTATAAGTTATATTGTGAGACAAATATAGATATGTACGGTGTGTGAATTTTAAGCTCTGTTTAGTGTGTTATTAAAGTGTAATGATTATTAATAAATGTTGTTATTTGTGTTGTTAATAGTTACATAGGTTACATATTTTGGGTTTTCTTTAAATGTTCCTGATATGTTTATGAAAAGGTATAAGATATAGGATTTTCAGTGTTGTAAAACATATGTTTCGTATCATTACTGTTTAAGATTTTAAAGAAGATTTCAATTGGTCCTTAATGAAACCATATTGTAATAGATAAATTACTCTCTGAATTTAATAATTTAGATTTTAGGTTATTTAGATAATAGTGTAGTAAAGCTTATCTTATATGTGAGTATAGTCTGTCCACTATAAGAATTGCTTTTTGACAGCTCGACGGGTGATACCAGAAGTGATGTTCAAAAGATTATCGATTGTGATACCATTTAAATTATAATTTATAAATTCAAAATATTATCATAAATCGAATCAGGTACGTAAATAATAATTACAACGTAAACATACTAATAAGATATGTAATAATAAGACCACATATCTATGCATTGTATGTTAAAACTAAACTAAACTAATATTTTATTATTTATTGGTTTCTATCTTACAATTTGGCTGTCTTTACGTTTAAATTATATAACATAATAGAAGAGTTTTTCTGTATCGGATATATTTTACAGAGTATTTCTATCGATTATTTTAATCTATCGACCCATCATTGAATAATTCTGTGTAGGCATCACACTAAGTGGGCGGGACCTGTCCATGAAGTACGATAATTATTTGTATGACATTTTAACATAGACAATACAATCCTACATAGGCGTGAAGCTGTCAAAAAGCAAATAATATAATGGACAGAGTATAGTTATAATATCCCATGCTTTGCAAATGCAGGTTTAAAAATAGCTGTAACATGGATAAAATGCAAACAATTTGCACACATTCGCAAACTACCAATGTTCACGAAGCTATATTTCTGGAGTATAATAAACAAATTTACCTCTTTTAAGTTTAATATTACCCATACGCCAAAAATCGGTTACACTACTATTTTTGATGCTTTAAAAACATAATTTTCCTTACTAATAATAAAATTTCTCACTTACAGTGGACAAAATGACGCACATGGTCGGCTCGTACCCCCCCAAGACGGAGATACAATCGTACACGACTCCCCCCGAAGATGCGCCCAGTGGCCTCATGGCAAGAGGGAGTTATTCAGTGAACAGTCTCTTTACAGACGATGATAAGAACATTCATCTCCAATGGGAATGGACCTTCGAGATCAAGAGGGATTGGAAGGACTAGGGGGGACCGGGGTTACGTGCGACGGTGTGCAGAGATCGATGATCTATAGATCCGATTTTGGGGATGTGATTTTTTGTTGTTCACACGTTTAGAAATAAAAGATTTTAACGGATTTTAAATGTGATTTATTGAGATAAATAGTTTTTTTGTTCGACATCATCAGCATTTAGAAATTAAAGACTTCTTTTTCGCGAATAAATCGTGTATAAAATCCGTTAAAGTCTTTAAATTTTAAACGTATACTCGCGTAAAATCAAACATAACTAAATGCAATCATCATCATCAGCCCATATAATATGTTCCCACTGCTGGGACACGGGCCTTCTATGAAACTAGGGGTTTTTAGATGATATGTTCAAATTGGAATGTTTCAAATAAAAGGTCTAAAATGTATTGACAAAAGAATAAAGGGGTAATAATAGTTGGTTAATCTTTGAAAGAAATGGAATACATATTCTAAAATTTTTAATGTTTGTGTCATATTTGCAACACGTTTAATATGTGCTGTAGTAAGTTTTTAAGATAAATAAGTAAGTGTGACGGAAACGAGACAAATATTGTAAAGTTAACAATCTATTAAATACCTATGTATTACTTATTTCTGAATGATTATAAAATATCATTCAATACCTATTTAATTACCTAGCTATACTTAAAAAATGGGTATAAAAGTCACAAAACGCTAAGTGTATCACTGCCCTTAATCTAAATCGATCTCGCACCCCGCTTGGAAGTAAAACGCACATAATCTGTTTCGTGCAGTCCAATCCAGGTTTGACGGCTGAATGAGAGCTATATAGCTCGGCTTTGGTGTACAGTTAGGCGTTTTATACACGAGCGTTTCGAACGCCCATACATATGATACCAAAAATTATAATGTTCTTCGTAGATTCATGGTTTAAGAAACGCCGCGTTCTAAACGCTCGTGCATACGTCGCCTTAAAATTGACTAAATAGTGCATTTTAATTCGTTTACATAAGGACTGGACTATTCAAATTAATTCAAGAAATTATTCGTGTATTTTTAAATTTAATATAAATAATAGATAAGCCAATATTTTTATATATTTACGATGATATCACAAGATTTTTCTTTCAACAATACTACGCATGATTTTATTTCTCGTCATATTCGTAAATGCGTAGATTATAATAGCAGTAGGTCTAGTATTAGTAATAGTACTGTTTAATAGGTACATACGTTTCCGAGATAGATTTTTTAGTGTCGATTTTTATAATAAAACGTAGTCATTTTTACTTACGCCGTTCTAGAATTTACTAATTTGTTTCGTAGAAAACGTTAAAACGTTATTACTCATTCAATGGAATTTACAACAGGCTAACAACATTTCTATATCTATATCGAATAATATTCGGAATTTTTACTAATATTAATATTAATTATATTCATAAAATTCGGTGTTAAGTAAAACGGTAATTTTTCTTAATAACTCTAAAATATCGACACAAATGCTGACATCGGCATTCCTAGAAGCATTTTAGCCAAACCAAGCCTCTGGTCTTACAAACAAACAATAATAAATATAATAAAAAAACTATATTTTTGTGTGTGTGTTCATTTTCTACAGATTTTTTACTCTGTGACGAAATGAGAGAATCGTAACAATATCTATCCCACTTCGCCTTAACAGTAATTCTATAAGAGAGAGCGAGACAGATATATATTTGTACATGCGTCGTTGGTGCACGGACATAGTCTATTTTTAATACGTAGCTTCTAAACAATGCAGTGCCAGAGACGAAATGGCAATAATAATTTAAATAAAGTATTAATTTTTGTATGTATGTATCCTCGGATAGTGTGGAACGGCTCGACAGTGCTATAATGCGTGGTTATTTGACCGTTTTTGATGGAGATTGTATGAAAGCTTACGTTTAGAAAGTAATGTGAGTGGCAAATTTTATAGTCTATGGTATATATATAAAATAGTGCTTCAATCAAATAATATTCATAATAATTGCGATAAATAGAATGTAACATTTGTCACTCATGTTAAAAGGGTCGGAAATATATCAGAAAAGATAGTGTTGGAATAACTGCTTGAGCGTGGAGGTAAGGAGTGCTGTAATCGAATGTACAAAGATGTTATATATATTATATATCATCTTGTTTGTACGTACATTTGGCTATATATTAAGGCTTCCTTTTATAAATTATAAACAATTTTGAATAAAGTTTTTCACAGAATTACGTATCGTAGGACAAGTATTATAATTATAAATCCGTTGGAAGTACTAGTTTAAAATTCTTTAATGTATAATATTATATTGATTATTTTCGTGCTATTTTTATGAATTTTGTTATTACAATTATTTCAATAGTGTAAAGTTGTATGCGATGTAATAGTTTGGCCAAATAAAGCTTATTTATTCAGCTTGTTGTTTTATTGTGTTTCTTCAGTAAGTCCCATAAAACTAAATTGTTCAACTTCGTAATGATACAACATTTATGTTACATTATCATACTTACAAATTTGAGAAAATGCATTCAGATAATTTGGTTTTTCAAAATTAAATCAACAATAAATTATAACATACAACATTTATTTAATACACAGACATCATAAAGTTTCTAAAATTTCATTCAAATCGATATCATTTTTAACAATCGGTATCGGGTGGCTGGTCTTCCTAAGTGCGATAGAGACGTACCGCTCGGTTTTGTGAGAGGGACAGAAGACGACCAACCGAGTCGGCACGTAGCTTGCTTGGAGGAGCTTTAGAGGTAATGCTAGGGCCATGCAACCGCGCTCTGAAATTTATATTTTAATGAAAATAGGAAATGTGAAGGAAATATGGTATAAAGTAAAATAATAATGAAAGAAAATATGTTATTAGTATTAAGGGCAAGGTATAACAAAATATGTAGACATAAATCGATTTTTTAACATAGCGACTCAAAAAATTCTAGAAAAGAAAATTATAATTTACAAATAGGTTAAACGTAAAGTTGTGGAAACCTGATGAACTACATATTAAATTGGTTCGCATTTATCACAGCTTCATATAATATTCACTACCTACCCTGTAAAGAAAAATGATAATCAGCCAAAAAAGATAACTTACCGGGCAGTTTCCTCTTCAGATTAACGTTTTCTATAATATAAATTCCATTTTTGCCAAGCGCGTTGGCAACAGTACGTTTGGTCATTTCACGTGTTTCTTCCGACTCCAATGTTGGTGCGTCCGTTGCTACCCCCACCACGTGAGTGAGATTACTGGCTATATACTCAGCTAGCTCGTAACTTAGACCTGAATTTTATTACAAGAACATAAGTCTGATTGCTTTATTTAGCTGTCCAACTCTAAACGAATTATGTCCAAAATATCACATAGCTGAAAACAAAATTAATTTCTTACCTATTCATTATAGGCCAGTGAGGTAATTTTTGGATTTATAAAATCTATCACCCCCATTTTTTATTTAAGTTTTATCAACAATAAAAATTATTGAGCAAATATACACCTTATAATAGGCACATAAAAACAAAACTTACAGGTACACAGGTACATATTATAGGTATATACCTATAATATTGTGCAAAATATGGTAAATGGTTTTGTATGAGAAACAATGTTCATTATTAACACATATTAAGTAAAAAGTATAAGACATCACCAAGACATCACTTACCAGGTATCCTACAAATGCAGCCCTTCACAAACTTGTCACTTAACGCCCAGCCAAAATTAAACAGTATCAACGTTGGCTGGCGAGCATCGTGCTTCAACACCGGCCACTGTAAAGCGACATCTAGCGAGAGAACCAGCCCTGGGTCCACTTTGGTTAAATAACTTATGTCTATTATTTCCACTGGAATGGTTGTATCAATTGTATCAATAATTATTAACTTTTTGTATAAATTAAAAACACAATTTTGAGAAAAGGAATAAATACAGTAAACTTTATCTGCTGCTATACAATCATCCACGATCAAGGTAATTTTCATGTTAATAATCGGAACTGGGAAGATATTTCTGAATGTGCACGAATGAGCTTACATTTATTTCAAATTTCATCGATATCTGCAGTTTTACATTAAAAAAGTAAATACATTAATTTTAAATGTATATTTTATATTAACAAACTTTCGTGGTAAAATTAATGGAAACAGATTGTAAAAGCCACGATTGTACTTACGCCTGGTAAGTAAATATTCCATGGGAATAATTGACGGTAACATAGAACTGGTAGCTGCTACATGTCCCATGTGTAATCCAGTGCCTAATCCAGGAATTCCGCAGTTGACGCATATTTTCCTAAAAACCCCATGAAATAATTCTGTTTGCGTAGACGTACCTATCACCTATGTAATTTTGAATATAATTTTTTTAAAGTGAATTATAAATTAAGTAATTTTTCTAGAAATTACAAAACTCTCAAGCTATTCTTTCATTTATAACTTCACGATAATGTGTGATTCTTTCTATGGACTAAGAAAAAAAAAAGAATCTATAGTGTAGTAGATTAGAAATACTGTGACATGTTATTTTTGTAATTCTAAACATACAAATTGTGTGTAACAATGTAGAGATACTAACTAGCTCTTATAAAGTATTTAAGGAAATATGTAGGTTTAAATTATACGTTTTGTTAATTTATTTTCCCTTACCAGCCCTTCTCTATAGCTCCATAAAATGTTGCCATATCCTTCCATCGAGTAGGATGTGTTAAATCAAAAACTTCAATACCATAACCATCCTCTACGAACCTTTTAAAATTGTTTTCAGCTAATACAATTGGTACTAAAAATATTAGGACATTCATCTTCGCTTAGTTATGAAATAAGACTGCTATTCTAGATGTTTTGTATTAGAATAATGTTTATTGTTTAGCATGAGATGATGTGGTTGTTGTTATAAGACAGAAGACTCAGATCATAGGTAATTGTTTGTCATTGATTGGGTGAGCAATAAAAAATTAGGGAGAGGTTGATATTTGGTAATAGAATCAGATCTTATGTAGGTAATTATTATTTGTCTTATAACATAGATGGGGGGAGTAAAAATTAGTTATTGATTTGACTTTACTTATATTTTTTTTCTTTATTAATCTTTCCAGGAAAAAATTTGGTAAGTTTTTAGTAGTTTCGAACTTAGTCCAATACAGTCTGTACAGTCGTACAGTCTGTACTTACTTATGTAGGTAAATCTGAAACTAATTAATCAATGAGGTTTATATGTTTTGGTGTGGTTTTCTTTCCTTTTCTTGTGTGAATACCTAACTAAGGACACTGGTATAAAATAAAACAAAACTTTCTGACTGATACGTTTATTTAAATTAATGAAATCAAGTATATACAGTTTTAGAATATTACATGCACATAAGAAATAATTTACTCTCACATAAAGTTTATTAACTCGATGGGCCTACAAATAAAAATAATCTTAAGCCAATTTTGCCTTACAAAATTACCAAGATTCAAAGAGATAGTCTAGTGAGTATATATTGCACTAGTCGTAAGGTACGTACAACTTAAATTAATCGTTGGTTTGATAAATATTAATACAATCCCGAGGGCATATCGGTCACTTTGTTCAAGCCGAAATTGCTCGAAGTGACCGGAGAAAAGGTTCTTTTTAAGTCGCTATAGCTATGTGTCCCGTTCATAACCAAACTTGTCATACTGGCGGGTGCATCTCGTAACATGTGGGTCCCAGAGTAGAACCCTGAGGGACCCCCGCGCTTCATTAGGAACGTGTTATTAAAATTCGTATCGAAGGATCCCGAATTTAATTTAGACGAATATTTATCAGTTTTATTATCGTCTTTTGTATCGAAATGCTGATTTCTCGGTATCAAGGGCGGTTCTTCCACTTCGCTAGTTATGGAACTCGATCTCTGACGCCTTTCGTAAGACCAAGTTGTTTTTTGTGGTTCGGGAGCCATAACTATATCGACCATTGAGTTTAAACCCTCGTCTATTCTATCTAGGCTTTTAGTTAGCTTCTTAGACTCTATCAGATTAACTATTTCGTCAACGCGACTGCACTTAGAGTTAGATTGATCGATCGACGAATGGCTGTCATGGAACATGCTATCTATGTATTCACGTTGTTTCGATCCTTTCTCTGAAGTTTGAAACGATTCACTTCGTTTCACCGATGTTTTTCTGTTTTCCTCTCTAGACCTTGTTCTAGACCGTTTCAATTTATTATCATCTGTATCTCTATCGATCATTTCATTGAATTTTGCGCGGCATTTCTTGAAATCGAAGCTGCTTACTGAATCCTTTTTGACTTGGTTCGGAAAACGCGATGCACTTAGCAAAGAGTCTGAGCCTTCGTCGCTTGAGTAATAAATATCTTCGAACATATCTTGAGGTTTATTGTAAAGCAGTCCCTGTTCTACAGGTGGGAATAGTTGTACGAGGCTTTTGGCTTTTCTAGGCGGGTGCGGTAATATCTTACTCGGCACTATTTCTTCTTCCTCTTCGAAATGACCGTCCAATTCATTGCTTGTTGTTATATGAATGCTGTGTCTTGTGCTCGTAATGGAATCTTCTTTTTCCTCGCTTCTGTCCTTTTGATAATCTGTTTCTGACGTTCTATTGCTTTTGCATTTACTGTCTCGTCTGTTTAAATATTGTTCGGATTCCGCGTGGTTCACTATATTCCTTAATTCTTGTATTACTTCATCTATCGTTGTTTCGTCTTCGTCATCTGTGTTCTTTTTGTGTTCAATCTTTTTGGTGCTTTCTAGTTTTTTGTGGAGCGGTCGTTTGTTTCGCATTAAGTCATATGTTTCGTTTTTAATGTTGAAAACTTCGTAAACCATGGATTCTCTTTGCGGGTCACCTTCAGGGCTGAGGGAACGCTCTGATGAGCTGATGCCTTCGTCTTCTGGTGGCGATGACTCGTCTGTAAATTAAGTATTTGCTAAGTAATTGTTTTATTTGTTAGTTACATATCTATGATGAGTTTTAAATTAACCTACTCAAATTGTATTTGCTTAAAGTGAAGTGCTTTAACTTATTACTTAATAAATACTCAAAAATTTTATTACCGTTGATTAAATTTGACTATAACAGATTTTTTTAAAGCGTTCTGTAAATGTATGTAGCCGGGGTGATAAGAAAACCATTTTTGGAAGAATTTGTACTGTCCAACGTTATAGAGTAATTCTTAATGTATCAAAAGAACTTATTAAAGACAATCACCTCTTTTCCTATGCGCGGAGTTTTTTTTCTTAATCACAAATGTTTTCTTCCTACTGGAACTGCCGTGCTCAGAGCGTAGTGTGCTCACTTCCTCTTGCAATTCACAGCATTTCTCTTTTAAACACTTCTCTAGTGATAAAAGTATTCCTTTTTCTTCTTGTAATATCTATAACAAATAAATAACGTGGTTAATTTTTAGTCTAATGTCTAAAAACTTTTGTAGATGATCTGTTTTTGTTTAAAATCAGTAATTTTGAGATAAGGAAGAAGATGGTCGTGTCTATAACTTGGGTTTTATTTGTGAAAATTTTTCCCACACTTATATTCTGTCTTCTAAAGAGGTGTATATCCAATTGATGTATGTGCTAGCGTCATACAGTTTTTGGATAAATTAGCCTATAAACAATTTCTAAACATATGTGCCAAATTTGGAACGACAAATTGTTGAAGCCAGTTTAATAGTGTACATCATAATCTAATTGCCTTATTTGTATAGCTTATCTAATTGTTTACCTTAACTCTCTTCTCCAATAACTCCAATTTATGCCTCAGTTCATCTTTATCCTTTTGAGCTTCTGTCGCTTTTTCACTGAGCGTGTCCACATCGATGAGTTGTTTCTCGAAATTCTCTATTTCTTTGAGAACTTGCTCGTTGGGGTTTGGTAGTTTGATGACAGACTGTAATACAGGAAGAGTTATAAATATGAGTACTTGCTTCCATCAAGTTAAGAGATCAAGTAATGCCTGTAGGTATACCGGAGGATGATTCTTATGTTCCTATATAATGTTATGAGGATATAAATTGTATGCTAACATTTTCAGTTAAATATGAATAAAAAGTGAAGTAAATTGTGCCCTTTAAGTTGTACTCCTTCCAGAGGCCTAATTCTACGCGTCACTCATATTTCTCAATCTCTACTGCTTGTTGGAGCTTCACTTGTATGCGCAAATGCAATCTAACCGCGCCATCTACCAAAACTCACCTATTTACTGCTCGAGCACGTTGAGCTTGTTTCAGTTCGCCCTATGTCTCTATCACCCGATGAAATTAAGACTATTATTCTACTACTCTGTTCCTCTACCGCTCTACTACTATACCGTTTTGTTATTTTACTGTTCTGCTGCTCTATTATTTGTTGTATGCTCACTGTTGCTCTACTGCTCTAAAAATCTACCACTCTTACACCTGCACTATGCTATCACTATGTTTCTCTATCGTTACTACTCTACTGTATTGTTTCTCTATCACCCTTGCTCTACAACTCTACCACTACCACTCTACCACTCTTACACCTGCACTATTCTATCACTCTGTTTCTCCATCGCTTTACTACTCTACTGTGTATGCCACTCTACACACCTGTCGTAGAGCACGCGCATCGAACCTAGCCTGCTCGAGCTCCGCCTGTATGTAGAGCCTCCGCTGCGGCCCCGGAGCAGTACCAAGCAGAGCTCCAAGAAACGATAGAGCAGCCACTATAGAGCTCTACCACTCTACATACACACCTGCACTATGCTATCACACTGTTGTTTGTTTTACTACAGTATTGATGCTCTACAACTCTACCACTCTACTACTCTACACACCTGTCGTAACGCCCGCGCATCGAACCCAGCCTGCTCTAACTCCGCCTGTATGTAGAGCCTGCGCTGCGGCCCCGGAGCAGTACCAAGCAGAGCCCCAAGGAACGATAGAGCAGCCACTTGTAGATCAGGTCGGGCTCCACTGCTCTGCACCATGCCGGCGAGGAAACGAAAGCGAACAGGCTCTCCATAACGCAATCGTAATGTTGATAGAGCTTCGGATACTGCGCTGTGACCGCTTGCTGGTGGTAGACACGCAGCTGTTAACAGCTGTAAAAAAAAATTGGTTGTTTGTAAAGTAGATTTACGATCGAGATGTTTACGTGATAACGTCTTATTAGTAGCGCTCGAGATGAGACGGGAGATCGGTCCGTCTCTCTCTCGTTATACCTGCGATCGCGCTCGTGAGGTTTTGGTGTGACACAAGTTTCTGAACATGTCACCCGACTAAAACGATTTTAAAAACGTTAACACGTCAAAAAGCGACACTGATATTGAAACTAACAACGACGTTACGATATTAACACTTGACATACTGCTGTGATATTGATATTGATTGTGAATTTGGTATTATAATACTGACACTGCGACACTGTACCAAATATAAAAATTAAAAATCAGTGTCAATTTATTAAGTATTTAAGATGACGAAAAGCTTATCTCTAAGAGCTAGCGCGCACGAGCAACTTTGTCTCCGCAACTATTTTGTCTCCGCAACTATTTTGTCTCTCCCACCTATGGGCTAGTATGAAAGTGCGCGCACGTAGCGACGCAACTTCCCATACAAATTGATGGAAGAGACAAAATAGTTGCGGAGACAAAGTTGCTCGTGCGCGCTAGCTCTTAAAATTGTCTAATGTTTAACTTCAGACAAAACAAGTAAATTATCTGCCACACTAATTAACTTTGAATTAACCAACAGCATAATAAAATTATAGCATATGAATTTTATGAAGACTAGGTTTCCGCCCGCGGCTTCGCCCGTGCAGTCATGAAAAAACCCAAAGTTCCCGTTCCCGTGAGGTTTCCGGGATTGCGTCATTTCCCGGGGTAAAAAGTAGCCTATGTTCTTTCTCGGGTATCAAAATATCTCCATACCAAATTTCATGAAAATTGGTTCAGTAGTTCAGGCGTGATTGAGTAACAGACAGACAGACAGAGTTTATAATATTAGTATGGATTACCAACACAAAATCATATGTCAAAATAATCACCTGCAGCGCTAATATCCTGGACTTATTAACAGACGACATGATGCATACAGCCAGCGCATACACTCCATTAGAGCTAGACACGAGCCGCCGCACACAGTCCGGGTATCTTGTACTGCAGCTCCATAGACATTGTCTGGAATAGTTTTAGTTATTGATTAAAATATATTTAAAAAAAAATAAACTACTTCTTTCAATACACTAACATTATTTCTCAAAAGTACAATCATAGGCACAATGAGTTCTGAAAATAATGTCTGAAGCTAATTGAAAATAATTACGGGTTGAATTAGTTAAGAAATTACGATCCGGAAGTAGTTTAAAAGAATTACAGTTTGGAACTATGTATTTAGACAGAATCTCATATTAGATAAACAAATCTATCCCCTGGAAGTTAATAAAAAAATTATTACGTACTAAAACTATATAACATCGAGAAATACAAACAAAATTGATTCACACAAGCTGAAAATCACACATAAACAAACTCACAAACAAGCTAATTCATCAAGCAATGGTCGTCGTCTTAACGCAGGTGGTCCCCGCGCGGCGTCCCCCGCCTGACTGAGCTGCACATTGCGTAACAACTCTAGTAATAGTGTGACGCCATCTAGCGGCTCGCCTGCGAACTCTTGGACGAAGCTAGTGGAAAATATTATAAATTATAATAAAATATTGTCAATAATTTATTTATCTTACTCAGATTGACATTGTTTGGTGTTTAAAACCATTAGATTAACACAAAATTAGGAAGTAAGAAAGGTGTTTAAGCTTTCGCTATACGTGCATTTAACAAGTTAAAACGATCAACCCCGATTTGTGCCTTTACATTTTGGTATGGCAATGATATCTTTAAGATATTATACGCCTTGGTCCTTTGGGTCGGAAATTAAAATATATTACAAAATAGTAGACTATGGGTGTGGACCATCATGCTATCAACCACATGGTCCCCGTCAGTTCCCTTAAAAATAATATCCTGACATACTCTTTGCCCTAGAAATAACAACAAATTTCATAAGTGTACAAGAATGGAGTTTTAAAACGATTTCTGATAAAATTATTAATTTGGACCAAACCATCACATCTCCACATTGTTCTAATTGTAGACATTATCAGCACGCGGTAAAACCGCTCTTAAAACTTCGTATTTGAAATCAATTGATTTTAATTGTATCTAATTATAGTGTTATTCTGAGTCTATAAATAAAATAACATTCCTCACCAGTTGAGTCTAAAATTAAATCTTAATTTAATTTCAGGTTCATCATTATTACAGTATAAACAATTTACGAGCATTTCAACAGACAGAAAGTTTATTCATTTATACATTTTTAATGCTCGTAAAATTTGGTTGTAATGACTGGGTGGAATTTTAAAGCTCTATTTTATGAATTTCTTCGAATTGGTTGTAAGGTTTTTATGCCACAATTATAATGCTATATCATTGTTATATTATTTTAAAATTTATTTATGTACCTACTTAAAAAAAAACCTCAATTTATGGACGCCCCCATACATCCAAACTATTTCAGATTTGAATTCTTATAATAGACATCACCTAGACACATTACAATGTCTAGCGAACTAGAAACTGTTCAGAAAACAAAAGATTTCTTTAAATGCCTAGTTGGAACAACATTTAATTGTAAGTTTGAACAACAAATCCCAGCGCCGGAATAATGGTTAAGACGATCGACATTTACCGACCATAAAAAGCCAGACAAAATGACATATAATTTGTGAAGAATAACTTTTTATCCCCGCAAAAGTTATTATACAAATATTATGAACCATTCGGATTTCTTTCATATAATTGTACAGCGACTGAGCAATTTTCTCTACTTATCTTGTGGTCATATTTTTTTATTTACGATGCAATAGTTATTCTGGTCACGTTTGTTTTTAGTAGCATTTTATATTGTTTTAATGTCCGTTATTATAGTTTAAGAATGTGGAATGATACCGACTGCAGAGAAGAGATGCTACATTTTTTACTATATATATGTATACGTATTTTGAGATTTATTTATTTATGTTTTAACTCCGTCATATTTAAATTGGGTAAAAAAATGTAACAAAAAAGCCTATTTTTCTATTGATTTACAGTTACCTATATATTTTTTTATATACGTTGGTTATGCCCTTAGTAACTGTTAAATACTAGAGAAGACGCATGTCTCCTTGTGAGGTAGGAGACAGACAAATTAAGAATTACATTAAATTTCTTATAGGATAGATCTCTCCGTGCTTTGCCAGACTGTTTTTTACTATTTACCATCGAGCATCGAACCCAAGACCACTGGATTGTAACGTACACGCTATAGTACCATTATTTAATAATTGTAAGTGAAGAACAACTATTTAATTAAAAATAATGGCTTCAAACAAGCGCTGTTAAAATTTATGTATTTACTTACCAGTCATATAATTACGTAATACATTACAATTCAGTTAAGTTTATGCAGATTTTACGGGAAAAGACATAGCCTTAGAAAAATACAACAAACAGACAAAACATGTTTTTATGTAAATGTTTCGTAACCATAAAACGGAACACCGTTACATTTTACGATCAACAACATTGCTTACTGTTGGATTTGTAAACTGAAGTTATATGCTGTAGTTACATAATAACGGGCGGGTACCCTTATAAAAAAGTCAATACATAGTATAAATAGTCAATACATAGTAAACTGAGTCGCTTCCCGCTGTTTGTCCCTATGTGCGCTTAGATTTTTAAAACTACGCAACGGATTTTGATGCAAGTTTTTTTAATAGATAATAAATAATGATTTAAGAGGAAGGTTTATATGCATTATATATTCATAATTTCTGCGAAAGGGTCGCTAGTAGGTACAAACATACATATACATAAACTAAAATACAAATTTGTAAGGCGCGATAATGCGAGCGAAGCGTATGCGAAGCGAAGCAAAGGCGACCTACAAAAACATACCTTGGAAAAGAAAGTCGAAGATCAGCTCGTAACTTGGTGAGGAGTTCGCTGGGAGATCCGAATTGACGGAGACTCATCTCCTCTCCCACTCCTAGACATGGATTCCTGGGAAAGGAATAAAAATAAATATTACATAATTATAAATTTATTTAATACTAGGTTTCCGCCCGCGGCTTCAACCGCGCAGTCAAAGAAAAGCCCGCATATTTCCCGTTCCGTGGGATTTCCGGGATTGCGTCATTTTCCCGATTTAAAAAGTAGCCTATGTCCTTTCTCGGGTATCAAAATATCTCCATACTTCATATAATTTCATGAAAATTGGTTCAGTAGTTTAGGCGTGATTGAGTAACAGACAGACAGACAGAGTTACTTTCGCATTTATAATATTAAGTATGGATGAAAATCGCTGTAATTATTGAATTTGTAGAATACGGTAAAATTTCACGACTAGATAGGCTATAAAACTTTTTGACGTACACATTTTTTCATACATTATTTTGTCTCTTGAGATATAAGCTAAACATAATATTCATACATACTTACATAATATTCAGAATTTGTGAAAAACGATAACGATTTGGCTATAATATGTGACTCAGAGACTACATATTTAACTCGGCCAAAGAATTTTTTTTTACAAATTTTTCATATTAACTCTAGGATTGTTTTTTTTTACCTGAAATCCTTACTCCCCTGGCTGGGCAGGGTCCTCGCCTTGTTGGGGTCCTGCCCCGGGTCCACTTCGTATAAATTGCCCCCACTCAACTTTTTGCCCCATTTCTTGAGGGAAGTCGCGTAATCCTCTGGATTGTAAATCGGTGGTCGTTGCTTGTCCTGGAATATTTTAAGATAAATTTATCGTTCTGAAGTATTTTATTTTTGTAATGATTTTTTTAAGAATTTTCAAATATTTTATTTTAGGGACAGAACGAAATTCTATTTGGAAATAATTTGTAAGTAATTTGAACTTTCCGTTATTCATTAAAAATATTGACGTACTTATTATTCTTTTTTTAAAGATTTTATCGACCCTATTAATTAATTGTATGTTATAATAATTCTCAATTCTCTTGTTACCTATCACACCTAATCAGTATTTGGAAATATTAAACAAAATCTGATAACACTTCTTTCTTTCTTCTATTTTAATCATTGTTTTGATAAATAATTATTGAGACTTTTATAGTAGCTGACTACTTCTTAAATTGACTTATGACGCGACTCAAATATACATCTTTCAAAAATATAATATCGTTTTATTATTGAAGATGAACCAACTATCTTTTGCAAACAACAAACCCTTAGAAATTTACTTAAAAACGAAACACATTACGTGAACCATTAACCTGATGTACCAATAACGAACTTTCCCTTGACAATGCAGTTCCATCTGCGGTGGAGTTTCACCTATATTGTCAATTTCTATTGTTACAGCTCTCACATAAACACCGAGATACAATCTCGCTTAGGTTGTTAACGAACTATTTAAGTACTTGGTTTGGAAGGTTTGATGTTAGGGTTTATGCATCTAGCCTTATTTGTTTATCGATAAATTAGTATACAGGCTGACCTAGTTTGGGGGGCAAATGGGAAATGTTTGTTGAACCTGTAAAATACTCAATAAATGACTTTTGTACAGGGGTTTTTAATAATCACGGGTATCCTCTGAGGTGGCTATCTCGTCTTACTTCTTAGTAACATCTTTGATTTTTGATAGATGAAACGAAGTTAACCTTTCAGCGGTCGCACCCTTGCGCCGAACACAAGCAGTCGCGCGCGGTCTGTGATTCCGCAAATTTAAGTGTCTCGTTTGAGAAAACAAATGAATATTTCGACTTATTGTATAGCACATGATTAAAAAGAGGTCTTAAACATGTGAAATAAAATAAAAACAACTTAATTACTCATTACTTCTTTTATTTGTACTTAATAGAACAAAAGTCTATAAAAACTCAAAATTTTTGACTCTGGGTGGAAATCACCGTTATAAATCAACATTAAACAAAACAAAATGGAATTTTCTTTTTTACAATTAACAACTTATAAACTTGACTATAATTATCTTAGAAATAAATCACATTCATCATCAATTGGCACTGTGTAATAGGAACTCTAAAATGACATCTATTTTTGAGATCATTTTACGTAAAGTTCTAGAATAATCTAAATTATAATAAAATGAAATAAAGAAAACATACCTAAAAACGACTAATTTTTGTTTAGAATAACTATAATAAACTATTCGTCATTAGTGTCCATAATATCTACTGGAAATGAACATTCTCGGCATATAACAATCACATGTTCTAGACACATGTGTTTTCCACCTTTGAAACAACTATACTTTGTTTTTCGGTTCTTTTCCTATCGCAATAGTAACAACGACCTGCGACACGTAAAACTTGGTTTGAAGACGATCCTCCTTGGTCATTTTCAGAAATATTTATATCGGCTTCGGTTTAATTGCACTGGATTGTTCTGGAACACAATCGGTCGCGCGCGGAATCTGAGACCGCAAACACAAATAAGAAAGCACGTGTACATGCGACGAATGTCACAGGGCTACTGAGAGGTGCTACCTCATCCCCTCGAAGGTATCACGGAAGCGCAAGCGTCTATTGTTTACAGTTTCAGTATATTGACTAAAACAAGTTCGTTGCGGACTCAGAGACCGCGCGCGACCGCTGGAGGGTTAAGATGGCCACCACAGGTAGCAAAATTCTCTTTTTGCTTATTGGAAAAACTATACTTTGATGGAATGTTGATTATAATAAAGATTGGTCTTAAATATGTACCAAGTTATCGAGGTAGTCGTAAGCTATGAATTAAAATTAAAGGCAGTACAGGAGATGAGGAAATAGCCACAGAGTAAATGAATCTTGAGTTTCCTGAAGGCAGCTGTACAGCATTGTACATTTATCTGCATTGTGGTTAAGGTAATTTTGTTTTAATCGATAATAATATCCAGAAAATGATCTAGGTAATAATAGGTAAGTATATTTATGTAGATACAGTGTCCTACAAGATGATGCGGAAGTAATAGGTAATACTAGGATTCTTAAATGTTGTAAACCTGTAAGGGATGTAGATGATCATTATAAGGCAGACATGCATAAGGCTAGATAACGTCAAAACTTTCTGAACGTTAGAAGTCGGGAAGTCGGGAAGCCCACGATACTAGATTAGAATTGGTGGAGTAGACGATAACGAGATAATAAGGTCCTATAATGTTTCCACTTTGAGCGCTTTCAGCCTTTTCTACTCGACTACACGATGATCGCGTTCAAACGTAAAAATACTAGCTTTCGTCCAGCGCAATTTTGTATTAGGACTCTTAATGTTGTGTATGGACACCGGTTATTAGGTCGCACAAAACGTGTAATCCAGCGAGTGCAGAACGCATGTGCACGGTTCTGCTGGAATGTCCCACCGAGGGATCACATCACGCCCTATCTTAATAATGCGCGATGTCTAAACATGGAGCACCGCAGGCAATTGCACTTTGCATCCCTTCTCTTTGGTGTTGTCAAAACAGAATCGCCTCACTATCTGTTCGAAAAACTTATCTGGAGGAGTGAACAAAACACCAAATACAACACCAGGGATGCACACAAACTCCTCGTACCCAAACACCATTCCGCTTGTTTTAAGGGTAGCTTTAAATATAACGCCACTAAATGCTGGAACAACTTGCCACCACCGTTACGGAATCTACGAACACTATATACTTTCAAATCTAAATTTAAAAGTATATTATTAGCTCACCAAATCCAGTTTTAGTGGTATTTATATATATTAAATTTACGTGAAAATTGTCCTGAAATATTTATTATTTGTGTATTTATTATGTATTTATATTCGTCGTTAGTCGCGTTGTATCGTCGTACCTATCTATAAGTTATTATATTTCATTTATTTTATTTTTTTTTGTGTATTTATGTATATATGTAAACCTAAGTTACTCCTTTCGTCCCAACTCGAAGCCTTCATAATTATAAAGGGGGGCACTGAAAAACAGCGCTGGCAATGTTCCAGAACGTTGCAGCATATGCTGAGCTGTCTCCTTTTTGTCAGGATCGTATGACACACCTTAATAATAATACTGATTGTCAATTTTATTTTCTCTACGTGCTTTTTTTATGTTATTAATTTTAGTTTTATTGTTGCTATTTTCTTGTCGTGGTGCTTTCTTATTTATCTCTTACGGTTCTTTATGTTTTATATGTGTGTGTGTTGTGCTGTCCTTGATAAATAAATGTTTCTTTCTTTCTTTCTTTCTTTCTTTCTTTCTTTCTTAATTCGGAGCTTTAGATTTATAATATACTAGCGGTCCGCCTCGGCTTCGCCCGTGGTACGGTCTACATGTTTACGTTTTTTTTTCATAAGAACCTACTCACCTACTCACCTTGGGTTACATTATTGCATTTTTGGTAAGGATCTCTAATTTTTTTGAAAATGAAATATAGCCTATAATATGTTGCTCAGTGAAGATGCAGCTTTCTAATGGTGAAAGAATTTTTGAAATCGGTCGGTTATGTCGGTTTGTTTTAAATTTTTAGTTTAAGCGTGAAAACCATACATACATACATACATAATTACAAACCTTTCCTCTTTATAATATTAGTATAGATATAGATGAAAGAGATATATGGTAGGTAGGTACTTAAGTACTTTATCCATAATCCATACCACATCTTTACTAGATTTATAAAATCTAGTTATTATGGCTATTTTTGTTTCGCTCTATTTAATACATAAGTTACGTAAAAGCTGTAAAAAGTTCACGTGTCTCTAAAATAATTCTTTTTTAACCGACTTCAAAAAAAGGAGTACGTTCTCAATTCGGTCGGTATATTTTTTTACTACACAAAATTGACCAAAAAACGAATCATCCAAATCGGTTCAATCAGCCGGAAGTACTTTGGTAACAAACCCAAAAAAATACAGTCGAATCGAGAACTTCTCCTCTTTTTTCTGTCGGTTGATAACTAAGTAATATATAGATACCAAAAATTATCTATTATCAAAAATTATATATTTATAAATTATTATATTATTAAGAATTCATAATTATCATATGCGGAAAGAGACTGGTTGAGTCATGGTTTTTAATAATTCACAAAAAAGATCGAGACCAAACCGACCCTGAAACTGTAGCGCTAAATTTAATTTGAAACCCATTATTTTTAATAGCTGTATATTGTTTTCGTGCGAATGAAAACGAGAACAAGATGAAAGTTTGGTAATTGTAAGAGTCTGTTCACACGAGCGTGCAGCGTATGAAAATGCCCTATAATTAATATCATATTAACTGTTATATCATTTGGATAGTGGTTTCGTAACAGATTTGGTATGAAAACTGATCCTAATTTTTTAAAGATAATCTAATTTTAATAGAATTCATCAATAAAACTTTTCTTGTTGAGTTTCTTGTCGGATTTCTTTGAAGAAACTGCATTCCGAACTGGTGGTAAATCATTTCTATTTTATGGCGATTCAAAATTGTTTCTAAAAAAATTATCTAGTAAAAACACCTCCTCCTTTTTTGAAGTCGGTTAAAAATAACATGACGTTTGTTAATTAAGTACATAATTATAGGTTTGACTGTATCTTTATCTATATAATACTTCGTTAAATGAAGTAAAAGGATCTTATGCTATGAGTACTAACTCTAATTATATGTATGTAGGTATGTATATCATATTTCTTTGGCACGCTCTGTTTCGTAAACGGCTAACCTTATTTTTTTTATTATTAAATATGCTTGAAAGGTATCACTAGATTATAATAATTATATTATATTGTCTCAATTTTGAGATTGACACTGGGTATGACCAAATTACAAATTAAATTATATGTATATTTAGGTTCGTTTTGACACCAAATTATATGTATACCTTCATTATTTACAACTTTACTTACCTAGGCTTAGCAAACTTTTAGAGAGAGGTACCAAAATAACGTAGGTACCTACTCTATTTTAAATGAAGATTAGGTACAAGTGTACAACATTTTTCCTTTTTTCATAGTAACGGTTTTTTAATACAGTTAATAATACAATAGTTACACTAATCTTAATAGTTAATACAGTTAATTATATAATAAAACTAGCCGCTCCGCGCGGTTTCACCCCCGTGGCTCCTCTCCTGTTGGTCGTAGCGTGATGATATATAAGCCTATAGCCTTCCTCGATAAATGAGCTATCTAACACCGAAATAATTTTTCAAATCGGACCAGTAGTTCCCGAGATTAGCGCGTTCAAACAAACAAACAAACAAACAAACTCTTCAGCTTTATAATATTAGTATAGATACCTTGGATACAGGCTCTTCGCTCCAGCCCGCGCAGTTTGCCATACCGTCCAGTAACGTCAGCTCACTGTAACAAATATAAAGAAAATTAATTTCGAGTCACAGGAATCATTATTTCATCATACTTTGTCCATAGTTTTAGGATATTTTTTCCACATACAATTTTTATCTAATTCTTAGGTACAGTCGTGAAGGCCTAAATTGTTTAATTTTTGGCTTATTTTAGAAATGGAGTAGGTATGTAATATAATACTAAAAAAATACTCTATGAGAATCTTCAAATTCGCTTCATTCTACGGCCTTAAAATTGAAAAATATCGTTAAAATTGTAACATAAAACATCTATAAACTATTGGAATCTATAATTCAAAGCTCGTTTATGTCTTAATAATATAAAATACCATAAAACTATAGAATATAAACACTGATAAAACACAGGTAATATGTGTCGGCGATAATCAGCGCACCCGTGTCATAAAGGATCACAATGGACATACCGACACGCATGCGCATGTGCATTTTATTGTTTATAATAATACAGTAAGAACATTATTATTTTATTCGTGTGGGTAATAGGGAAATGTATGTGTAAGGGTATGTGAAAATAATATAAGGAGTGAAAGAAGGAATGTATACAGTATATAAAACTAGCGGTCCGCCCCGGCTTCGCCCGTGGTACATATTTCGCAATAAAAGGTAGCCTATGTTCTTTCTCAGGGTCTAAAGATTATCTGTGCCAAATTTCATCAATTTCGGTCCAGTAGTTTATGAGCCTATTCATTCCAATCAAACAAACAAAGTTTTCCTCTTTATAATATTAGTGTAGGTGTAGATGTAGGTAGGACAGATTGTTTACTTTTGAAAAGGAAAAAGTAGGTGAATATCACAACTTTCTGTGAAAAATATCATAATATACACCTAGATTTTTTCTGATCTTACAATCTACTTGATTATTTTAAAGTACCTAGGAATTAAATATTAATAATAGTATCTGATTACATGATATTTATCTAAATATCATGAGACACTATATTATTAGATTTTTTTTTATATTTTTCGATCATTTTATTTTTAACAAGCTGTGCGCAGCAGTGTTTCGCTCCTTTTGGTATTAGCGTAATTATATATAGCCTATAGCCTTCCTCGATAAATAGGCTATCTAACACCGATTTTTCAATTTTTTTAATTTTTCAAATCGGATCAGTAGTTCCTAAGATTAGCGCATTCAAACAAACAAACTCTTCAGCTTTATAATATGTATAGATTTGATGACAAAAATGCGTAGGCGAGTGCCCGATCCTATTTGACTAAACAACGCGAAAGAATATTTACAACTTGGCATGTATTATTTAACTTCTAACATAATATTATGCAAATTAAAATGTAGTCAGTAATATATTATAATATTTACAGTTATGTAACGTGACGTGACATACAGACATGCAAAATATTAATGGCCATATTGTCTTCAGAACACGACATAAGTTAACTCATGCCTTGCTTAATAATCAAAATTAGGTGTGTGATGTTCCGTTATTTAGAACTTGAAGAGGTGGATAGTTCAAGTCGAAATAAAATACAAATAGAGTTATTTTACAAAATTATCTTAACAAACAAAATTATTCAGGTGTTTCAAACAATATTATTTCCTTTATTTACCTACAAATTCTTACTCACGATTCACGAAGAAATCTAAAATAAAAATACAGGTATAGGTACCTACATTATATATATGTAAGTACATATTTACATTTTCAATGCGATAATCTCGTTTCAAAAAACTTTCTTTAGAAATTCTGAAATGTTCAAATTTCATTACTTACCGTATTCTTCATGATGATATTTATTTATTTTATGCATTTCACTTTTTAACATCCTTTTTGCATCGATTATACATAAGAAAGTCATCAAAATACAGATGAATCCACAAATCAATTTTAATTTTACTATCGCGTTTTTAAATATTCTATAAATATTTTTATTACTTACGTATTTTATTTCACTATACATTGCACTCAGCAGTTAGCACTGTATATAATTATTATGTACCAATTTTTTATTGAAAAAAAAAACATTTTTGATTGCCGCCAAAACACCACAGACTAAATATAACAGACTAAAATGTAGACGTCAAAACAAAACCATGCACCACGATTCGAACACGCGTACAGATAATAAATTTTGCACAGACTATCTATAATTTCAATATTTCACTCCAATACTCTCTGTCGTTTATAAGGCACGTTTCAGAGTCGTGATTCCATACTTTCTTTATAACATTATTATATTTTATTTTAAAAACACGTCGCGTCGTTTCCTTCGTAACGCGCTTGTCGCAATAATATAACCGTTATTTCGTTTTACGATTGGAATTACTTTTCGATTTAACAGCGATGTTCAATTATTTTGTTTTACAGCCATAAATTATAGTAGGTATGTTATATCGTTTTAGTAATATAAAAGCGTTATGTTGTGTTAATATTACATACAATATTATATTATGTATACGAAAAGCACAACATAACATTTGGAAAATACAAATAATTCTCGGGTGTTGGTAGGTAACCTAACTTCCTCGATTTTTACGAATTTTTGTATGTATAATCGTAGGTCTGACTATATGTATAGGCCGTAAACAATTTTTAATACTCTTTAATTTATATAGCAAATGAAAGATTACTGGGTCAGCTACTAATTAACATAATTCTTGTTTAGGTAAACAAAATCGTACCAGCATATAAAATATATGACAGTTATAGGATAGAAATTACTAAAAATACGACAAAAATATCGCAAACTTTCACAAACGTTAATCGTTACAGAAATTCTAAAAATCTATGAATACGATCCAATAACCGGAAAACATCCTACATCCATTTAGTTAACCTTCTTACTCGGATTTACTTCCTCGTGATTTATTGGCGTGAAATAGATTGCTTATGTAAAACGTTATTTAATTGGTAAAATTTATCGGTTTTTTTACTGTTAGTAGGCTATTTGATTTTCATACATGTTATGTGTTAATTGTTCACTTTAAAGAGATTTTTTGCGTAGTAATGTCATCGGAATTCAGTGCTTATCTTATAAGTTGTTTCATGCCTTTTTTGTACAAAAAAAGCCTGGATTATTAACTATACGTATGTAGTTAGTATAATTGATAATTTTCGGTATTGTATATAGATACAAATTTAAGTCGACTTGGACTGATATATAAATTAAACAATTTGTGCGACTAACAAGGAAAAAAGTAAACATGCGGCGAAAGAACATTGTAACCACAATTTTATGAATATTTATTATTCATACTATATTTAATTGTAAATTTATTGTGATCTATGCGAGTCTGGACATTTATAGGCGACATTAATTTAATATTCACAGACAGTATGATTTTGAGAATTATTAAGATATAAATTAGTTAAAAATAAGATATAATAAATTTGCACGTTGACAAGAACTTGGTGAAAACTTAAACATTTTGATACATTTAAACGTGTTTGTGTTCATGCAATCAATCAATTAGTCTGAAATTGATTATCATTTAATTTAACTTCATAACATCTCAATTTCTATATATCTATACTAATATTATAGCTGAAGAGCTTGTTTGTTTGAACGCGCTAATCTCAGGAATTTTTTAAATAGGGTCCGATTTAAAAATTCTTTCGGTGTTAGATGCCCATTTATCGAGGAAGGCTATTGGCTATATATCATCACGCTAAGATTATCAGGAGCGGAGCAATGCGTGTGAAACCGCGGGGAACAGCTAGTATTATATAAAATCTCGTGTCATAATGTACCTAAGGTTAGTTAAGGAGCATGGACTACTCCGAAAAAACTGGACCGATTATCATGAAATTTTATATGCATTTTTCATACCCCTAAATCCCAAGAGTAAGGCAGAACATAATATCATATATCTAAGAATAACATTAATTGAAGCATATCCATCAAATCTTCAATATCAAATAAGTATTGATAGAAAAGCTATTTCCAACAAATGGTAGCGATTTACAAATCCAGCACGGTGTTACAAAACAACCGAGATTTCACACCAATCATAGATCCGTTATAAAACAGCAATGACTACAACAATTTTACTCGACTTGAACGCACTGTTTAAACATAGTTTTACGTGCTGCTTTGCTCGAGTTCTATGGGAGATTAACAGAGGTTTAATGGTTTGAAATATGGTAGGTTGCAACGTCATGTAGTCCAAAAATAAGTTGGACTAAATCTTAATATATTATGTTCCTGTAAATACTTCTTAAAACGAGTGTATCGTCGTACAATAGTTAATATGGTGCCTTGTATACTAAAAGGAAATCACTTTTTTGTCTATCTATTTCTCTTTATATATCTCAGGAATACGTGAGGCTCATATTATGCACAATTAAAACCGCCATTAGCCAACTTAAAGTCAAAATGGTCGGTTGGTTTTAACTTTTAAATTAAACTTACTAAACAAATCTCACAAATTATAATTTTTATCATCTTTACGTACTCCATTATGTAAGCCCTTATCACAGAATACTTAATAGTAGCTAACGCTATTTATTCCACACTAGGTTTCCGCCCGCAGCTTCGCCCGCGCAGTTAAAGAAAAACCCGCATAGTTCCCGTTCCCGTGGGATTTCCGGGATTGCGTCATTTTCCCGGGATAAAAAGTAGCCTATATCCTTTCTCGGGTATCAAAATATCTCCATACCAAATTTCATGAAAATTGGTTCAGTAGTTTAGGCGTGATTGAGTAACAGACAGACAGACAGAGTTACTTTCGCATTTATAATATTAGTATGGATTTAGTAAGAAACACACACTTCAGCTAGGAATGGTGAGCCGTTAATTCCTCCATTTCCCAAGAATTCGCATGTCTGTCCGTCACAAGGATAAAAACCAGTGTAATATGGGTGTAACAGTACTGACGAGACAAATGGTCGAGCCGTTACGTGTTTTTGTGATGTTAACGTCTCTATTTATTTATCATCATCGTCAATCTTGGGATATGTGTAAAAAATTGTTCCTTATAGTGGTAAGATACACCATAAGGTACAGTTTATATACGTGTTTATTTATTTTATTTATTTATTAAAAAAGATTCAACAACTGTTGTTACATACTTATCTTTCGCTAACAGTTACAATAGAATTTATACATTACTAGCGGCCCGCCCCGGCTTCGCCCGTGGTACATATGAAAAATAGATGTTGGCCGATTCTCAGACTTACCCGATATGCACAGAAAATTTCATGAGAATCGGTCCACCCGTTTCGGAGGAGTATGCAGACTAACATTGTGACACGAGAATTTTATATATAAGACGAGAATTTTATATATTATAAGATTATGCGAAACAATTTTTCGAAATTAAACCTACAGATGACCACAACATTCACAGAAACTAATAATAAATTAGGCGATATCTATACAATATACATAACTATCTATAGTCTATACAATGAATAAAAAAATGTGTGTGCTCTTATCGTAAAAGAGTTCAGATTCAATAGAACAGGCGATATTAAAAAATAGTTATTACATTAAATATTTCATCTACGCGATAAATATTATTTTTCGAACTGTAGTTGTTTCTAATCCGATAATACGTATTAGTCCATAATATTATAAACGCTTATGTTGCTTTTTTATGAAACGCTAAGTTGGTTGCATTTTTATAATATAGAGTTAAGTCGAATGAAACCTTACCTAAAGAAACCCTCTCAAAGACTTTGTAAGCTTCGTTTTCGTATTGAGGAAAACATTAAAATAATTAAAGTATTAGTTTAAATAACTAATTAGTTAATGTTGTTTTTGAGTCTATATTTTGACAAGTATTATTGTCCAATTGTTAAAAATGGGCAAATAATACTAAATATCCTTGACCATTGTAGTAAATAATAATTTTAATTGTCTTACCCACTGTCACTTTTGCTCAACCCAGAATTACACTTTCTCAATTCACAATCGATAGTGACATTAGAAAATAGTATTTTACGCCATTGATTCGAATAATAATTGTAACCGCGAAATCCGTTTGTGGCCTTATTTAATGACAGGCGTAACAATCTTCATTATAATAATTCTAATATTTATTTTAGAAGCGCGTTTTCGGGAATGGTCATCATAGGTTACCTTAGGTATACTTATACTTTAGGTCATGGACGTATAAAAAAAGACGGACGCCGTATTACGAACGAACAACGTGAAGCCACCATAGTAAGCTAGCGATCGTGTAAAGACAATAAACACGCACACACTCTCACCATAGTAAGCTAGTCGGCCGCCATTACGTCGTGAACTACCGACTGATTAACTGCGTCACTGTTTCACAAAAAATATTTAAAATGCCGTCTTGCGTGGTTAAATGGTGTCGCAACAGTACAATTTTAAATAACAAAACACAAGGGATTACATTCCACAGGGAAACAAGTTATTTCTTTTATGTTTTAATGACAAAATTATTACGGTAAAATTTATAGAAAAAAATACAGCCGCCATTGCATTGTCATCAGGACAGCTGTTGCCATGGCAACATGGCACACACACATGGACTACATGGATGTTTCGCCGCCATTACTAGGCTTCACAATGTTTAGGCGATATACCGTCCGTCTTTTTTTATACGTCCATGCTTTAGGTAAACTGAGTTTGAAATTTTGAGGATTTACTGATTCATGAAAGAACTACTGAACCAATTTGCATGAAATTTGGTATGGAGATATTTTGATACCCGAGAAAGGACATAGGCTACCTTTTATTGCGAAATATGTACCACGGGCGAAGCCGGGGCGGACCTCTAGTAAAGTTATAATTCGAAATAGTTTTGCAGAATTTTCGTAGCGTGGCAACCTTATCTAAATAATATATGTTACTCCATGCAATAATATTTTATACACAGACTGTATTATATGGACTATATTTATAACCACCCATTTATTAAAATAATTAATTCTTTGAATAGACAGAGAAATGCTCACTTAAAATTAATTGAAGCAAACGAATTGCATACGGAATGATTTACTTATTGTAATATGCATAGCAAATTAGGTATGTATGTACATGTATAGTGTGGGAATGCATTGCTTTTGTTCTTGGTACGTCGTGTGAATGTTGGTCCCATTGTTTTAGATAGTGATGTGCCGACTGGTATCGATAAATAATTTTAAAGTTGTTATAACTTTCATTTTGGAATAAGGTACATAAAAGCTGGTTTATTGAATGGATAACTTGTAAGCGACAGAGCGTAAATGTCAATTTATTTTAAGTTTTTCTATCATGGAAAGTAAAGTTGAAAATTGAGAATAAACATTTGAGGTCGCTTCAAGTTTAGGCACATTATGATAAAAGAAAGCGAAAGATATTCACATATTCTTAGATATAAAGAGAAATGCTTTATTAAGAGGAAGCCGGTAATCGGTACGTTGAATTTTGTTATTTATAGGAAGATACCTAAGTTTATTTAGATTTTACAAAGTAAATTTATTTACTTATTTATTGCATTAACAATTCCCCATTGTCATCAGAATAAATTTTTCACATCTTTAAAAATGGTTCGATAACAATATCGATATATTAGCACATCACTAAAGTAAGTCAAGGACCCTATCAAAAGTCAATTACGGAAACTCTTTTTGATATTTATCAACACGAAGTAAACGTGACAAAAAATATAAATAAGTTCATACGCAGTGTTTTTAATATTATTCAAATTTTAAGTAAATGGTTGCAAAATAATATAAAATCACTATTGTGCACCGTATCGGTTGATTCCATGAATAAATCGAATTAGTATTTCTATAAATAATTAATTGTCGCCATAATTAATGTTATATGTATCTGCAATTCCACTTATGTTGTTGTTTTTTGTTTATTATTTAACACATTTTTCGTGGTAGTTTTAAGGCAATGCGACGCAATAGCGGGAAAAAATTTAACATTACGTTTTCCTTATAATATGATTCATAAATTAATCTACATATTTACAAATATTTAATATTGAATCTCTATAAAATTGTGCTCCATCATGCCATCCAACTCCAACACAGAAGGCGACCTTATCAATTACTAGCTGTGCTCCGCGGTTTTACCCGCAGTTCTCAGCTCGTATTGGTCTTAGCGGGATGATATATAGCCTATAGCCTTCCTCGATAAATGGGCTATCTAACACCGAAAGAATTTTTCAAATCGGACCAGTAGTTCCCGAGATTAGCGCGTTCAAACAAACAAACTCTTCACCTTTATAATATTAGTATAGATAAGCGATCTCTGCCAACCAAACCATATTAGTATGTATGCTATTACAAATAAATTGGTTTAATAGTTCATAACGGTGGAACTAACAAATGTATTAGATAGCCATTTTTCCCACAAACCCGCTACTGTCGAGCAGATTACAACTATTATCGCATAAACGCATCTCAAGATGGTTCTCAAAGTTTATGAATAAAAAAGAATGTATTGAAATACATTACAATTGTAAACAAATAAATATGGTTAGGCGAAAAATTATTATGTTTAGGCTGTGGTTTAGGTTAATTTTATTAGATAAGCTTGCTTGATGCACTTTATCATATTATTTTAATGAGGAACAAGGACGCCTTCAGTAGATTTTTTTTTTAATTCCAAAAAGTTTATTACGAGAAAATATGCTTTTATAAATTGTATTAATTGATTAATAGTATTATTTGGTATTTACTGATGTCAAATCACCAATACCTTCGTTTACAATACACTCAGCTCCAACAATCCTACTAATATTATAAATGCGAAAGTTTGTATGGATGTTTGTTACTCTTTCACGCAAATACTACTGAACCGATTACAATGAAATTTAGCACACATATAGAAGGTAACTTGGATTAACACATAGGGTAGGTTTTATCCCGGAAATCCCACGGGAACGGGAACTATGCGGGTTTTCCTTTGAAAACGCGGGCGAAGCCGCGGGCGGAAATCTAGTACGATCATAAACATAAAATTTTACTTCAAAACTTTGAGAACCACTAGCAAAGCAAACCGGTTGAAGTCGAGTGCTAATATCACATTAAAATTACCGACTACCGGCTATTACTAGCCGATATCACGCCAGACCGCGCCTCCTGTAATAAAGTCATGGTTCGCACATACGGAGCCAATTTTTATAAAACTACATCTTATATATAAAATTCTCGTGTCACAATGTTAGTCTGCATACTCCTCCGAAACGGGTGGACCGATTCTCATGAAATTTTCTGTGCATATCGGGTAAGTCTGAGAATCGGCCAACATCTATTTTTCATATGTACCACGGGCGAAGCCGGGGCGGACCGCTAGTATATATATATAATTAACGTAATTAAGAAATAAAACTTTATAAGTATTATTAACAGATACTTCTAGAACATCTTCCTGTAACAAAATTTGTCATGGTTCGGACATACGGAGCCATTTTTAAGAAACTTGTGGGCGAAACCGAGGGGCACAGCTAGTCTATAATAATAATTTGAGTCTTGAATACAATTTGCATTCTGTATGTTCAGTTATACCTACGGTATCATTAATCTCTCTACCATAGAAGCAATAAGTAATTGTGACAAATGACCAATAAAATCTGTACCGGCGTTTGTGAAGATAAAATAATGTTTATTATTTATTACTTTTGCTTATTCCTTGAGAGAAACTGGAAAGTTTCATTCATAAATGATTCTTATCAATAGTAATATTGTAAAGCTGAAAAGTTTGTTTGCTTGAACGCACTAATCTCAGGAACCGCGGGTCCGATTTTAAAAATTATTTCACTCGAGAATCCATTTATCGAGGAAGGTATAAAGTTTGTTTGTTTGAACGCGCTAATCTCAGGAACTACTGGTCCGTTTTGAAAAAATTATATCGGTGTTAGAGAGCCGAGAAAGGGTATAGGGCATAGGCTAATCATCACGATGACCAACAGAAGCGGAGCCACGCGAGTGAAACCGCGGGGCACAGCTAGTCTTAAAAATAAGCCCGTATTTAAAAGTATGATGAAATAAACAATTATTTTCCTTCACGCTTTTTCTATAACGCCGCCATGGTCTTAATAAATTTTATTGCCTAAGTTTCCTAAGAATTACCAATAAATCGCATAACACTATTGTGACATGTTTTAAGATTCACAATAGGTACCCCATAAATAAATAAAAATAATTTGGAAAATCCAAAAGTGCACGCCTCATAATTTTTTTTTAATAAATATTTATTAATTATTATTTTTGTTTATTTAATAACAATTAAACCACATCGAATCAGACCCTGAAAAATGAAAGGGTTCTAT
Organism: Colias eurytheme; assembly: GCF_061535395.1. Lineage (NCBI taxonomy): Eukaryota > Metazoa > Arthropoda > Insecta > Lepidoptera > Pieridae > Colias > Colias eurytheme. The sequence goes on along the minus strand of NC_142987.1, from coordinate 1,622,625 downwards.
TCCTGAGCATACTCAAGCGTAAGAGAAAAAAAAAGACTCGATTAGTAAAGTATTTCGGTCGCTATCGTGTTAACAAGAAAAAGGATCCGCACATACAGACACACGGACGTCCAAGACAGAACTTTTTTAAACTGTTTTTTAACTAGTTTAAATAACAAAAATGACATCAAAAATATCATGAACGTTAAAAATAGTGTTTTTTCTTAATATGTGTGTGTGTATTATCTTACAAGTGCAATGTATGATACATAAAGACATTTTAAGTTTGAAAAATCAGATGTTTTGCGCGAAGTGACAGTAGTACCCACCTCAACGCTTCGCTTATGAGGCGTGCAAAAGTAATGTTTAACTTAATAAATGTATTTTTTGTGCTTTTTATCTACAATGACGATATCAACATGTTCTGAAAATCAAAGCGTTTAAAGAAGTTTGATTTCTAAGTTAGCCTTATATATTTATTGATACGATTATAGTTACCACAGGTAAAATGGACAATATGAAATTACTACAATAATTAAAAAATATAATTTGAAATTGTTAGGAAATTATCTTATATCTTAATACTCAAACTCAAACTCAATAATACTATTATAAAGGCGAAAGTTTGTATGGATGTTTGTTACTCTTTCACGTAAAAACTACTCAACCGATTACAATGAAATTTAGCACACATATAGAGGCTTTTATCCCGGAAATCCCACGGGAACGGGAACTATGCGGGTTTTCCTTTGAAAACGCGGGCGAATCCGCGGGCGGAAATCTAGTTTATATTAAAAGGATGGTATTAAGAGTAAATAATAAAAAGTGCACAGAGATACCATAGCCGAGTTTCATATTTATGTATCTTAAAATGTAGTACAATAGCCAAAAATTATTTAAACAATTACAAAATGCAACTCCTTTGATATGCAAATTTTCAAGGGACATTTAATTGCAGGATCAACAACTCCATACATTTCCCTGTTCCCGCATATCACACGGAACAATCCGACTCATTTGACGCTTGTATGCGGGAATACGTGGGAGGAACAGGGAATGCGTTGAGTGACTGTTCAATTAAATGTTTTAGGTTCTTGCTTTTGCGGATATGGGCTTGGTGAGATGGGAAATGGGAAATCCTTTGCGATTGAGATTATAATATGCGATGGCTTGTTTTGTGCTGCATTATTATTGTGATATAAATATTTAATTAAATGGAATTTGATACTTGTATATGATTTTTTTATTTGTATGTAATACTAGCTGCTCCGCGCGGTGTCATCCGCATTGCTCCGCTCCTGTTGGTCTTAGCGTGATGATATATAAGTAGCCGTATAAAAAAAGCCGTATCTTCTTATATATAAAATTCTCGTGTCACAATGTTAGTCTGCATACTCCTCCGAAACGGGTGGACCGATTCTCATGAAATTTTCTGTGCATATCGGGTAAGTCTGAGAATCGGCCAACATCTATTTTTCATATGTACCACGGGCGAAGCCGGGGCGGACCGCTAGTATATGTATATAGGTACCGAAAGAATTTTTCAAATCGGGCCAGTAGTTCCCGAGATTAGCGCGTTCAAACAAACAAACTCTTCAGCTTTATATTATTAGTATAGATGTACCTAGTGTACCTAAATATTTTGTATAGTAGGTTACCTACCAATTTTCAGTTTTGCTAAGTTAAAAATGACTTTTTTTATTTATTTGTCCAACATTTATTTGTCCATAATAATTATTAAATCTATATATACGTTAACAACACAATCTATTTTAATTAATAAATATTATAATAACTAGACATATGTAGTAGATAACAAAATAATAAATCATCATAGAGTTGACTTTTGGTGACAAATTACTATGAGGTCGAGAAGTTATCAAATCATTAATAGCTTACATAGATTATATTGCACGCCTCATAAGCGAAGCGTTGAGGTGGGTACTACTGTCACTTCGCGCAAAACATCTGATTTTTCAAACTTAAAATGTCTTTATGTATCATACATTGCACTTGTAAGATAATACATACACACACATATTAAGAAAAAACACTATTTTTAACGTTCATGATATTTTTGATGTCATTTTTGTTATTTAAACTAGTTAAAAAACAGTTTAAAAAAGTTCTGTCTTGGACGTCCGTGTGTCTGTATGTGCGGATCCTTTTTCTTGTTAACACGATAGCGACCGAAATACTTTACTAATCGCGTTTTTTTTTTTTTCTCTTACGCTTGAGTATGCTCAGGAATAGAACCCTTTCATTTTTCAGGGTCTGATTCGATGTGGTTTAATTGTTATTAAATAAACAAAAATAATAATTAATAAATATTTATTAAAAAAAAATTATGAGGCGTGCACTTTTGGATTTTCCAAATTATTTTTTTTCTATTTTGTGTTTTTTTTTTTTATTATTTATGTTTTATGTGTCAATGCGGTGAACCCAATAAAATGATTTTATTATCTTATTATAATATCACTTGAATTATTATTTATCCGCCGCGCGGTTTCACCCGCATTGCTCTGCTCCTGTTGGTCTTTGCGTGATATGATATATAATACAGCCTATAGCCTTCCTCCATATCTAACACCTATCCTATCCTATATGGCTGTCTAACACCAAAAAAATTTTTCAAATCGGACCAGCAGTTCCTGAGATTAGCGCGTTCAAACAAAAAAACAAACTCTTCAGCTTTATAATATTAGTATAGATTAAACATGGCTGGTTATTGCGTATTTGCTCGTCAATTAAATTCACAGCATAAACTGTCTGGAAATAGAGGTCATAACTCATAATACGGCCCTTGTATCTTTCTTATTATTTCATCTATTATTAAAAAGTCCATCTATAATTTCCAAGGTATTCGCAAATATTTCCTCGTCCCTGCTACTGGTAACCACAAATAAGCGAATCTCAATCGGTTTACAGTTACGGCATAAATAAGGCGAATTCCACTGAGGTCCTAAGGCGGTTATAACCATCATTTGTCTATCTTATAAGTGATTTCTAGATTGGATGTAGAATGGGATTTATTTATTATTATAATTAAAACGGTATTGCACCAATTACATTAATTATAAAAAATTACATAAATTATATTACAAAAAATAAAATTAAATTAAATCAAATTACAAATTACATATAAAAAGAAAAACAATAAATTAATATATAATGAATTAATACAATGAATGGTTTCTGTTCCCAACACCAGCAATAAATATGATAAATTGATTGCTAGTATTAAAAACAAAAACCATTCAAAACTTTTCAGAAAAGCTCAAGCACGCCGACAACAACGAGCCCCATCCATCCGCGAACAGATCGGGATGAAGTTTTATTCATTAGTTGTTAAATGTGTGAAAAGTATCTATATGTAATTGTTTGGATGTAAAGACACTAACGTCAAGCCAAATTAGTCAAATGTTAACTGGGTTCGTATATTATGTAGAATCTGTACGTAAATAATATTTATTCTTAACTAGCGGTCCGCCCCGGCTTCGCCCGTGGTACATGTTTACGTTTTCTCTACATAAGAACCATCCTCGTACTTCAAGGAATATAATAAAAAAAGAATTATCGAAATCGGTTCAGCCGTTCTCGAGTTATGCGCTTACCAACACATTTTGCGATTCATTTTTATATATAACTAGCGACCCGCCCCGGCTTAGCACGGGTGCAATGCTGTTACTAAATACACTACAGAAAAACTGTGAACGTTGTATATAAAAACATAGCGGCCCGCTCCGACTTCGTACGGGTATAAAATAGATAGCCGGGCGGCCGGCCGGTACCGCCGCAAACGCTACGTCCCGCAATTTTTAAATCTGTAATATCTTCGAAAATATTCACTTTAATCATACGGTGTAAAGGGCCATATAGATCTATATTAAATGAACAATGTATTCAAGGTATTTAATTGGTTAAGGATTAATGCTGTATTGGTTAAAATCGCATCGAAAATTAGCCATTATTTGTCGTAAAAAGTAAATGACAAAAAAAAGTTATTGTGGGTTATCCATAAGAGATAGACATATACCATCGCGGACTTTTCTGTAGACCTTTTCAATGTGTATAATACTTAGTACATTATTTTGATAAAACTCGTAGGGTTCAGCCTGCGTTTGCAATGTAAGCGGAAAAAATGTAATTTTTTACGACATCACATCTAAAAACCTCAAAAATAAGAGTACTTCTCCACTATTTAATGGATGTTATTATACATATAAACCTTCCTCTTGAATCACTCTATCTATTAAAAAAAAACCGCATCAAAATCCGTTGCGTAGTTTTAAAGATTTAAGCGTACAAAGGGACATAGGGACATAGGGACAGGGAAAGCGACTTTGTTTTATACTATGTAGTGAAGAAGATAAGAAGGTGATATATTCTAATAATTCAAATGATTTTATTAAGACCCTTATAACCCCTTAGTTTTCAAATCTACAAACTTAACAGATACCTAATGTGCATCGCATAAGATTTAATTATTGAAGTGAAAACTTCTTTAGCGGCGTTGAAAATCTTAAACTCGCGTCAGGACACGTGGCCTGATCGAAAAAGCGTAAGAAGGATGTTTTTTTTTTTTAGCCCTTACATTCCATGCGTAAGACGGATACCATTCCAAAATATCAAACATGCTGAACGTTAATAATCAAGTTTTCACTTCTGCCGGCACTCCCGGAGTGCAACCCGTCTTTTTTTTATAGATTATAGATAGTGGTGCTCCAATAAGTAAAATATCGCATATCAATTAGAAATCTTTTTAAAATGTCAAAAGAAGACGAAGTAAATTTAAAAAAATCGATACAACATCCACTGCCAATTACCGCCTAATAAACCTTCTTAACCGCCTATTAATCAATGTGTATAAAGACCCCCTTCTGGTCTTCAGGGATGTGATGAAGTGTGACACTGGCGAAAAAAAAATGTGTATAAAGATTGTCATATTTTTATAGCTTACAGTTTTGTTCAGGGACATAATAATAAGTCAATATTTGGATAAACTTCTGGCGATAAACACAGTGTTAAACTAGTTCAGAAGCCGATGATTTTTACCTGTACATTATATTATTATGTCAATAAAGATGTTTATTAAATCGTTATTTATCTATACGAGAACTCTCGTTCGATCTATAAACAACGAGGCCTTACTTCCTTGCTCTCACCTGCTCTGCATATCAACAAAAACTTATCATTATGACAGTATTATGACAGTAATTGCGTAAAAGTGGAGCGATGTATAATGATAGTAAGCTTTCTTAGTAATAAGATGTCATTGCGGTAATCATTGTATTTATGTATGCCATATTTGGAACAGTGATACTAAGTATTGCGTCTGAAATGGTTTCAGTTGAACATGACGTTGTGATTATTTGATTTGATAGTTAAAGTTAATGGTATGAAGGAGTTTTTAATTGAAGTTTGTAAAATTCAGAAGAAAAAAAACACTTTTGATATGACTTTCTTGAATGTTGCTAGTCTGGCTGCAGCACTGTAATTTCTTCGCCATTTCACTGCCGTCTCCCATGGGTTTAACGGAACGTTAGGTATTTCTTCATTTACTTATATATAACAGAGATTATTTTCCTGTTTTCTCACATAAAAGTTTAGAAGAACATAATATATTACACTAGCAGTCCGCCCCGGCTTCGCCCGTAGTACATATGAAAAATAGATGTTGGCCGATTCTCAGACTTACCCGATATGCACAGAAAATTTCATGAGAATCGGTCCACCCGTTTCGGAGGAGTATGCAGGCTAACATTGTGACACGAGAATTTTATATATACGAAGATAATACCTATATATTATGTTATAGACTAGCTAACTATTGTAGAGCCATTTTAATAGGCAACATTTGACAGTTCAACAAAATTCAACAACGTAACCTAGTAACCACGATATAGAATAACATGATATTTCGTTTTGTTAGAACTGCACATTTGTTTAACTTTTTTCAATTACGATTACATATTTATAATAATAATGACCGATAGAAGTAATTTTAGGACTTGATTTTACTGATAAACCATTCTAAACATAATGAACAATTTCTGATTTAAAGAACTGACGTCGCTACAATTTTGTGTCAATAAACCTTTTTTCTTTTTAAATACCAGAGACGTTACTCTAAAAATCGAAATCTGACATCTAGAATCGAATGCATTGATTACTTGGGAATAAAAATTATCATAAATTATTGACATGTGTTTCAAGTTCGATTGACAAATGTTTCAAGTCCGTATCGATTAATTCACTTTAATCGATGTTTTTAAGCAGGTTACCACCCTATGAAGATAAAATTGATAGACGTCAAATGTTGCCTATTAAATTGGCTCTACTATACATACGCGACAACACGCTCTCTAAATCGTTTCTAAGCATTGCTGTAACAAATGATCTAATTTTTTCGTCACAGCTATACAAATCCCACATAAATCAACGAATAATTGCACCTAGTGTAACCGACATACAATCTGACCTGAAATTATATTATCATATCTCATTGTCCAACATTATAAGATCATAAAAAGTGGTCGATCGTGCCGCGAGTTCCGATATTTTGTACAGTTATTTAACGTTGTTGAACGTTTATACGATATCGTTACGATTTAGATTATCGGATGATATAATATAATGGTCGTAAGTTTAATGTAACAATTATGTAGAATACAGTTACAAAGAATGTTAGTTGTAAGATGTCAGTGGATTATATGCAGGTCAGTTATCTTTTTCACAAAGTATACGCATAACATACTAAAAAACTTAATACAGAAGACTGTCAGTCATTATTTATGTTTGTCTTATTTCAATATTTGTTTTGTTAAATTATATTCAATTTATCATACGGATAAATACTAACATTTTTCCATTCAAATTTCAACGTATGAATAAAACATATTGAAAGAAACACATAATATATCGCACCGACAAAATGTAAACGGTCGTCACGTCAAGTTTCGTAGAAAGTAAACAGTGGCTTGAAAAGAAGATGTTTATAAGAAAAGTACAGTTTTAATTCATTTAAGTATTTCAGTAGCGGTGGTTATGTTCCGCTTTATCCGTATTCGGATGAATTATGGAAATCGCGTGTTAACTCGCTCAAATCAAGATTATTATCGGATTATATTTTGGGAACAATGTTAAATTTTGAAAGCCATTTCAAAGTAATAAGCATTTTTTTATACATATTAGCTTCAATAATTAAACTGCATAGGTAGGTAGGTCAGCAACTACCTATATCTAAGTACTTATTATTATTTTAATTATTCCGACTTTTAAGGCGATAAATATCGTAAACCACCATGTCGTAAACCATGTTTTTTATATTTAAGGTACCTATTCTTAGTACCTTATGGTGATAAAATACTAAATAGTTACGAAGATCATCATAAAAGTTAAAAAAATCTGTTTCCAATATTCAAGTCGTATCTTGTTTTATATGTTTACAAATTGTTATTTATAATAAACCATAAATGATAAATCGCTTAATTAAAACAACATCTTACAAATGAGTAGAAAGTTTTGGCGCGAACACAGATCACAGAAACTAAAGGCGCGAAGATGAAATAATGCGCGCGCATGACAGCGCATTTTATCAAAATGGCGTCACCTCGTCGCTCGTCTTGTTACGAGCTTTTCACATACCTTTGAGTATTAACAGTACTTACTAATACAATGGCTTAACAAACACCAAAACTACTTTCAAATGGTAACTGGACAAAAATTAAAAGGGATCAACCGGCAGGCAATAGCTTTCAAATAAAACAAAAATCATCAAAATTGGTTCACTCTGTTGAAAAAAATACAAATCAAAATAAAAAAAAATACAATCAAATTCAGAACTTCCCTCTTTTCTTGAAGTCGTTTGAAAAGAAGTGCCTAATTTTAAAAAGCAGCGTGTAATGTAGGTACCTAGTTACTTAACCGTTTTAAGTGAGGATATAAATGTAGAAATATTATGTCCCCAAAAAAGTCAAACAGAGGTGTTATTTAATTTATCCCATATTATATCAAGAGTTACATATTCCGTAATCACAGATTAAACACTGTAGTCTGTAATACAAAATTGCTCCAACTTAAAACAACAGATTGTCAAAACTAACCTCATAAACATTATCATTACATATAATTTGTATGGCCAACAAGTTACATAAATTTAAATGTATTATTCTAAGGTATTATTATATTACGTGACTCTCTTGTCAAATAAAATGACAATGTAGAATTGTACCAAATAATTGACTACTTTCAAATGAGAAGATAATTGATCAAGAAAGGTAGACAATTATTATTTTCACAACTTACGATTTAAAGATGCAAGATAAATATTATAATAATTGTATGAAATGTTCTAATCGAAGAATAAACCAATGAAAAAAATCTTCTAACAAATTGTTAGTATATGAACCATATTAACACTAGTCACAAATTTACACACATTCGGTGTTAGATAGCCCATTTAATCAGTTATCGACAAAGGTTATAGGCTATATATATCATCCCGTTAATACCAACAGGAGAAAAGCCACGCGGGTGAAACCGCGGGGCGCAGCTAGTTTTCTATAATTATTTACAAAAAATTTCATAGACACCACCATTTAATTAGACGCAATCAAGCAATCAACACATACTTTAATCTTGAACAAAACAATGAAATTCCCTTATGTGCAGCTCATCCAATCGTCATACCATACTTTCGCATCAAACCACATTACCTTCACGCGATTTTCTCCCCAATTACGGCCTTATAAAGACGAAATTTCCGTCAACCAATAAACATGTCCGCTACCGTGACGGTAGAAAGCAAATCTCTTTAATAGATCGCTTGAAATTCTTCTATATTGTCATGCGAAGTAATAACAGTGATTTCCGATAGAATTCCGATAATCTTATTAACTGAAAGTTTCTATAAAAAGATTAAATGCGTTTGCGATGTGTGAACTGTGAAGTAAAATATAAGCGGCCAAGTGTGAAACGCGGGGTCAATAACATTATTGTACGTACTTTTGAAAATAGTGTTTTAAGAAAACTCATTGCAAGCAAAAGAGTAAGTCTCAGTAAAATAAGATTTTCGGGGTTTGAAAAAACATATTAGGTACTACTTGGCATTATAAAATTAAATTAAAATATTATAAAATTGATAGAGTATATTATAGAAACAATAATTAATAACGAATCAGAACATAACAGTAAAGACGTGAAAAATCCTATACCACTTTTGAACAGAGTTATTTTAAAAATGAAATCTCAAAACTTTACCCAAAGATGTTATCGTAAAAAGTTTAGATTCAAAGGGTTATACCTAAAAGATTTAGATAAAATATATATTGCATTTAGTAAGGAAACGAATACTCTTGTTACCAAGAACCATAAGTATATTCGCAAGCAAACACCAAAACAATAGCTTTAACTTCCCAGTACAAAACAATGGTTCCAAGTCATCAATATACAATATTGGTCCATACTCCATGGGTGTCATAATATGCAATATGGCTCGGATACTTGGAAGGGATATTTCTTTGTAGAAAAGTTTTTTAGGTCAGTTATTTAAGTGTAGGCATTTTTTAGGGGTATACCCCTATCCTAATGGCGGCGAATATTCAGCCATTTTTGACACAATTTGTGAAGTTGTTATTTTAAATATAAAAGTACTAGCTTTCCGCCCGCGGCTTCGTCCGCGTTTTCAAAGAAAAACCCGTTCCCGTAGGATTTCCGGGATAAAACCTATCCTATGTCCTTTCTCGGGTATCAAAATATCTCTATACCAAATTTCATGCAAATTGGTTCAGTAGTTTAGGCGTGATTGAGTAACAGACAGACAGACAGAGTTACTTTCGCATTTATAATATTAGTATGGAATATGGATGTATGTTAGCTGTGGTACGTAAATACATTTATTCAACTGGTACACTTAATTTGTCAAAAGTATAAAAGAAAATCAAACTGAAGAACGGCAAATACCTAATTGATTTAATATATTAACGGTATCTTGTTGAAATTGCTTGCTGGACTACTAAAATATTAATAAAATTGGCCTCGCTCTACACTAAGATACGCTTAAAACATCTGTTTCTTTAATAATATTATATACCTACTAGCGGTCCGCCCCGGCTTCGCCCGTGGTACCTACGGCTACATGTTTAAACTATCCTATCTCTCAAGTTGGATCGAACTGCACATGGTGTGCGAATTTTATTATAATCGGTTAAGTGGTTTAGGAGTCCATTGAGGACAAACATTGTGACACGTATTAAATATTGTGTAAATACAATTTATAGAAATTACTACATAATACATAATAACTGTCTACAAGGCACAAGCATATTATAATTATCTTCACTAGTGTACCAAATAAAGAGTAATGTGTCGATCCAGACTTATCTATCTCTGTGCCAAATTTCATCCAAACCCGACTAGCATTTTAATGTATCAGCCATACTAATATTTATTAGTAGTAATATCTTAGTAGTAGTAAACTCATTTAGTAATAGGATGTAATAACAAGTATAGAGGAAGATCAACGTCCGATCATAAGAAGGTTACCGAAATACCGTTTCCCTTAATTAATACAAGATTGTAATCGTTCCGTTCGTTAACTTTGTATTTAAATGTAGGTAAAATACATTTTATATCTAAACTAAAGGGGAAACATTTGTTTTTGTAGGTTTGTTTGCAACAAAAATCGATGGACCTATATCGAGAATTCTAAGCAGAAAGCTACACTTTCTGGAGTAATGTTCACAAAAACCGCTGGACCAATTTCCAAGAATTTTAAACAGAAATGTTCATTTCTCTGGAGTCATATAGGCTATGTCTTATTTCGTTTTTATTCCCGATTCAGGCAGAGCCGGGACAACTGGCTTGTCTAGATCTATAAGAATATTAATTTAATACATAGTTACGTATTCGTCTTTTGGTACGTATTTTGCCTGGAGGAGATCACTTATAAGCAATATGGCAGCCTATTTAATATTATGTTTTATTTTCTTTGTATGTATTATTTTCTGTGTCAGCATTAAAATAATATTTTCGTAATATTTCGTAATTGTATTTTTTCTGATAAGTATTTAATTATAATAGTTTCTCTGCCATTCGGGGCGGCCGGCGCGGCGGAGAATTCAGACTGATCAAATAAATCAACGTTCATAAAAATTGGTCCAGCCATTCTTGAGTAATAAATGACGTAACTATCATGACCGGCCTTGGAATCATTAAAATATCGAGGGATAGCAAAAACGTCTGGCTAATGGTTTTTATCCGATTTAGCTCTAAGGAGGGTAATGTTTTTAATGCACGTTTGAATGTTTATTTCATTAATATATTTGAACTTGGGAAATTAGACTCGTATTTAGCTAAATATTATAAATGCTATTTTAAATGCAGAATTAAAAAAAATCTTAGTTTTCCAATTGTTTTTCTTGATAACAGTAGGGAATTCGGAAAATCGGGAATTTTCTTTATAGATAGACATCTACTTAATTGTTATTAGAGCTAGCTTTGAATTACGTTTTCCTCATACAATATGTATTAATTATATCAATATAGTTCTCTAAGAAACTGCGACCACTCATATATGCACTATGCATCCAACCATTTCACTTCCAAACCAAGGTTGCATTCACAAATTATTTCTAAGACATTTAGAGTAACCTACTAACATTTAACTAAACAAATTATCATATAATACGAGTATGAGAGAAAAAACGCCTACTATCAGGGTTGTCACTACGCAAAAATAAAAAATAAAAAAAACAAAAAAGAACTTATTTGGCGTTAAAAAGTAATTATATAGAGGTTGATTTCAATCGGTCGCGGATGGAAATTTACAAAAAAATTGATTTTGGTTAATTTTAGTTTTTTTATTACACTGTTCATGAATCATGATGTACAAATATTATTAATTAAAATCACGACAGTAAAATAAAATAACCATATTTAACTATAGGTATGCGAAGAAACATATTATAGCTGAAAATTTGAAACAGTATTTTACGTAATTTAAATATAGCACTTAATTCATAAAAAAAAATTAATAACAAGTGCCAATCCTACCCAGTCTAACCGCTACACTATGTGTTTTTAGACCCGAAAAAGTTTCATTCTTGTTTTATTGGAAATATCTAAGGAGCTTCTCTTTTTAAATGCACGAGTAGAACACCCAGAGTTTTATTTCAAAAACACGATTTTTAAAAAAATATTTAAAATATTGGAATTTTCGCGGCCGACTGAGCTAAATAAATTCGTATAAAAAAATAGATACACTAGATAATATATTATGTTGCTAATATATGTAGTGATTACAGGCGCAAATTATCCCTTTTTGAAATTTTCGATATTGTCGATAGAGGCGAAAGTATTGTAATTTTTACTGATTTTCGTTTTTATTTTTTTATATTATATGCAGGCGTTAGTAGAAGCTCTGTTTAGTACCAAAAGAAGCCTTGAACTGAGGGCTACATGTGACAAAAATACCACATTCTAACCACGAAGTTATTACGAGATATAGATTTTCAAAGTTTTCAATGTCAGGGTTGACCCTAGTAAAGAAAAAGTCAAAGTTTTTTTTAACAATTATATACTTATATCATCTATCTATTACCAAGTTTTTGTTTATGTTTTAAGTCGTTAGTTATAGTCAATATTTTAATATTATTCAATATATTATTATAGGTATCCATATGATATGTAATAAATTAACTCAATAAAAAAAATCTTAGATTTTTAAGAAAATTCAATAATATCAAATTAATACAAATAAATCTCCTTTTTCGTCAATATTTTGAGCATTGATCATAGTAATCTCATTAAAAGTCAAACGGAAATAACGGTAAAAACATTGACAACCCTATCTTTGAATTCTTTGAAAATCTATATCTCGTAATAACTTCGTGATTAGAATGTGGTATTTTTGTCACATGTAGCCCTCAGTTCAAGGCTTCTTTTGGTACTAAACAGAGCTTCTACTAACGCCTGCATATAATATAAAAAAATAAAAACGAAAATCAGTAAAAATTACAATACTTTCGCCTCCATCGACAATACCGAAAATTTCAAAAAGGGATAATTTGCGCCTGTAATCACTACATATATTAGCAACATAATAAATTATCTAGTGTATCTATTTTTTTATACGAATTTATTTATCTCAGTCAGCCGCGAAAATTCCATTTTTTTTTTAATATTTTATTAAAAATCGTTGAATAATATTAAAATATCGACTATAACTAACGACTTAAACCATAAACAAAAACTTGGTAATAGATAGACGATTTATATAATTGTTAAAAAAACAGCTTCGACTTTTTCTTTATTAGGGACAACCCTGACATTGAATTCTTTGAAAATCGATAACTCGTAATAACTTCGTGGTTAGAATGTGGTATTTTTGTCACATGTAGCCCTCAGTTCAAGGCTTCTTTTGGTACTAAACAGAGCTTCTACTAACGCCTGCATATAATATAAAAAAATAAAAACGAAAATCAGTAAAAATTACAATACTTTCGCCTCTATCGACAATATCGAAAATTTCAAAAAGGGATAATTTGCGCCTGTAATCACTACATATATTAGCAACATAATATATTATCTAGTGTATCTATTTTTTTTATACGAATTTATTTAACTCAGTCGGCCGCGAAAATTCCAATATTTTAAATATTTTTTTAAAAATCGTGTTTTTCAAATAAAACTCTGGGTGTTCTACTCGTGCATTTAAAAAGAGAAGCTCCTTAGATATTTCCAATAAAACAAGAATGAAACTTTTTCGGGTCTAAAAACACATAGTGCGCTATTGGGCCAACAATATTGTTAAACAGTCATCACCAATTTATAGCAACGTATTCCCTTCACATAAAGCTCAATTTCGACTGGCACAGATTTGTTTTGTCGCGGTCAAGTACCTTTAACGTTATGATACCCTGGTAACGGGTATTGAGAAAAAAAAATGTCGGAAGCATAACAGATGTAGTAATTGACTTTTTATGGTGTTTAAAAAACTACTGTGTGCTATTATTATTAAAAAGTTAATAGAATCAGTAAAAACATTTGCACGGTGTTTTTAATCAACTTCAAAAGTCAAAACAGAAGATAAGCGTCAATACGCATGATTGGAATAATTTATATACATAGACAAGCGGTCCGCCCCGGCTTCACCCGTGGTACATATTTACGTTTTCTCTGCATAAGAATTAAGAACCATCCTCGTACTTCAAGGAATATAATGAAAAAAGAATTATCGAAATCGGTTCACGCGTGATGCCGTGACCAAGGAAAACGAGTTTCATTTTTATATATGTATAGATAACATATTAAAAATATTTGAATAAAATGAAATAGCATAATAATGTACATGTAGCTTTTTATAAAATGTAGCTATTACCTTCTATTCCAAGCGAAGCCAGAATACACAAACTTGTCATACCTGGAAAGAAAAAAATATTTTAATTAATATTTCATACATCTTTAAAATAGTTAATCCAATTCTGTAAAATATAATTATAGTGTTTGCTGTCTATATGTATTATGTTATGTGAATTTAATTCAAGTGTTTCATCGATTAGAATGGAATTACATAATACTAGCTTTCCGCCTGCGGCTTCGCCCGCGTTTTCAAAGAAAAACCCGCATAGTTCCCGTTCCCGTGGGCTTTCCGGGATAAAACCTAGCCTATGTTACTCGTGGAAGTCGTGGATAATGTAGCTTTCGAATGGTGAAAGAATTTTTAAAATCGGTCCAATAGTTTATGAGCCTATTCATTACAATCAAACAAACAAACAAACAAAGTTTTCCTCTTTATAATATTAGTGTAGATGAGTTAAGTATAAACTATAAAGTAAGCAAGGTACCGAAAACCCCACATCTTCTACTCATGACAAAGTATCTTTATGATTGACAATTGAATATATTGATTGACACTATGACGATCATTCGAAGTAATTTAAATATTTTTTATCTGTGTAACAAGTTAAATCATAGCTGTTACATTTTTGGCATTTTTACTGTTAAGGTTTCTTTTATTATTTTAAATGCAGAATAATGGCGGCGTTACTTTGTTAATTACAAAAGAACATTAAAAATGTAATATACAATTATCAGAGTTTCACCTGATATGGAATAATAAAAACTTTCTTTGAATTACGAACAGTATGCGCTCTCACGGGAATTCTTGCATTAGTTTTGATTAGTCTTTGTTCTATGGTGGCCATTTTGCTGAGTTTTTTTTTTCGATTACATAATTCGCGTATAATTGCATGTTATAACATTTTTGTATGCAAAATAGTACATAACATGATCTAAGAGATAATTTTTAGGGTTCCGTTCCGAAAGGGTAAAACGGAACCCTATTACTGTGTTGTCGATGCCTATTACTGAGACTTCGTTGTCTGACTGTCTAGGTCTGTCTCCTGGCTGTATCTCATTAACCGTGATAGCTACAAAGCTGAAATTTTCACAAATTATGTATTTCCGAATTCCGATGCCGCTATACAACAAATAGGTACTAAAAATGAAAATTAAATATTAGGAGGGGTCCCCATAGTACGGAACCCTGCGTAAGTGAGTCCGACTCGCGCTTGGCCGGTTTTTTTTCTCATCTGATTGTTAGTTTCAAACAACGACGTCATAAGTTTCAAACCTATTTTGCTTTTATAAATTGGATGCCGGTTATTTTGATCAAACATAAGTCAGAAAATTGTATCGCTGCTGTTTCTCATAAGAAAACGGACTAATAATATAACTACAAACTGAATTCATATCGTAATAACGCATAGATACATATGGATCTTTGCCTCTATGGATATTTTTTTCAATAAAAATACAAAAAATACATAACCACACGGGATTTTGAATGAAGTAGGTGCTTAATACACATATTATACATTATATCCTATACTAGCGACCCGCCCCGGCTTCGCACGGGTGCAATGCTGATACTAAATACACTTCAGAAAAACTGTAAACGTTGCATTGTATATAAAAACATCGCGGCCCGCTCCGGCTTCGCACGGGTATAAAATATATAGCCGGGCGGCCGGCCGGTACCGCCGCAAACGCTACGTCCTGCAATTTTTAAATCTGTAATATCTTCGAAAATATTCTCTTAAATCATACGGTGTAAAGGGCCATATAGATATATATTAAATGAACAATGTATTTAAGGTATTTAATTGGTTAAGGATTAATGCTGTATTGGTTAAAATCGCTTCGAAAATTAGCCATTATTTGTCGTAAAAAGTAAATGACAAAAAAAAGTTATTGTGGGTTATCCATAAGAGATAGACATATACCATCGTGGACTTTTCTGGAGACCTTTTCAATGTGTATAATACTTAGTACATTATTTTGATAAAACTCGTTCAGCCTGCGTTTGCAATGTAAGCGGAAAAAATGTAATTTTTTACGACATCACATCACATATTTAATGGATGTTATTATACATATAAACCTTCCTCTTGAATCACTCTATCTATTAAAAAAAACCGCATCAAAATCCGTTGCGTAGTTTCAAAGATTTAAGCGTACAAAGGGACATAGGGATATAGGGACATAGGGACAGGGAAAGCGACTTTGTTTTATACTACCTATGTAGTGATGTATCCGCTGATTTATACTCCGAGAGCTGACTGGAGAAACTATAAACACGCCTAACACCGGTTTCCGATCACTAAGTTATGTCAACAGCTGGCACCTCGTTTGTTTTAACTTCGCACTATCCTTACTATTAAAATAATATATAATATGTGAAAGTGTGTTTGTTTGTCTTTTCATCGCGTCGCAATGGAGCGGTTATAAGATATGATTTTTGTGTTAGGAAATAGGAGGCTAGAGAATGACATGGGCTTATTTTTACCGTATTGGAAAATGAAATGAAATATTGGAAAATTAAAACTATACAGTCGAAGTCGCGGCAAAAATCAAACATAGCTAAGGCATAGCTATACAAATAGCATAACAATAAAGCTACATCCTGCCAAGTATTATCAAAATCCGTTCAGTGGTTTTCCCGTAAACGGGTAACAAACATACATTAGTAGGATAAGATAACATGAAAAAGTATTATCATTTCATTCCTATTATAATTAATATAATATCTCGTTATTTTGAAAGCGATGTATTCATTACTCATTAGTCGGTAGGTATTATTTATCAGTCTGGCCTGTGACCTTACTCGCAGATAAACATAAAGAGCATATATGCTCTTTATGAATAATATTATAATGAATAAATCGCATTTGTATTCCTGTTACATAGTTACTCGCAAAAATAGAAAACAATTCGGTATATGAATTAATCATATTAGGTAGATATATATTTTTATGAGTAATTTAAAATTTTCATAAGGTTCATATAAAAAGTTTAAATCTATATCTATAACGTGCTAATCTAAAGAACTACTGGTACGATTTGAAAAATTCTTTCAGTGTTAGATAGCCCATTTATCGAGGAAGGCTATAGGCTATATATCATCACGCTAAGACCAACAGGAACGGAGCAATGCGAGTAAAACCGCGCGGAACAGCTAGTAGTTTATAATTAACTATGTTGTTAAATTTTACTTAGTAGGTACCAATATATAAACGTATAGTACAGAATGTCATGGCCAAAGAACCCTTTTCTAACCTTAATCTAAAGGACCTTTAAAATTACGCCCTTATAACATAAGAAATACAATATCATGTTTTTATTGCAAGATGTATAAGTTTACATCTTAATAAATACCTATGTATGTAAATCTAATCTTTGTGCTGTCAACCGATTATATATGTCAAAGTTGAAGCATTTTTATATGCTCTTATTAGCTTGAACTGTGTTTGTATGTTTACCGACATGATTATATGTAACAGTACAGTAACAGACTTGTTTAGATTCGATTTTGACCCACTTTAAACGGTATTTTATTCAAACTTTGTGCACTTATCAAGGATCTGTGACCATACAAAAATTTCAGGAGTTTAAGTGTGTTTATTTATATTTATATAATATATAGATAGATATATAATAATTAATTAACTATATTAATAATTACTATATCCATCTATATACCTATATGTATACAAATTTAAAGCGTCGCGTCAGTCACTGTGTACAACAAACGACACTTATTTGGAGATTCTACTTCGTCTTCTACTAGTCAACAACGCTTGCCGGTATAGGTATATCAGATATAGGTATTAGTTACCATTTTTATTTTTTATCATTACCATTTTATATAAAAAGGTTTAAAGACATTCTCAATAAGATATGAAGTCACTCACTTACATGAGAAACTTAATTATGTATAAACATAGGTATGAACAGAAAATATCATTCGTTAGATAAAGGTTTAGGGTAGGTTATTTACAAAATAGAGAGGCCTATCTACATAATTATGAACGTTTGAGAATATTCTTAGTTCAGAATTCAGATAGCTAGCTGTTATTATTCAGATTAGGAAATAACAAAACCATTTTTTTATCCATATATTTATTAAATATCAAATTGTTTTCTTATAGTATAGATTACAAAATATGATAAAAATAATAAAAAAATATCGATAAATCTAGTTAAATAGTAGTTTTGTCACTGAAATGCCAAAATATATTTTCGAGGTATCGTGTAAAATATAAAAAAAATAGGAACTATTAAACTATGGCACGTAAAACTAAAAATACTTAATCTAGTTTTATTTTATAAGATATAAAAACGATTTTTTAAGTAAAATTCATAATTAAGTAAGTATACATTTAAGGCACACCAACGACCTAAGACACTTTATTTTATTATAAAATCTTATAGTAGGTAACAATATAAGTATTAACTTATATAATAAACTAAGTACCTAATAATAAAATATAATGAATTATACGAGAACATATTATGTGAGGAGAGATTCAGTCATATTTTAAAATACTGCTATTTCATTTGAGGTAAATATAAATAATATAATATGTATTCTAAACATATATCTTAAAACTAACAGTTAAATACATTATAAATGCAAGAAGCTCTGTTGAGGTAGAAGTTTAATATAATACATAATATTTTTGGGGTTCTTTTACATGCTAAGTCCTCTTATGTATTTGGGGCTCTAATTGACTAAATAAGTTTTGTCCCATTGTACGATAATTTTGTAAATTTAATTGTATTGATACAGGTGGAATTTCGTCGTGGTTAGAATGTTCATTTACAACAGGTGAAATACTGAACGAATTAACTATTCTGATGTTATTATTTTCTCTGGCATTACATTGAACTTCTGTATTTGGGGATGTAATTGACTAAATAAGTTTTGTGCCATTGTACGATAATTTTGTAAATTTAATTGTATTGATGGAGGTGGAATTTCGTCGTGGTTAGAATGTTCATTTACAACAGGTAAAATACTGAACGAATTAACTCTTCTGATATTATTATTTTCTCCGGCATTACCTTGAACTTCTTTTTGATTTACGTTACAATGGTTTTGCACATGCACACGACTTTGTTCATGAACATCTTTCCTTTGATTGCTATGTCTGTTCTCGCTAAGTGGTTGTCCATTTACTCTCAATCTAGGAGAATATGTTTTATCTATCAAGGGTGGGGGAAACGTTGGTCTTTTATTTGTGTTTGTTACCTGTCCCGCATGTTTGGTGGGTTGAGCTCTCGCGTCAGTCTGTACTCGTTTCGCGTCGTATGTTTGGTGTTCTACTCCTGAACTTTTTCTTTTATTGTTGCTTTCCAATCGAGGTATAGTAGTGTCATACATTTGGAACTGTGTGAACTGTTTACTAGTGTCTCTTTCTCGTTCTAGTGGCCTTGGACTTAAATAAGCCTGCGATTCACTTGCATTGCTTGGCAATGTACTATAAGATTTCATTTGTGTAGATCCTTTCTCACTGTTGCGATTATTTTCCACTCTTTGAACGGGAGGCGCGTGTGTGTTATATCGAATGCTTGGAACATGTTTATCGGTCTGTTGATTCGAATTATATTGCCCGTGCATGGGTAATTTATTTCCTTCGTTACGTCGAATTTGCTCTTCTGAGTTTCGGCTGATATTAATTCCTGCTTGTGATGTACTGCTTCTACTTATATATTGCGTTTGTTCTTTTGGTGTCGTATTTGAGGACATACTACTTTGATGTGGCTGGTTGTTGTTTGTATTAACAGGAATGGTCTTTGGTACTGTAGCACGGGAGGTAGATTGCGATTGCACTGGATTTGAATTCGAGGGTGTGGGCGTCTGTGGACTAATTGTGTCGGCACTCGGTTGCCTGTTTCCTGGTGTTTCACTACATCTTTCCCCATTATTCATACCATTTTCTGGGTTTTGTCTCGAATTGAATTCCGTTGGAGTGGATGTAGTTGAAGCAGATGCAGTGTGTGATTTATTTTTTCTCTTGTTTTGAATGTCCCTCTCTGATATTTTATTTGAATCATTCTCAGTTTGTGCGTATGAACTATTTCTGTTGTTGGTTTTCTTTGTCACTATGTTAGTTGCACAAGACCCTGTTTGAGATTCCGAATTAGATGTCTTATTAGTTTGAACTTGCTGAGATACATTCGAGTCATTTTCAGTTTGTGTGTATGAACTATTTCTGTTGTTGGTTTTCTTTGTCACTATGTTAGTTGCACAAGACCCTGTTTGAGATTCCGAATTAGATGTCTTATTAGTTTGAACTTGCTGAGATACATTCGAGTCATTTTCAGTTTGTGTGTATGAACTATTTCTGTTGTTGGTTTTCTCTGTCACTATGTTAGTTGCACAAGACTCTGTTTGAGATTCCGCATTAGATGTCTTATTAGTTTGAACTTGCTGAGATACATTCGAGTCATTTTCAGTTTGTGTGTATGAACTATTTCTGTTGTTGGTTTTCTCTGTCATTTGACGGCTACTTGGGTTCTTTCGCATCTGCGAATTATTTTCTTCGTTAATTTGGCTTTGTACTCTTATCCCTTGATTAAAAACAGGATGTGTACACGGTCCCGGAATAAAAAACCCAGAAGAAAAATGATTAAAGTATTGACAATATTGAGGTGGGATCTGGGCTAGATTATTGTGATTGCATGGTTCTATTATTGTAGGAACAATATGTACACTGATATTTGGATAAGTATTAACATCAATACCATTTATATAGATTTTAAATCCTTCAGTCACTCTGGGTTTGTAAAAACAATTTTGATTATTCCAAGGATTTGAAAAAACTCCAGGATATTCTTTACAAAAATATGCTTGTCCATTGGTTCGTTGATTCTGTGTGTTATTGGATGTTGAGTATCCTTCATTAAAATTTGTTTGTGTGTTTGTTTTCTTCGGATCATCTTCACCACCAATTAATTGCTGATACTTCTTTGTTAATTCAACATTTTTATAAATTTTTTCCTTCGTTATATTATTTTTTTTGGTTTGAGCTTTCATCGTTGTACCCAGTTTCTTTGTATCTGGTGAAAAATAGAAATTCTCAATTACTTTAAATATCAAAGATTTATCTCAATCAATTTATTGAAAATAGGCTTTTAATGAACCCTTTCTGTTATATAAAATCTTACTATAATATGGCAAGATAATTTTACTATATTTGTCATCAATGCATACGTTACAACAAAATATAGCGTCGTATACCTTTAACTTTTGATGCATATTTAATCTTCTTGGCTGTTTCGCGCTTGTTTCTCTTGGCGATATCTTTTTCAGCCGCTTCATAAGATTCTGGAATGATTTAAATAATTAATTTTAATCGTAATTTACCTGCTTATATAATATACTAGCGACCCGCCCCGGCTTCGCACGGGTGCAATGCTGATACTAAATACACTACAGAAAAATTGTGAACGTTGTATAGGTATAAAAATATAGCGGCCCGCTCCGGCCTCCGGCATCGCACGGGTATAAAATACATAGCCGGGCGGCCGCAAACGCTACGTCCTGCAATTTTTAAATCTGTAATATCTTCGAAAATATTCACTTAAATCATACGGTGTAAAGGGCCATATAGATCTATATTAAATGAACAATGTATCCATGGTATTTAATTGGTTAAGGATTAATGCTGTATTGGTTAAAATCGCTTCGAAAATTAGCTATTATTTGTCGTAAAAAGTAAATGACAAAAAAAAGTTATTGTGGGTTATCCATAAGAGATAGACATATACCATCGCGGACTTTTCTGTAGACCTTTTCAATGTGTATAATACTTAGTACATTATTTTGATAAAACTCGTAGGGTTCAGCCTGCGTTTGCAATGTAAGCGGAATAAATGTAATTTTTTACGACATCACATTAGAAACCTCAAAAATAACAGTACTTCTCCACTACTTAATGGATCTTATTATACATATAAACCTTCCTCTTGAATCACTCTATCTATTAAAAAAAACCGCATCAAAATCCGTTGCGTAGTTTCAAAGATTTAAGCGTACAAAGGGACATAGGGACATAGGGACATAGGGACAGGGAAAGCGACTTTGTTTTATACTATGTAGTGAATAGTGAATATTCAAATGTCTATTATTTTAACTTCTGTTGTTAATAATCGTTAAAGTTTATAATTATTTACATTTTGTGCTTGCTTTAGAGTTAATGCGTGACAAAATAAATATCATTTCAGCCTTTCTGTATTAAATAAAGCATTACACGTATATTCTCATTATTAAAAAAAAAGTGTTGAAAATAAATGCGTATTGCAAATCGAAATAAGAATAAAATGTATAGCGTATAGATGGTATTCCGTGACCTAGGTGTTTTGTCCCAGACTAATCCATTACGTTAATTGAATGGATTGTCAACAAAGTGTCACTACCAGAGGACATACTATAGTACTATACATACAAGTGTAACAATAACATATGTACCTATACAAAAAAGCAAGTGATAGTCGCAGAGATCCAAATAAATTAATTTTAAAAGATAATCCTCGACTAAAAAAATATAATAAAAATTGTCTCTGTATGAGTGTAATAAATAATCATATATAATAAGGTAACAACTAAATTAAAAAACTTAGAATCTAAATTATTTTTTAAAAAACTTAACGAATGGCTTCAACAGAAATGTTTTTATAGTGTTAAGGAATTCTTGGACTCATGAATGGGATTGTATATTTGTGACTCGATTTTATAATGTATGTTATAATAAATTTAGAAAATTTATTGTTTAATGAATAATGTGAATGAATGACAAATGAATTGGACACTTTGATTAAGTATACATATGTAATAAAATAATTTGCACGCTGTTAAATAACGGCTAAACATGCTGTAATATTACATAATTATATTATAAGTTATAACACCCTAAAATATCATGTTTCAATGCAAATAAAGGATTTATTTATTTATTTAATAAAAAATAATTATTTGAATGTTTATTGCTGTCGTAAAAAATATAGTGTTGATAAGAAAATGAGAGCGCAAAGCTTGTTGAAAAAAAATTATTATTTTTAACGTAATTTAAACGGGCTATTTGTAGCTCTAATATCTATTCGTCTGCTGCTGTCTGGGTTTTCCCGGCGAACAAAACAATTGATAGTCATACAGGAAATCATTAATAGGAATTACTAAATAATAAGTTATTATTTTAAAATTACTATTAAAAAGGTATTTCTTAGCATCATGATATGAATATAATCTTTATCGATATTATGTAAGTGTGTTATTATATCTTCCTTAGAATGTTGACAATATAATATATTGGTTACTTGATCCAAGTGTTGTTGTTTGAACAAACTCCTTGTTATTCTTAGAAATATCATAAGCGATAAGAAGCTTGTTCAGAAAATTGTTTTGTAAGATCTTATTTCATAAGATAAGTGAGAATAATAAAAAAATGATAAATAAACAAATAAAAAATCTTTAAAAAAAAGTAAAACGTTAACGGTTAACTTTGATCTTTAAATTGTACTCATGCTTGCGATAATGTATACATATAATATGTTAGCAAATTAATAATTTTAATTATTGTTTACTGCATATGACTGATTATATTTAAAGAATGTAATTTTCAGTGCAAACTTTGCTGATATATGAATAGTATTTTGTTTTTTAATTTTAAGAAATACTGTATTATTTGTTTCCCAAAGTTAAATAAATGAATAGGAACTTATAATTTTAATAAATTGAGTTGTTTTGCATCTAAATAAACCAATAATATAAAACGATTTACTATAATATTACCCAATAAAATAATTATGATGTAATCAGTCTCCAAACTCAACTCATCAAATTATTGTAATGCCACTGATACTTTGATATGTGTACCGACTAAGTTCGAAATAAATCTGTCTGTCAAGTGTCAGTCTGTTATATACAATATTCAAGTTTACAAAAGCATGTGAGTACACTAACCTGCAACAAACAATTCCACTACTTCATACGTTCCCCAATCTTTACCAGGCTTTTCTTGTTTCAGCACTCGGATTTCCGTCTGATAAGCATCTTCTATTGGATACTTTATGTGTGTCAATTTAATCTCTTTCCAATTTCCCCATTTGCGAGGAACACAGACCGTCTGGTTAATATCATCGTGAGGCAGTTCTAAGAAGTGAACTACGCTAAAAAGCTTATCACTTATTTTGAACGCCTGAAATTGTGAAAATTAATATTTAGCCTTTTGATTATAATTTGAAACGAACAATTTCATTGGAAAAGTAGTAGTGAATATGGTATTTACGATCAATCAATTTGCAGATATTAAGAATAGGTTGAACAAGGAAAATGCATTTCTATAAATGTTATTTATTCTATCAGCGCATTATTTATTTATGTTTACTAATATAAACAAAATAACAGAGATAATATAATATATTCTATATTCACAAATAACTATTATTAAACATTAGCTGCGGCGCTACATGAAATAATTTAATGCATATCTATTTATGTTTATAAAAAACAAAAGCTGACAAGGAAATTGTTACTTATCTTTTCAGTAAAAAAATAAAATGCTATTTGAAGCAAAACACGATTCAACCGTGAAAATAATAGTGATAAACAACATTTCAGACAATTGCGTCATACTTATAAATATTTAGAACAACATACCTCATTCTTGTCCATAGCTGCTAAATTCTATCCTCTATTTCTGGTCGTGGTATTTGTGGTCACAAACACTAATAAAAACTTTTGACACCTTTAGGCACTTTTGAAACCGAATTTTAATAATTATTTTGTGTATCCCAATGTGAGTACCGGCGTTCCCGACGGCCGGAGGATCAATGGTACGGCGGTCGGCGCTAGACATTGGCCGCTTATGTACTATTTTAATTATATTAAAATCATTGACGTAATTACATCCTTATCAATGACACATGAACTCTGCCGGCATCCGCTGTTATTTTAAAATTTAAGCTTATCTCCCAATTTTTTCTGAATTGGCAGTTGGCTCATCCTCGGCCTCGGCAGAGATAACAGCGGATGTCGCTGTTATCTCTTCGAATCAGGATGTTTCTTGAATTGGCTGATCCTCTGTCGACATCCGCTGTGTTATATCAAAATTTAAGCTTATCTCCCGTTTTTCCTTGAATTGGCTCATCGTCATCGCCAAATTTAACTGTTTTTTTTGTGTGTGTTTTATTTTCGCGTGACAACAGGCCTTTGTAAATTCAATCAATCTGTGACTCAATGTAGTTGCGCGTTGTAAATACCTATCGCTTATTGGCACCGTCTTTCCATCAACATGGAGACGTTCAAAAAGAGTACATTTAAGTACAAAAAAACCGGCAGGCTAAGGCTTTTATAAATAAATCCCTATGATATAAAGGCAAGAGTGCCTTTTGAGGACAGCTACGCATCTACCTCCCAGTGGAGTGGATTCTTACGGGCGGCATGAATCGTTAAACAACTTACAGGCGACGGGCCTGCTCGATTTCTCTCCTGTAGCGTGTGTGCTGCGCACACGTGTCAGAAGTGAAACTTTATTATTTAAAACTTTATTAGAAACTTTATTATTTTATTATTTGAACCGATTTACGTGATTTTTGTTTGATGCGGAATGGTTTCGAATTGCTCCCATAAAAATTATATTCAGATAGGCCCAGTAGTTTTTATTTTATGAGTACATATTTTTGTCTGATCTCGATGACTTAATTGAAATGAAGCAAGTAACTTTGATTCACTTCCCGATAACCAATTGAGCTGAAATTTTGTATACGTATGTAAATTGGATAGCGATGAAACATTATCATGACATAGAGCTGATTTGATGATGGAATCGGAAGGTGGCCATAGGAACTCAGTAATATATTGACTCAACTTTTTCGAGTTTGGGCTCGTTTGATTCGTGTTGAAAAATACACTCAAAAGTATTACCTAAATAAAAACAACTACGATAAAAACAACCGACTTCAAAAATGTAAAAGTAAAAAAAAAAGATTTGATATTATTAATTATTACATATTATTTAGATGTGGTTTGAAGTCAGTGCACAAGCAGGTCGGTGGTCAAGCACTAAGCACTTAGTATCAACTATTAAGCCCGTGCACCGACATTATACCGTTTTTATAAAAAGCATATCTAAATAATATACTTGTAATTAATAATATAAAATCTTTTTTATTTTTTACTTTTCAGTTTTTGCCGGTTGATTTAACGTAGTTATTTTTATAAGGTGGCCATTTTGCTGAGAGTTTTTTTCAATTATGTACATAATTCGCATAATTACATGTTATAACATTTTTTTATCAAAATAGTACATAACATGATGTAAAGAGATAATTTTTAGGGTTCCGTTCCGAAAGGGAAACGGGACCCTATTACTGAGACTTCGTTGTCTGACTGTCTAGGTCTGTATCAAACATAAGTCGGAAAATTGTATCGCTGCTGTTTCCCATAAGAAAACGGACTAATAGAATACAAACTGAATTCATATTATAATAACGCATATGCCTCTATGAATTTTTTTTTCAATAAAAATACATAACCACTCAAGGTTTTGAATGAAGTACTACATATTATGCATTATACTATATCAGTTGATTTATACTCCGAGAGCTGACTGCAGAAACTATAAACACGCCTTACACCGGTTTCCGATCACTAAGTTATGTCAACAGCTGGCACCTCGTTTGTTTTAACTTTGCACTATCCTTATATTACTATTAAAATAATATACACGTGAAAGTGTGTTTGTTTGTCTTTTCATTGCGTTGCAATGGAGCGGTTACAAGATACGATTTTTGTGTTTGGAAATAGCGAGGCTAGAGAATGACATGGGCTTATTTTTACCGTATTGAAAAATCTCATTCCAATAGGAATTGCCGGAAAAATCAAGAATTTGTATAGCATAACATTAAAGCTACATCACTGCCAAGTATTATCAAAATCCGTTCGTTGGTTTTCCCCATTTCTGTGATCTGTGCAGGTAACAAACATACATTAGAAAGAATTATCTTTCCATTCCTATTATAAATATCTCTCGTTATTTTGAAAGCGATGTATTCACTATTCAGTACTCGGTAGTCGATAGGTAATTAGGTATATTATTTATCAGTCTGACCCGTGACCTTACTCGCAGTAATGTGCAAAATCCGTTCGGTGGTTTTCCCGTAAACGGGTAACAAACATTAGTAGGATAAGATAATATTATGTAAAGTCGCATAGTCGGTAGGTATATTATTTATCAGTCTGGCTCGTGACCTTATTCGCAGTAATGTGCTCTTTATGAATAATATCTATACATATAATAAATCTGTAGAAGGGTCAATTCTGTACATTGAAAATATTGAAAAAATAGTTTGGAAAATCCAAAAGTGCACGCCTCGTAATTTTTTTTTTAATAATTATTTATTAATTATTATTTTTGTTTATTTAATAACAATTAAACCACATCGAATCAGACCCTGAAAAATGAAAGGGTTCTATTCCTGAGCATACTCAAGCGTAAGAGAAAAAAAAAGACTCGATTAGTAAAGTATTTCGGTCGCTATCGTGTTAACAAGAAAATCCTCCGCACATACAGACACACGGACGTCCAAGACAGAACTTTTAAAGAAATTTACCATCACCCACTACATAGTATAAAACAAAGTCGCTTTCTCTGTCCCTAAGTCCCTATGTATGCTTAAATCTTTTAAACTACGCAACGGATTTTGATGCGGTTTTTTTTTAATAGAACGAGTGATTCAAGAGGAAGGTTTTAGTATATAATTTATTAGGTTTTAGACAAAGCGGGCGAAGCCGCGGGCGATAAGCTAGTTTTATATAAAAAGGTTTAAGGTTTAAAGACATTCTCATTAAAACATGAATTCACTTAGGTACGTACATGGGAAACTTAATTATAAACATAGGTATGAACAGAAAATATCATTCGTTAGGTAAAGGTTTAGCGTAGGTTATTTACAAAATACTCTCTATTTTGTAAATCCCTACATAATTATGAACGTTTGAGAATATTCTTAGTTCAGAATTCAGATAGCTAGCTGTTATTATTCAGATTAGGAAATAACAAAACCATTTTTTTATCCATATATTTATTAAATATCAAATTGTTTTCTTATACTATAGATTACAAATAAAAAATAGGAACTATTAAACTATGGCACGTAAAACTAAAAATACTAAATCTAGTTTTATTTTATAAGATATAAAAACGATTTTTTAAGTAAAATTCATAATTAAGTAAGTATACATTTAAGGCACACCAACGATCTAAGACACTTTTTTTTATTATAAAATCTTATAGTAGGTAACAATATAAGTATTAACTTATAATATAATAAACTAAGTACCTAATAATAAAATATAATGAATTATACGAGAACATTCGTGAGGTTCAGTCATATTTTTTAAAATACTGCTATTTCATTTGAGGTAAATATAAATAATATAATATGTATTCTAAACATATATCTTAAAACTAACGGTTAAATACATTATAAATGCAAGAAATTCTGTTGAGGTAGAAATTTAATATAATACATAATATTTTTGGGGTTCTTTTACATGCGTTAATTAAGTCCTCTTATTTATTTGGGGCTCTAATTGACTAAATAAGTTCTGTCCCATTGTACGATAATTTTGTAAATTTAATTGGATTGATGCAGGTGGAATTTCGTCGTGGTTAAAATGTTCATTTACAACAGGTGAAATACTGAACGAATTAACTATTCTGATATTTTTACTTTGTTCATTTAACATCTTTCCTTTGATTGCTAAGTGGTTGTCCATTTACTTGCAATCTAGGTGAAGATGGCATTTCTATCAAGGGTGGGGGAAACATTGGTCTTGCATTGGTGTATGTTACCTGTCCCGCATGTTTGGTGGGTTGAGCTCTCGCGTCAGTCTGTACTCGTTTCGCGTCGCATGTTTGCTGTTCTACTCCCGAACTTTTTCTTTTATTGTTGCTTCCTAATTGACGTATAGTAGTGTCATACATTTGGAACTGTGGATTTCAAGTGTCTCTTTCTCGTTCTACTGGCCTTGGACTTAAATAAGCCACTTGCATTGCTTGGCAATGTACTATAAGATTTCATTTGTGTAGATCCTTTCTCACTATTGCGATTATTTTCCACTCTATGAACGGGAGGCGCGTGTGTGTTATATCGACTGCTTGGAACATGTTTATCGGTCTGTTGATTCGAATTATATTGCCCGTGCATGGGTAATTTATTTCCTTCGTTACGTCGAATTTGCTCTTCTGAGTTTCGGCTGATATTAATTCCTGCTTGTGATGTACT
Organism: Colias eurytheme; assembly: GCF_061535395.1. Taxonomy (NCBI): domain Eukaryota; kingdom Metazoa; phylum Arthropoda; class Insecta; order Lepidoptera; family Pieridae; genus Colias; species Colias eurytheme. The sequence continues at coordinate 1,593,012 of NC_142987.1, read as the reverse complement.
GCTTCTACTTATATGTTGCGTTTGTTCTTTTGGTGTCGTATTTGAGTACATTCTCCTTTGATGTGGCAGCTTGTTTTTTTTATTATCAGGAATGGTCTTTCGTACTGTAGGACGGGAGGTAGATTGCGATTGCAGTGGATTTGAATTCAAGGGTGTGGGCGTCTGTGAACTAATTTTGTCGTTACTCGGTTGCCTGTTTACTGGTGTTTCACTACGTCTTTCCCCATTAATCATACCCTCTTTTGTTTTTTGTCTCGAATTGAATTTATTATATTATTTACATTTTTTCTCTTGTTTTGAATGTCCCTCTCTGATATTTGATTAGAATCATTCTCAGTTTGTGTGTATGAACTATTTCTGTTGTTGGTTTTCTCTGTCACTATGTTAGTTGCACAAGACTCTGTTTGAGATTCCGCATTAGATGTCTTATTAGTTTGAACTTGCTGAGATACATTCGAGTCATTTTCAGTTTGTGTGTATGAACTATTTCTGTTGTTGGTTTTCTCTGTCATTTGACCGCTACTTGGCTCCTTTCGCATCTGCGAATTATTTTCTTCGTTAATTTGGCTTTGTACTCTTATCCCTTGATTAAAAACAGGATGTGTACACGGTCCCGGAATAAAAAACCCAGAAGAAAAATGATTAAATTTTTGACAATATTGAGGTGGGATCTGGGCTAGATTGTTGTGATTACATGGTTCTATTATTGTAGGAACAATATGTACACTGGTATGTGGATAAGCATTAACGGGTTTGTAAAAACAATTTTGATTATGCCAAGGATTTGAGCAAACTCCAGGATATTCTTTACAACAATATGCTTGTCCATTGGTTCGTTGATTCTGTGTGTTATTGGATGTTGAGTATCCTTCATTAAAATTTGTTTGTGTGTTTGTTTTCTTCGGATCATCTTCATCACCAATTAATTGCTGATACTTCTTTGTTAATTCAACATTTTTATAAATTTTTTCCTTCGTTATATTATTTTTTTTGGTTTGAGCTTTCATCGTTGTACCCAGTTTCTTTGTATCTGGTGGAAAATAGAAATTCTCAATAACTTTTAATAAACGATTTATCTCAATCTATTTATTGAAAATAGGCTTTTAATGAACCCTTTCTGTAATATGAAATCATACTATACTATGGCAAGATAATTTTACTATTTTTGTCATCAATGCATACGTTACAAAATATTATAGCGTCGTATCTTTACCTTTAACTTTTGATGCATATTTCTTCTTCTTGGCTATTTGGCGCTTGTTTCTCTTGGCGATATAAGTTTCAGCCCTTTCATAAGATTCTGGAATGATTTAAATAATTAATTTCAATCGTAATTTACCTGATAATAATTCATATGTCTATTATTTTAACTTCTGTTGTTAATAATCGTTAAAGTTTATAATTATTTACATTTTGTGCTTGCTTTAGCGTAAATGCGTAACAAATAATAAATATCATTTCAGACTTTCTGTATTAAATAAAGCATTACACGTTTATTCTCATGTTGAAAATAAATGAGCATTACAAATCGAAATAAGAATAAAATGTATAGCGTGTAAATGGTATTCCGTGACCTAGGTATTTTGTCCCAGACTACCATTACGTTAATTCAGGATTGTCATAGTGTCACTACCAGAGGACATACATACATATAAGTGAGACAATAAAATATAATCATTTAAATGTTTATTGCAGTCTGTCGTAAAAAATATAGTGTTGATAAGAAAATGAGGGCGGACAGCTTGTTGAAAAAAATGTACCTATTATTTTTAACGTAATTTAAACGGGCTATTTGTAGCTCTAAAATAAATTCGTTTGCTGCTGTCTGGGTTTTCCCAACGAACAAAATAATTGATAGTTATACAGGAAGTCATACAGGAATTCCTAAATAAGAAGTTATTATTTATATTACTATTAAAAAGTTATTTCTTAGCAACATAATATGAATATAATCTTTATCGATATTATGTTAGTGTGACATTATATCTTCGTTAGAATGTTGACAATATAATATATTAGTTACTTGATCCAAGAGTTGTTGTGTGAACAAACTCCTTGTTATTCTTAGAAATATCATAAGCGATAAGAAGTTTATTCAGAAAATTGTCAAATAAATAATCTTTAAAAAAAAGTAAAACGTTAACGGTTAACTATGATCTTTAAATTGTACTCATGCTTGCGATATGTACATGTGTGTTAGAAAATTTAAATTAATAATTTAAATGTAAAATGTAATTATTGTTTACTGCATATGACTGATAATAATTTTATTAATATTAATAATTTTCAGTGCAAACTTTGCTGATATATGAATAGTATTTTGTTTTTTAATTTTAAGAAATATGTATTGTTTGTTTTCCAAAGTTAAATAAATGAATAGAAACGTATAATTTTAATAAATTGAGTTGTTTTGCATCTCAATAAACCAATAATATAAAACGATTTACTAAAATATTACCCAATAAAATAATTATGATGTAATCAGTCTCCAAACTCAACTCATCAAATTATTGTAATGCCACTGATACTTTGATATGTGTACCAACTAAGTTCGAAATAAATCTGTCTGTCAAGTGTCAGTCTGTTATATACAATATTCAAGTTTACAAAAGCATGTGAGTACACTAACCTGCAACAAACAATTCCACTACTTCATACGTTCCCCAATCTTTACCAGGCTTTTCTTGTTTCAGCACTCGGATTTCCGTCTGATAAGCATCTTCTATTGGATACTTTATGTGTGTCAATTTAATCTCTTTCCAATTTCCCCATTTGCGAGGAACACAGACCGTCTGGTTAATATCATCGTGAGGCAGTTCTAAGAAGTGAACTACGCTAAAAAGCTTATCACTTATTTTGAACGCCTGAAATTGTGAAAATTAATATTTAGCCTTTTGATTATAATTTGAAACGAACAATTTCATTGGAAAAGTAGTAGTGAATATGGTATTTACGATCAATCAATTTGCAGATATTAAGAATAGGTTGAACAAGGAAAATGCATTTCTATAAATGTTATTTATTCTATCAGCGCATTATTTATTTGTTTATGTTTACTAATAGTCCGGGATACATCGCCCATTTTTGCAAGTGATTACTATCAAGCTAATTTTTCGTGAGTAGCTTTATTTTGATGAGATGCCCAATAATTTCATGTATGAAACTCTCGATTGTGGTAGGTACCAGAGGAAACAAGGATAAAATATTTTGATTTGATGGTTCTCAAATATTAATTACTATCTGAATGTTTTTTTTTGTTCAATCTCAAGATAATTATCTAAATTATTCGAAAAAATATTTGTCCTACAAAATCTATAGTTTGATCAAAGAGTCCCCCTTTCCAATGTGTATCGATAACGAAGTCATCATAAATGATTAATAACAAGCTGATTTTTTTATTTTCACTTATTTAATACTTATATAATTCAACAGACATATAATTGTCCTACAATTTGCGTAATAAATATTTGAGAACCGTCAAATCAAAAATTTTTAGCCTTGTTACCTCTGTAAGCTACCACAATCGAGAGTTTCGTTCATGAAATTATTGGGCATCTCATCAAAATAAAGCTACTCACGAAAAATTAGCTTGATAGTAATCACTTGCAAAAATGGGCGATGTATCCCGGACTATAAACAAAATAACAGAGATAATATAATATATTCTATATTCACAAATAACTATTATTAAACATTAGCTGCGGCGCTACATAAAATAATTTAATGCATATCTATTTATGTTTATAAAAAACAAAAGCTGACAAGGAAATTGTTACTTATCTTTTCAGTAACAAAATAAAATTATATTTGAAATTTTGAAGCAAAACACGATTCATCCGTGAAAATAATAGTGATAAACAACATTTCAGACAATTGCGTCATACTTATAAATATTTAGAACAACATACCTCATTCTTGTCCATAGCTGCTAAATTCTATCCTCTATTTCTGGTCGTGGTATTTGTGGTCACAAACACTAATAAAAACTTTTGATACCTATAGGCACTTTTGAAACCGAATTTTAATTATTATTTTGTGTATCCCAATGTGAGTACCGGCGTTCCCGACGGCCGGAGGATCAATGGTACGGCGGTCGGCGCTAGACATTGGCCGCTTATGTACTATTTTAATTATATTAAAATCATTGACGTAATTACATCCTTATCAATGACACATGAACTCTGCCGGCATCCGCTGTTATTTTAAAATTTAAGCTTATCTCCCAATTTTTTCTGAATTGGCAGTTGGCTCATCTTCGGCCTCGGCAGAGATAACAGCGGATGTCGCTGTTATCTCTTCGAATCAGGATTTTTCTTGAATTGGCTGATCCTCTGTCGACATCCGCTGTGTTATATCAAAATTTAAGCTTATCTCCCGTTTTTCCTTGAATTGGCTCATCGTCATCGCCAAATTTAACTGTTGTTTTTGTGTGTGTTTAATTTTTGCGTGGCAACAGGCCTTTGTCAATTCAATCAATCTGTGACTCAATGTAGTTGCACGTATTAAATCCCTAACTATCCGCGCTTATTGGTGCCGTCTTTCCATCAACATGGAGACGTTCAAAAAGAGTACATTTAAGTACTAAAAAACCGGCAGGCTAAGGCTTCTATAAATTAATCCCTATGATATCCCTCTCTTTCCTTTTGAGTACAGCTACGCATCTACCTCCCAGTGGAGTGGATTCTTACGGGCGGCATGAATCGTTAAACGACAGGCGACGGGCCTGCTCGTTTTCTCTCCTGTAGCGTGTGTGCTGCGCACACGTGTCAGAAGTGAAACTTTATTATTTAAAACTTTATTAGAAACTTTATTATTTTATTATTTGAACCGATTTACGTGATTTTTGTTTGATGCGGAATGGTTTCGAATTGGTCCCATAAAAATTTTATTCAGATAGGCCCAGTAGTTATTATGAGTATTTTTGTCTGATCTCGATGACTTAATTGAAATGAAGCAAGTAACTTTGATTCACTTCCCGATAACTAATTGAGCTGAAATTTTGTATACGTATGTAAATTGGATAGCGATGAAACATTATCATGACATAGAGCTGATTTGATGATGGAATCGGAAGGTGCCCATAGGAACTCAGTAATATATTGACTCAACTTTATCGAGTTTGGGCTCGTTTGATTCGTGTTGAAAAATACACTCAAAAGTATTACCTAAATAAAAATAACTACGATAAAAACAACCGACTTCAAAAACGTAAAAGTAAAAAAAAAGATTTGATATTATTAATTATTACATATTATTTAGATGTGGTTTGAAGTCAGTGCACAAGCAGGTCGGTGGTCAAGCACTAAGCACTTAGTATCAACTATTAAGCCCGTGCACCGACATTATACCGTTTTTATAAAAAGCATATCTAAATAATATACTAGTAATTAATAATATAAAATCTTTTTTATTTTTTACTTTTCAGTTTTTGCCGGTTGATTTAACGTAGTTATTTTTATAAGGTGGCCATTTTGCTGAGAGTTTTTTTCAATTATGTACATAATTCGCATAATTACATGTTATAACATTTTTTTATGCAAAATAGTACATAACATGATGTAAAGAGATAATTTTTAGGGTTCCGTTCCGAAAGGGAAACGGGACCCTATTACTGAGACTTCGTTGTCTGACTGTCTAGGTCTGTATCAAACATAAGTCGGAAAATTGTATCGCTGCTGTTTCCCATAAGAAAACGGACTAATAGAATACAAACTGAATTCATATTATAATAACGCATATGCCTCTATGAATTTTTTTTTTCAATAAAAATACATAACCACTCAAGGTTTTGAATGAAGTACTACATATTATGCATTATACTACATATATAAGTTGATTTATACTCCGAGAGCTGACTGCAGAAACTATAAACACGCCTTACACCGGTTTCCGATCACTAAGTTATGTCAACAGCTGGCACCTCGTTTGTTTTAACTTTGCACTATCCTTATATTACTATTAAAATAATATACACGTGAAAGTGTGTTTGTTTGTCTTTTCATCGCGTTGCAATGGAGCGGTTATAAGATATGATTTTTGTGTTTGGAAATAGCGAGGCTAGAGAATGACATGGGCTTATTTTTACCGTATTGAAAAATATCATTCCAATAGGAATTGCCGGAAAAATCAAGAATTTATATAGCATAACATTAAAGCTACATCACTGCCAAGTATTATCAAAATCCGTTCGTTGGTTTTCCCCATTTCTGTGATCTGTGCAGGTAACAAACATACATTAGAAAGAATTATCTTTCCATTCCTATTATAAATATCTCTCGTTATTTTGAAAGCGATGTATTCACTATTCAGTACTCGGTAGTCGATAGGTAATTAGGTATATTATTTATCAGTCTGACCCGTGACCTTACTCGCAGTAATGTGCAAAATCCGTTCGGTGGTTTTCCCGTAAACGGGTAACAAACATTAGTAGGATAAGATAATATTATGTAAAGTCGCATAGTCGGTAGGTATATTATTTATCAGTCTGGCTCGTGACCTTATTCGCAGTAATGTGCTCTTTATGAATAATATCTATACATATAATAAATCTGTAGAAGGGTCAATTCTGTACATTGAAAATATTGAAAAAATAGTTTGGAAAATCCAAAAGTGCACGCCTCGTAATTTTTTTTTTAATAATTATTTATTAATTACTATTTTTGTTTATTTAATAACAATTAAACCACATCGAATCAGACCCTGAAAAATGAAAGGGTTCTATTCCTGAGCATACTCAAGCGTAAGAGAAAAAAAAAGACTCGATTAGTAAAGTATTTCGGTCGCTATCGTGTTAACAAGAAAATCCTCCGCACATACAGACACACGGACGTCCAAGACAGAACTTTTAAAGAAATTTACCATCACCCACTACATAGTATAAAACAAAGTCGCTTTCTCTGTCCCTAAGTCCCTATGTATGCTTAAATCTTTTAAACTACGCAACGGATTTTGATGCGGTTTTTTTTAATAGAACGAGTGATTCAAGAGGAAGGTTTTAGTATATAATTTATTAGGTTTTAGACAAAGCGGGCGAAGCCGCGGGCGATAAGCTAGTTTTATATAAAAAGGTTTAAGGTTTAAAGACATTCTCATTAAAACATGAAGTCACTTAGGTACGTACATGGGAAACTTAATTATAAACATAGGTATGAACAGAAAATATCATTCGTTAGGTAAAGGTTTAGCGTAGGTTATTTACAAAATACTCTCTATTTTGTAAATCCCTACATAATTATGAACGTTTGAGAATATTCTTAGTTCAGAATTCAGATAGCTAGCTGTTATTATTCAGATTAGGAAATAACAAAACCATTTTTTTAACCATACATTTATTAAATATCAAATTGTTTTCTTATAGTATAGATTACAAAATATGATAAAAATAATAAAAAAATATCGATACATCTAGTTAAATAGTAGTTTTGTCACTGAAATGCCAAAATATATTTTCGAGGTATCGTTTAAAATATAAAAAATACGAACTATTAAACTATGGCACGTAAAACTAAAAATACTAAATCTAGTTTTATTTTATAAGATATAAAAACGATTTTTTAAGTAAAATTCATAATTAAGTAGGTAAGTATACATTTAAGGCACACCAACGATCTAAGACACTTTTTTTATTATAAAATCTTATAGTAGGTAACAATATAAGTATTAACTTATATAATAAACTAAGTACCTAATAATAAAATATAATGAATTATACGAGAACATATTATGTGAGGAGAGATTCAGTCATATTTTAAAATACTGCTATTTCATTTGAGGTAAATATATATAAATAATATAATATGTATTCTAAACATATATCTTAAAACTAACGGTTAAATACATTATAAATGCAAGAAGCTCTGTTGAGGTAGAAGTTTAATATGTATAATACATATTTTTGGGGTTCTTTTACATGCGTTAATTAAGTCCTCTTATTTATTTGGGGCTCTAATTGACTAAATAAGTTCTGTCCCATTGTACGATAATTTTGTAAATTTAATTGGATTGATGGAGGTGGAATTTCGTCGTGGTTAAAATGTTCATTTACAACAGGTGAAATACTGAACGAATTAACTATTCTGATATTATTACTTTGTTCATTTAACATCTTTCCTTTGATTGCTAAGTGGTTGTCCATTTACTTGCAATCTAGGTGAAGATGGCATTTCTATCAAGGGTGGGGGAAACATTGGTCTTGCATTGGTGTTTGTTACCTGTCCCGCATGTTTGGTGGGTTGAGCTCTCGCGTCAGTCTGTACTCGTTTCGCGTCGCATGTTTGCTGTTCTACTCCCGAACTTTTTCTTTTATTGTTGCTTCCTAATTGACGTATAGTAGTGTCATACATTTGGAACTGTGGATTACAAGTGTCTCTTTCTCGTTCTACTGGCCTTGGACTTAAATAAGCCTGCGATTCACTTGCATTGCTTGGCAATGTACTATAAGATTTCATTTGTGTAGATCCTTTCTCACTATTGCGATTATTTTCCACTCTATGAACGGGAGGCGCGTGTGTGTTATATCGACTGCTTGGAACATGTTTATCGGTCTGTTGATTCGAATTATATTGCCCGTGCATGGGTAATTTATTTCCTTCGTTACGTCGAATTTGCTCTTCTGAGTTTCGGCTGATATTAATTCCTGCTTGTGATGTACTGCTTCTACTTATATGTTGCGTTTGTTCTTTTGGTGTCGTATTTGAGTACATTCTCCTTTGATGTGGCAGCTTGTTTTTTTTATTATCAGGAATGGTCTTTCGTACTGTAGGACGGGAGGTAGATTGCGATTGCAGTGGATTTGAATTCAAGGGTGTGGGCGTCTGTGAACTAATTTTGTCGTTACTCGGTTGCCTGTTTACTGGTGTTTCACTACGTCTTTCCCCATTATTCATACCCTCTTTTGTTTTTTGTCTCGAATTGAATTTATTATATTATTTACATTTTTTCTCTTGTTTTGAATGTCCCTCTCTGATATTTGATTAGAATCATTCTCAGTTTGTGTGTATGAACTATTTCTGTTGTTGGTTTTCTCTGTCACTATGTTAGTTGCACAAGACTCTGTTTGAGATTCCGCATTAGATGTCTTATTAGTTTGAACTTGCTGAGATACATTCGAGTCATTTTCAGTTTGTGTGTATGAACTATTTCTGTTGTTGGTTTTCTCTGTCATTTGACCGCTACTTGGCTCCTTTCGCATCTGCGAATTATTTTCTTCGTTAATTTGGCTTTGTACTCTTATCCCTTGATTAAAAACAGGATGTGTACACGGTCCCGGAATAAAAAACCCAGCAGAAAAATGATTAAAGTTTTGACAATATATAGGTGGGATCTGGAATAGATTGTTGTGATTGCATGGTTCTATTATTGTAGGAACAATATGTACATTGGTATGTGGATAAGTATTAACTGGTTTGTAAAAACAATTTTGATTATGCGAAGGATTTGAAAAAACTCCAGGATGTTCTTTATCCATTTGTCCATTGGTTCGTTGATTCTGTGTGTTATTGGATGTAGAGTATCCTTCATTAAAATTTGTTTGTGTGTTTGTTTTCTTCGGATCATCTTCACCACCAAATAATTGCTGATACTTCTTTGCTAATTCAACATTTTCATGCATTTTTTCCTTCGTTATATTCCTTCGTTTTTTGGTTTGAGCTTTCATCGTTGTACCCAGTTTCTTTGTATCTGGTGAAAAATAGAAATTCTCAATAACTTTAAATAAACGATTTATCTCAATCTATTTATTGAAAATAGGCTTTTAATGAACCCTTTCTGTAATATGAAATCATACTATACTATGGCAAGATAATTTTACTATTTTTGTCATCAATGCATACGTTACAAGTTACAACAAAATATAGCGTCGTACCTTTACCTTTAACTTTTGATGCATATTTAATCTTCTTGGCTGTTTCGCGCTTGTTTCTCTTGGCGATATAAGTTTCAGCCCTTTCATAAGATTCTGGAATGATTTAAATAATTAATTTCAATCGTAATTTACCTGATAATAATTCATATGTCTATTATTTTAACTTCTGTTGTTAATAATCGTTAAAGTTTATAATTATTTACATTTTGTGCTTGCTTTAGCGTAAATGCGTAACAAATAATAAATATCATTTCAGACTTTCTGTATTAAATACAGCATTACACGTTTATTCTCATGTTGAAAATAAATGAGCATTACAAATCGAAATAAGAATAAAATGTATAGCGTGTAAATGGTATTCCGTGACCTAGGTATTTTGTCCCAGACTACCATTACGTTAATTCAGGATTGTCATAGTGTCACTACCAGAGGACATACATACATATAAGTGAGACAATAAAATATAATTATTTAAATGTTTATTGCAGTCTGTCGCAAAAAATATAGTGTTGATAAGAAAATGAGGGCGGACAGCTTGTTGAAAAAAATGTACCTATTATTTTTAACGTAATTTAAACGGGCTATTTGTAGCTCTAAAATAAATTCGTTTGCTGCTGTCTGGGTTTTCCCAACGAACAAAATAATTGATAGTAATACAGGAAGTCATACAGGAATTCCTAAATAAGAAGTTATTATTTATATTACTATTAAAAAGTTATTTCTTAGCAACATAATATGAATATAATCTTTATCGATATTATGTAAGTGTGACATTATATTATCTTCGTTAGAATGTTGACAATATAATATATTATAGTCCGTTTTCTTATGGGAAAAGGTATACATTTTTGAGTAAAGCAATGCCATTTGGTACGAATGTTGTACTCGTCCACCTAAGCCCAAATCGCCTGGTAGCCATTGTCTACTCCCCGGCAGAATGGAGGGAGGGGGGGTTATAGAACAGAGCGCCCGGCGCTCGGAAAAAAAATTCTGGCGGATTCATTTGGCCCTTTGAGTCGAGTTTGGTGTCGTTATCAGGTAACTAGATGATGCCCGATTCATTCCCCATAACAGTTTTTTAGGGTTCCGTAGCAAAATATGTCACAATCTTTAAAATAATAAACTTTTGGCAGTAGCAAAATCCAAACAAACCAGTATATTTTTATATTTTTGTATGAAACTTGGTTTATAAAAAAATACTGTCTGAAAGGCCATTTCATGCAGATTATAAAAACATTAACATGTAACATATATCTTACCATTTTCAATGTGAAATAAATTATAGAAAGTACAGGAACGTTCGTCAGCGCAGCGTAGGGGACGGCTAATAGACCCGAAAAATAAGCAATAACATACCTAAAACAAAAACCAGTCAAGTGTGAGTCTGACTCGCCCATCGAGTGTTTCGTACTAATTTGTCCTATACCATATTATCTTGTCTGGTGGGACCTGGTTAACTGATACACACACACTTTCGTCTTTATAATATTAGTGTGATTTTTTATCATCTTTAAATTATAAATGAAGTCAGGTAACATTGTTAAAAATAAAGATATATAATAATAGAACGTTTTTGTATTAATAATAATGACAACCACCTCCACAATTACATAATTCGGTACATTTGAGCTGGTGTATAAAACACTTCAATCTGGAATTGCAAGATTTCACGCACTGACATCTTATCAATTCAAAGCTTCTCTTTTCTTTTTATTTCAGATGGGCAAGGAATATTTTGATTTTTTTAGGTCCCTAAATACATACAGACTGTAAAACTGCCCTTAAGGTGTGTTGTTTAAGGACAGCTTCTGTGGGAGGCAAATTTTCGATTTGCCTGTCCATTTTTGTTAAAAATTTGTTTGCGACCCTCATTTACTGTCACAGCGGGGTACAATGTGAAAAACAAACATGTAATTATAATAATTATAACTCTTATCCAGAACTTATATATAAAAAAATATAAGTTCTGGATAAGAGTATCCTTAAAATATCGTGACCGTCCTTACTTTCCGTTTATTACTTTTTACTCTTTTACTTTTTACTCTTTTACTTACCTTAGTAGTAATAGCCAAAATAATGTTAAGAACAGTTGACAGATATGGCTAGTACAGAATATCATGTATTCCAAGCTAGAAGGTCTAAAAGAACTATAGGTACACATGCATTTAAGGTATGGAAGGCATATCCGAATGTCACACGAGGATTTGAAGCACTTTACAGTGGCAAATATGCAGACAGTGAAATTGAAAAGTTTGTGATTACAATGCATGATAGGTAAGGACGGTCACGATATTTTAAGGATACTCTTATCCAGAACTTATATTTTTTTATAATTATTATAATTACATGTTTGTTTTTCACATTGTACCCCGCTGTGACAGTAAATGAGGGTCGCAAACAAATTTTTAACAAAAATGGACAGGCAAATCGAAAATTTGCCTCCCACAGAAGCTGCCCTTAAACAACACACCTTAAGGGCAGTTTTACAGGCTGTATGTATTTAGGGACCTAAAAAAATCAAAATATTCCTTGCCCATCTGAAATAAAAAGAAAAGAGAAGCTTTGAATTGATAAGATGTCAGTGCGTGAAATCTTGCAATTCCAGATTGAAGTGTTTTATACACCAGCTCAAATGTACCGAATTATGTAATTGTGGAGGTGGTTGTCATTATTATTAATACAAAAACGTTCTATTATTATATATCTTTATTTTTAACAATGTTACCTGACTTCATTTATAATTTAAAGATGATAAAAAATCACACTAATATTATAAAGACGAAAGTGTGTGTGTATCAGTTAACCAGGTCCCACCAGACAAGATAATATGGTATAGGACAAATTAGTACGAAACACTCGATGGGCGAGTCAGACTCACACTTGACTGGTTTTTGTTTTAGGTATGTTATTGCTTATTTTTCGGGTCTATTAGCCGTCCCCTACGCTGCGCTGACGAACGTTCCTGTACTTTCTATAATTTATTTCACATTGAAAATGGTTATTGATATATGTTACATGTTAATGTTTTTATAATCTGCATGAAATGGCCTTTCAGACAGTATTTTTTTATAAACCAAGTTTCATACAAAAATATAAAAATATACTGGTTTGTTTGGATTTTGCTACTGCCAAAAGTTTATTATTTTAAAGATTGTGACATATTTTGCTACGGAACCTTAAAAAACTGTTATGGGGAATGAATCGGGCATCATCTAGTTACCTGATAACGACACCAAACTCGACTCAAAGGGCCAAATGAATCCGCCAGAATTTTTTTTCCCAGCGCCGGGCGCTCTGTTCTATAACCCCCCCTCCCTCCCTTCTCCCGGGGAGTAGACACTGGCTACCAGGCGATTTGGGCTTAGGTGGACGAGTAAAACATTCGAGCCAAATTTCATTGCTTTACTCAAAAATGTATACCTTTCCATACAAGCATGCCCATAAGAAAACGGACTATTATAGTCCTTTCCACCTAAGATGATTTCTGTGACACATCGATTTTTGACACGTGTAGAGATGTCGGTTACTGAAATCGTATCAATTGTTTCCGATAATCGATAATATTCTATATGGAAATGAAATCGATTTGAATAAAGTACCAAAATTAGTTTTTTCGGCATTTCGCCAACAATTAACTAAGGAAGCTTAGCAAACAACAGCAACAAAAAGTCAACAATAACAATTAGTAAAAATAACAGAATACCACGTAAAGTATCAATATAAAAATGCAACTTGTATACAAGGCTGACGTACTCGTACAGACGATTGACTCGATTGACAAACGATCACAAGATGGGCGCCGATTATATGATTTTCCAACTCTATGATTTTTCAACGATCCATTTCATGTACACGAATTGCGTAGGTATTATATTTTTGTGTTATTTTATTTTATTTTTCATAATATTAAACTAAACAATACTGTTTTTGATTTATAAGCTTAAGATGTTTCATTTTTATATTTTTGGTTATAATGCCGCCATAAAATAAAAATATTATGCACTAAAATTATTTTTACTTTTTAAACATAAAATACGTAATTCAGAACACGATGAAGTGTCACAGGAATCATCCTAAATGAAAAGGACTATAGTTACTTGATCCAAGAGTTGTTGTGTGAACAAACTCCTTGTTATTCTTAGAAATATCATAAGCGATAAGAAGTTTATTCAGAAAATTGTCAAATAAATAATCTTTAAAAAAAAGTAAAACGTTAACGGTTAACTATGATCTTTAAATTGTACTCATGCTTTCGATATGTACATGTGTGTTAGAAAATTTAAATTAGGGTAAACTCACCTAATTATGTGACTCACTTAATTCGGAGATACAACGTTTGGACTCTTTTACAGCGTTATAGGAGTAAAATCCAATACATTAAAATTAACCCTATGGTATGGTAATAAAGCTTCTTTTCGTGTACAAATTTTTGTTAAAATCGTGCGGGTGAGATAGTAACAATCACGGGATTTGTCACTGCGCCCGCCATGTTTGACGTTTCACCGGTAGCGTGCAACTGTGCTGTCATTATTTAATTAATTTTAAATAGAAAAAGTGAGTGTAAGTTCATGATACTTTGACAATTAATTGTTAAAAACATATTCTTGTTGATACCGATAAAGGTTTTAGTAATTTTTCATTTGTTTTTGCATAATACCTTATTTTAGTGTGTAAATAATTGTTTTTAGTACGTATACGTTAGTCGTTTAAGTCAGAAAATATTTATTTTTACTCAGGTTTAAAAGTAGGATCGCTTTCAAGCATTTTAAAAAAGTCCGTTATTTTTTTTATCACATAATTAAGTGAGTTATTTTTTTTATTTTAGACAGCATGGAGGAAGACAAAAATAAAAATAGAAAATATAATGAAACAACGCTGACATCCGCAATTCAAAATATTCTGCAGTCAAAAATGAGTTTGTACACTGTTCACACAAACAATTATAAAGTCCAATATTAATTTTTTCATGGTTCCCCTCTTTTGATAATTTCTCATTGATAAATAAATACATAATTATTACTTTCAATATGTTTATATTTTTATTAATTGTATTTTTTTTTACTTTTGTGTTAAAAAATAATAATTACTCACTTAATTCGGTTACAACAGAATTAGAGAAGTACTATCACCGAATTATGGTGATTGTCACAGAATTAGACAAGTCATCGCGGTTTGATTAAGCTCATTTTACGCTGAGTTAATTCATATGTGTTAAGATTACACTTGCTCCATTTGATAAATAGAAGATTGATTAATGTTCCTATTAAAAATAAAAATAAAATTTATAAAGTTTAACCTGTTTTTTTTTTCATATTCTGTTTTGTCACAGAATTAGATGAGTTGACCCTAATAATTTAAATGTAAAATGTAATTATTGTTTACTGCATATGACTGATAATATTTAAAGAATGTAATTTTCAGTGCAAACTTTGCTGATATATGAATAATATTTTGTTTTTTAATTTTAAGAAATATGTATTGTTTGTTTTCCAAAGTTAAATAAATGAATAGGAACTTATAATTTTAATAAATTGAGTTGTTTTGCATCTAAATAAACCAATAATATAAAACGATTTACTATAATATTACCCAATAAAATAATTATGATGTAATCAGTCTCCAAACTCAACTCATCAAATTATTGTAATGCCACTGATACTTTGATATGTGTGCCGACTAAGTTCGAAATAAATCTGTCTGTCAAGTGTCAGTCTGTTATATACAATATTCAAGTTTACAAAAGCATGTGAGTACACTAACCTGCAACAAACAATTCCACTACTTCATACGTTCCCCAATCTTTACCAGGCTTTTCTTGTTTCAGCACTCGGATTTCCGTCTGATAAGCATCTTCTATTGGATACTTTATGTGTGTCAATTTATTCTCTTTCCAATTTCCCCATTTGCGAGGAACACAGACCGTCTGGTTAATATCATCGTGAGGCAGTTCTAAGAAGTGAACTACGCTAAAAAGCTTATCACTTATTTTGAACGCCTGAAATTGTGAAAATTAATATTTAGCCTTTTGATTATAATTTGAAACGAACAATTTCATTGGAAAAGTAGTAGTGAATATGGTATTTACGATCAATCAATTTGCAGATATTAAGAATAGGTTGAACAAGGAAGATGCATTTCTATAAATGTTATTTATTCTATCAGCGCATTATTTATTTGTTTATGTTTACTAATAGTCCGGGATACATCGCCCATTTTTGCAAGTGATTACTATCAAGCTAATTTTTCGTGAGTAGCTTTATTTTGATGAGATGCCCAATAATTTCATGTATGAAACTCTCGATTGTGGTAGGTACCAGAGGAAACAAGGATAAAATATTTTGATTTGATGGTTCTCAAATATTAATTACTATCTGAATGTTTTTTTTTATTCAATCTCAAGATAATTATCTAAATTATTCGAAAAAATATTTGTCCTACAAAATCTATAGTTTGATCAAAGAGTCCCCCTTTCCAATGTGTATCGATAACGAAGTCATCATAAATGATTAATAACAAGCTGATTTTTTTATTTTCACTTATTTAATACTTATATAATTCAACAGACATATTGTCCTACAAATTGCGTAATAAATATTTGAGAACCGTCAAATCAAAAATTTTTAGCCTTGTTACCTCTGTAAGCTACCACAATCGAGAGTTTCGTTCATGAAATTATTGGGCATCTCATCAAAATAAAGCTACTCACGAAAATTAGCTTGATAGTAATCACTTGCAAAAATGGGCGATGTATCCCGGACTATAAACAAAATAACAGAGATAATAATATAATATATTCTATATTCACAAATAACTATTATTAAACATTAGCTGCGGCGCTACATGAAATAATTTAATGCATATCTATTTATGTTTATAAAAAACAAAAGCTGACAAGGAAATTGTTACTTATCTTTTCAGTAACAAAATAAAATTCTATTTGAAGCAAAACACGATTCAACCGTGAAAATAATAGTGATAAACAACATTTCAGACAATTGCGTCATACTGTTGTTTAAAATATTTATAATATTTTAAACAACATACCTCATTCTTGTCCATAGCTGCTAAATTCTATCCTCTATTTCTGGTCGTGGTATTTGTGGTCACAAACACTAATAAAAACTTTTGACACCTTTAGGCACTTTTGAAACCGAATTTTAATAATTATTTTGTGTATCCCAATGTGAGTACCGGCGTTCCCGACGGCCGGAGGATCAATGGTACGGCGGTCGGCGCTAGACATTGGCCGCTTATGTACTATTTTAATTATATTAAAATCATTGACGTAATTACATCCTTATCAATGACACATGAACTCTGCCGGCATCCGCTGTTATTTTAAAATTTAAGCTTATCTCCCAATTTTCCTTGAATTGGCTCATCCTCTGCCGACATCCGCTGTTATCTCTTCGAATCAGGATTTTTCTCGAATTGGCTGATCCTCTGTCGACATCCGCTGTGTTATATCAAAATTTAAGCTTATCTCCCGATTTTCCTTGAATTGGCTCATCGTCATCGCCAAATTTAACTGTTTTTTTTGTGTGTGTTTTATTTTCGCGTGACAACAGGCCTTTGTAAATTCAATCAATCTGTGACTCAATGTAGTTGCGCGTTGTAAATACCTATCGCTTATTGGCACCGTCTTTCCATCAACATGGAGACGTTCAAAAAGAGTACATTTAAGTACAAAAAAACCGGCAGGCTAAGGCTTCTATAAATTAATCCCTATGATATCCCTCTCTTGCCTTTTGAGGACAGCTACGCATCTACCTCCCAGTGGAGTTGATTCTTATGGGCGGCATGAATCGCTTAACAACAGGCGACGCGCCTGCTCGTTTGCTCTCCTATAGCATCAAAAAAGTGCGTGTGTGCCGCGCACACGTGTCAGAAGTGAAACTTCTTTGACAAGATTCAAAGATACTAAAATCGTTGCCTCACTCCATGACGTGACGGTATTGCCATGACGCGACCTTGATTTTACGCGCCTAAAGAAGTTTCACTTCAAAAAAACCTGCCTACCGTGGGTTGCCGGCGCGGCAGTATCTCCGATCGCGATTACTAATTTATGTACTTACCCGACTGCGATAAAAAGATGTTATTGTTTTTTATGAATTAATATGACTTTATCTGGTAGGTTGTTTATGTCATGGATGTAGATATAGTAAAATAATAAATTAAGAATTTATCATTAAGAGAGAGTGATATTGTTTTTTAGCATCATTTTGTTTATTATGACAATTCAACCCGGGAAGCAGCGGGGGACCTGTAAGTTTGATTATGTAAATGAAGGTCGTTGAACAATGTTTCTAATTAGAATATATTTGGATAATCTTCACTCTGATCCAAATATATTCATCCGCAGCATCCTTGATGAAAGTGAACGTGATTATGGTTGTTTGTCAACTGCGATTAGAGAAAGTTATTTGCAAGTAATAATATAAGACGTTAAGTTTCTATGTGAATTTGTACAAAATTATATTTGAAATCAATGGACAGATTTTGAAAGAAAGAGCGTTTTCTCAATAATGTTTTTTATTTTAATTTATAAGAAATATAAACACAACCAATACCATACAGATAACGTAATCTCCTCTTCTTAAGAAGTCGGTTCAAAAATGAGGATGATGATATTTACGAATTATTTCACCACCATTTTCATTTTTTCTCATTAAGAGGGGTTATTAAGTTCAGCCACTTTGTAAACATCATATTATCACATATCTATACCTTCTTCGAATCTAAAAAGGCTAATAGTTCAGCCACCTCATCACAAATACGTCATTACATTATATGTTATTATTTTGACACGTTTAACTTCAAGGCCAAATGTCAAACAGTTGGGTTAATCGTGATTTATTACTATGCAGTTATGTAAAAAAACAATAACATATAGATAGAGCCTTAGATTGATAGAGCATACATTTATTTGGCAATTTATTTATAAATATTTTTTCACATAATATTATGCTTATGAGCTTATTAAACCGTTTAATGGCGGAAATTATATTTAGCTAGCTTATTTAATCAAAAGTTCGACGACATATTGTGTCATCCGCCAACCCGCACTTGGCCAGCGTGGTGGATAATGACCTGCAGAACCCTTAACCCGTGACACAGCAGTTGCAGTGGGAACGTATATGGTGATGATGTTGATATTTGTTTAGATTTATTAGATGATATCTGTGGCGCAGCGCTCAGTCATAGTCTATCTGTGATTGATAACAAGAATGTTATAAATTTATATTTATAAAGCACTTGAATGCCATAAAACCAAAAATATGAAATTCAACAATAAGGTCGTGTTCCATCGTTACAATATTGTAATCATTGAAAAATGTTTCGTATATTGGTTGAGATGGTTGTTAATCATCTCAATAGATGGCGCGCGCGTTAATCATCTCAATAGATGGTCCCTCAGAAGTCAGACACATAAAACTGAAACAATAGAATAAATTCGATCGCTCTGGTGGGTCACGGATGGCTGTTGGTCAAGCATCCGCCCCGGATTGGCGTGAAAGGATGCAGGTTCAAGTCCCGCCTCATGATCGAATTTTTCTACTTTATAAATTTATATTTATAAAGCATTTGAATTTTTATTTATTTATTTATTTATTGGTTTACCAACGTTTGTTTACATTTTACTCCATACAAAAAATTTAAAACACAAAAATAAACATGATAAATGTAACAAACACTTACAGGCAAACACAGCATGCAAAAACGTTAAAACAGTTTTTAATTAAGTACATATAAAGAAAAGAAAATTAATTACAATAGAAAAAAGTACATATATATACAGTTAATCTTATAAGTTTAAAAAAAAATCTTGAAGTATTTTGCGGAGTTTGCTGGGGGAATCCGAAAAAATGTCGAAAAGCTCACAGTGATTATTAATAGTTTTGCAAAATCTTGGAACTGGAGAATTACGGCCTGAGACAGTTCTGCGAAGAGGAGGACAAAGTGGTAGCAAAACCTTACGTGGGTACCTAGAAGGCACTCTTATGTTGAGTCTTTGCAGTATTTGGGGACAATCAATTTTGTAATTAAATAATTTTGAGACAAAAAGTATATCCAGCATAATTCTACGATTATCCAAAGAAGTCATTTTAAAAAAAGAAAGTTGTTTTTTATAGGACGGTAGCTGTTTCTTTGATTTACCACTTGTAAAGACTAGGTGCAATAGAAATCTCCTTTGGATCCTTTCCACTCGTAAGGAATGGCACGCATAGTGTGGTCTCCAGACTACAGAGCCGTATTCTAAAATGCTACGGACTAGGCTGTTGAATAGCGATATCTTTGATGAAGGCTTTTGTAGATCTTTAATGTTGCGTATTAAAAAGCCCAACATTTTGGCCGCACGTGTAACAATCTGGTGTATGTGTGGTACGAAGGTTAATTTATTATCGAAAACGATACCTAAGTCCCTTATTTGCTCTTGCTCTTGGACAATATCAGATTTTATACGATAATTGTGGCGTATCAGATTTCTCTTGCGTGCAAATCTCACTAAAAAGCATTTTTTAGGATTCAGGTCCATTTTATTACAGTTGCACCAATCAACAAGCTTGTCTATGTCACTTTGTAGTTTGTAACAATCGTCGATTGTGTCGATTGTTCTGCAAAACTTAAGATCGTCAGCGTACATAAAACTTTCTGAGAAAGATAACAGGTCAGGAATATCGTTAACGAACGTGTTAAATAATATTGGGCCTAAATGTGATCCTTGAGGAACCCCAGAATTAATATTGTGTATTGTAGAGCGGAAGCCATTAACAACGACGTAAAACCTCCGCTTGGACAAGTAAGAATTAAACCATCGTAAGAACTGACTTGAGATTCCGTAAATTTGTAACTTTTTCAATAACAATGTGTGTGAAACCTTGTCAAAAGCTTTACTGAAATCGGTATAAATAACATCGACTTGCCCATTGTGATCTAGGGAACTAGAGAGACTTTCACAAAAATCCACTAGGTTAGTCGTGGTGGACCGAGATGGCATGAATCCGTGTTGACTAAAACTAAAGAATTGCTTGAGATGATTCTGCAATGATGGGCAAATTAAGCTTTCCAATATTTTTCCGAACGATGACAGTATGGATATAGGTCTGTAGTTATTGATTAATTCCATAGAACCCGTTTTATGTATTGGAACGACTTTAGCAAGCTTCCATTTAGTTGGAAAGACACCCGAAGACAGTGATTTGTTGTAAATTTTTAAGATGGGCCATGCCAACTGCTCCGCACACTCCACTATGAACACTGGAGGTATTCCGTCGGGACCTGCACCCTTCTGTTTATCTAGACTCTTCAATTTTCTTAGAACCGTCTGATAATTCAGAGTGGGGGTATTTAGATGTAAATTATTATTTCCTAATTGGTGAAGAATACTAGAAGCAGCACTTTGATATTTATTATATTCGCTATCAACATTAATGTCGTGTAATATATTGTTAATTGTTATCATTCGCATAAACTGATACAAAGAAACTAGAAAAAAGCTCACAAATATGATTTCCATCCGAGGTGGTTATTGATCCATTCGTCATGGATGCAGGATAGGAGCTGCTGCCGCCTCTTTTTGATTTGATGTAGGACCAGAAAAGCTTAGGGTTACTGTGAAATTTATTTTCCAGATCTTTCATGTAGCGGGAATAGTTAACTTTTGCCATCTTTTCGCATCTCGAACTGAGCAATTTAAGCTGCAACTCATCACGTGGATTTTTAAAAATTTTGTACCTTCGTCTTACACGATGTTTTTCATTTAAATTGCGTTTTAGACTATTGTCAAACCACGGAGGGAAATTTTTAGATTTAAGCTTGTGATTTGGTACATTATCGACAATAATTTGATTCAATACACTATAAAAGACTTCAACCATATCGTCCACATTCCGAGAATTTGCAAATAAATCTTTCCAATTACATTCTCCTAGCAGTTTAGATATGATATCGTAGTTAGCTTTATGAAAATTGAAATAAGCTGTTTCTTTATTATATATGAGATTCGAATCTCGATAAAATGAAATGTTAATATCTAAAGGGGGGTGTAAAACATCTATATTACTTAAGGGGTCAAGAGATTCAGATACAATGCAAGAATTTATGTTAGACAAAACTAAGTCAAGAATCCGGTTAGACGTATTATAAACATGGTTATGTTGTTTCAAATTATTCAAATAAATAAAATCTACTAATGGTTGATATAAACTAGGAATTTTAAATTCAGCTGTTTCATCCCCCAACATACTCCAGTCCAAGCTACTTAAGTTAAAGTCACCTATTATACAGTAATGGCTGGGGCGGTAAACCTCCAGAAATTTGTTACATTCGTCTAGAAATTGCTCCAATAACATGCGATTAACTGGTGGAGGCAAATAAGTGACGCAAATTGCCAACTGATGCGGTGGAGAAGACTTGACTGTGGGTGTATCAATAAGCACCCAAAAACTTTCTAAAGATGAATGATAAAAAAAAATTGGTTTAGAGATAATTTTTGTAGAAACTGCTATTAATACTCCACCACCATCACGTTTGCAATTCGTAGAGTCACCTCTGTCTCGCCTGTAGACAATGTATCTAGAGTCAAACAATTCACTACTGTGCACAGAACTGTTCAGCCAAGTCTCAGTTAGAACCACTACATCAAAAGAGTTACACAGAACTTGTCTAGAAAAAGCGTGAGTTTTAGTTCTTAAACCACGCGTATTTTGGTAGTATAAATTCAACATTGTTAATGATTATTATCTATAATTACACACTGTAAGAAACTAATTGATTTTCTTTAACACTTCCAAGCTTTTAACGATTATAAGATCAGAGCCATCATTTTTCCTCATGTAAATTCTACCATTACGAATCCAAACATATCTGTAGCCTTTTTCTTTGGCTCTAATCCTTGTAGCCGCATGTAACGCCTTGTTAGCGGGGGACAGATGTTCGCTGACAAAGATTGGACAGGAATTACCCGAGAGGCCGAGATGTGAGCTATTTAATTTATTTAGTGGGTTCGATTTATTGAACTTAGCTATTGAGGCGAGTAACTCATCGCGAATCTTAACCGATGTTAAATGAACTATTATTGACCGTGGTCTATTGCTAGTTCTGTTGACTTTAGCGGTGCGTGTGCAATTCAGGATATCTTTATCGTTCAGGTTAGATTTAACTGTTTTACATAAATTATTGACTATTTTGCAATGCCATAAAACCAAAAATATCAAATTCAACTAGAATGTTAAATACATTTAATTATTTACATTGTTTTATACAAGTAATTGTGGCTCGGTGGCGACTTCAAATAAATAAGTCGGGGGTTCGAGACCAGGTAAGTGTGCAGGATATGAATTGAATATATCATGCGTAGGAAAGTATTATAAGAAATAAATATGATAAGGAAATCATTTAGAAAAGGTATAATTATTATTAACTAGCCTCCGCCCGTGGCTTTGCCCGCGTGGTGTTTTGATAAAAGGTAGCCTATGTTCTTTAAGATTGTCAGACAGACAGACAGACAGAGTTACTTTCGCATTTATAATATTAGTAAGGATAACAGACTCACTGGTTGCCTCATCGTTAAATTATGTTTCTTGATTCTTCTAGTCAGAAAAACTGATAGAAAGGTAATAGACGGCACAGTGTATATAAAAGTAATATGTATATCATTTATTGGATCAAGTTTAATCGATGTTTGACAGAAGAAATCTCATAAATAATTATCTAATCGTTATTTATTACAACATATGAAAGTAATTAATAACCAGATGCGCTATACTTATAAAATATAATTACTCATTAACATATAAATTTATTCTTTACTAGAACCGCCCGCGGCTTCACCTGCGTTGTCTAAAATTTAACATATTATATACTAAAACCTTCCTCTTGAATTGCTATATCTATTAAAAAACCCATATCAAAATCCGTTGCGTAGTTTTAAAGATTTAAGCATACATAGGACATAGGGGCCGAGAAAGCGAATTTGTTTTATACTATCCTATCCTACTATCCTATCCTATAAATGCGAAAGTTTGTGAGGATGGATGTATGTGTATTTGTTGCTCTTTCACGCAAATACTACTAAACCGATTACAATGAAATTTAGCATACTTATAGAGGTTAACTTGGATTAATTAATAAACTGTTCATCTTGACTGTTGAAGGAGATTTTTATAATACAGTCAAATAATAAGAAATACCTACATCGTTTGTGTGCTATTTAGAGATGAGAAAACCTTTACTTTTTTAGGGCACATACCATAAAATTATCTAATACTCATGTATGTATTCTTCTTATATATAAAAACTAGCGACCCGCCCCGGCTTCGCACGGGTGCAATACTGATACTAAATACACTACAGAAAAACTGTGAACGTTGTATATTATATAAAAATTAAAAACATAGCGGCCCGCTCCGACTTCGTACGGGTATAAAATAGATAGCCGGGCGGCCGGCCGGTACCGCCGCAAACGCTACGTCCCGCAATTTTTAAATCTGTAATATCTTCGAAAATATTCACTTAAATCATACGGTGTAAAGGGCCATATAGATCTATATTAAATGAACAATGTATTCAAGGTATTTAATTGGTTAAGGATTAATGCTGTATTGGTTAAAATCGCATCGAAAATTAGCCATTATTTGTCGTAAAAAGTAAATGACAAAAAAAAGTTATTGTGGGTTATCCATAAGAGATAGACATATACCATCGCGGACTTTTCTGTAGACCTTTTCAATGTGTATAATACTTAGTACATTATTTTCATAAAACTCGTAGGGTTCAGCCTGCGTTTGCAATGTAAGCGGAAAAATGTAATTTTTTACGACATCACATTAGAAACCTCAAAAATAACAGTACTTCTCCACTATTTAATGAATGTTATTATACATATAAACCTTCCTCTTGAATCACTCTATCTATTAAAAAAAACCGCATCAAAATCCGTTGCGTAGTTTCAAAGATTTAAGCGTACAAAGGGACATAGGGACATAAGGACATAGGGACATAGGGACAGGGAAAGTGACTTTGTTTTATACTATGTAGTGATGAATCGCAAAATGTGTTGGTAAGCGCATAACTCGAGAACGGCTGAACCGATTTCGATAATTCTTTTTTTATTATATTCCTTGAAGTACGAGGATGGTTCTTATATAGAGAAAACGTAAATATGTACCACGGGCGAAGCCGGGGCGGACTGCTAGTTTAATATACAAACGAATAAGATGTCTCTTCAATAGAAACCTTTAACGGTTCTTTATCAATAGCTCACTTTCTCCCAATAATCGCCGAGTCACTGATAAAAAGAAAAGTGATTGTACGGATTAGAATATACATGCTCATATATGGTTTACGACAATAATTTAACCATGTCTGAGATCTTATAGACTACTTACTAGCTGTGTCCCGCGTCTTTAACCGCATTGCTCTGCTCCTATTGGTCTTAGCACTATCTTTAACTAGCTTTCCGCCCACGGCTTCGCCCACGTTTTCAAAGAAAAACCCGCATAGTTCCCGGTCCCGTGGGATTTTCGGGAGAAAACCTATCCTATGTGTTAATCCAAGTTACCGTCTATATTTGCGCTAAATTTCATCGTATTTGCGTGACAGAGTAACAAACACACACATACACATCCATCCTCACAAACTTTCGCATTTATGATATTAGTAGGAAACCTAAATTAATTGCAATCATCCAGTTGTTAACGTCTAAAGTCCACGCGAACGAAGTCGCGGGCATCAACTAGTTTGTAATATAGGACTAAATTATACACAAGAGCGTATGTGACGCGTGATTGCCACTAATTGTCGCCCGTGGCGTCGCCTGGAATCCAGGATGTTACGGTAGCTAACTGTGACTAATACTGGTTAACTGGATTGCATCTTATTACGTGATATTAACTTTTCTTATATAATTACTTGCAGGGAGTGAAATGCGGATTTTTGTTAAGCATTTGTAAGCGATTTAGCGCGCCATTTTTGTGAAGCGTTTGCAAGTATTTAGTTATCATAATGTAAGATTTGTTCTTATTTATTTAGGCTTATATCAAGTTTTACACATATGTAATATGTTACATATATCTATTTCATTAATTTTTGGTGGACGCGATAAAAAAAAACTTACGGTTTGTTTGTGTGCTATGAAAAATTCAGCAAGAACAATAATTATAGAATAAGTACATAATATTTTATATATTTTTTGTGTAAATTTTTTGGATTGTAGGTATATTCTGTTCGGTTGATGAACAAACACAAAAATCTCCGTTAAACAACATAGTTATTGGTTGCGTATCTTTGAACCATAGATTTTGAGTTATTCAAATAAGAGAAACGGGAATAAAAAGAAGGACGTAAAGCCAACCATATAATTTCGCCGTACACGTGTGGAAAATTCATTCATTCAGTCAATAACATCAGGCATCATCGCAGACAGATTGAAACAATGTTAATGCATAAAACATAAACTCCCTTCAACTTGTGACAACCCTATCAATAATGGCTTGCGCAAATAAATGCTCCTTCAATGTCTTTATAAAGCCGCAAGTTATGTAATGCAAGGATTCCTATTCATGTATTCCCTTGATGGGCTGTTAAGCGTTTGATGACGTCATAAAGTATCGTCTGGGGATAGGGTTGTTAACATTTTAATTTAATTTTCGGAATAAACATGATGATGCTCAGTGTCGATTTCAATTCTACCCACTCATTAATAGAATCATTTAACATGTTTGAATTTGAGTAGTATTTAGGTAATACAAAATATGAACGATACATATACAAAATATATAAAAATCTTAATTCATAATAGATAAATAATGTCAAATTATTCCTGAAAAGTTTCCGAAAAGCAAAAAACATTGCAATAATTTCGCTATAATGCATGTTAGAATTTAAATTCCAGAAAGCTCCCGGATTACCCAGCTCTCTGGCAACCCTGGAACTAATAAAAAGGTTGACTTCGTAACATGGCGTCATATCTTACGACTGGTTCTAATGAATACTTCAGGAAAACTAACTGAGATTTATTTATAGTATTTTTTATAGCAGCACATCTTGGGTCCGTATTGAAAAACAGGATTTTACTTTTAGTCTTTATTACCTACTATTGTCATTTTTTTTTAAATTTGTATTGCTCCGCTCCTATTGGTCTTAAGTCTTAACCTGATAATATACCTATAAGTCTATGTCTATCTTACAGGGTAATAATTATTCAAACCCGTGGTTCTTGAGATTACCGCGTTCAAACAAAAAACTCTTCAACTATATAATATTAGTATAGATATTACGCAACACAGTATCGTGGTTTACTCCAATTATAATTAACATTTAGAGCAGTGAAAGCTAAACACCGACTCGAGGGCCATATTTCGATATTCTTGTGAAATCGATTTGCGAAAGAAAGTGAATTATCGAATTATTACCACGGTTCATTGATTGCAAGTTTGTTCATCGTTTCGTGTTCTTTATGTGTACATTTTATTATCTATACTAATTATGATAATTTTTAGTTATTAACAAAATGCATATATCACACATGCAGTCTACAGCCAATGTTCTACCATAGAATACAATAAATGTAAAAATATAATCCAGTCAAGAATTTCCTATAAAAAAATCCAACAAGCTAATAATAAGCAATCGAACTGGTAAGCTGGAATAAGAAGTATGTCTGTACGTTTGTAAGTGAAATATATGACGAATAATCTACGAAAAAATAATTAAAATCTCACGTCAAAAATCAATAATGCTCAACTTGAAGTGCAAGCACTCACGTAAATAAAGTTAGATAACAATTAAATGAAAAATATATTAATTACGTTGTAAACTGTACAAAAATAATTCCCTGGATATTTATATTTCTAGAAATCCATTGAGCGGCCATTGCCGAAGCGTTTCATGCCAATGCATATTTCTATTAGCATGCATGAGTGCATGCGCAAATATGCGCATACGCATAAAAATATGCGCCCGCGCATCGCAATTTCCTTAAAGGTTTGTAACGTTAGCATGTGAATGTTAAGTGTTATTCAAATTAAGTTATGCATTTTATGTTATAGACTATAAACTGACGTAAGACTAACTGTAAAAGATTGTTTATCAAAGAGAGATTACAGTTGAAAAAAAAAAACAAGAAAGTATACATAATTTATATATTTGAAATAGTTATGCTCTACAGATTTTACCCGCGGATAATACGCCATGCAGAGGTTTATTTGTAAAAAAGTAGCTTATTTTTGAAAGAGCGTTTTCGTTCTAAACCTTACCCCAATCGGTGCTGTGGTTTTGCCGTGAAACCATACCAGACGTACAGACTACCCGCATCACTAAACCTACCTAGAATATAATACAAAGTCGCTTTCCGCCGTCTGATAAATATAATTTGTGAAGTTTGACAATGCGGGAGAAGCCGCGAGCGGAAAGCTAGTTGATAATATAAGTATGGACCTAGTTGTACAAAATAACAGACTGAATTCATCACTCCACAAATCATTCTTAAACTAATTTCTAAATCCGTTTCGCGTGATCAATAATAATCTTCCAAGATACTTTCACTTATATTTATAGTAGAAATATATAATATTTGCATTAAAAAACATGCAAACACGCACATTGTTTATTTTAATTTGTTTATCAAAACGGGTTTATAATTTTAGTCCTGTGGCGGTGACTGAGACTTCAAAGGCAGTGTCTCTGGAGATAATTGAACCAGTTTCTATAAGATCTAGACATAATATTATTATTAAGCCTTATCTATATCAAGCTTAGTACTTAACTTTTTTAGTAATTAAATCCTTATAAAAGTAATACGAGTTTCATAATCGGAATAATAAGTATGTTCTGTCTTTACGCAAAAATAGCTATAGATTTGTATACATTTTATGATCTACAGGTGTAGACTTTAGAGAAAGACATTATTAGGCTCATTTTTGGGACAAAACTTGAAGCAAGAATGAATAGTCTCGATACAGATGAATATAATATTATGATTATAGCACTTTCATGCAAAAAATACTTTATTGATTATTCTGAAATATAAAAGAAGCTTATGAAATAACTAACAGCCAACATGACATAATATACCCATATTTTTTATTCAAAAGCATGCATGCATCACCAATAAAAAAAAATGTAAAACTACTACGAGCTGAATTAGTGCCTCTATAGATTAATAACGGTTCATAAATCTCAAATCAACATTCTGATAGCAATATGTTTTATGCTAAGGTTTTATGAATGTAGATGTGTGTACTTGCAATCATAGGTACAGCTAATCTACACTACTGTGTTTGTTTGATTGTAATGAATAGGCTCATAAACTACTGGACCGATTTTAAAAGTTATTTCACCATTCGAAAGCTACATTATCCACGAGTAATATAGGATAGGGTTTATCCCGGAAATTCCACGGGAACGGGAACTATGCGAGTTTTTCTTTGAAACCGCGGGCGGAGCCGCCGGCGGAAAGCTAGTATTTCGTATGATTCCAATATGAAGAGAAAATCCAATTTATTTCTTGATTCAGGTAGGATCGGAAATGACTTTAAATTCTTATTATGTCCAACATAATAAGAATTTAGAGAAGACAAAAAAACCGGCCCATTTTCCTGGTTATTAATTAAAAGCTTAAAAAATGCGTTATTCTATGCTCAAACACATATGTTCATAGATTTTTAAAATATCACAAATAACAACTTCCATAAAACCAAATATTATTTATAATACCTACATATATTTACATTTAACATACTTCATAACATAAGGCAAGTTCCTACCTAAGGCAAGTTCTTACCTATACAAAGTTATTTTCCAAAAAGTTCACAATAAAACTAAAGCTTATCTTCATCTCCATTTACATTACTATTCCACCGGTTTATATTCTAGTAATTCCTATCTAGATGTAAAACGTCTTCAGTTAAACCTAAGCCCGGTATAAAAACTTAAGTATCACCTAACAGAAGCATTACCCAGGAATGTTATCTCACTTATCTAAGTTTATATTTAACTTGGAACATGTTTAAGACATTTATAATAACTTGATATTTGCATTTGAATTAATTGTGACTCGTAATGTCTTCTTGTAGCTTCGTACAATGATTAGTGCAAGAAAATTTCATCTTGAGAGCCTTGGTTCTCTACTATTATAATTTATAAATATTATTTTACTGACGGTACTTTAGTTATTTTTTTTTTTCATTAATATTTTATACTAACTACTTCTAGGTAAGAGCACTTTATTGCACGTTTTAAAAGAAAACAACTCGTTCGTCTTTATCGCGGCAAAACATTTTCGACACCCATACCTACACAAAAATGGTAACAAATAATTATATTATAATGTTACTCTATAGCTATTATACAAAACGCAATCCCCATTTTCTGTCAATAGAAAGTACATAATTTCCGATTAATTATACTATTACCATAGTATAAATGCTATTACCAACTACATAATTGGTTGCGGTGTCCAGCAGAGCAAGTCAGCTGTAAGGCTATAGTTACTGTTAAAAGGTAAACGAGATCTAGTGAAGCGTAAACATCCAGTGGTTTAGGAATTTATCAGTTTACTATTCTATAATATTTATGCATTTTTCTGGAATGGAATTTGATAGCATTTTTGTTTATGTTTATCAATTGGTGTAGATGTGTTAAAATTATTATTATAATTGTTATCAGCATTGAAAAATATAAAGAAAAATAAAAACTTAGCGAACCTTTCCAAAGCACCGGTTTTTGCAAGTCGTTTGTAGTCGTTTTTAACTAATTTTAAGGAAGACCGTATATCTTCAAAATTTAATAAAATTTAAACGCCTAGCTTAACCATACAGTTAGGTTATAGGTATTAGGTGAAAATTTTCAAGCTATTAATATAATAACATCATCAAAATCATCGAGACACATCTTCATTAAACGTGCATTTGAATTTTGCAAAAATAAATTTATCTATTATGTACTTAATAAATTACTCGTTTTCTATTTGTAATTCCTACAAATATTATAATAGGATTTTTTGTAAATAAAATTTCAATAAAAATATCGCGCAATAAAGTTTTATTACTATCTTAAACTTCAACCAAGAAAACGTTTTTTCTCGCATCTTGCGTGTACAGCTTACAAATGGGTGTATTCTAATAGTGTAAGTTGTTATTTATGTGGTATTTTCAATAGCAGCTGCATTTTATAACATTTAGCTAGAAGAAATAATTGCCAAGATCCTATCAATAGATGTAAGACGCAAGTCGACTGCAAATCGTCTTGATGAATGTGAGATGATGGGATATATTGTTTTTCTTTTATTTACAAAGTGCAAGTAATAATTTTAATTGAGCGTACATTTTGAATTTTTATTGTCAGAGAGGAACCTATTAAGGTACTTGACTCCACAATGAGTAAGATAATATGAAATATAATGAGCTATATAACGTTTTTTACACGCTTTTATTAGCTTCACCTGCATGTTTGTATGTAACCGACTTAGACTCGATTTAGACCCACTTTAAACGGCCAGATTTAATTCAAACATTTAGTACACTTATCAAAGATTGTTGGCAATACAATAATTGCACAACTTTAAGCGTGACAAAATGTTACTATTTTCATTTTCCTGTGACTGGTTGCATATTGTAAACCTCACATCTCGATCCACGCCTACGCACACCACGTTTTAAATTCCGTTCTATCTATCACAGATAATATAATACTAAATATCTATAGTCTTTTAAAAGCATTACGCGCCAAAAACAGCCTACACGGCGCGCGGCGTTGACCGAGTTGTCGATAACGGTCAAGCGAGTACCGTGCTTTACGAGGTGCTATGTTTTCGCCTAATGGAATAACATATATATAATGGCATATTAAAATAGATGTTTTATATGCTACAAAGTACATTTATGGCTATTTAAAATAATCTTATTGCATGCAACATCTACTATATAACAAGTCAATAACTGCGTTAAAAACAACCGACTTCAAACTTGCACTTGCAACATTTACAAATACAGACAAAAATGCTCATAAAATAAAAACTACTGGGCCTATCCGAATAAATTTTTTATGGGACCAATTCGACACCATCCCGCATCGAACAAAAAAAGAATCACGTAAATCGGTTCAGAAACCACGGAGTAATCGGTGTACATACATTAAAAAAAAAAAAAAAAAAAACATACCGGCCGAATTGATAACCTCCTCCTTTTTTTTGAAGTCGGTTAAAAATAAGTCGGGTTTTCCTTCCTGTCGAATGCACGAACCGATTTCCACGGTTTTGCATTCGTTGGAAAGGTCTCGGGCTCCGTGAGGTTTATAGCAAAGAAAAGGTGTCTCTGATGGCGAAACGGAGTTCGCCCGGTTTGCTAGTTGGATATAAGTTGTAGACTTTGACGTAAAACTAGGTTATTTCCCCTGCACTTAAAAAAAGGTTGTTTAGAAGAATTATTGGTCAACATTTAATGTAGTTTAAAAAAAACTGAAAAACACGCAAAGTCGTGAAATTATATTATTGGCACCCAAGAATCAGTGACAATAATATAATTTCACGGCTTTATGAGTAAACAAAGTTTGAATAAAATTTCGTTTGAAATACGTCAGAATCGACTCTAAAGGAGTCCGTTACACATAAACAACTACTTAAAAATACAGGTGAAGCTACAAGCTTAAAAAGCGTGTAAAAAGTGAATTTATTTTGTCTTCCAAAATACGATAAACTGGAATATCTACCATGCTCTCAATACTTGTAAAATCATAGTATTGATTAGTGAAAACGCCATAAAAATGAATTGAAATCAGTTCTATTTACTTACTTTCTGACAAGTGCTAAGTATTTCCAAGTTGTCACTTTTACTTGCTTACTTAAACAGAAAAGTTAGTGGGCTAGTTTAAATTAAAGAGTTTGTTTTAATGTATTAAAATTTTACCTTTGGACTTTGGAGACGATACATTATTGATATTCATTATTCATATTATCTAAATATGTAGGTTTATCATAATACTAGCTGTCCGCCTGCGGCTTCGCCCGCGTTTTCAAAAAAAACCCGCATAGTTCCCGTTCCCGTGGGATTTCCGGGATAAAACCTAGCCTATGTCACTCAGAAATGATGTAGCTTTCCAACAGTGAAAGAATTTTTCAAATCTGCCAAGTAGTTTCGGAGCCTATTCAATTCATACAAACAAACAAACAAAAAATCAAACCTTTCCTCTTTATAATATTTGTATATGTATAGATGTATAGATAAACTAGTTAACTAAGTATATATTCATATTTCTATAATTTATTCTCAGTTAAAATAGTAATTCCCCAAGTTTGAGCAATATGGGAAAAATACCGGCTTTCCCTGCCTATAAACTGTAGGTCGTAAGCCGTGATCATATTATTCATGATCTCGACTGACAACTTATAAGAGCAATATCTAACATTCTTTGAGGGTATTATCGACTTTCTTAGCTAGCATACCGACATTCAGGGCATTACTTATAAGTTATAACATTTACTGTTACGTCCCTTTTAGTATCAAATTGGATGATGTAAAGGGGAAAACTTTAAACGTTTTTTATTGCTTCAATGAAATAAAATCTTCTGTTTAATCAAAAACATACAATATTAAAATTGACTCGATAAAAAAAACACGATGTTACCTCTAATTTTCACACTTTTACGATTTCTACTTGACATGGTATAAAACATTGTTTTCTTTTTCAGAAACAATTACTTATATAAAAACATTTGCGAGGGCTTTGACAAGGCAATTGCTAAAATAACTTTTGGTTTTATCTCGATACGACACTTTTGGCACTTAGGTACCTTATACATTTTTTAATTCCGCAAGAAATAAAACATTATATTTAGTGCCGACGTGAAATCTAACATTGATAACCATAGTATATTTTACATTACAAAATTATTGCAATAATTACCTGACAAATACGTTTGGACAAGGCCATCGCATGAACAAGATTTTGGTTCAAACTCAAACTCAAACATTCATTTATTCAATTAGACTACTATTAAGTAGCACTTTCGAATCGTCATTACATAGTATTTTTAACATTTACCACCTTTTAACATATTTAACATATTTTTAACTTCTACATAAGATATTACTTCCAGTAGGAATAGTTACACGATTACATCTTCCAACCAGTTTCAAGTAATTTCAGATAGCATCTCTCCAATGTCGTCTTACTGGACGCAATGCAGAAATATTCTAAATATACCTCTAGTACAAAAAATAAACAGAGAATAAATGTACATTTCTTTTACATGGGAAACGGGTTTAGCTAATCGTTAGGAACAGTGGCTTTAGCGTAGTTATTCCTACCGCATATTTATTGTTACGGAGACTGATGTCCTACAAGAATAAAGAGGAAGAAATAGGTATTTTATATAATTGAACTTTATTACAATAATTGGTAATAGAGATGTTATATAAAACCTAACCTAACCTAACCTAACGGCTAACCTAACCTAAACTTGATTTTTTTTGGCGCGTCGACGGAGCCCCGCTTCGCGGGGCTCCTATTTCTGTTTAGTTTTTTTTTTTAAGAAACCTAACCTAACCTAACCTAAACTTGATTTTTTTGGCGCGTCGACGGAGCCCCGCGAATAATGATTCCGTGATTATCCATGTCTGTTTTCTTATGATTTCAATTGTTTGTTTCGAATTTTAGTACTAGTTATCTAGAAATTTCAAATGAATTTAGTTGAATACTCAAAACTACCGCGTTTTTTGCATAAAATAGACTACTTTTTTAAAATATAATTGGAATGAAGTGAAAGCATTATACGTGGTTTTTACCCCGGGGCACAGACGAACGTCCTAATCTATACTAATATTAATATTATATATGGAATACTGAAGAGTTTGTTTCTTTGAACGCCATATTACAGAAACTACTGGACCGATTTAAAATATCCTTACACCGTTGGATATTTACGCGATACCTGTATGTAACATCCTTTATATTACCTCTAGGGTAGGAAGGACAACATGTACATAATCTAATACGTATGATAAAATAATATGTATCTGTAATACAATTATATAATAATATGTACCTAGGGGCTAGGTAATATGTGTATATGTACAATACAATATATTATATAATCAATCAATATATATCTGTAAATTACTTAAATTTTATATAATACTAACCGGAATACTTAATTGCTAGAAGGGTATATTTCTCAAGATGCTTTATATATACATATATACATATATATATATATAACAGTTAAACTATTACTGAACGGAAATCCGGCACTATATGTTAAATAACGTATAAATGTATACAAAATAATGTTTTTGTGAGACGTTTACCGTTAGTAACTATACCTAGTTCCTATTATATTATCTGTGGCACGATATACCTAGTTACCGGTGCATTTGTTATAGAAATCATTTTATTTACGACTAGCTTCTCCACGCGGTTTCACCCCCGTGGCTCCACTCCTGTTGGTCGTAGCGTGATGATAACCTTCCTCGATAAATGGGCTATCTAACACCGAAAGAATTTTTCAAATCGGACCAGTAGTTCCCGAGATTAGCGCGTTCAAACAAAAAACAAACTCTTCAGCTTTATAATATTAGAATAGATAAACGAAGGTAAAAAAATTAAGAGCTGGTACCTCGAAAATAATATGAAGATACGTTTTTTTCTCACACAAAAATTTACTAAATTTTATACAATATGTAAGTACTTTAAATATAAAATGCAACTAGGACCACATGAGTAGGTAGGAAATACCTAGAATACCCATGTAGATATATTATACCTCTAAATAATCTATTTATTATAAAATAGAAAGATTTGAAGTGTCATTCTCCTTTAAATTAAAACTTAATATAGATACCTACTTATATAAATATTAAATTTTAATATAGGTACCTAGTTTATTGAAATATTAATATAATAAGCACACGCAATATACCATGTATTTTCCATTAAAATTCATCATAGGGACTCAAATGATACGTAATAAACTTCTGCGTAGGTACTAAAATCTGATTTAATGGCCGCTTTTATAGTCAATTAACGTTATCCACGTTAAACTTAAATTAAGTCATAAATAATTTATTCAAATGTTTGAAAACTTGGCTTTTTAATGACTTTTCACAACCATAACTGACACTTGACAAGAATTTTAAATAAAGGCGGCCTTTTTAAATAGATTTTCAGTTGATAAGTTCGTTTTATTATTTTTCTATTTTTTATTGATTTTGAAAGTAAGTATAAGTAATTAGCTAGCTTCTAGTTATTATTCTGTGGTATAACGTATGAAATATTTTTACTAAAACAGTATAGGTAATATAGGAATACTTATACTATAGTATAAGAAGCGACGAACTTATAGTGATTAGTGAACGTACTGTATGTAGGTACTAGGTACTTACCTAGATTGTTGAAAAAAGTAGAACACAAAAACAAAACACTAGTCAAGATAAATGTGTATGATGTAATTAAGGTAACTACTTACATAGGAAATCTTCCAAACGAGTATTCGTAATAGGATTCCTCTAAGGCTACAATTAATTGGCTTATCCAAGTCTTCATTCTTCGGTTATCCATTTAAAATCGTTTTATTATAGTATCTATTTCAAGATTTTATCGATTTAAAATACGGACCTGACGTCTTGATAGCAGGCGGGAAAAATTATAGCCATAAACGAGATGCGCTTTTTAATTTATGTCCATAGATTATGTAAATTACATAAGATACCTACTAATCCTACTATAAAAATAATATTTGCATAAAATATCAAAGAGAATACAAATAGGTATTAGGTACTAGGTACGTAAAAATAGTTTTATCACAACCACAACGATCTTGAACATAGAATATTATTTTGACGAAATTCGAATTATAACTTTTTTTTTAATAAAGAACTTTTTTAAGGCAGCCCGCGAGATATTCTAACCGGCCAGCATCATTTTTGTAAAAGTTTCGTTCAACCTTTTTGGTCGTGGATCATGGTCATGATTTGGAAAGAAAAAAAATATTCACGTTCCAAATTTAAACCTTTCGGCAGTACTTTTGTAGTAAAATATAGGTTGGTAGGTAGGTAGATGGCGCGAGAAAGTTATTCAACTTTAAACATACCTGACTATATGCTATATTATAAAATACCTAAAAATTATGAAGATTATATTTCTGAGACATCGATAAAAACTTTTATATTATCATTTTACTGCAGTTTTTGAGCAGTTGATTAGGTAGGTACTTTACCAAAATATGTAGCTATAGATGGTACATCATGCTTATTTAGATTTAGGTAACATCGGCTCAATAAATAGGTAGGTAGGTAACTTACAAGTTTTTGCATCTGTATTTTCCTGGTAACCTCTCTTCTACATGTACCTATTATATCTTGCTATACTCGCAATTAAGTATAATAATAGGTACTTAGCTAGGTACCTACTTCTTTTTCTTTTCTAATCGTTTGAGCGAACTTTTTTCTCCCTGCTTAGGCTTCTGCATTCTTCATAGAATCTAACAATAATTACCTACCTACCTATAATGAATGCGACAAAATGTTTGTTTGTTTTGTCTATTATTATAGTAGGTAGGTAAGGTTTTTGGTGTCCAGAGATAGAAGCTACAGACACACTCTCTTCTCCACTCCTGAGAGTGAGTCCAGACATAAGACGGGCCAAGTCGGGACGAATGCTACTAGATAGGTACCTACTTATTCGTTTATATTTTCTAGACATAGATATAAATATTTTATTTAATATTATTTATAATAAATATTCAAATACTTACATAATAACCAAATAAATAGAAAGATTAGAAAGCAGGATTTCTGAAATCTTCATATGGATCGTATCTTTAATTTATTGCAGCGACGCTGTTTTTTTATCTTCATATTTTCTTTAATTAGCTATAATTAGCTTTAAATTGCATTATTTTTATTTATATTCTATAATTAGCTTTAAATTGCAGTATTTTTATTTATTTAGGAATGTGTAAATATTCGATAACACGAAGTTACGCAAGCTAGGTATAAATCGAGATGAGTTCTTAACTTAGATCAAAGGAATCACACACATTATTCAATATAGGTAACACAACCACAATAAGAAAAAATCTTACACTTGTAAATTGTAATTATAAAATATCATCGTCTATCAATCCTCGAGTTAAAAAGTAAGATTTTTATTTACATTTTACACTAATTAACTCAAATTTCAAACAATTAACAGTTATTCCATGAACCATTAAAAACAAAAAGCACTTACCTAAAGAAATGCTGGCTGCTGCACAAAATAATGACCACAGATCTCACAATCACAAACACACAAAAACAAACATTGTCAATATAACAAACAGTTAATAAAACGCACGAACACAACCCGTCACTTGCACGGTTGGAACACGACTAGCGCGTCTTTGCGTTTGCCGTCTTAGCAAAATGCATTCAACAGTGAACTTGAGTTTTCAAGAGCGAGGCTGTATTCTGAAGTCGATGTCGTTTTTGGATCGCATTTAAATCGTTGTCGTATGGGATATAGTTAGTACTATCAAGTAGTCGGGAAAAAATCGCTACCTAGTGGCTAGCTATAAGGCCGCCCGCCATTTGAACATTATATTTTAAAGCTATTGCATAGCTCCTATCGCGGGCCTTGAGCGCTGGGACCGAATTGAGAAATTCCGTAACGAAAAAACCTCACGCTCCCCACTCCGACGGACACGGAGGTGTGGCTTGAAGGCATGCTATGCAATAGCTTTACCGCGGCAATCCCCGAGTGCCACACGTCTTTTTTCTTATTTTATGTTCTTTCTGTATTTCTTTTTCTTCTGTGTACAATAAAAATTAAATAAATATCAGCTATTAACTACTGACTACTCTGTATAAAACATTACACAGCGAAGTATAAAGTATGTGTGATATACTTACTGTCTGTAATATATTAAAATTTAGTATGAATTTGAAAACTCAAATATTTATGTATCAGTTTATTGATAGTGATTGCAAACAAATCTCATAAAACAGAATATCTTAGTGAAGATCCTACCACTCATGAAATTTCCCCGTTTATTCGGAAAATCTATTCAATATTTTGTTTTTTTGTTTATTTATAAATCGCAGTTTTCATAAATAACACAGAACCAAAAAGTACTTAATTAATAATATTATGTACCTAATACCTATATGCTTACAAAAAATGGTTGTAAAATTACAAGCTATCTTACTTGTAGAACGATAAAGTATTTTTGAAGTGAAACTTCTGTATCGGGGTTGGAAAAAAATTTAGTGTAACATTTTTTCGTTACGCGTGACAATTTTTCGTTACGCGCCATCTTTTTCTTATCCCTACTACGTACACAACACAATTCGACGTATTTCTGTAAAGTTGCATATTATAGTATTTTATTTTTGACGTGACAACGTCTTATAATTCGATTGAGCCGGCTGCACGCACGAAAAAACATGACTCATGCGGCGTTACCTCGCTCTGAGGCGTTCCATGTAAGGCTCGAAGTGCAAGCGAGAGCGCGGAACGAGCCACAAAGAAGCACAATCGGACGTTGTCACGTTCAACTATCGTCAGTAAACCGACTTTACAGACAACCAATTTTTTTGAAAAATAAGGTCATAAAGAAGTTTCACTTCTTACGTGTGTAAACTAGTACACGCACACATTTTTTTTTTGTTGAGATACAGATATTATATTGTTAAACACCACAGCACTTAACATCGATAAATTCAATAAATCCTTCAACAATTCATAAAGTAAATCCAAACACTAAAAAAAAGACGTGTGGCACTCGGGGACTGCCGGGGTAAAGCTATTGCAATTTGCATAGCATGCCTTCAAGCCACACCTCCATGTCCGTCGGAGTGGGGAGCGTGAGGTTTTTCGTTACGGAATTTCTCGATTCGGTCCCCGCGCTCAAGGCCCGTGATAGAAGCTATGCAATAGCTTAAAAATACATAATTTAAACTATATAAAGTATCACTCACAAGTCACAAGAGGGATAAAATCATTTGTGTAGGTATAGGTACATGTATGTAGGTATGTTAGAATTTAAATACTAAAATATTGTTTTCCAATTAAAGTAAGTCAATCAGAATAAGCCCGTATTATTAAGGTGGCTACTGTAGCGTACGGAGTACGGACACTCACCTTATTTACTCGCTCGAACGAAACTTACTATTAATTACACAATATTACATGTATAAAATATAAAATAAACTTTTGATTAATTACTCAATATGTTCATTGTGTAATAAATAATAATTATCATTAATTTTGCCTACGCTACGCGGTACGCCCGAGATTGCTGCTGACTTTAGTCAAAGGGTGAAATTAAAATGAATTTCGAAGATTTCCCGATGGCTTTTGGCAAACCTAATATAAATAATTATAAACCAGTCCTTCCGCGAAGAGATTGTGTTTCGGAATTTGACTATAACACATGGACTTCTATGCGTTTACTTCTAATTATTTAATAAATTAAGAAATGTAGTTAAAATATTATGTACTCTTATACCTACTCTAAAGACCCATGTTTTATTAATTTATACATCTATAGGTACTCAATGAACCATTGTCTATTTTTATCTTTTATATAATAGGGTAAAAAGATAAGTTGTTATTTATGTAGGCATTGCATAATGTGACAGGTGCATCTTACGCAGCTGCTTCTTGCAACTAGTTACTAGTTTTTAATTAGAAACTTAACATTTAAGTTCTAAGGAATGGTCATCAAATACCAAAGTACATAATATAGATATGTAATAATTCACCTAACACTATAACAGTACTTTTAACTTTCAAGTATTTGATAGTCACAAAAAAATAAAGATTATATTATATAAAGAAATTTTATTCGCAATGCGTAGGTATGTACTATGTATTAGGTTTAGGTAGGTACGATTTTATTAATATTCTGATTGCGGAATGGTGAAATCATCAGCTGTGCTCATCTCCCACTTTTTTATAAGTTATAATTTTTACGTAATACTTGTATACGTAGTACATATATTATTATTAGTCTGTATGGTATGGCTATTGTAAGTCCTATACAATATTCTATTAGTCCATGCTATGAACTGTATTTATCAAAGAAATACTCGAACAATTATAGCATAAATTTCATTGTAAGACGTATAAGTGCCTGTAGCTGTGTTGACTGAGCCTCGTACTTTAAAATCGATAGATGCTGGTTCAAATCATCGCCGTACATCCACATTTTTTTATCTTTTCCCGTATTTTATGGTCATATAAATAATACTGTTTACAAGGGAATACTTAAGAAGAAAAAAGATATAGACATTTTTTTAACAGAAAATAAAGAATATATATAATATAATTATATTATATACACTACTCTGATCACTATGTCGAATGTTTGTAGTGGGTGTCGAAATCGTAATAGAGGTACTCACTTCCTTAGATGCTCCCTAAAAACTAAAATAATAATTCAAAAACACCGGAGTTTTTAAAACAACGCCCTCTAGATGTAATAATTGAAAATCGATAGTTTGCTGTTTCCTTAGTTCTAAAATTGGTCACTAGGTGGCGCTTTTAAAACTGCAAATTAAATAATAAGCTCAAATGAGAGCGCCATCTAGCAATAAGCTGAAATTACGGGGTACGATCTCTAGTATGACAATCATCAGTCCTCTTTAGATTCTATTAGTCCATGGTCTGTGGTAATACTTTTTATCATTGGGATCGATAAAGAAATAAATGGCACTATTTAAATTGAGTCATTGAGGTGTTACATTATAATTAAAACTTAAAAGAAATCTATTAATTAAATAAACCAATTGTATAAAATATACATATTAATCAAAGTTATTTTGAATATAATACGACACATTATTAATTAATATTTTGGTAGAACCATACATTTTGTTAAAGCGCTATCTATATAACAAGATTAACAACTACACGTTTTAAATGTAAGCTTGCTACTGCAGCAACGTAGTTCTCGTCTCTATCAATAGATGGCAGGGCAATAAAATGGTTATGGCATACATATTATCCGTAGTATATTATTATTAGTCTGTGATATTATATTATTAATTTTTTCATGTTGTTTAAAGCCCTTGAACCCTATAAAATTAAATTTAATAATATATGTGAATTTTTCTATTGCTTTTTAACATAGTAGAAAAATAATATCCTTACTTATTTCTATTTTCATTTTAATAATTTTTAGCGGTCGGTAAATATTTAAATATTTGATAGAACTTGACACACATTTAGTTAAAGCGCCATCTATATAACAAGATTAACAACCATACGCTTTAAATGTAAACGTGTTACTGCAGCAACGTAGTTCCCGTCTTTATCAATAGATGGCAGGGCAATAAAATGGTTATGGCAAGACATCTTATCTATTATTTATTTTTTTAATGTTGTCTATAGCCCTTGACTGCTATAAAACTAAACAAGTCAATAACTGCGTTAAAAACAACCGACTTCAAACTTGCACTTGCAACATTTACAAATACAGACAAAAATGCTCATAAAATAAAAACTACTGGGCCTATCCGAATAAAATTTTTATGGGACCAATTCGACACCATCCCGCATCGAACAAAAAAAGAATCACGTAAATCGGTTCAGAAACCACGGAGTAATCGGTGTACATACATAAAAAAAAAAAAAAAAAAAACATACCGACCGAATTGATAACCTAATTATATTGACCGACCCGCGAAGGCGCAAAAAAAACCGAAATTTACTTATTAATAATTTATTGTAAAAAAATTACATTATAAATTATTCCTAACTTAAACTACGTCCCTCCCGGTTCAATGTTGGAACCAAGAGTGCTCGTCGTCTTCGGCGGAGCAGCTACAGCGTCGCGGTGGCGATGATTGCCGCAACACTCTCTGGAATCGCAGGTGTGCGCGATGTCGCAATTGCTAACAGGTGCAAGTCCTTCTTGGGTGGCCCCATGCATCCTCTAATAGTTAAGGCGTGTTATATGTAGGTACATAACAACCTCCTCCTTTTTTTGGAAGTCGGTTAACAATCAAATACTATCTATGAATAATTTTTCTATTACTTGGTAACTTGAAATGAAATGAAATGAAATGAAATGAAATGAAATATGTTTATTGTGGACATAGAAGATACAAATAAAATAAAACAAGAAACTTAAATCTAACTTAAATCTATGTTTGCCACAAAAGGCCTGCCACTCAGTGCGATACACTGATTTTCAGTGGTTGCCTTAGAATGCCCTGCTGACAGCGGATGTATGTTTTGCTCAAAACTGCGTCATGTTATTAAAAAATAAAAAATAAATATATATATATATATATATATATCTATTTTAATATTATGATAATATACATATACTTTAAAATACTATAATTATTAATTTTAATATTATAAATTATAATATATACTTATACTTAGGAAATAAATAATATTTAAATTTTAAACATTAGTGACGAGATTATTGGATAAATACTTAAATAATAAATAAACACATAGGAACATTATTGGGAATGCTAAATTTTTTCTTGTTGACGTTTTTGAAAATCGAGAAGATATGACTTTAATTTTTTTTTAAAAGAAGATAAGCTTTGTTGTGAACGAATAGGCGGCGGTAAGTCGTTCCAACATTTTGAGGCTCGATACCTAAAACTGCCTCTAAATGTAGAAGTTCTATGTAGGGGAATTTCCAACAAAGAACATGCGTGTCTAGTCTGGTAGGTTGTATTATTTTCCGCCAACCATTTCAATTTATTGTACAAATATACAGGTACTC
Source organism: Colias eurytheme (assembly GCF_061535395.1). Classification (NCBI taxonomy): domain Eukaryota; kingdom Metazoa; phylum Arthropoda; class Insecta; order Lepidoptera; family Pieridae; genus Colias; species Colias eurytheme. The sequence continues at coordinate 1,549,426 of NC_142987.1, read as the reverse complement.
TATATTTTATAACATTAAATAGAAGCGTAGCCAGGTGTAAGTGGGTACGATATTCCATTTTAAGTGAGTTGTGTTTGATCAAGTACGGTGTGACATGATCACGATAGGGAATATTGTAACAATAGCGGGCACACGCATTTTGCACCCGTTGCACTATTTTTTTCGTTGATGCCAGCAACCTAGGACCTACAACCACATCCGCGTAATTAAACTTCGACAAGATAAGCGACTCACAAAGTAATTTCCTGACATTAACACTCAAGGACTGTCTAATCCGATAAAGCAGTTTCAGTCGGTAAAAACAGTTTTTTGAAATATTTAAGATGTGCTTGTGAAATCGCAAGCCTTCGTCAAACACTACACCAAGATTACGCACTTCAGTCACTCTTTCTATTGGATCTCCGTTTAAAAATATGGTAGGTTGTTGGGCCAATATTGAATTGATTTGATGAGTTGAGCCTATGATCATATATTTGGTTTTGCTAGAATTGAGAGAAAGACAATTAGATTCTGACCAAACCGATATACGACTCAAATCATCATGTAGCCTTTCCAGAGCGATGTCCATCTCACTCGCCTTGAACGAGAGGTATAATTGAATGTCGTCCGCATACATATGGTATTTGCAATGCCTTATGCATTGCGTAACATCGGCTGTATACAAAATAAACAAAAGAGGACCAAGAATAGAACCTTGCGGTACTCCTCTGGAAACTTCCGCCCATGCCGACGAACATGCATGTTGACTACTTTCCGCTTTTAACTCTACCATTTGTGAGCGGTAGGAAAGATAACTTTTAAACCACTGTAAAGAGTCATCATCAAAACCGTAGTATGAAAGCTTGCAGAGAAGCAGGTCTATATTGATACAATCGAAAGCTCTGGAGTAGTCTAAGAGGATTAACAGCCTCCCCTCCCCTCGATCCTGTGCCTCCAGCATATTATCAACCACATCCAACAGAGCTGTTATGGTACTGTTTTGTTTCCTAAAACCCGATTGCCTAGTTGGTAACATATCATTTAAATCTAAATACCGCCTGACTTGCTCACATACAACTTTCTCAAGAATCTTTGATAGACATGGCAAAATACTAATTGGTCTAAGATCTTTAAGACAATTTGGATTGTTAGTTTTGGGCAATGGTTTAATGAGCGCTTTACGCCAGGTGGAAGGGAAGGTGCAAGTCTTAAGTGAAGTGTTTATGATATTCGTAATTGTTTCCAGAGTAAAGGGCAACGATAATTTTAACATATCTAGAGAGATTCCGTCGTAACCAATAGCATTAGAATGCAATGATCTAAAATGCTTAAACACCTCGTCTTTGGAGACAGCCGCAAAAGAAAACAGTGGAGTCCCTTTTTTATTGTTTAAAAAGAAATCTATGTCCTCTTTAGACGCGCACGATCTACCAGGAATATCTAAAAAATGACGATTTATATCATCCGGCTTTCTAAGATGCTCCGGCAACGCATTGTCAGTACTTCTACTGATATTAACATTTTTTTTTATATTATTCCAGAGTATACGCGGGTTATTAAAATTCGTGTTTACAAACGTTTCAAAATAACATATTTTTTCACGCTCAATCGCATTCGCAACCTCTTTCTTTAACTCCAAATAATATAATTTATGACTATCCTTTTTAGAATATTTTGCTCTAGTATATGCATCATTCCTACGTCTCATCAGTAACCTGATATTGTACGTGATCCAAGGGTAGTTCTGATTTTTTACCAGAAAGTGCTTAATGGGAGCTAGACAGTCATAAATTGATAAAATGATTGAATTAAAATTCGAAACAAAATTATTAATATCCTGGTGGTCTATTATAGCATCCCAGTTAATGCTTGACATAGCGGTTTCGAATAGTTCCATGTTAATATCTTTAATTGGTCTGTATTGTATTTTTAGAGGGATACACTTATCTTTAGCTATGTAAAGTTCGCACGAAACAAACGCATGGTGACTTAAATCATTTATATGGTTCACTGATATCCGTTGCACATTTATGTCCGTACATATAAGGTCAATAATAGTTTCACTATGATCTGTGAAATGTGTGGGTTGATTTATAATTTGCGTTAAGCTCGTCATTGTTAAGAATTCTAGCAATTTGCGATAACCGATGGTACTCTTGTCTGCAAAATTAATATTAAAATCTCCCATGACTATAGTATTATCAGCCCATGAAAAACTAGCGACCGACTCATGAATTGCGTTAACAAAAGTATCGACATTCAACCATGGCGGGCGGTAAGCTGTGCCGATTACTAGTTTTTTACACCGAATGTTTAAAGTTATCCACATTTGCTCAACATTTAAACAACATGGATGTTTTAAAACTTTCACATTCAAACTATTTCTAACATAAAAGCCAACGCCACCGCCGCGACCTCGCACATGTGACGGTCGAGGTATATGAACAAGGCGATAACCAGTGAACTTAGGCGCACGACCCTCTTCTCCTTCTTTTAGCCATGTCTCATTAATACCCAACACATCCACATTGTGTTGCTCCATCGCAGCAAGAAGCTCTTCGTGACCAGTACCAAGCGAACATATGTTTATAAGGCCAATTACGAGATTTTTTATAACCATCATTATAGTATATTAATATTAAATAAAATACATATTGGACAAAAGAGTAGATAAATATGAATGTATTTAAATAAGATATGCAATATCATCATTGCATGGAGTTTTAGTGCTAAATCATTTACCCAATTAATATAGTTTATAAATAGAAAAAATACAATAAAATAGTAAAATATGGAAGAAAGTACGAAAAACAAACCAAACATACCACCGGCAACAAGGCAGACCAAAACAACATCAATTTCTCTACGACAATAATGGAAATAATTACTATTAATTATTATATAATGACAAAATAAAACAAAATAAACAACGATAAACAAAAATCTTACTTCTATCACTATGATTACGAGTGTAACGCTTAGACAATAACTAAAAGTAACAACAAAATAAATTCTCGACACTAGAGCAAAAACATTAGTAAAAAAATAAGTCGAAATTAACTTGTGATTAAGCAAAATATCCAAGGCAAGTAACAAAACCTTTAAAAATATAATGATGTTTAAAATTGTAACATACAGTATGGCAAATTCAATCTTACTAAATATATCAATTTGTATAGAACGATAACAGGTTGTAATAATATGTTTCTTTAGTATACAACAATAAAACGGTACAATTAGATTCAAATGAGATGGTGTATAATATTTCACAGTACGAACTTTTAGGCAACGCACTATAAAATTGCAAATTACTGTAAGCTTAACATCATAATAATTAACCCAAAATAAATTAAGTGCATTTAAACCTGTTACATAACTTATATAGCTAAATTCGTATATTACTAATACAATACAATAAAAAATAGTTTTTTTCTCAACTGCCAGGAATACGTACAATATCGAAAGAGTTATTGACAAAAAACCTTATCTATATCGTGTTCCGATCTAACATTGACAATTTTCGATTTACTATCCCGTCTAGCATATACATGACCCGCGCGAGTCCATACAAAACGCCAGTTATTTGACCGCCCTAGCTTCTCACGCGCTGCAAAGAACAGTTTGCGGTTAGCATACGTTAGATGTTCGTTCACGTAAAAGCGGCGGGGCTCCCCTCCCACCCCCGTGCCGCTGGTGTCCGCGCCGCGCCGCACGCGCGCCGCGCGCAGCAGCTCGTCGCGAAGGTGTCGCCGCGTGAGGCGCAAGACTATGGGGCGCGATTGTATCGCATCGCTTGCCGCGCTCCCATTCGTATCTACGCGTTTACGCACACCACGCCTATGGACGTTAACAATATCACGCTCGTCTATAGATATGCCAATTTTTTGCGCTAACGTGATTGCAATGTGTAGTAAATTTTCGCCAGTATTTTCATGAACACCCGAGATTTCTACATCATTCAACAGCTTTTCCTGCTCAGATTCATTAAGCTGTTTCTTTAAGAGGTCGATCGAGTCTAGACTCTGTTGTAACTGCTCATTATCAGCCGCCACGCAGGCCCCACTCTCCAGTTGTGACACACGCTCCTCTATGCTGTCCAATCGACTATCAAAGTTAGTAACTAAAGCAGTTAATTTCGTCATATCTGATCTAAAGTTCGATATCTCAGTCCGAAGGAGCTTTATCTCCTCTATCAGAGAAGGGGAACTTTTTTGATGGGGGGATACAACATCGAGAAATACATCAGCATCTTGACACTGCGCGGGAGTAATTTCGACAGCTTTAGAAGTATTTTTCGCTTTACATGTCTTACACATCCATTTTGTATTGCCGCGGGCGTCTGGGCTATAATTGCTACATTGTTTATGATAAGACATATTACACTTATTGCATTTTACGCCATCTGCCAAAGCGAAGAACTTTCCACACGCATTACACTTGTTTGCCATTATGTAATTAGTACTATTGATTGTATCAAAGTAATTCAAGCTTAGTTCACCAGATGGCAGTAATATAAATTAATTATTTTAAGTCTTCAAATTTACGGTCAGCTGTACTGAATAGTTGCGGGTATCGTAAAATCAGCTGATCATCAGCTGTGCACTAATGTTTATTATAATCACTGTTGTTCACGAAGATAACACTATACTGTTCACTACACGTTATTAATGGTATATCTTATAACTGTTTTATCTACTTTTAAGTGTTAACAGGTAAGTTTACTATTTTTAAATTGAAAAAATAAGCAGAGCGAGACTGTCACACACCACTGTCAAAAAGACACTCTTTTAAATATAGTAGAAAAGGAATATCCTTACATACTTAGTTACTAATTTCTATTTTCATTTTAATAATTTTTAGTCTTCGGTTTTTTTGTTGTACCTACATATCTTTATAAAACCTTAAATATAATAAATAGGAAACATTTGTGTTTTTGTACGTACGGTTTATGTTTGTAAAGTTTTAGACACAAAAAATGGATTGATTTAAAAAAAAACCTGTCACCAGAAGAGAGCTACGTTTTTATCAAGTCACATAGATTGGCTGACTATATTATTCTTTTTTCTTTTATCTCTAGGCTATCAGATGTTATTTCTTAGAATAAGAAATATACCCATAAGAAACTGTTTCGCGAAATGTAGGTTTACTTAGCGTTTAGGCTTTCCACATTAATTGTTTGTTTGAAGCTAACTTTCTCATTTAAGTAAGTGCTTAAGTGATTTTCCAAGTCCGATTGGCTCGACACACATTTTATTTCTCTTCTGTTTTCTTGGTCAGCACTATAAACATCTAGAAATGATAAGTTATGATAATAAACATTTTGTAAAATTAAATTGTAATACTGACATGATTTAAAAGAGCAACTATGGAGTTAATTGCCGGTTTTTCTCCGTAGATACCTACTGCGTGATACTGCTTTACGAATCGGTGGTAAATGTTAAAAATAGGGATGTAACGATATGATTTTGCCGATACGATACCGATACCGATATTTGTAGTAATGTATCGGCGATACCGATACCGATACCGATATCGATGGCTTGGTAGAAAAATAAATAGTGAATTATGCATAAAAAGTTACCAACATTTAACAGAGACAACTGTTAATCGTATTCTTTTAAATAAAAATGCCAAATCAAAAAACAACAAAACCATTTATTTTAGTATTAAGTATTATTTTACGAAGTCAGTTAAACTTTAAGTAATAGGTACACATACAATCAGTACCTAATAAAAGTTTACTATAATCACACTATAATGGTAGAGTTTTTTCAGAAAACAAAGTGCGCACGCGCGGGCGGCCTCCCGCATCGTTCATTGGGCGCGGATTTTTGAATTATTTGATATCAAAAAAATTGGTTGTTTGTAAAGTAGGTTTACGATCGAGATGTTTACGTGATAACATAATGCAGTGGCAGCGCTCGAGATGAAACGGGAGATCGGTCCGTCTCTCTCTCGTTATACCTGCGATCGCACTCGTGAGGTTTTTGTGTGACACAAGTTTATGAACATGTCACCCGACTAAAACGATTTTAAAAACGTTATCACGTTAAAAATTAAAAAAAATCAAAATTATTTCTTTCTTTCCTTTACATAAACAAATTTGTGATTGGAACACTCCTAGTAAGCAAATAAAATGCTTGTGTCAGGCGAGGTTCCGCTCTTCCTTAACACTATTACAGAAACAGAAATAAAACAATATGAATGAATAGGTACAATGCAAAAACATAAAAGAAAAGAAAGAATTTAATAAAAAAATATCGGTATCGGTTGATTTATTATCGGCGATACCGATATATCGGCTTGCCGATATATCGGCCGATATATCGGTATCGGTATCGGTATCGTTACATCCCTAGTTAAAAATATGTAATGACAATTCGAAAGTGCTTCTCGAAGAAGTCTTATTAAATGAATAATGAGTTTGAAATATTCTTCTATTAATAAAACAATAACAATAAATTTGGAAAGCACAATGATAAAATTTAGGTACAGATGCCCAATGAAGTACCTATGTTTTAATGCAAACATGTTTACAACACAAAGATAATTTTTTTTTTAATTTTTCTGACTGTTTTCAACTGTTGTAACTAGGATTGTTGAAGAAAAAATACATTGAGCATATAATTTTTGCTTAAATCTTAAAGAGGTTCGTTAAAAAATATTTGCGTATTCGCATTCAGACGATTTCCACTGCTTTTGAAGTTAAACGTCTTAAATGTTTTCTATTAAAAATACAGTGCTTTAGTGCTTGGTCAGAAATTGAAGATAAGGGTCAACGCTTACTGGAGTATTTAAAGTGAATTTATAAAACAAAGGTGACTTGAGTATTTATGCGTAAACAATACATAGGGATGATGATCTATATAAATATAAATATAATAAAAACGTAGGGAAGTCAAAACTTTAAATTTGTTTTTTTTTATAATACTTCGGGCGCGGGCGTAATCTACAATCGATATCGAAGCCAAGAATATAGTTTTTAGAATTTTTGGTGTTTGTCTCTAGTATACGTCAATGCATGTCCGGGCTAAACTAAAAGTACCTAGTCCATTGATTTACTTTAAATTTTACATAATATGAATATTACTAACTGGTCGGATTAACTTATAAGGTATTATAACTATATCATCATGCTATAAGAGCAATAAGAGCGGTGCAAATTGCAATGCGGGTGTAACCGCAGGGCACAGCTAGTGTATTATAAAAAAGTAACCGCATTCAAATAGATAAAACTATATAAAATTAGAATGGGACCAACCGGAAGGCACTAGCTTTCGATTAAAAAAAGAATTATCAAAATCAGTTCGTCGAGTCGAAAGTTCTGACGTAAAACAAACAAAAAAAAAGAAAAATATAGAATTCAGAACCTCCTTTTTTGAAATCGGCTGAAAAATATTATCTAAGTATTACTATTTACTATCAACTTTCATTATTCACTACCAGACTACCTAGTTATAGTACCTACCTAGTCATCCTAAATAATATCGATTTTTCGAGCGCAAATTATTTTTGCAAGGTTTTATTCGATTATTTTATTCTAAAAGAATTGGCTTTGTACTGAAGATCGATTTGATTTTCTTATAATATATAAGCGTAAAATAATAATCTACTAACACCGAAAATATAAAACACGGATAAATTATAGTATCATGTGAAAAATTGTGATCCGTATCATTTGCTTGCATATTATTTTCGGTATTGGTCCTTTTCACAATAATTGACAGCGTCGCCCAACAAAATATGATCGTTGATGTTTCCCGCCATTACGGCGATTATCTATAACTAGCGCGAGCGGTCTGCCCTGGCTTCGCCCGTGGTACCTACATGTTTACGTTTTTTTTCATAAGAACCATCCTCGTACTTCAACACGTACTTTTTACAGCTTGGGTTACATTATTGCATTTTTGGTAAGGATCTCTAATTTTTTGAAAATGCAATATAGCCCATGTTGCTCAGTGAAGAGCAGCTTTCTAATGGTGAAAGAATTTTTGAAATTGGTCCAGTAGTTTATGCGTGAAAACCATACATACATGTATACATACATAATTACAAACCTTTCCTCTTTATAATATTAGTATAGATAAAAATCTGCAATGACGGCCAAATATCCTAATTGTCTCCAGTGCTGGCGTAAGGGCCACTGACACCCCGGGCGAAAATATTGTGGCGTCCACTTGAGGGAAGCAATATCAAGTGTTAGGTTAACCAAATTCAGACCTTGGCGCCCCCCAGAATTTGTCGCACTGGGCCCCTCTCGCCCCCTCCTAACGCCGGCCCTGATTGTCTCTACTCGGCCAACGCTGCCCATTGGGAAGATGGCCCGTTCTATTATAATCAGTCGTTTTACGTTATAATTTTATTGAAGTTTTAACTCAGTGAGTGCTGAGTCGGGGTAGTAAGACATCGTTATCTCAACAACCACTATCAAACGGTTACCAACTTTTATCCGGGGCTGCCAACATTTTCTTAAAAATAAAATTTAATTTAAAATTTCGATTTTATTGTGGGTACCTATACTTAAATCATATTCATTTTATTGAAGGGGAAGTTTTAACTGAAATGTACAGTAACGTACGATAGCAAATACTGAATTAAATATAACGCGTATTTAATTTAATAATATTAATGTAATATTACCTTGTATTTGAATAACTATTATAGATAATTTTTGGACATTTTTTCTTTTCATTGTTGACTCCTTCCTCCTTGAAGACTTGAAGCAATACAGTTTTTAGAATACCCAAACGATATCTTTCTCTGAATTCTGATAAAATGTTGACCACCACAGTCCAACGAAAGCTCGTAGCAGAATAAAAAGACCAAACGAAGAGGTGGTCTAAAAGCTTTCAAAGCTTAGTTTGAGTTGCCAGTAATTGGGTATGTGAGTACAGGTTTAATTAAAAGTACTCTTCATGGTGTTTCATTGAAACCTAGATGGACTTTGAACTTTGCGAACGGTGTTCCTGTAAACATCGTCAATAAGTATTGCAATCAAGCACAGGTAGAACATGATATGAGGAGGAATAATAATATCGTATGTATTTGGAGTGTTCCGTAACGATGATAGTATGTACATAATATCTTTGCTAATTATATATTATGTGAAGTGAATGTGTTGTAATAAACTTAGTTCTACACTTATACTAAAATTATTGATAATCGAAGAACAATAATTGAAGAAAAATAAAATCCATACTAATATTATAAATGCGAAAGTAACTCTGTCTGTCTGTCTGTTACTCAATCACGCCTAAACTAAATCAATTTTCATGAAGAAAGAGAACGAGAAAGGACATAGGCTACCTTTTATTGCGAAATATGTACCACGGGCGAAGCCGGGGCGGACCTCTAGTTATTTATATTTCTTCAATTGTTTAAATGTCATAACTCGTAAGTAGTGGTGGAAAAATGCGTAATCTTTGCAATATACTATAGATAAATTCATACAAATAAACACAGTCTTAACTCACAAACTTTGTCATTGTAGTGGAATAAAATTCTTGGTAGTCCCAACTATTAAAATGAAAATCAATGTAGATCAATGTAGATTGTATAGCTATATGTATAACCAATAAAAAACAATTAAGTAATCGAATACAGCATTATATGTATTAAAACTAAGAGGTAGGTTGTATCATTTTTTTAAAGTAATTATTGTTTCGATAATTTTAAAACTTTAATTAAATCTCGTAAAATAACAGAGTCACGTTGCAAACAGAAATTCATATTGTCATTCACATTGTCAATTCAAACAGAAATTCATATTGTCATTCACATTCATATTGTCATTCATATTGTCATTCATACAGTCATTCACGTTGAAAAATGTATGAGTTTTATCAAATCCCGAAACTCAAACACGAACTACCTACAAATCCAATTATTCGGATTACTGTATCAATCTTTTAGAGATTACAACTAGCCCTTTGATAATCTCCAGTTTTCAGATTAAATTCTATTTCATTTCGGATTTCGGAATTTAATTTAAAATATCTGATTTTATTCACTAACTAATGTTGCTATAAATGTTAGAAGCAAGTTAGAAGGCTTATTTAGTTTTTGAAGTGAAAACTTTTTTAGCGGCGTTGGGTATAAAATCTTAAACTCGCGTCAGGACACGTGGCCTGATCGAAAAAGCGTAAAACGGAATTTTTATTTTTAGCCCTTATATTCCATGCGTAAGACGTACATACCATTCCAAAATATCAAACATGCTGAACGTTAATAATCAAGTTTTCACTTCTGCCGGCACTCCCGGAGTGCAACCCGTCTTTTTTTTTAAGTAATTTGTTTTCACTTAGAATATTTTATGTGCAATGTACTTCTGGTTAATAATAATTGCTCTTATTTTTGATGAAATAATTAAAACACACATAGTTTTTTCTCCTTTCCTGATGATCTTATCTTGAGAGGAAAATTGTAGCGAACTTTATTTTCATTTTTGCGTACATGTAGTGACCGTAGTGACCAGTTACAGGTATTTCAGGTCGATTGTTGGTTGTTGAAATTTTAAATATGGATGCTCGTGTGTCCATCACGCCACTTACCTGTAAAGAAAATAATAACGGTATTAATAAAATTAATGCACATACATATAATGACTTTTTTTAATACGACTATACTTTTGTATTTATAATTTATATGTAAGTATGATATTTTATTTATTTTTTAATCAATTCTGTAAATCAAGAAAAATGGGCCATAATATTATACTACAAAATGCGTCCTTATCGCGATCATTAGGTTATTTGTTTAACACTGCTTGATTGATTTATAACCGATTGATTGGTTGATAATCGATTGATTGATTGATGTTCGATTGATTGATAACCGATTGATTGATTGACCACTCACCTCACACAATCATGGGCGCACTCCCGTAGCCTGCAGTAGCTGCAGCTGCAGGTGGAGTAGCAGGATCCAAGGTCGGAGTCTCCCAAGCTGATCGAGTCGAACCTGCGACCCAACTCTTCGGAACTGGGCACTGTATTGCTGCGCCATCTGGAATTGTGTGTCAATGTGTCAAAGTTTTGATGCGAATTGGGCTGTATTGGAAATTTATGACATTATTCTAGCGATTTTAAATATTCTTATAACCTTATGATAATGAAACATGTAATAATTTTTCATTGGGTTTTGGAAAATCAATATTTTTATGCGTAAATCATCAATCATTGCACTCTACCTATTTTTTCAGTATTAATTGCTTTTATTTTGCTAACTCTACCTATTTTTATTGAAATTGGAAGTAGATTTATCAATTTTATAAAACGAAATGAAAAATGCTTCACTGTACATAAACACGATTAAAAATTTACACAAAGTAGTATTATCGCATAAAGCGATTTCTCCCAGACAACCCAGTTATAGCTAAATCGATAGATTCTAACACGCAGCAGGCAATGACTTCACCTAGCAGGGAAAAACTTTGCTAGTATCAAACATACCTAGCACTCTTCGAGTCCACGTGTTCCACCAGAACATTCCAGGTCCTGTGTATCAAATACAGAAGGAACAGCACTCTCGACGACTCAGCGTTCTGCGGCGGCTTCCGTTTCTTGCTGTTGGCACTACTGACCGCGCTACCCATTTTGGTAGTGTTGGTACTTTAGAAAATCATCTCATTCGCATGGTGACCGTCGACGCGGCACGTGTTCTGTAATTGATAATAAATTATTTTAATTATGTCTTATTTTGTTTTTAGAATTCATTGATAAACTAGCTTAAAAACAGATGTTTAACGACGTTAAAAATCTAATTAATTTTAAGTTATGAGACCTAGGCTCTTAATTAAACGACTTATTAAGCTAGTAATTCACTCGCTCATTAAAATTAGTAGACCTTTATCTAAACTTATTTATGAAATGTCTTGAAAATAACAATCTATTGCCAAAATTTTAATACTCTGAATTAATATATTCTATTATATGAATAAATTCCTAATTAATTAATTATACAGATTACTTAGTTTGACAAATAGTTATTACAGCCACAAAATATACGAAAATACGAGATCAATTCATTAATTATTTTATGCGAATGATTTGAAAAAATATATTCCTCATGCTACTTTCAAACGGGTTTTAATTTTACGGACATATTTTACTTTCTACGTCCAATATGATTATAAATTAATGATGTGTAACAATATATGCAACACTTAATACACAGTTGCGATGAGTGTAATTGATTTTAACCGACTTCCAAGAAAGGAGTAGGTAATCACTAATCGTTAAACATTTATGCTTTAAAACAATCGCGAGTGAAAATTTCGTTATTCCTTTTTTATATAGGTAGAATTTCCTTTTTCAAGTCGGTTAAAATTTAAAATATTGTAAAGTACTTCTAACTCAGCAAAATGTAATACATAGGTATTTAAATGTGAAGTGTGAAAGAAAACAAAAAAAAAGGACGTGTGGCATTCGGGGACTGCCGCGGTAAAGCTATAGCATGCCTTGAAGCCACACCTCCGCCGTGCCCGTCGGTGTGGGGAGCGTGAGGTTTTTTCGTTACGGAATTTCTGGATTCGGTCCCCGCGCTCAAGGCCCGCGATAGAAGCTATGCAATAGCTTAAAAAAATATATAAAAATATTCCAACACATAAAAACAAGCGCTACATACAACTTAATCAAAAGTGTAAAATCCATTTTATTACTTCTAACTTAGTATTATCTGTGCCTCTAACATTCAAAAGATTGTAAAACAAAAGAGAGATTATCCAAAACATACTAAAATGTAATATTCTAGCCGAATCCATCCCTACGATAATCCTTTGTGAATTTCATCCCTTTGTGACGAGAATATATTAAAAATTGAACTTTACCGCGCTTCAACCGAAAAATATTTATTGACTTTGACGGCGTATGAATTTTTAATATTTCGCAATATCTAGAACGAAATAAAACTAGAAAATCGTTTGGAAACTGGAATATTGGAAAATCTAAATATTTATTAAAATAGTAAAACTAGTGAGACTGTGAGGTGACAGAAATATAGGTAACTAGAGGTCCGCCCCGGCTTCGCCCGTGGTAAATATTTCGCAATAAAAGGTAGCCTATGTCCTTTCTCGGGTATCAAAATATCTCCATACCAAATTTCATGCAAATTGGTTCAGTAGTTTAGGCGTGATTGAGTAACAGACAGACAGACAGAGTTACTTTCGCATTTATAATATTAGTATGGATATTGACAGGTAATATTGATTATTGATATTAAAAGAAGTAGGTCCGATCGCCCGCGTTTTCAAAGAAAAATCCTCATAGTTCTAGTTCCCGTGGGATTTCCGGGATAGAACCTATCCTATGTGTTAATCTAAGTTACCCTCTATGTGTGCTTAATTTTATTATAATCGGTTCCGTGTTCGGTTATTTGAGTTAAAGAGTAACAAACATACATATTATATATACATCCATCCTCACAAACTTTCCCATTTATAAAATTAATAGTAGGATAGGATAGGAAGTATGTGGATATTTTTTAATCCAAAAGTTTGTTGGTCTGTAATGTGCAGTGAGTTTATCAGTGTGGCCTTCTATGAATGTATGTATTTATTTTAATAATAAATCGATAGTGATTGGAATAATTTAATATTTAGGTTTTTCACAAATATAGAAAGGGAGATAAAACCAACCAACCAACTAGCTATACTAATGACTTGCGTTCTGTGGCATAGTTTCTGAATTTATGTATAGGAAATCAGTCAAAAATACCAGTAATCAATGAATATTATCAATGATTGATACATAGCTGTTAATTAATTTTATAGCGGTAATGAAGCTCATCATATAAGTTTTAGTACATAGAGTCGAAGTTATTTGTTGGGTTACACTCTTACACACTAAAACAAGGTACTTATAAATTATAACAATTTAAAAATAAAAATTAAAAGCTATAAAATATAGTAAAAATAAGAGCAAAAGTTGTGCAGATTTTTAGTAAACTAACAAAATTCTAATGAAATTTAAAATCGATAAAATTTTCGGTTCTTTAATTATTCAATACTGGCTATGCCCCGCCGTTTTACCCGGATTACTTTGCTCTTATTATCCTTAGCGTGATCATAATGTATATCTAGCCTTCCTCGATAAATGGACTATCTATCAGCAAAATAATTTTTAAAATCGGACCAGTAATTTCTGGGATTAGCGCGTACAATCAAACAAACTCTTCAGCTTTATAATATTATTATAGTTGTATGCTTTCGGATTATTATGTGCTTTGTTAAAAATCAAAATCCAATACAACTAGCGCTCTAAAAAAAGCGAATAAAATGTAAAAGTTAGAATTAATTGAATATATTATAACAGTTAACTAACAGTTGATATCGGGTAACGGGAATGTCTTGCCGATTACCATAGCGATACGTTTGCATATGTTAAACTAGTTGGTGCACGCGATTTGGTCTGTATTTTTGTTAGTCACCCTCCTGAATGCCTAACTAATTAGGCATATAATATCTTTAGTCAAGTGTGAATGTCTGTCTGTCTCTCTCACAGTCTCACGGTTAAATTGCAGCGCCGGTTTGGATGCAATATATGAAATTAGCAAAAACTGAGCATTAGAAATATGCCATTTTCTATATACATTTTATCTTTAGAGGTAAATGTATGAAATAAAAGCTTTTGCTTTAGCTTTTGTACGAGGGTGCAACCGCGGGTCGTAGTTGTCTGTATCTTATTTTTATATATTACTAGCGGTCCGCCCCGGCTTCGCCCGTGGTACATATGAAAAATAGATGTTGGCCGATTCTCAGACTTACTCGATATGCACAGAAAATTTCATGAGAATCGGTCCACCTTTTCGGAGGAGTATGCAGACTAACATTGTGACACGAGAATTTTATATATAAAATTATATATAAGATAATAAACATTAATAATTGTAGGTATATTATACATATAAATGTTATTATAGACCACTTATTACATTTTATTTACCACCACCAAAAATATGCATTATGTTGGCTCAATAAACAGTGTCTGAAGATAGAAGCAAAAAAGAAAAACCAAATCATAGATACAATATGGTACCAACATAAAAAGTTCTTGATCTTTCTAACCATTTTCTAACACAATTTTGTTAAATACTTACATGTTTGTACGAACGCTTTGTATTATTTACGAAACACTAGCGTGATTATGAAAATAATTAATAATACATAAATGAATAATAATTTTGCGATAAATTTACTAAGGAATATTATTTAAATGTACTATTTATGTAAGGTTTTATAATACTTGTTTGTTGATTGCTTGATATAATCCACGACTGCGCTCGTTAAAAGTTACCTATAGGTACACACATAATATTATGTAATTTTGAAGTGAAACTTCTTTAGGCGCATTGAGAGTTAAATTTCAGGGTCGCGTCATGGCAACACCGTCTCGTCATGGAGTAAGGCGACGGTTTCGGTATCTTTGAATCTTGCCAAAGAAGTTTCACTTCTGACACGTGTGGTCGGCATACACGCCCTTTTTATTTAACTGTACATTAATATTATGTCTGTCCATTTGCTTCGGGTTTTTTTCAGATAGTTGGAACTCTTTTGATGGGAATTTTACTGACTAATAATTGAAAAGGGTATGAATGATGATAACATAAATATGTCGTTTTATTTAACTTTAGTTTAAAAAGCAGTCAATTAAATAGACAAAGACCCAGACACCTAAAATATATATAATATGTAAGTCTTATTTTTGTATCAGCGAGTGTTTTTGGTCTTATCCCAAAAAAAAAATCAATATAAAAACATATTTAATGCTTGATACATACAAAATGGCAATCTCCTAGAAGTCTAGACTTTCTATATTAATCAAAGTTTTAGCTGAATAATAGTTTTATTAGGTGAAAGTATATTAAGAACTTTTAAGTTTGAACTTTATGGGATGCAAATTACCTTTATAATTGATTTAAACTTGTTCATTATGTTAATATGTATAATATATTAAATTTCTTCGAATAGTGTTAAAAGCGTGCCTAAAATATGGTCAAATATGGCCAAAACTTGATTAGCGAATAACATTTTTTTTTAATTAACTAGGAGATTATTGCTTGAACTTTAATAGGTCATAGGTTCATATAGGTTTCCTGCAGTGGACCAAATATGCTGATGAATGATGATATAATATTTATTTGTTTTATTATGCTCACGGTTTCATGGGAAATAAGATATTTCTGTACAATTAAATAAATAACAAGTGCTTGTATAATAAGTATTTTTTACGTACTCAGAGTATGCAAAACTATAATCTCCTTTGAGCTTAGTATACCGACGGTGGGACACCATACTTAAATTCAAGTTTTTGAAATAAAAACGTTTATTTCGTGCATCAAATAAAATAACTTATACATACTAATCTCATATTAAAGTCTAATGAAATAGAAAGGCAATATAAAGGAAGTAAATTATGTATATTCGTAATTAATTACGTATTTTCTTATAGCCAATTATGGCGACTGCCATAAACATTTTATGACGACTTTAAAACGCGGTTTAAATAATCGGAACGTAATAAAGCACGTTATTATAATTGAGAAGTATTAGGATTACAAGCTGTTACACATTCAATTACATTTTCTAGGTCTTACTGGTTAAAAGTGAAGTCCCGTGTCCCCAAGTGGGGTAAGGGGCAGATGTAATATACATCTGTTTCACTAATCAATTTTCTTTAGCTTTACAAGTAGCCTCCTGTGTCCTGCCAGAGTGAGACGTTTTTTTTTCTTTCGTCTCCACCGGGAATCGAACCAGACCACTCGGTTCTACGCTCAAGTGTTAACCACTGCACCGCGTTACGTGTACTGAGTAAAGAATCAATTTTAAGGTCTTTTTTGAGTGTGGTTGTTAGAAATTTCCCTAGAAATCTACCTCCCGTTTCCAAGGGGGGATAATAGGGGGAAATTATATCACGATCCATCGTATAAATTCCACTTAATTACCAAGGTAGACTTAACAAGTGGGTTACATTGTAGAAACTGCCATTTTCATAAATGACACATTCGTTTTTTATGTAAAAATCTAGAAATTGTATCGATTTATAGGAGTTGTGGGGAAAGAGAAATGCGGTTCATGGTGGTTGATTATATCCGTGTTTTCTTGAGAAAGTGATGGTGATTGTCCGAGCGGTCTTTGTTGGTCTTTACTTGTTAATAAGATTAATAAGTATTTGACAGTAGCAGAAACAAGGTTGATTGCTTTTTTGCACTGTTTTTGTTTATTTTTTGTGAATAAAATGTTTTTATAGCCTTGTATACCTAATGTTGGTGCGGTCAAGTTCTATTCTTTAAGTGAACGTGATTATATTGTTTCTGAGAGAGATCTATCACATAATATAATACATACTATGTATCTACATTGTTCAAATATAAAACATGTTAAGTACGTTTATCAATCACGGTTTCACGACTATACCGCTAATCTGATTTTGATGTAATGTGGCATAATGATAACTGAAGTTTTGTGGTAAAACATGGACAGTTTTTCAGATAATTCCCTTAGAAAGAAGGAATGAAATATGTATGTGTAATAGAGTTAACTACGTTTACTCGTTTATTAGTTAAATATGTATATCAACTACTAGCTTCCGCCACTTTGTACGTGCATCCCCGTTTTTTCCCGTTCCCGCAAGAATTTCGGGAAATCCTCTCTTAGCGGATGCCTACGTCCTAACATCTACCTGCATGCCAAATTTCAGCCCGATACGTCCAGTGGTTTGGGCTGTGCGTTGATAGATCACTATATCAGTTACCTTTGAGTTTTATGTAATATATAATATAGATATAGATTAATTTATTAAGTCTGTAAATAAAACTGTATCATATAACTGTGCTTCTAAGTTCTATTAATAACGTATCAAAGTAACTGTTACTTAGCGATATCAAACACCTAATGGCTTCAAAGATAGGGCGTCACCAACAGACAGGAGTTCATTAAAACAGGAGATTACGTCTACAGTTAAGTGAAAATACGCAATCAAAGTGTATTCAAGGAATGCATAATGATGATCGTTTTGGAGATCCGCTGGCTTTTTGGGCTGCATCGAATCGTAGTTAATGTTTTTGGGATTTCGATAGTAGTATTTGGATATCGTAGTTAATGTTTTTGGGATTTGGATCGTAGTATTTGGATATCGTTGGATTTGGATATCGTAGTTAATGTTTTTGGGATTTGGATCGTAGTATTTGGATATCGTTGGATTTGGATATCGTAGTTAAAGTTTTTGGAATTTGCGATGTGGATATAGAATGTAGAGACAAGACGATTAATATAACTTGTAGCCATCACCTTCTTTTTTAACGTTGGGAAATGCATGTAACCATCACCTGTATTACAGACATCAAATGGTGGTGTAATTTTGAAAATAAAATAAAGATGTTGAAATTTCGTTTGAAAGAATGTTCGCGAATTGCATTACATTATATTATTCCTAAACAATGGCCAAGAGTTCCTTTAAGAATTATTTTATCTGATTAAAAATTACAGTCAATGTTTTTTCAAATTCTCAAAATGCTAAACTTATCAGTAATTAATAAACTTACTCTCATATAACTAAATAATACGTAACAAAAAAAAAAATAACTTAAACAATTTCCTACGGAACCTTTAGAAAAATACAACTCGCTCTTAGCCTTCACTTGATCAACTCTACTACAATATAAAAACTGGTTTGTTAAACTAAGATACTGATGTTAACCCATTAGCAAGTGAACCTAGGTCTAGATAGGATAAATATAATCTTGGTTTAGATATAATCCTGGTCTAGATATAATTCTAGCCTGGATAGGGAAATTTATGCGAACAAGCTCCAATTTTGTCATGTTGGTGTTGATATATCCATACTAATATTATAAATGCGAAAGTAACTCTGTCTGTCTGTCTGTTACTCAATCACGCCTAAACTACTGAACCAATTTGCATGAAATTTGGTATGGAGATATTTTGATACCCGAGAAAGGACATAGGCTACCTTTTATTGCGAAATATGTACCACGAGCGAAGCCGGGGCGGACCTCTAGTATAGCATAAATACAGCAGATACGTGAATGCATGTCTATATAAATTCATATGAACTATTTCTTTTATTTGTGTCAATTCTTTTCATTTTGAATTTTTACATCGTTTAATGAAAATCGAATGATGGACGCAAATGAAAAGTGAATTCTTCTATTTGTTAAAAAAACAAATTAATTACTATAAAAAGCTTGTTTAAAAACGGTTGTTTTCATTATACAATTTTGCATTAATTTAAAACAACTTTGCATTCTATCTTTCTTTGAAAATAAAAACATATTTTCTTTTTCTATTCAAGGAAAGTTTAATATTATCATAATGTGTAGCTTATCTAGAGAATTTACAAAAAATGTGTTCGAAACCGGGTCATCAGTTTTGGCTAATGATATAAATAAAATAATGTAACGGACACAAGACAAATATTGAATATTCATAGATGTTTGGTATCTACTGATGATGATTGCATGATTTGTTCAAGTATTTGAAAATAATTATTTTAAATTATTAAGGAATCTTCAAGTACACTACCGAGTACAGTAAGAGTTATTTTAAGAAACATACACATATATGCTATGTGATTCTGATTATAAAATAATAAACATTAATATGGTAAGTATTATAATTATTTTAATATTTGGATGCATTTTTAATCACATTGCATTTGCCTTTTTGATTTTTTAGCCGTCGGTTTTCTTTTTCCGATCATATTTTATTTATTGTGACAATAATTAATAAAGTTTTTACTTATTTTTTTTTAATTAACAGCATAGATTTTTTAAGTACGAAAATAAAATCATTGTCTGAGAGGAAAGCCATAGTATTCCCATAGTATATTCACTTAGCTTTGAAGCATCTGCTACATTATGTTTTCTTGTTCTTACTGCTAATGGCAGACATGTTGTATCTCATAAAATGCGTTTCTTTTTTGGATGTAACGTAAATGAGAATGGATACTAGCTGAGCCCGCGGCTTCGCTCTTCTAAATGGTAATCTGGACTATAATCTCTGTATATGAATTCATAGAGATTAGATCAGCTGTTTTTACGTGAAGTTCGTTTGTAGAATTACTTTGCATCCATATAATATGCTGGCAAACTATGTTTATACAGTTTAGTATTTGAATTATAATAATATCCATTTAGCTGTGGCAACGTAATAAAAATGAAACTCGTTTTCCTTAGTCACGGCATCACGCGTGAACGGGTGGACCGATTTTGATAATAATTTTTTTTATTATATTCCTTGAAGTACGAGGATGGATCTTATGTAGACAAAACGTAAATATGTACCGTTAGTAATAAATAAATCAAAACAAACAAATTATACTAAAACAATTCCACGACTTTTTAACCTTATCTATTGCTACTCATTTCAGAAAACCGTAGAATTCTCAGTTCTATAACTCAATAATATACCTATTGCTATTTATATTTCCAAGAATTCCCTCAATAAATTATCTATTTCCCACTACATTCCTCACAGGGTACATCCGTTCACGACATTTTATATTATATGCCAAATTCGTGAGTGCCAAACCTTTTGTGAGATCTATATGTATATTAGTGCTGACCTACAGCTTTGTCTGCATTTAGAAATAATATATGATATGTTTAATTTTTAGTTTTATAGCATTCAAATGCTTAATAAGTGAGACATTTTGAAAGAATAGAAATATATATTTTCCACGAAAAATAAGTTTTTCATTGACGCTCCGCTTCAATTTTTCTTAGTCTAAATTTGTAGATTTTCGATTAATATACCTACTATCCAGAATTAAAATTTATGGTTCATGAGATAAGCTCGGTCAAATATATCAAACAAGAAAAATGTTCAGCTTTATACTATTAGCACATATTATATACTAGATTTCCGCCCGCGGCTTCGCCCGCGTTTTCAAAGGAAAACCCGCATAGTTCCCGTTCCCGTGGGATTTCCGGGATAAAACCTTTCCTTTGTGTTAATCCAAGTTACCCTCTATATGTGTGCTAAATTTCATTGTAATCGGTTCAGTAGTTTTTACGTGAAAGAGTAACAAACATCCATACAAACTTTCGCCTTTATATTAGTACTAGCTTTCCGCCCGCGGCTTCGCCCGCGTTTTCAAAGAAAAACCCGTTCCCGTAGGATTTCCGGGATAAAACCTATCCTATGTCCTTTCTCGGGTATCAAAATATCTCCATACCAAATTTCGTGCAAATTGGTTCAATAGTTTAGGCGTGATTGAGTAACAGACAGACAGACAGAGTTACTTTCGCATTTATAATATTAGTATGGATTAAGATTACTATAATAATATCTACTTGCAGATTATTGTATCTAGCCTTATATCTAGCCGCTTGCAGTTCGCACCGACCTGTGGCACCGACTCTGGATGCGTCGATTCTGAAGAAAAACATACCCAAGATCTACAGGAATACCTATTACATTAGAATTTAATTTTAAATCGTTACGCAATAAAAACCAATCTTATCAATTTGGTGAAAAAAAATGGTTAGGTATAAAATTATTATTTAGTTACTTAACTATTTGTTTGTGGCTTCTTAATTGCCTACTCTCTGAGTTTACTCTCGAGTCTACATACAATATATGTACATCATTTTCTAGTTAAATGTAATCAATTATCTGCTTTTTTATGTTCCCTCCCAATAGAGGGACTTTATCATTGTTTACAACAAAAATATTAATAGCAGGGTCATCGGATATCGCTCTACTTCTATAGAAAATAATACGATTTTTTTATAATATTAAATGTTTTTCTTACAATTCAAAAGACTTTATTAAACTATACATATACAGGGTGTTTTGCACATAAACCGAATACAAGCATACTTTGTTTTGTGGTATTATAACCACAAACAAAAAATTTAGGACGATTTAAAGGCAAGATTTCGCGTAGATTTCAAAACAATTTTAAAAATACATACATATCTAGACCACCGTGAGACTTAGGATAGGTATTGGGTCTCACGGGGGAAAATAGCACATGACCCCTCCCACCCCCCCAAAAAATCATGTCGGTCCATGTGCAAAACACCCTGTATAACTAGCTGTGCCCTGCGGTTTTACCCGCAGTGCTCCATTCCTGTTGGTCTTAGCGTGATGATATACCTATAGCCTATAGCCTTCCTCAATAAATGGGCTATCCAACACCGAAAGAATTTTTCAAATAGGACCAGTAGGTAGTTCCTGAGATGAGCGCTTTCAATCAAACAATTTCTTCAGCTTTATAATATTAAGTACAGTGTAAACTCTATATAACGTCACTTAAGGGACCGTGCATTTTTCGACGTTATAGAGAGTGGTCGTTAAATGGAGAGAAAGGGAAAATTGCATGATTGGTCCAGAGACAGGAATATTATTTTGACATTGTTATTTTATTTATTTATTTAACAATTTTATGTACCATTACAAATTTTACAATCATATAATATTTACAAAAAAAAGAAAACATTCACAGCACATAAGGCAACCTTATCGCTTATCAGCGATCTCTTCCAGGCTGCCCAAGGTAAAGGATAAAGATTGATATTAAATGGGTACACGGGTGGCAATGAAAATAAAGATAAAAGAGAGTAAATAAAATACATATTATATGAATAATAAAAGAAGATATAATACATACTATTATTTAGAAGGAAAAGCTAAATCAGATAAATGTTTATTTAAAAGAGTTTTAAAGGAACTTTTCGAGGAAGCTCGTCTTACAGCTATAGGCAAAGAATTCCAA
The DNA here is from genome assembly GCF_061535395.1 of Colias eurytheme. Lineage (NCBI taxonomy): Eukaryota > Metazoa > Arthropoda > Insecta > Lepidoptera > Pieridae > Colias > Colias eurytheme. The sequence goes on along the minus strand of NC_142987.1, from coordinate 1,526,711 downwards.
AGTCTGATAGCGGTTATTACAAAGGATTTACCAAGGAAACTAGTGTGGTGAGAAGGAAAGCTAAGGAGAAGGTTATCAGCGGAACGAAGAGTATAAACACCTGAATCTAGGAAATTAAATTGTTCTTTTAAATAGGAGGGAGAATTGGGATCAAAGAGGATGGAAAATAACAACTTCAACGCATTTGCATTCCGGCGAAGTCTTATAGGAAGCCACTTGAGTTTATTACGAAACTGGGAAACGTGGTCATATTTACGAAGACCGTAAACAAAACGAATGCAGAAATTTTGGAGACGCTCAAGTGTATTTAAATGCTCTTCACTAAGATCAGTGGTACAGGCGTCAGCATAATCAAGGAGCGGAAGAAGTAGGGATTTAGCTAACATAATTTTGGTAGAAATCGGTAAGAAATGCCGTAAACGTCTTAGAGAACTAGCCGCTGCGTAGAGTTTGCGACTTGTCTCTTTTACGTGGTACGACCAAGACAGAGTCGTGTCAAAGTGAACCCCCAGGTTTTTTACAGATTTTTGAAATTCAATGACGGAGCCATCTATATAAACTTTGGGGATGTATGTCCAGTCAATCCGCGAGATTAAATAGGGGCTACCAATGATTATGACTTGGCTTTTGCTTGGGTTAATATTCAGACCGTACCTCTGACTCCAATTCAAAATTCTCTCCAAATCGGTGTTCGTGTTTAAGATTGCGGAGGATAGGTTCTCGAGGGTAGACTGGGTGTATATCTGGAGATCGTCAGCATACATGTGATAGAGAGAAGATAAATTATTAGTTATGGAATTAATAAAAATAGCAAATAGGAGAGGGGACAAAACGCCACCTTGCGGAACGCCTGCAACAACATCACACCAGGACGATGACTTATCCTCCAATAATACATGCTGTCGGCGACCGTGCAAGTAACTGTGAAACCAATCAACCACTGTAGGAGATATGTTAATAGAATGAAGCAGTTGTAGCAGTATGTCGAAATCGACGGTGTTAAAGGCATTACTAAAGTCTAGGAGGGTTAGAACTGTCAACTGCTTCTTTTCCATTCCATTACGTATGTCATCCGTGACTTTAACAAGTGCAGTAGTCGTACTATGTCCTGGACGAAAACCAGATTGGAAGGGACTGAGAATACTGTTTTTGTATAAGAAGGAACTTAACTGTTGGTGGATAAGGCGTTCAAGGACTTTGGAAAGGAAAGGAAGAATGGAAATTGGTCGGAAATCAGAGAAGGAATTTGGATTAGATTTCTTCGGGAGAGGGATAATTTTAGCGTCTTTCCAAATGTCAGGAAATTCACTGGAGGATATGGAAACGTTGAGGATGTGGGTAATGACAGGAGCAATTATATCAAGGATGGGGACAAACTTATTACGACTAACTGAGTCACATCCGACGGCATTCGATGAAATGGACAGTATATTCTTTTTAACATCACTGACAGTGAATTGATTAAAAGAGAACGGTGGATGAGTAGGAGTTGCAGTTGATGAAAGATATTGAAGTGTTGACCTTTTTTGATCAGGGCAAAGATGGGAAGAAGATGCAAAATGTTTGTTCAACAATTCGATATTTATATTGGGGGGTATGTTATTTGATTGGGATTTACCAACTCCTAAAGTTTTTAAAAATTTCCAAATTTTACATGTGTCGCCGTTCTCGACGGAATTATGGATATGGCGTCTTTGTGCATCTCTACACAATGTATTGCAACGATTCCGGATATTTCTGTACTTTTCCCGTGCAAAATCGGTTTTAGCGGTTTTGAGCTTGGCTTTAGCGTTATTCTTTTTGTGCAGTAAAGTTTTTAATTCGGGAGTAAGCCAGGGCGCAGGAAGGTGCTTAACTTTAATACGTCTTAGCGGGGCATGCTTATCAAAAATCTGTAGGAGCAAGCAATTAAACAAGTTAATTTTTTCATTTATTGAACAGACGTCATAAATCATATCCCAATTGACATTTTTGGCATCGTCTAACAGCATTTCTAAATCGATACCACCAAAATTACGCCGCAAAAGGTAGGAAGGCTTGAGTTTGGGAGGACGTAGGTTGTAGGATAAATGGATGAGGTCATGGTAAGAGAAAGCGTCGGCTGAACACTGACCATAGTTAGAGACTAAATTAATATTTGAAACTATCATGAGATCTAGGAGTGAAGGATTACAGTTGGGACTGAAATGTGTAGGGTTCGAAGGCAAGGTTTGAAGGTTAAAAGAATCTAAAAGGGAGAGTAATTTTTTACTACGGGAGTCATCTTTTACCAGACAGGTATTAAAGTCACCCATAAGTAAAACGTGCTGGTAAAGAGGAATAAATCGGTCAAGGAGGAGTTGAAAGGAAGGAAAGTAATTAACAGTTAAAGAGGGACTATAAAAAACTCCTAAGAGTATTTTAGTGTTGGAGAGAAGGATTTCAAGGAGGAGGTGCTCGGCCGCATCAGCAGGGGGGGGCTGAGAGGATGCGCTTAGTAGCGAGTACGGTATATGAGAGCGTAAGTATATCGCTACTCCTCCCCCGGTTCTACCGATGCGGTCATTGCGGATGAGTTGGAAACCGGGAAGGGAGAAATTAGTTGAAGGAAGGGATGGCTTGAGCCAGGTTTCGGAGATAAGGATTGCGTGGATATTTTCGGAGTTAAATGAAGCGAGCATATCGGGATAATGAGCCGGAATGCTTTGGGCATTGATATGAACTACGTTGAAGTTTTTATTAGAGTTATGGAAAATATTGGAAAGAGTAAAATCTAAAGGAGGAGAGGAAGCGCTGTGAAAGGAATCACTATCAGACGAAGGCGGGGAATTATTGCTGTAAACAAAACTATTATTTGTGGAAGACATATTATAAATTAAGATAGAAAAAAAAAATAATAAATAATAATAATAAAGATATAAAATATGAAAATAAAAATAAATAATATGTATATATATTGTATGAGAAAGATATATAATAAATACTATTAAATATAAAACAATTATTAATACTCAGGTATATATAAATAAGGAATAATAAGAAAAAAGACGAATAAACACTGATTATACTAAAAATATAAAAACAATAAATTAAGGTAATTAATTATCCTGTACCTTCGGCGCACCATTTATACTATTACAGTGTTTTTAAATTAAGTAAAAAAAAAAAAAAAAAAAAAGGTATTGATGTAACAAAAACTAGCAACAATGACAATAAGAAATTTAAATTATAAGTATATAAAATATGTTGTCTATGACTTGAGTAATTACATTGTTTACGAATGGTAATTGGACACATTCATTCACCTGGTAATACAGATTAGCTATTGTAGGTATAGCTATATAGGTTGTTTACAAGTTATGCCGTTTATTGCAATGCGAATCTAACGTGTTAAAAAAGTGGATACTACAAATACGGATTACAATAAAAGTCAATACAAGTGAACATACGTATTTTTAAATAGTCTCAAGTTTTGACCAAAACAGTGATATCGTGGCAAAAAGCAAAATAACAAAGTGATACTACTAATAACCTAAAATGCATTACAATTTACAATGAAACTATACCTTCATAATACGAGATTGCGAGAAGAGATTGTGAAATGAACGCTTGCAAAAAGATGAAAACAACGTGAAAACAATAATTATGTGAATACATACATTACTTCACTTTGGACGGCAATCTTTTGGTCCGAGCTACTTTGGACGTCTTCTGAGCAACTGTAGGTTCTGCAGTAGTCTGCGGGATGGCCTGGTGCTCTTGGACTGGAATGGCATCTACATCATCTATACAATCCACGCGGTGGCGGGAGCCATCAGGAGCAATCACCAAGATTTGGCCACCCCTGGTCCAACACCTGGATACACCATGACGCTTTCTGGCTGCCATGAAGATTTCGTGACGCCTTTTGGTCAAAAATTCTGACAGTGTTATTCCAGACCCTTTCAGTTTAGCCTTCGAAGCCCAAACACTGTTCTTCACACCAAGGTCATTGAACTTAATTAGAATAGGCCTTGGCTTATCTTCCTTCAACACACCAATTCTGTGACAACGGCTTATGTCATCGCTCATTAGCTCCGATATGCCAAGATGTTTAGTAAGAAGAGAAATAATGGATGATGGCTGCTCATTTTTATCTTCCACGACACCGTGCAACAAAAGAAACTTGCGTCTACTCTTCATCTCTTGCTCATCTGATATCTTCATGAGGAGGTCTACTTGTGACTGCAATGACTGCAGTTGGGCCAAGACCAGAGAACGAAAAGCGGCGAACTCGGACCGTAGCTGAGAAGGTGGATTTGCTGCTGGTGAGGACGTTATATTCTGAAGATCCTTCTGAAAGTCTGTCATGCGCTTATTAAACATCTCTTCCATGTTCAAAATAGATTGCTTCATAGCTTCCATCACGAAAGTTTAGTTGTGTTCAGTGAAGTGCACAAGTGATATTGAAATAGCGAGGATATGCGGTGAAAAATAGAGGAGAATGTGACGCCGTAAGTACTAGGGCTATTTAGTACATAGTTTATACTTAAACAAGCTTTTAAAATAAAAAAAACTTATAATTTCGTACAGAGCTTTTAAAAAAACGTTCGAACTTTTGCCATTGCAACATTGCCTATGAAACCATGTTATCATCGCTTGATCAAGGTCTTCATATTGAGGTTTCTTCAATTTTTTGGCAGATGATCCATTTTCTTCGACATGCAGAATTTTTTCTTTATTTTTCTACGACTGCATTTCTGAGAATCTTCGGTATGTTAGTAAAAAAGAATGTAAACAACATTTTCATTGATTTCGGCAACTTAGTCAGTACTTCCTAGTCCTAGTTCCTAGTTGTAATGTCTTATTGTGGTCGTTAATTAGAGTGAGCGTGATGCTATATGGAGTGTATTATTGTATAGACAACAATATAAACCAACCAAAGTCGAGAAATCTTGACGTTATACGGAGTTTGACGTTAAATGGAGTGTCGTTATATAGAGTTTACACTGATAGATTCTACAATTAAAAACCATAAACATTTTCAAATTTGACAGTTAAACAAGATGGCGGCGCGTCGCACAATTTTCGCGCGGAAACCTATAAAGTTTAAAATGCAAGCGTTGTACCTATCACTTCCTGTGAATACAGTTATTGAATAATATATCCGGTATAATCCACTCATCATACTTCATTGAACATTACTTAAATAGTTAGTAATTTTAAATCGACACAAGCGAATGGTAAGTATTATTATGTACCTGTGTTTATGGTTTCTAGCTTCTATAGATCAACAAATTTTACGTGTTTTTAATTCTATAGTTCATATTAATATTATGGATTTTTAGTATTTAAGTCTTTGGAGATGGTTTTTCAACTATCTTTAGTGTGTATTATTATAAAAGCTATTTGGAATGCGTTCAGTTATCATTGGGCTTACCCAATTTTTCAGATATTATGGGGTTGTAAAATGGTTAGGTAGTTCTTAATTCTTATCAGAGATGTTCGGTAATTGCGATGTATGATTGAAACAAAAATCATCTGATATTAGACTATTATGGAAAAGTATAAAATGTAGAGCATAGGAATTTAATCCATACTAATATACTAATATAATATTATAAATGCGAAAGTAACTCTGTCTGTCTGTCTGTTATTCAATCACGCCTTAACTACTGAACCAATTTGCATGAAATTTGGTATAGAGATATTTTGATACCCGAGAAAGGACATAGGCTACTTTTTACCCCGGGAAATAGTATATAGGTTTTATCCCGGAAATCCCACGGGAACGGGAACTATGCGGGTTTTTCTTTGGCTGCGCGGGCGAAGCTGCGGGTGGAAAGCTAGTAAATATTAATTATTAAAAATTGAGTAACATTGAGAGAGTTGTTAAAGGATCATGTATTTGTTTATTTTATTTATTTTAGTATATAGAAATCTATAAGAACTTTATTAATGATATATACAGTACGGTTTCATATTAATTCGCTGATTTTATACTTACGATTTTAACAAATCTCTTTGTTTTAGAAAAAAATCTCGTTGTTAGTATTTTGAATTAAAAAAACAGCTAGCCTATAACCTAGATTTATCAGTATAGATAAAATATTATATGCTCGTATTCTGTAATAAAACTAACGGTAGAAATTATACAATATATCGATCGACACGTACTGTTAAATCACACTAGTTATGCTTCGCGGTTTCGATGTGATTTTGATTTTAAATGGAGTTGAAAATAGACTGAAAGCAAAAATGACAATTTTGGATTATTTTTTGGAAAATCTAAATCGAAAAATAAATTGGTGTGTTTTGTAGGAATATTGTTAAGTTTATAGTCATTCTAATAACGTATATAGAAATACTTAATTATAAAAGGAGTATTAAAAATAACTTAGCTTTATTAAAAACTATGAACGTTATACACTTAATCAAGGTCCTTCAAAAATTTATATATTTTTTAAGTACCTATTCCGCGATAAATGTTGGTCCTTAATTAATGTGAAAATAAATATGAGATTTAATTTATAGTACACTAGCGGTCCGCCCCGGCTTCGCCCGTGGTACATATTTACGTTTTCTCTACATAAGAACCATCCTCGTACTTCAAGGAATATAATAAAAAAAGAATTATCGAAATCGGTTCAGCCGTTCTCGAGTTATGCGCTTACCAACACATTTTGCGATTCATTTTTATATATAAGAAGAAGAAGATTGAAATATTTGTTGATAAACATTCCAAATTGTAACTTGACTCAAACTTGAATCTAAAACTACAAAACAGTAGTTTTACAGCTTTGCACGAACAAACAAACAATATAGATAAACATCGTACTGTAACTAGATATAGATATATACTTAGTATGGTAGAAAGCAATCACGATATATCGTAAATAGCAAGATCACGATTAATGCCTTCTTATCACGAAGGCAAACAAAAACAAACCCTCTTTTATCGATTGTAGGGTAAAAAATCGATTGATCATAACTTGCATACAAAGTCATACTTACTGGAAGAATTTTTTAGATTCGCACTTTTTAAAATGTAGAGCGATCTTGTATATTCATTTTTATTGAATAAACTAAAAACAGGCGTTTGAAAATGTGATTTGATTGTATTTATCAATATTGTAAATATTTATTAATCATCTTTTTTCTTAATAGCCCATCAAAATAATATACTTTTTACATTAAGCAAAACCCGATTAAAACCCCATTTTCAGGCGCTAAGTATCTTTACTTAAACTTTCTTGCATAACTTAAGCATACCTTAGCATTCCTTTACATAGCACTAAGTTATTCACTTATTTCACCCACAACACTATTTATTATTTATTAAGAATTGATGAAAAAATAATCGAGATCGGATTTTGCAATCAAATCGACGCGCGCGCACGCTAAGAAACACGTTATAGTACTAAATGATCTGGTGTTTGGTTCGCTAAATAGGGCTGTCAGCTTTAAGTTATAATATCTTCAATAATAATAAATAATCTATAATTTGTAAAATGTATGTATACAACGGTCAAGATACAGTTACTACGTAGCCCAGGCTTCGCCCGTGGTACATATTTACGTTTTCTCTACATATTAAGATCCATTCTCGTACTTCAAGGAATATAATAAAAAAATAATTATTGAAATCGGTTCAGCCGTTCACACGTGATGCCGTGACAACGCGAAACGGGTTTCATTTTTATATATATAATATATAGATTAATATAAATGACAAGTTTATATTCTAAGTTAAATAAAATAGGATATTATAGCTCTATATATTCTCGCTCTCTTTTAATAGGAGAAGAAAAATAAGAGGCGCGGGCGGTTAGAAATATTAAAAAAAATATTACATTTTTTAATGTTGCCCATGTCACATCTCAATCTGATTTATATAATTCACCGCTTCACAATTTAAAATTGTCTCTCTCTACAATTTTATTCAATTTAAAAACTATTAAGTAGCAGCCCTATTCCCGCGATAGAAACACGATAGTGTTTACGCACTATTCGCAAATCTTATTTCCTGAAACCATTGGTTCGTGAAATTTTTACAAACTAGTCATTTTACAATACTGTTTTACAAATCATTACTATTTAATTATTAATATAGGAAAATCGATTTCTAACTTTCTTAAATTATTAAATATTAAAATAAATAGTCGATTTTATTCAGGAAGGCATAAATACAATTTACAATAAAATAATACATTAAAATAAAATTAATATGTAGTTAGTTTATTAGTTAGTATATGGAAGTTTATTAACGCGTTACATATCATTGAAATTATTAATAATACCACAGATAATAATTACTAATATGTACTATACTAGATAATACTGTAAAACTGCTTATTTTTCCGGGATAAGACTAATTGAAGCATTCATATATATCTATAAAGTATAAACTATACCTACCTGTATAGTTTATAGTGGGACACCCTGGTCCCACTATAAACCTCCTTTGAGCTTAGTATACCAACAGTGGGACACCCTGTAGATTTTAATTCTATTGATAATTATTTTGTCATGAAAAAACGTTTAAAATAAATATCTATTGCATATTACATGTTCTATTCTTACAAATAAACTTATCTACATTTTGAAATTTATACAAAACGTTATATTTCGAAATTAATTGAACAAATTATCACTCAGCTAAGAAATTTATCAATAACTTTACGCAATCGAGTTAAACAATCATTTTTCTATCAGCCAATTCACAGACCACAAATTGGTTAATAATAGGTTTGTTTTAGGAATGTAACTCTATTGTTTTTAGAAATAACAATGAGATAAGAATACTGCAAAATATGAAGTTTACATTATTTTCACAAAGTCGAAAAATGGATAATATATTATATTTATTATACTTCACATTTAGTGTTATATTATAAAAAGAACACCGAATATTAATGGATGCACTTATTTGTTATCTTTAACTTAATATTTGCAAATCATTAATTAAATTTGAAAAATAAATGCAACGAAAAAAAGTGTAATCTTTCCGTGTCCTAATATTTATTTAATTTATATTCTAATAAAATTTAATAATTCGTCTTCTATCTTTTGATTTAAATTACTTTATATTATCCTTAATACGTAAGTAACCAGTGGTGAGTATTGTAATATCATAGTAATTTTGTGCCTTATAGAGTCTAGACTATAATATTTATGAACAGTTAAAAATGATGACTTGAAAAAGATGAACATGAAGGTTTTGGTTTAAATAAAAAGGTAGTGTAATAAAATCTAATTTAATTCATTCATTAAGGAATATATCCGAATATTGTTAAGTAACATGTTATGTACTACATAAACGTCCTAACATATTTATAACTCTACTCATACTTAGAAATACATTAAAGTAATCTATTTTCCTATCAAATTGTAGATATGTTTTGCATGATATTCCACCAATCATATTAACATCTTCGTTTTCATAATATCAGGGAGATTTTCATAAAAAACCTACAAAAAGCTGAACCTCACTTATACGGTAAAATGAAACATTTTCTTGCAGTTTTTATTTACAACTAGAATCTGATATTGACGGTCGAGCGATGCTGGGCGCTATACTAGTGAATAAAACATGGCCGCTAACATAGGATCTTTACACTACAACCTTTTAAGGTATTACTTGGATAATTAGATCTCTTTGGTCTGTATGTTTTTATGCTCTACCAAAGATAGATAAAAATACGCTGTTATGGATTCTGTTTTAATGTATAGATAGATATGGTTACGAGTTAGATTATACATGCTCATATAGGCGTGAAAATAAGGTATATTCTGTTTTAAAATTACCTTCAGTTTGCAAATAATGTATCATAACAGAATAGATATCAAACAGTTTTACTAATTATTAATTTTTGTTACATTGATTAGAATGTTTATTTTATTTTTATCAGTCTTTATTTCACGCGTTTTTTGTTAAAATAATTTATTATGTAGAGTAGTTCTACTATCTGCTTAATTATTTTAAGCAGATACTAGGGTTAATAAAATCAAAATAAATAAAAACATATAAATAAATATCCTGTCCTATCCTATAAATATGCTTTAGTTTAGTTTTAGTTTGTGAGGATGGATGTATGTGTATGTATGTATGTTTGTTACTATTCTACGCAAATAACACGGAACCGACACATAGGATAGGTTTCATCCCGGAAATCCCACGGGAACGGGAACTATGCTGGTGTTTCTTTAAAAACGCGGGCGAAGCCGCGGGCGGAAAGCTAGTCCTACATATTCCAGTAATTTTCACAGTTCACATCTATTTAATTACAATATCATTTTTAATTCACACGTAAAACATTTTGCTCGTTCCCATACAAACAATACATAAGCCAGTTACTCGGGCCAGTGTGTCAGTGAAGCCATTAGCTGGAATTAGCGGCTCACCCTATTAGTTACACTGTCATTGGCATTCCGTGCCTGAGTACAGTTTGTCTTGATATTGGCACGGAGCTAATAAGTGTTTTGTTAGCTATTTCTGAGTCAAAGAAATAGTCTTTATCAACAACTAGCGCCCGCCCCGGCTTTACCCGTGGTACATGTTTATGTTTTTTCTTCATAAGAACCATTCTCGTACCTACTTCAAATTCTTATAAAAAAATAATTAACAAAATCGGTTCAGCTGTTCTCGAGATTTGAAGATACGTATAAACATACACGCAGAGTATTAATACAATACTTATTGTGTTGATCATAGTTAAAAAATCATTTTTTTTATAATAATAAACCTGAAATATAAATTAAACGGTTCCTAATTAAGGCACTGAAAGTGAAATTTCCTAAGTTTTTCTCATATTTTAATGTACCTCTCTAAAAGTTACGCAAGATTTCCTTCAGGGTAATATCCACAAACCGCTGGTTTTTATTATCTTCCCTTATTATTATTTTATTGCAAAACTTATTTCATTTGATAATACAACTTATAAAACGTTTATGCCGAAAAACTTTATGCGCCATGAATTCGGGATTTATTATTTTCTTCGAGGTTTTTAATCAAATATTTCATTATATTTGTTTCAAACTAATTCATATTAGAGTTAATGATTCTAGAAGCATGATTTTGTGTAAATAAATTATCTATTATTATCATGAGTAACTAAAAACGGGTTAACAGGATGTCACATGTTATCGACTTGTTATTTTTATACAAGCCGATTTTATCACGATATATTGCTTCGTAGAAAATGCGCGAATAAAGTTTAAATAATATATGAAACTTTTTATGTACATTAAGCAATAATAAAGGCATTAAGCACTCAGCTAGCTCAACTGAACATTACCAAATATATATAAAATCAAACTCAAACATTTATTTATTCAATAAGACTTCTTCTAGACGCACTTTTGAATCGTCATAACATAACATGCGCTTTTGTGAGAAATCTTTACCCTTCCTAAGGGCCACCAAACAAATTTTTATACGGGGCCCCGCCAAGGCACGCTACGCTTCTGCATTTATTGAAGTGAAACTTGTAAAATTGCAAGGTCGGTCATGGCAATACCAACACGTCATGGAGTAAGGCGACGATTTCGGTATTCAAAGATACTCTCTTCTCTCTATCTTGCCAAAGAAGTTTTACTTCTGACACGTGTGCTCGGCACACACGCTCTTTTTTATAATATATAGGTAATATATGCATAAAATATTTTCCAGAAACACGATCTAGGTTACGTCTAAACCTAACTCCTTAAAGCCACCTGTTCACGGTTAGGCGGTAAATTAGCGCCATGTGCTCGCGACACTCACGCCGCGACGATTTATCAAGTAATCGAATATATTACTTTTATTAACTTGTTAGCTAATTTTCTGAGGGAGGAATATTTTAGGTACCGTTTTAATGTGTTTTTTGTCATTTGCTATGTACCTGTATAAGGTATGTAACTGTATAAGGAAATTGTATGTAAATGCGTATCATTATTTTGAAAATTATAATAAAATTGGTTACATATTATTTACTAAAAAGTTTTCATCATATTTCAATAAAGTTTTTTGTCATTGTTTGTGTGTATTATTCAATTCATCCCTATGTTTCCCTTAGTATTAGGTACACTATATACATACATACATACATACAGTACACTATACAGGTATATAACTGAAAAAAAGAGTTCTCTAAATTTATTTTACAGTCTCGTAATATGTATGGCTTTTCAATTTATTCTGATTTTGATTGGTAGCAGATGGTGACCTAAATTGTTGTCCTGGGTTCGATTCCTTTTGTAAATATTGTGTAATTCTTGGTCACTATATCTATATCTACATCGAGTTGCTTGGAAGAAATCGCTCACTAGCGATAAAGCCGCTCTTTGTACATCTCCATTATAAGCTAACAAAATTTATTTGTATGTACAATTAAGAGTATATCATTTCATTTCATTGTGATTAATATATTGCTTTTCTATTATCAATGTACGATATAATAATTATATGCGATACCTGCTTTTACTAGGTACGTGTTTTATGCGTGCAAAGCCGCTGTATAAGTGAAGTCCCGTGTCCCCGTAGTGGGGTAGGGGGCAGATGTATTATTCATACATCTGTTTCACTGATCGATTTTTCTTTAGGGACAAGTAGGTGATCAGCCTTCTGTGTCCTGCCAGACCGAGTCATTTTTTTTTCGTCTCCACCGGGAATCGAACCCAGGACCCCTCAGTTCTACGCTCACGCGTCAACCACTGTACCGAGGAGGCGGTCGAAAGCCGCTGTATAGTGGTAGCTTATTCGACGCAAGGAAAGGTGTAAATAAAAGAGAAAATAATTTTAATATTTTTTAATACTCTTACTCATTTGTATCTAAATACGATATTTACAAAACTTAGAAATTTATTCACCTACTTAATAGAATTATCTAAAAATGTCACGGTCACTGTAATCAAGCTAAGGCAGTTAGGCAGTGATGTAGCTGATACGAGTATTTATACGATAATTTACAATTATATCGATAACACGAAAATGCTGTAGTGTCCCAACACTATAAAACGTATGCATAATAGTTGGATAATTGTCTTGTAATTCTTCTCTATTTTTACATCTCTCTCTGGTATAGTTCTTATTACAAAGTATGATTTTGAACAGCATTTCCGCTCTTTTCTTATATATTTATCATTATTAAAGTATTGCTAAATTTATCATTACAATACTTTTAGGTCTTTGTAATTTATTGTTTTTGTATAAAATATTCAAAAAATCGGGCTTAAGACTGGAGTAAATTGGAATTTACGTTAAGTCAATTCACACTGTTGGAAATAATGCAAATTATATTATACATTCATTCAGCATTGCTAATAACTTTTATAATGATAAATATACAGATAAACCTATTTATACAGTCCCAAAAATACACAGTTCTATAATGAAGCCAATTCATAATTAATTCTCAATTATTTTCATTAAAAAATCTCTATAACACGTGCCATAAAAAGATACAATTTAAAATGTACACTGATTGAGCAAATTTTATGTTTCTATACTTTTACGGCACGTGTTATATTTGAATCCCGGTTTACAGCTAACCATGTACCTTTGGGAAATACTATACAAGCCTTAATCGAATTAAGTCATAAAATATAAATATGATAATATACATAAATTAATCACGCCGATGACTAAAAGTTTTGGTAAACAGATCATGTTAAGGGAAAACAAACAGTTAAGTTTATCCAATTTACTTTAAGGAAACGAGACAGTTCATTTTAATTCAGTCATGTATATATCCAAGAGATATTTAGTTAGTCTGTCAATCTGTTTCACCAAAACTTTTACTTAACACTTATTCAACGGTAAAAAATGATTACCAAATACTTAATTAACAATAAGTACAAAAATGTTAAAAATTTACTTTATATCACACGAACCATCTCTAAATCCGTCATTGTTAATAAATATATTTTAAATTTAATTTCTACAAGGTGGAAATTAACGTATGGTACTTTAATGTTTTGTAGAAACAACTTGTTTTCTTTGTGAAAACAAATCACAAAGAAACAAGCATTCTCTTTCTAATTAGTAATTAGTAAATGTTTCAAAATTATAGATGAGAAGTAATCAAACTTCATCACGTATAAATCTATAACGTAAAGAGAATCGTTAAAACGAATAAGTCATCTACACCATATACAATAGAAAAGTTCTTCTTGTTCTAGTCCTTTCTACAAAACAGAAAACATTCTAGAAGGTATCGAATTTCTCTTATCGCTTAGCAGCAGGGGCTTGGGTGTGGTGTTGGCAGCCTTCTACATTTTCTGGCCAATCACAGACGTTCTCATTGGGATTGAACACGAGGTTAGAGGGGCACGGCATGTGGTGCTTCCTCTCTCCCTCGCACATGTAGTACATGGTGCAGTCGGCTTTGTCTTTGTGGTAGGAGATGTGGCCGTCTTCTTCTTCGCAAGTCACTTCGTTGGCTGGAAACATATGCTTATTAGTAATAAGACTACGATACTTAAGCTGGACAACGTAGCTACGTTAACTTTAGCTACATTTAGACATGCTCTACGTTAGATTAGGTTGTAAGTGGTTTGCATGAGTTAAGTTTACCCTCATGACACACAATCACAACTCATGACATCTAAATATTTATAAATCTCGTGTCACAATGTTTGTCCTCAATGGACTCCTAAACCACTTAACTGATTATAATAAAATTCGCACACCATGTGCAGTTCGATACAACTTGAGAGATAGGATAGTTTAAACATGTAGGTACCACGGGCGAAGCCGGGTCGGAACACTAGTATTATTATAGCATTCTAACGTTATTCCATATCCACTCATTATATGTTACGTACCCATTTTAAATTTAATTTTGTCAAATTCACAGTGTCTAAATTTGTTTTATTCATTCAGTTCTTATTCAAATAACCTAAAATTCTTCTAATCTATCTTTTACTTCTACAAAATTATCAAAAACACTCACGATCTTTAGTAGTGTACTGCCCACTGCCGCTCGACGTCTCATACGGTCCGTCGTACTCCAGCCTGACCTTGTAATCACCAAGTTCCTGCTTCATGGCAGTGATGAGAGGATACTTCCCGGTTCCACATGAACCTCTGAAGTCATCCATGTCGATGGACCAGACCATGATTCCACCGAAGCCTTCTTCTTTGAGCCATTCCATCTAGAAAAAAATATAGAGCTATTTAGACTTTAAAAAATAATTAATTTTTGGTTCAAAGGAAGTGAGCGAGCGAGCATTTTCTGATGTTTAAATAATTCAAACTAAAATGAAAAGCAGCAAGTCATTACAAATGTTAGGAGTGTTATATGTTTATTGTATGTTTTCAAAGAAAAACCCGCATAGTTCCCGTTCCCGTGGGATTTCCGAGATAAAACCTATTCTATGTGTTAATCTAAATTACCATCTATATGTATGCAAAATTTTGGTAACTTAAGGTTAAAATTATCTTTAAAATGGTATTTTTCACTTTATTATATTGAAAAATTTTCCTAAATTGCATCGATTTGTCTCAATGGATGTCAAGAATCATCATCATATTAGCCTAATTCTTCTCTATCTTAGATCCTTACCTTAGTCTTTAGCGATCTCTCATCATCAAAGCCGACCCACTGGTCGTCCCTATACGCGAAGGGCACCATCTGCTCATTATCCCAGACCAGAGTAGTGTTATCTTCTCTGAGGAAGTCGCAGATCTCATAATAGGACATGAAGCCAGCTTCGTTGGTGTAGCGACCGGCTTGACCTGAGAAATAGACGATTCATTATTTGCGCGAATAAATGGAAAATTAAAAAATATAGAGATATCGTAGTTGGATAATGTTTAAGCACTAATAATCCTGAGAAATAGTAGTGAAGACATTAAAAGATGAGTTTAATTTATATTGAAACTAAATGATAATTATCCGTATTACAGTTATTTTGTTCATTTCCCATGCTAAATTGAGAAATCTGATGTTACTATTTTTTTGACAAAAGGAAGAAATTGTACAATACATTCATTATTTTTCTATATCTTGTCCTACTGCTAATTGCTGCTAAATAAGTTTATAGCTTGTAGCAAAAACTATAATAAATCACACTTTGTACCAACAAATCCTAAATATCTATCAACAATCATTAATAATCAAAACTTACCACCACCAGACGCAGCGGCTCCAATGTCAAACTGTGTCTCATTGATGAGGGTGAAAGACCTTCCATATGTTGGCATACCGATCATGAGCTTCTCTTTAGGCGCTCCTTGACGTACCCATTCCCGGGCAGAATAGTCCTGGAAAACAATATTGGATTAATATAGGTATATTAAAGAGAATAGGCTATTCAGTTAGCAGTACAGTGGCCGTATTATGACCTCTTATTTCCAGACAGTTTACGCCGTGAATTGAACTGACGGACCAATTAATAAAATACCATTAATTATACCATTAACCATGGCTGGTTAATGCAATCATATGAATTTGCCGGTATGGTCAATTCACGGCGTAAACTGTCTGGAAATAAAAGGCTCTAATACGGCCCCTCTTAGTAAGAATAGGCTTCATTGTTTTAAGAAGAGTTAACAAATAATAGAGATATAAGAATTGTTGTATTGTAGTTTGGGAACAGATGGACTTAATCTTTTATTTTGCAACTCAAGTTGTAGTTTTTATCTACAAGCAAGTAAATTGGAGTTACGGGGGCATAATGATACAACTATGTTTTTTCGTATAAATCTTCGTGACTTGGATACTTCTTTAAGTTTTGTAATATGTAACTATAAACCGTGTAACTTCACTTTTATATCGAATTTTCTAAAATACATATTATGCAATTTTCTAAACTGGATTCCCAGACTAAATTCCCAACGAATAGTTTTGGCCAAATATCATATCCTCAGATAAATAGAAAAACAAATATACGAGTTACATACATCACGACGAGAGCCATAAACTGAATTAAATTCCGCACCTATGGAATGGCTGTATAAATTCCGATTCCGGGAATATTGCGAATATCCGACAGGTATCAAAACTTCAAATATTGCGAGGCTTGTAAATAACGAGTGTGCGAATACATTAGATACAAGATTCCAAGAAAGATTTTTACTCTGATGATTTTTTGTACTTCTTCAAGTCTAGTTTAAGGGTGCTTTTTCACTAATGATGTGCGAGGATGTGTAGCTAGGAATGTGTTTGTAAATAACCAACAGTATCGCTACAAACGGTAAACGCTTCAAACTTCAAACTAAATGAAGCGATATGATTGGTTATATACAAACACATTCCTCGTTACACACCCTCGCACATTATTGGTGGAAAAGCACCCTTAAGCTATTATACTACTTATAAAATAAATACGAAAGTGCGAATGATTGTCCTTTTTTCTTGAGGCAAATGAGCGTTCATACGATATGATTTTTAGGAAAAATCCCAATCCCATGGGACTTGCCTTTGATACGAGGCGAAGCCGCAAGCGGTAAGCTAGTTGTTCTATGTTATCGTGGGACTTATTTTATAAGCTCTGTTACACTTTACGATATGATAATATCTTTTAATACTATTACAATATTACAATACATAATTTGTCCATGTACGTATGTGTGTTTAATCCCGATATTTTTAGAGCAAAACTCGTTAAAGATTAAAACATTTACGTAGAATCGGTATTGTTTATTAATATTATCAATTATAATAATATTATAATGTTCACAATTCAGTTATGCTTTTCTTTTGTATTTCAAAACAATCTTCAACGATATTTTTCTTAATTGTTTTTTCAATTAAATGAATCTCGAATTTAAATTGCAAAGAGCTTCAACTTCGTAAACAATATTTTAACCTTAATTGCTATTGACTGATTTCAAGCGAGTTCAGAAATTTTAGAATCAATGTTCATTAAATTATTCAGACGTTAAGATTGTTGGTTATTATTTATATGTATGCACAAAATACAATAGTTTGAACATTTTTATTTTATTTAGCAATAACAGTGTAGGTAAGCTAAAGACAAATTTCGATAATTGTATTGAATCGAAATGGAGCAATAAATACAATTTTTCATAATCGGAAATTAATTTTAACTATATCTAGAGCATTTCTCATATTAGGTAGGTATATTTTGTTTTATTTACGCGATAATTTTTGCATACATTTTCTATCCCCTTTTTAGAAGATATTACGGGAATCTAATCACGCGGAAAGTCACTGTCCTTTTAATCTCTAACAAAGGACGTCTATAAAATTTCTTCTAATCTTTAATTTCAAATGACATTCTCAACTTACCACAGTCAATTTTTTCTGATAGCTAGTGGCGCTCTCTAGCGGGAAGAGAGGGCTGTTGTGGCCGACCTGCCTTTCCCATTGGCCGTGGAAGTCATACGTCATCACGTTGATGAAGTCCTGTTGATAAATAAACGTATAAGACGAAAGAAGTAAGATGTCTTGAAGTACTTTAAATGTTTGATATCCTTAAACTGTGCTGTTCAATTGGAAATGAATTAATTGAGTAGTAGTAGTAGTAGAAATTAATTGAGTTAGAATCCTTTTAATCGTTAGTTGAATGTTTCTAACATTTTATGGAGAGTATGATATTATATCTACCGTTATATGAATTGTTTAATACTTTATGAGTTACATGCAAAATTAAATTATAACAGTGATCCCACTGATCAAATTATCGACAATATAATACATGTAATAGTTTTCATTTTAGATTGATTAGACTGCTCAATTAATTTGAGTATAATTTCATATGCATTTAGATTATAACCTAACATTCTGGCTAAACATAATGTTAACCGAAAGCCATTAGCAGAAGCTAGTAATATTCAATTAATAATTTTATCAAATATCATATTTATACTCCCCTCTCCTAAATTAACTTCCCTTGCACAATTCCATTCACATTCTATCTTAATATTTATAAATCTCGTGTCACAATGTTTGTCCTCAATGGACTCCTAAACCACTTAACCGATTATAATAAAATTCGCACACCATGTGCAGTTCGATCCAACTTGAGAGATAGGATACTTTAAACATGTAGGTACCACGGGCGAAGCCGGGGCGGACCGCTAATATAATATATTATCTATAAAAAACTCACCAAGTATTTAGCAATCTCAGGCACATCATAACCAGCGGCGATAGCTTCAAAGGAAGCCGGTACAGCAGCCGTGAGGAGGAGGCGTGGCTGTCCAGAGGTCTTGGCCTCGCCTTCGAACGCGAGACGCAGTTCCTTGAGGAGGGACACGAATGCTGCACGGTCGTCTGCACCTCTGTAATGTGTTGAGGATTATAATCATTGTAAATTGATGTAATAAAGGTTTAGTAATTGTAAATTGTTAGGGAAGATTCTGACCAATTTGAATAGCTCGTCAACATATTTGCTAAGCGACGTGAAACGAGCAAAATGTGTAAAAAGTATGGAGTAGCAGAGTGGAATAACATGCAAGTTAGGAGCCAAAATGTAGTATCGGAATTTATAGGATAGGATACTAAATGTTTTTAAGTTGTTATAATTAAGAATCACGGGGCGGTTAATTTAAAGTGAGTATTTATTAGAAAAAAATGACAGAGTTAAAGGACAGAGAGCAAACTGAGATTTAGCTACATGAAAATTTGACAAAAATATTTTTATAAACTACTAGCTGTTGCCCGCGACTTCGTCCGCGATTCGGTCGTTTTTCGTCATTCGTCGTTTAAAAAAAATACATGACACTTTATTTTTGAATGTTCTTAATTGTCTCTTATAAAATTTAACTACATTAAAATTGAATACTCTGATAAGAAAATCTTAAAATCATCGAAAATCATAGACATCGAATATCTGAGGAAAACATGAATGAATGTGATTTAAATTCTACATTTCTTAGTAATTAAAATAATAATCTAAATTAAATGTAGATTAACAGTTTGAGCGCGCCATTATAGAATACTTATGTACCTAAGTAATAAATTACGTTAGTTTAGATAGTAACTTTACTAAAAACACGATGACTTTCTTTCGCGCTCGGTACCACAAACTAAACATGTTTGTGGTACGTGGCCCGCGTCACTTTACGCCCCACGAGTTCCCCTCCGTTGCTATGCGAAAATACATTCGTCGCCCTACTGTAGGAAAAATTGTAATACTGTGGCCTGGGCGTTATAACACGCTCAGGGAATTCCTGAGTGCTGATAGACTTCCGTCTATCGGCATTTATACCAATTTTATATTAATATCACCATCTTGAGGAAAAGCTTCTAATGTCGATTTAAAACGCGTATATACGGATTAACCTGATGAATTAACATGTTCTAAAATTGTGAAATGAGTTCAGTTTTAAATTCGAGAAATATTGATTTCTTGTATTCGATTATTCGTCGTAGTCGAATACAAAATATATTTAAAGAAACTTAGGTTGGCCTTCAGGCAAAAGGGATCCTATCAAATGATAAACTTGACCTTGTATCTTAAAAGTAAGAATGAAAGGAGCATCTGATAATTGTTGAGCACCAAAGGATCATTTAAAACGCAATACTATAAGAGCTAATATTGTCTAAGAACTGTTTAGATTGCACATGTTCCTCTAAAACTTAAAGTAGTGATTTCAAACGTTCCGGCGTATCTTCAAACGAAAGCCGACTCCTTACTCCACTTTAAAGCATTACAAAAAGAACATACTACGTTAATATCGCCTATACAGAAGATGATCTGTAATCAATTGTGAGGTTATAAGCAAACCCACTTTTATATTATTTTGTCGGACCACACCACCGAATTTGTAGATTGATCTTCTATGTTCACCTCTAAGTCATTAAGACTATGTCGAAATCTGTCTGCAGTAAGACGGGCATCTCGCTATTCGTCCGTTTAAAGAGACCAATAGTTTCAATTCTTAATCTTTCATTAAACAAACTTATTAATCGTTCTTGTCTCAAATAATGGTAATATTCGCGTCCCTACTCTAGTCATTGCTTATGCTCATGTTCATCTTCGAGAGATCGAATAATATTATGGTGCACCCTATTATTTGTCAAACGGTCTTCATATTGAGTAAAAGTTTCAGAATTCTCGAGATAAAATATGACGATCGTGATCAGCTGTGAGACGTAATTCCCTCTCAGTGAGGGTTTCGGTCTCACGGGATAGTACAATATGCCATTTGCGATCAGCTGTGAGACGTTATATATACCCTCTCAGTGAAGGTTTCGGTCTCACAGGATAGTACATGCCGTTCGCGGTCAGCTGTGAGCCGCAATTCTCGTTGTGAAGCGGTTTCAGGTTCGGCATAACACATGTTGTTTTCGGTCAATAGTAAGCCTCTTATCTCTAACGATCCTTGAGAACTCTTATTTATCATTTTCTTAACTTTGCTCGAATTTCGATATATAAAGATTTTTTAGGTGGCACTGATGCGGGTGAATAAAAATTAAGTTAAAACGGACTAAGAGTGTTATAATCTCAATCATCATCATCAATACATATAATAAAATTGTGGAAAAAAATTAGCAGGTGTTATTATTATCGAGAAATCGAGAGAAACCATTTTTTTCTCTTAAAAGCTCCCCCCCTCGCACTTCCCGAACTCCGATTGACCGTAATTTATTTTTCCTTACATTTTTATCATATCCTTTTCTAATGGGTTTCATCCTACTGCGATTTTTTTTTGTTTCAAAAATTATCTACCCTGGTGTATAGGTAAATTTTCCACATAAAATGTCCTTTAAATTATGTCGTATTATATTTTTAACCCCCGACGCAAAAAGACTGGTGTTATGTGTTTGACCGCTATGTATTTCTGTGTGTGTGTGTGTCTGTCTATGGCACCGTAGCTGGCTAACAGGTAAACCGAATTAGATGCGGTTTTTTTGTTAGGCAGAATATTTTCCGACGCTGGTTCTTAGATAAAGTGTATCAAAATTGGTTCATCCACTTATTATACCTACATAGGGGTAAAAGTGGGAATGAAAAAAATGAAAGTTATAATTTATTTTTAAAGATCGTCGGGAAGTTTATGAAATTATTTATTCCTTTTTCTATACACTTTTCTTCGTCTCAACGGTTAGTTACGTGCTCTCTCTCTCTTCAGCCTTTAGTTACGTGCGTGAGACAGGAAAGATCTAATTTGGATTTGTTTCTGGATTTGATAAAAACTGAGTATCGATTTGATAAAAACTGAGTATCGATTAAGCTGATCAGTGGCTACTGGCTACACCATAGATTATTAAAAACATCCGTTTAAGAAAGGAAGGAAATAGAATTTGCTCCTCTCCCCCCCCCCCTGGTTCCTAAAAAATAATATGATATAATTTAAAAGAAATTTTACGTAGAATTAGTTAGGCATTTCTTTTTTGATTTTCGATATTATATACTAATCATAATTTTTAATTACAATAATATGTAGTAACTATTTGGTATAGGTTAGGCATTTCATTTCTTGATTTTCTTTAATAAGTTGGTACGTAAGTTTTTTAGCTCAGTTTAGTAAGAAATTTTAATAACAATTCTTTTAATTATTTATGGTAGTACAACAGTACAGTATGGTTGTACGTATTTACTCAATAATTGTATGTTAAGTAGTAATTCAGCATGGGCGTAGCCACGGTGGGGCTGGGTGGGGCGCTTACCCTGGCTTTGATATGGTAGGTACTAATTGTGAAGGGTGTGGCCTGGGCGTGGGATTAGGACTGAACGTGGCATATGGCGTGGGAGTGCGAGTGGGCGCGGGAGTGGGAGCATGAAAATAAAAATGATTTTTTATTGTTGCCCCACCCTGAGCCCATGGTCATAGGTCCCATAGTCACTATTCCACGCGAACGAAGTCGCGGGGACAGCTAGTAGACAAATATAATCAGAAAGCTTTGAACTCCTAAGCTCAACCATAAAAGATAGACATTTATGATGTCGGGAGATATTTTTTATATAATATGGAGAACATTTCTTTCATACTTGATTTCTGTGTAGCTTTAACCATTAAGATTAATTACCAAGCAATAATCATACAGATAAATACTGAACAAAAGTATTAACAGTCAAAGTATATTTTTACTAACAACATGTAAATGATGAAGGAATAATAATTATCAACGAACTAACCTTTTTGTATTAGAGTCCCGCCTCGTGATCGAATTATTAAAACACGAAGATTTTTAAAAATGTAACCAATGAACACAATCAATATTAGATTAACTGTAATGGTGTCTAGTTTGACTTAAGATAATATACATCTACCCTCACTTTTAAAAATGTAGTATATTCACACGAATTATATAAGCGCACCTTATAGGGAAGGGAAGATTTATTATGGGTTAAAAAGTTAAATAAATAAATAACATAATTATATTTAACTTATTAATTTTTAACATTGAGTTCAGTAGTGATAACATGTAAATTGATTTGATTTTTACGAAATCTCATAGATGGCGCTGAATCAAATTTGTCTTTATAGTACTAAGATTCATTAAACAGTTTCTCTGCCCAAATTACGTAAATGACGTAGTTTTTATAGTGTAAAGCTAGATAATAGCATGGCTTACTCAAAAACAACATTTAAACATGAGTCTTTAGATTGTACGCTGTCGTAGTACACGGAATACGTAAGAAAAGTAAAGGTTCACAGCTCCTCCCCCGGAGGTGATAGCATGATAATATGTTTAAAAAAACCTCACACGACCTGTTAGTAATATTCATGCAAAATTTGAAGTCAATCTATGCAGTACTTTTCGAGATTAGCTCGGACAAACATACAGACAAACAGACAAACAGACAAACAGACAAACAGACAAACAGACAAAAATTCTAAAAACTATATTTTTGGCTTCTATATCGATTATAGATCATGGATTATGTATTCTTTTAAAAAAATATTCAATGTACAGTTTTGACTTTCCTACGATTTTATTATATGTATAGATTTGTATGGAATGATTATTATAAAAAGCGACCAAATTGTAACGGGTGTTTGCAATATTGTTATGATCGATTTATAAATCGTAAACATTTATTAATGAGTGGCAGATTTAATTGATAAATCATTAATTATATTATGTCTCTGATTTTCTCCAAACCAGTCTAACTAGTAAAAAAAAATTGATGTAAAAACATAGTTTAAATTTGTAATAAAAGTAACATATTCTAAAACCCATTCACACCTATAAATCCAAACCTGCAAATCCGCAATATGCATGAAGTTTTCCAAATATTTAAAGAGGAAAAATATAGAATTGTAAGAAGTTGGACGTTTCGACAGCACGTTAGCTTAGCTGTTCAACAGTATGCAGGGAGAGTAATGTGAATCCTTTTGTAAATATAGTTCTGGATGTTATTTTATAATATTTTGATGGAAATAAATATTATTATATTTTACGGTCCGCTCCGGCTTCGCCCGTGGTACATATTTCGCAATAAAAGGTAGCCTATGTTCTTTCTCAGGGTCTATAGATTATCTGTGCCAAATTTCATCAAAATCGGACCAGTAGTTTATGCGTGAAAACCATACATACATACATACAAACCTTTCATGTTTATAATATTTAGTATAGATAGAGATGTAGTGTTTTGTCAAATTGGGGAGGGATGAACATAAAAATAGTTTAATGTGTATTTCCCTTCATATTTTAAAATAGATTTATCAGAAACCCTTAAACAGTTCTAGAATGAAGTTTTTATAAAAATATGAAGAGGAACAAATTAATAGCTACTTACTATATTGCATTTATTTAAACTTACATTTCGAGTTTTATCAAAATCGATTCAGACCACAGATCCATATTAATACAACGTTGAATCAATAAAGAAATAACAGATATAATATAAACCTGAATAGATGAAGATATTAAAAGTACGTTTAAATTAGGTCAAAATCTAATCTACAAGAGTCGTTTACAAACATACAGGTGAAGCAAATAAAACTGTGTTAAAGTTACAATCCTCACCTCGGGTACTCCCAGTCAATATCCAGACCGTTGAACTGGTAATCCCTCAGGAACTCGATAGCTTCATAGACGAACTGATTCATTCGGAAGACGTTAGATGTCAGCTCTTTGAATGGTGTCGATCCGAACGCCCAGCCTCCGATGGCGAGTAAGATCTGGTAATATGAGAGCAAGTTTTAATATTTTATTTTTCGTCGATCTTATAAATAGGTAATATTGGGTTGTTTGTTCAGTTTTATTTTTTATTAACAGCTTATAATTCAATTTAAGTACATTGGAAGATGTTTGATATAGATGTTATTATTTACTTTAGTTATATCAGAACTTGGAATGCATATTTAATTACTTGGCTAAATAATAGCATTGGTTATTAAATAAATAAATAAATATTATAGGACATTATTACACAAATCGACCTAGTCCCACAGTAAGCTCAATTAAGGCTTGTGTTGTGAGTACTAGGCGACGATAGATATAATATTTAATAAATACAATACATAAAAATGAATCGCAAAATGTGTTGGTAAGCGCATAACTCGAGAACGGCTGAACCGATTTCGATAATTCTTTTTTTATTATATTCCTTGAAGTACGAGGATGGTTTTTATGTAGAGAAAACGTAAACATGTACCACGGGCGAAGCCGGGGCGGACCGCTAGTATATAGATAATAACACCCAGACCCAAGAACAAATAATTGAGTTCATCACACAAATATTTGCCCTGACCGGGGATCAAACCCGGGACCGTCGGCTCAGTAGGCAGTTACTTTACCACTGCGCCAACCGCGTCGTCGCGGATTAATAAAAGGAGATAGTTAACTTAAACATATAATAAATAATATAAACATATAAATTTATTTCTAAATATTCTAATAAAATAATAGCAAATAAATCAGTAAAGCATTGCAATTATTTTCTGATAGAATGAAATTAACACTTATAATAAAAATGACCGAAAGTTACAAATGACCCGAAATTTTGTGGGTCATTTGTAACAGGATGGCGGTTCTACAGGGGTCTTAGTACGCAATGACAAAAAGAAAAATGATGGTCAGAACGCTGATACCGGATGCCTTATGATACTGTAATATAAAATATTACAGTATCTTAAGATAAAATATTATAGTATCTTCACCGTGTGTGACGCGCTTTACAGTTTCAAAAAACCCCAAGGCAACTTTGTCTTGGGGTCTTGGGGATTTTTATTACCAAATAAGAACTTTCTGAAAATAATTATAAATTAATAGTAGCAAATAAAACAGTAAGTAAAGTATTGCAATTATTTTCTATTAGAATGAAATTAACACTTAGAATAACAGACTCTATCTCTATCTATATAAAAAGTAGTTTTAAATGAATTCAGGACAAGATAAACCTTACTAAACTATAACTAACCTTCAAATTCGGGTTCTTCTCTCTCAAACCGACCACCTTGTCATACATATCAGCATCCTTTTCATCAGCCTCAGCAAGTTTATGGTCCTTCAGGGTTGCGAAGGCGTAGATGACGTGGGTGCAGAGGTTAGGGTCTACGTTTTCTGGTGTGAACCGGCCAGCGCTTGGCCGTTTGGATGACCAGGAGGTTAGGTAGCAGAGGATCTGGGGTTCGCGTTCTGGAAAAAAAGTTGTTAGGAAATTAGTTGAATAAATGGTGTGCTGTATAGGGGTTTATTGTTACTGTTGACTGACAATTCTTCCCGTTTATTTGTTATACATATAATATGTTGATATCCACGTTAACATAAAAGAAGTCTTAAGCATGATTGCAGCTTTTGTTGTTACTATGATAAATTGAATTTTACATTACAAAGAACTATAAAGAAAATTAGTTGTTTTATCATAAATAAACAGATATCGATTTGGTGTTTGTTTATCAATTCACACCATCCATTTTATTCTTAAAACATAAATAGCTGTTATTTACTAATACGCAAACAGAATCTACTTTCTACACATTATAACTAAATATATTATACTTATAACTAAAACCAACTAATCAAGTTAACTACTCATAAAGAAAGAAAACATTAATCTTTGATCCAATCCCGATGAATTGCAAACAAATCCATCACAGAACTGGCACTTTGTGATTGATCTTCTGAATTATTCATTTGAAATTAACGAAATGAGCTTTTTATATGCCGCTCCGTTCCGACATCAAAACCTACAGAGAAAACTTGACAGACATTGAAAATATCTAAATAATTGCTTCCATAACTTCACCATTTGAAAACGAGTTCAATAAAAGTTTCTTGGAAGTTCTATACGTAACAAAATGTGTTATTTATCACTGGCCCTTCTCCGAATGCGTAAAGCTCTTATAAACTGTCGCTTCGCGTCATAAACTTGACAAGCCTAAATCACAAAACTCGTAAACATCCATTCTTCTTACAGGCCAATACGCTATGACCCCTGTAACTCTACGACCGTAGCTATAAACTTAGAGCGTTTTAAGATTCGCAGGTCTTTAAATTCTGGTGTAACACTCGAGTGTAAAAGCACTCGATGTCTGGAACTTTTAGCAACTATGTCGACTCACTTTGTTCTTTGAAAGGCTTACTTGACTGTAAGGAACAAGTGAGTACCTAGTAGTGACCCTTGTGACACCCCCCGTTGAAATTGTTGCGCGGCGTGTTACCTATGTTTTGAGGCTCATAAATAGAAGATTATTGGTTAAATTTACGATCGCGGTGTATTATAACAATGTTTGCGATACTTTACTGAAATAGTAGCAGATGAAATCTATTACACATATACAACGTACATTGTTTTTATTGCAAGAAATGATGGTAATTCTGTGTTTTGTGGAATGCGTTTTTATATATTGGCATATATATTTTAAATATCATAATCATTTTTTTAATTTTGCCTTTTTCGTTTCAACTGTAAGTAGTTTTACGTAATTCATTAATATATATGTAGCTTTATCAAGTCTTTAATTGAATATAATTTATTACGTCTTAATGATGTAAAAACAATAATAACATTCACTGACCCATTTACCGCAAATAAAAACAATAGAATTGATATGAAAAATAATACCGAAAGAACGCATTGAAACTATGTAGTTACGATTACAACAAAAAGGCAGACCACCTGTGTAAGTCTAGTAACTAGTTACAATACAAAAAGAGAGTTCATATTATAACATGTCATTACCACATAATACACTTTCGTTGTCGAGAAAGTTAACGATGTAATATTCTAAGCGACAGTTGCAATAAATAATATTATGTTGCAGACAATTGACGTATGTTTTGGTGAAAGTTAGCTGTTAACGA
The DNA here is from genome assembly GCF_061535395.1 of Colias eurytheme. Taxonomy (NCBI): domain Eukaryota; kingdom Metazoa; phylum Arthropoda; class Insecta; order Lepidoptera; family Pieridae; genus Colias; species Colias eurytheme. Next base: position 1,498,599 of record NC_142987.1, on the reverse strand, counting down.
TATAATAGCATGACCGAGTACTGTCAAATATTACTGTTAAAGAACAGTGTCTTCAGAAGCTATCATTTTAGCTCGATATACATATATTATTACTATTATTACTAGCTGCACTCTGCGGTTTCTACAGCGTGGTTCCGCTTCTGTTGATCTTAGCGTGATGATATATAGTCTATAGCCTTCCTCGATGAATAGGCTATCTAACACCAAAATAATTTTTCAAATCAGACCAGTAGTTCCCGAGATTAGCGCGTTCAAACAAACAAACTCTTCAGCTTTACAATATTAGTATAAATTGGCGCCTGTTTATGTAACTTGGAAAATCTCTGCGCTTTTAATGTATCTATGACTATTTTAATAATAATTATAGGCATGTTATTTGTTTATTGCTATAATATTACTTTGATTTTGTCTTGTTTTTGCATTTTAATGATAAATAATGTTACTTGAAAATTATAATTAAAAACTGTATTATATCCAGTACTTTTAGACAGTTATATCTACGTATATACTTGTTTAACGTAGGAAATAGGAATTATTTATATTTATTCAGTCTATAAAATTCTACTTATGTTTAATTTAGCAATTACACTAACATATTTCAAAAATCCCCAAGAAATATAATTTAACTCAAAAACAAATTACTTACTGTTCTTATCAACAACAGCAGCGTTATTATTCTTCACGATAATGGTCTTAGTGGGTTTCTTGACTTTGCTCAGTACATCGGACAGACTGATCTTGATGGGTTCTGGTTTTTCTGTAACTTCGAAAACCGCGCTGGCTGCTACGGTCGACCAGTCTATGTCCTTGGCGTCTTTGCCTCGAGATATGCCGCGGAGTTCTTCTCTGTAAAAATATTAATAATTAGGATATGTAATGTGATTTTTTATAAGGGGATAATATCACAAAAACGGCTAAAATATAGATATAATTGTATACCAGGTTGGGAGCTAAGTATAAGTTATTCGACCGATTGTCATAATATCTAAAGATGTAATACAAAAAATACGTAACTATATTGAAGATATTTTCATCTAAATTCATAAAAAAAACTAACACCTATATAAACAATTTTTTGATAACTATTTCCCACATCATTTTAAGTACTATGTAAATTCAGGAAAACAGTCCCAAATAATCTTTCAAGGAGATGCCATTAAAATTGGCAATTTACGTGAAAATAGTTCCAATTCTGTCACACTCCTGTTGAAAGTTGGTGGGCGAAGTTGGAGGCAATAAATCTTGGGAATAACTCTGATATCCGACGTTGCAGTTAATCGAGCGTTCCTCACTTAAAAATTCTAAAACGTAGGAACTTTCGGGACTTGCGGAAAAGTTCGTGAATCAAATGGAATTAGATTGATTGGATCGGTCATTATTTCAGCCAACAATAGACCTCAAAAACACGCCATTGAAATGCAGGGCTTTATGTGGAAAGTTTATTATTATAGGGATACACAATAGAATTAAAAATTAGAAAACCGCTCCAGGATTTTTAATGTCAATTTTTTTTGGAGTAAAATGTTCTCTTGTTATTTATATATTTTATTAATGCATATTATAATATACTAACGCTATGTTGAAAAAAAAAGCATTTAAAGGGATCTTCATTTAGCGGATCTTCAGAATATCATAATTTCGTGTACTATTTACTTTTATTAAACAAGAGGAAAAAGATTAGCTCGTAAAATCATTCACGTTTCATTTTGTCAGTATAAAATAATAATTGTCATAATTACACCGATCAGATATAATACATAAAGATGAAAGCCCATCAGAACTCAAGCGCTCCAGGCATTTTCCTGCGCCATTTATTTTTGAAACACCCGAATATATTTGCCATTCAAACACATGCCACAGCGTACATAAGGGAAATAAACGCGATAAAAGTATATTTTTTACGCAACATTAACTTTTAAGCATGCCTGCGGGTCGTTCAAACCTTTTATGATACACTAAACTTTTGCGTTTGTCAAACTATCCTTATGTGATAAATGGGCTTTTCAGAAAAAGAAAAATAATCCGCATTTTGTAAGTACTGATTCACGGAATTTAATAAAGGACCAGTGCCAGCTCGAAGTAATTTCTTAAATAGTTCCGGAATTTCTACACTGTTATTATATTTTCCACACGGTCGACATCGCAATTGAAACATTCCAAACGGATACCCAATTTGAAAGCAGTTTATTTTTTTATTTTAGAACAGACTCAAACTAAAACTAAAATATTTTTATACGTATGACCTTTCTGCGTACATTTGGGAATTTAAGGTGATAACAGCTGTTCAGTACTTTTCTCTTTTACCAGAAATAAATGTTGGTTAATATTTACGGTACAATTTACTTTCATTCGCATATTCTTTCTGCCTACGTTTCAAAATGTATAGTCCAGTACCATAATAATATATTGATGGTACTGAATCTAAGTTCTGGTACTGGGTTCTATCTTATACTATGGTTCTATTCAGGGGTATATCTTACCTCATAGCACCAATGAGAGGATACTTCACGTTGCCTCCACACACGGTACCAGAGAAGTCATCCATGTCTACTGTCCACACCATGGCACCTCCGAAGCCGTTGTCCTTGATCCACCTGATGGAGACATGTTGGTCAATAAAGGTAGAATATCAGGGAGGTATGTATATAGAATTCTGATTTGAAATTGTTTAATATAGGTAAGATGTTATATTTTTTTGTGCCCTATGACGGTGAAATATATTTTTGAAAAGCAGCGTCTTTACCTTAATATAACTATATATTTAATTGTGAATATACAATTCTATAGGAATTAATTGTTAAGAGCAGGAATTCATAAATTAATGATGTTCAACTCACATCATAATTTTGAATAATTAACCAAGTTATATAACCTTTTCAGGATTAAAACCTTGATGTATATCTAGCCACTTAAATAGTACAGCAGTGGTTGTACGAGAAAATAAGGAAGATATAAATTGGCAGACCCAACTAATTGGCTAATATTCTAGAGTGCTTATGTTACCCTTAATCCCTGTGATCATTCGATCAACCCTTCGTTGTTTTTCATGGTCAGCTTATAATTTAAGAATTGTTTGTAGTGGATAACCTAATTGGTTCAGGTAGTTTGAATTTAATCCCCGTTTTTGTCATGTGCGCGTGGAAATTATTGCTATGTAATGTTTACCTTGATTATATTATATTATATAACAAGAGTTAAATAGAAAAGATAGATAAGAATGTTGTGACGTTTATAAACGAAAAATCCATACTAATGTTATAAATGCGAAAGTAACTCTGTCTGTCTGTCTGTTACTCAATCACGCCTTAACTACTGAACCAATTTGCATGAAATTTGGGCTAGAGATATTTTGATACCCGAGAAAGGACATAGGCTACTTTTTACCCCGGAACATAGGATAGGTTTTATTACGGAATTCCCACGGGAAAGGGAACTATGCGGGGTTTTCTTTGACTGCGCGGGCGAAGCCGCGGGCGGAAAGCTAGTAATACATAAATAATCAACATTAAGAAAAGGAATCTAAGGAATAATGCATAGTAAGTACGTCATTAACGTAACCGACTTCTTATACAACTACTAAACTTACCTCATTTTGTTCCTAATAGACTTTTCATCATCAAAACCGACCCACTGATCACCATGGATGGCGTATGGCACCTTCATCTCATCATCCCACACGTAAGTACCACCGTTTCTTAGGATTTCACAGACCTGATGATGAAAAAGAAAGAAAATGCTATTGATAATTTGATTGTAACTGAGGTTGTAACAGTGAAGAATATTTTAAATCATTATTAAAATTTAAAAAGAAAGTTCTGATAAATTTAATTCGTTTTAAATACAAGGAGGTATTATATTATCTGTGGTTTCGTAAATAATAATTCAATTATTATCTTGAAGTGTTAATAAAACTTGATTAAATGGTCAAATAAGTTTTATCGAAACTCGTTTTAAACAGTACTGTCCAAAGTTAATATTCACGAATTAAAATGTTACGCCGAACTCTTTTATCGCGAAAAAGGCAATAAAGCCGACTTTTCCGAAAGTCCATTGAAATAGTACCGTCAACAAATAAATTGAATTAAGTCCGAACGACATTTTACGCAAATTAACTTGGGAAATCGCAAATTCCTGTCGTTTATAAGCGTGTAAATTGCAAATTATAAAGAAAGCTTCTTTATCAAACCATTAACCTTGGAACAAACGGTTTTGTCAGGTAAGACTTGTAAGGGAAGCGTTTACTCTCAAAGGATGATGGACGCCCGTTTGGAGTATGTCGTTACGACTTTTTATCGTGTTGACTTTTTATGACGTTTTATAAATATTGCTTTACTTTCTTCGTTTAGTTTAATGAATATATTCTGTTTGAATATATCGCTAATATGATAAGACTCTACAAATTCAAGATTTAAATGAAACATTTTTTTAATAAACCTAATATTGGAAATTAAGGACATATGGAATCATGATGTTTTAATATGAAAATTTTAACAGAACTCTAAAATATGTAGTCAACTTAGATTACAAAATAAAATACAGATGGAGCATGACAACCTCCCGTCGCCCTTGTCAAAGAAAATACGAAATCAAAAGCAAATACGTCGCTGCACTAGTGCTATAGCGCATATAGTGTCATGCAATACGTCAAAAAGGGTTTGCAATTTTAGTAAAAAAATGCTGTCTTGTGATAATAAAACGCTGTAAAATTTGTTCCCGAAAACAAAAAAAAAGATAAAACATCGTTTCACAGGTTTTCTGTAGATTATTTGGCTGATTTATTTCTTTATACGAATAATAATTTTACAGATATGAAGGAATACAAAACTTCAACGTATGTTGCCAGTATTTTGAAAATGAATTTGCCATTTTTATTGGTAAAACGGTAAAACGGTTAAAAGATCTTCAGGGTAATGCTGTTGGATTTTTCGATCGTGAATGTAATTATTTGTAAAGTGCACTAAAGGTTCATGATCATTTTTAGATTATTTTAATAAGCATAATACATTATTTTGTTACTTTTATAAAGCTTAAAAACGCCATAGTCGTTTTCGCTAGCGATTTAATTTATGTGAACTCCATGATGGTTATGATGAAAATAAAATGTCCCGTATTCTCGACTAAAAACTACCGCTATTTGCATTCATATATTTTGAAAAATAAAAAATAATATAATTATTATAGTTAATATTGAAAATTTTTGAAGTGAAACTTCTTTATCGGGGTTGGAAAAAAATTTAGTGTAACATTTTTTCGTTTCGTTACGTGCCATCTTTTTCTTGTCCCTACCACGCGTGATTCGACGTATTTCTGTAAAGTTGCAAATTATTTTTTGAAAAATAAGGTCATAAAGAAGTTTCACTTCTTACGTGTGTACACTAGTACACACATTTTTTTAATGTAATTTATTTAATTAAAAATTGAATACAATTATTTTGTCTATATATAACTTTAGTAGGCAGGTACTTTTATATAATAAAATAATTTTTACAATATTATAAAAAAAAATATCAACAAACCCGAAATAATATTAAAATAAAAATTAAAACTTGACTGCTAATTTATGTATATAGTCTACGTCACTACCGCCACTAACATAATAATTCAGATGATTGCAATGAAACCTAACAACTCAAAATCGGTCCAACGGTTTATACTGCAGGCCGTGTCAAAGAAATATTATACATACATACATAAACTCGAAAAACATAACCCTCTTTTTTCCGTAGTCGGGGAAAAATTTGGGAAATTTTTCAATATCTGGTAACATTACACGCACACAGAAGCACCGTGTACGTACAGTGCAGCGGCGAAATGACAGCACACATAGCTTTATTGAAAATGACGATAAATCATTCGGTTTAGTTCGGCAACGCTCCATCTGTCTTTTATTTTGTAATCTAAGGTAGTCAATATTTCAGATTTGACTATTGATCTGATATTTGAAAATAAATCATTGCATGACAGCACCTTCCATGTTCACCTTAACCAATCAAATAATCGTGACGTCACACTCCAAACGCGCTACCAAGATGCCTTGCAATAATTTTTAATTAACCTCACCTCATAGTACGCAAGGAAGCCGCCCTCCTTTGTGTACTCGCCGGCCTTGCCGCCCCCGCTCGCCGGAGAATTCACTTTGAAGTTGTTGACGTTGGACAGGGTGAAACTGCGCCCGTAGGTTGGCATGCCTGGAAGATGGGGGCTTTGAGACAATTTTGTTCTTGTTTACTTTTTTTGTTCTGTGTTCATTTCAGGATATACTTGTGAAGACATAAATACGGAGAAAAAAAATGTACTTGTTAAGTAGGTGGCCTTATCGCTTTCAAACTATATTAGAAATAGGCCAATAAAATTAATTGTAGGTATGATGAAATATATTACAATTTTAGAGTATGCAGAAACTTAGAATTATGTTGTCACTAGATTTCCGCCCGCGGCTTCGCCCGCGTTTTTAAAGGAAAACCCGCATAGTTCCCGTTCCCGTGGGATTTCCGGGATAAAAGCTATCCTATGTGTTAATCCAAGTTACCCTCTATATGTGTGCTAAATTTCATTGCAATCGGTTCAGTAGTTTTTACGTGAAAGAGTAACAAACATCCATACATCCATACATCCATACTTACAAACTTTCGCCTTTATAATAGTATTAAGATAAGGAACCGTTAATAACAGTAAGATAATATCATTAGAAGGCTCTCAATTATTTGCCAATCATATTTTAATATAGAGGTAATGAAATATCATTGTAGTACGATTATATTAGTCTCTTGTAGCGTATTTAATTTGTCTTTGCTCTATTAATATTTCTACATACTAATTTTCTCAAGTTAGCATTGCTCATTAATCATTTATATGTTACAGATTCTAACGAAGTTTCAGAAGTTTGGCTAAAATTCGATAACGATCAAAATTATTGAACTATAGGTTGGCTAAGGAATTCAGCTCTTTACCAGCTACATCTTGAAGAGTATCTATAGGATACTAGTATACCATAATTTAGGTCATATGTACGTCAAGCCTTTGACCAATACGCCTACGCATTTGCTTTGTGAAGGACGAGTGATACGTGCATACCAAAATGTCTTGGCACAAATTAATCATAGCCCACATTCTGTATCTCCTATTTTGGTAAATATGCATTTAACAGTTTGACACAATTCCATCAATACAGCTCGAATATTCTTCGAATTATTTTCCATATTTGTATTATAAAGAAATTAATGGTATTGAATGAAGTCACGATAAAGATGACCACAACTTTGTTGGCATAATATATTAACTAGTCGTGAATGAAGATAATAATATCAGTGCTTTAAAAGAAATAGAATTTGTTTACAAATAAAAAATACTAAACGTTAAATCTAAATTACAAATAAAACAACATCTAAGATAGTTTTCAATACTCACCAAGATGAGCAAGAAAGAGTAAATTGTCATTTACATTAATTGGTAGAATTTTAGACCAAAAAAGTATTTATCCTGAATGTCTTAATACCAAATAAATTCTAAAGGTCCTATAGCACTCACCAATAATCAGTTTTTCCTTAGGAGCTCCCAGCTTGACCCACAAGTGAGACGCGTGGTCCACGGACAGTTGCTTTCTCCACTCGGAGTCAGATGATGGTGCGTACAGAGGAGCATTATGACCAGTCTCCCTCTCCCACTTGCCGTGGAAATCGTAGGCCATGACGTTGATGAAGTCCAGGTAACTAAGGAATAAGAATGTATGTCAGATATTTTAGAGGTACCTGGAAGTTGGACAAAAGATAAAGTATACATTTTTAAAGAATAGAAATAAATCGATCACGAGACAGGAGTCGTACCCGCGTCTTTCGCCACTAAAAGATTAAGATTTAAGCTAAGAGGAATTTTCTTTATGAGGATTATATTTTGATTTTTGGTATGGTGTTTTAATATTTGTGTTGTCTATTCATTTATCGTTTCTTACTGTCTAAAGTGCTTATTGGTTTTTCCCGGTTAGGATAAAACCTTGTGTTGTCTCCACCAATACTTGTATTTTTATTTCAAAAACATTACAATAAAACGAAGGTATAAAAGAGTATTAATTATTCACACAGGTAGCATTAATTTCCTACCTGAAAGATATATTTGGCAGAGCTTTAAAAATATCAACATGACAAATTAATGAGCCTCAAATAAAGCTCCATGTAGATTTGGAGGATTTTGGCGTGGAAGTGATGTTGTCTCTTTCTTTAATACAGACAATGACAAGGACGGAAGTACAATTGCACGTCCTTTCTTGCAAACATCATATGCATATGAGCCTTTATTGTGAAAAACATGAATGTAAGGGTGAAGGCTAGCAACAAAGATGGAATCTTTTTATACTTGTTTTGAAGCAAACAATAAAGAATAGCAAACAATGCGAATGTGAGAAGCGTTTAACATGTCAATGGTTTAATAAGATTTCACAATTGCTTGTGGGAAAGGAGAGTTTTTTGGGGGCTGATGCTATTTCTGTTTGTTTAAAGAATTTTAGATCAAAAATTTACTTATACTTATGAAAGAAGAGCTCTTCTTCTTACCTTTAACATAATTTACTTTGCAAGTAATTGTGTCCTTAATTGAGAAAAGAAGACATACAGACTATTTTTTAAATATTGGTATGCATTGTATACGTGACGTAAAATATATTTACTTTACCTTAAGGCTGCAGTCTAGCAAAATTGCGTTTTCAACAAGTTATTTGACAATTTTTTCCCGGCTAATGAAATGATAAACTGAATTTTTTTTTCTTGTTTATCAATTAGTGTTATATACGCAATGCGCGTGAATTTTTTCACATTTATAAAGTTACTTTATGTTACCTTAATCAGGCCTTCAAGATAAGTCTCTTTCCCCCAAAGACATTTCGAGCTAAGTTTGTGCACTCACTACGTTGCAACCGATTACAATTTACACAATCTGATCAGCGCATTATTATCCTTATATAGTCGTAATTAAAAACTGCTGAATACAATTGCCGAAAAACTTATGATTTTCTTAATTAGAACGTTATAAATTCATGAAATTTCCCATTTTTTGCCTTACAAAATCTATTGATAAATACTGCTAAAAGTTATTTTTTCCATTAATTTATTCGAGTTGGTTGAAGACCAATGAGTATTAATCCTTTAAAAAAATTTTTTTTTGAATTTTGATAATTCTTTAAATATTAAAAAAATATTTAAAATAATTAGGAAAAATCCTAGCGAATTTCTTTAGTCGCGCTCCTTGGGCCGGAGCGTTCTGACGTGTGCTCTACGCTCGATTTTCCTTCATACCGAAGTGAAAGTTGCTCTACTTCATTAAATTTAATATTTTTGTTAATTGATTATTTTTATCTTAGTTTTGTGCAAATATTCGTATTTTTAAACATTTGATTTCGATATGGAAAATAAACGAAAAAAATACGCGTGTAACTACATACTAGAAAAAAAATTATCTTCGAACATAAAGTTAATGAAACCAAATAGATTGCAAAGGTGATTGGCAACAATTTCTTTATTTTACGGGGTGTCAGTAAAGGGATGTATATTTCTTTAAAACTAAAGTAAGCTCATAAATTTTCTTATAATATAATTTTTTTGAAGTTCCAAAAATGTTTATTTTTCGTTTGAGAAATACGAAATATAATATAAACTTGTATTGAGAACTTGAACTTCCCAAGTTCATCCGGGGAAATCCCCATACGGGGAAAATGATTTGTTTACTCCAAAATTGATCCGAGGTGTTTTAATTTTTTCTTCTAGTCATTTTCAACGTAGCGGCATGTTGTTTGATTATTAATTTTGTAACTTAAATACAGGATGTTGGTTTTATATTCTGATCTTACAGACGCGCTGACAAATTTAGTCCGCCATTTCTAGTTTAGTCTACCAACTCTAAGTACCAATATTAAAACGAATGGATTATCATCACATCATCAAAACTCAGATGTAATGGAAGATCACAATAACATAGAAAATTCAGTGGGTGTTGAGAACTACACAAACAGAAGTAACGGAGACGCGAAGAATAAAAAAAGAGGACGAAAACGATAATTCGTTGATGCTTTCCCTTTTCGACATATTGTTAGGGTACATCACCAATTTGCAAAAAACAAAACTGATGATTCCCAATTGCTGATTAAAAATGAAAAACAAATAATCGACAACAGTGGCGAAAATTTGCTGATCACAATGAAACATCCTTCAGTGGTAGCAGATTTACTCATTTCAAATGTATCGGTGAACAGCGTAAAGGAGAGGAGGACAGGAAAACATTATGAATGTGGATGGTGGATTGTATACAGGGTGTAATCGATAAGTATGTGCAAGCGATTATGACGTTATTATTGCAGGTATCAAAAAACTTAAAACTGATATCGAAATTACTTTACCTAATGAGCCAAATGACAATAATAACTTTTTAAAAGTATAACGAGAAATATCTAAAAAATTTACTTTATACACTCCCATATCAAAAAGGGAAAATGGGACTAGTAGAAGTTAAATGTCTAATTCCGGCAAAAGACATGAATGCGGAAGATGCGGTTAAAAAAAAATTAATATTTGAAATACAATGCAAAAAATAACACTTTTGTCATAGATAGTCAACTAAACGTTGCAGAAGCAGAAGTCTGCTTATTTGCTGTTTGGACTGGAGTGAATAATTCGTTAAAAATAGAATATATAAAAAAGTATGTAACGTTTAGGCAAAATAAAATGATGGACCATTATCAAGATTTTACATAAATTGCCTACTGTCAGAATTGATTGATTCGAGACTTCAGCATTCGATGCCCATCAAGGACCCATCCTATATCATTCAAGCGATTGAAAAAAAGAGATAAATCCAGTGCAACCGATAAAGCATCAGAATGCTAGCAAAAGATTTATTAGGTTTATCAATATAAATCTATATATTACACATAATATAATAAATCTGTAGAAGACGCGAAGACTGACATCCGCGCGGACGGAGTCGCGGGCGGAAGCTAGTCAGAAATAAATATCTTTTGTTTTCATTTAACACAAACATTACATTTTTTTATTATATACAAAATTTGTTTATCCGTTTTATTAGTTAAACTGAACAACTTTCACTAAGAAACTTAGGTCGAAAAAAATGTATAGAGTTCTGCATTTTGTATGGAAAGCTTATTTTTTTTATATTTCGTCCAAATTTCTTTGTAAAAGTTGATCAGTTATATAAACATGAAGTTGAAGATATCAATAGAAAGTATTCGCAAATTTTGTGTACTGATAAAAAAAAATCACCCGGTGTAATTTTTACGAAAATTGTTTCAAATTGTCATTTTGGTACTTATTACGAATATAAAATTATGCATACGAATGATTTAATTTTTAAAAATTAAGTGGAGCAACTTTCCCTTAGTACATTTGTATTATTTACATATAGGATGACAGGATGCATTTGTTTGCACTACTAGACCAAGCCCTTAAGAAATTCAGTTGTTTTCGAATCAAAACCAAATGTATACAACAATTATTATTGACTGATTATCGTCTTAATCTACTAGAACTTAAAGTCCATAATCACCTAGCAACAGCCGGTACATCATAACCACTCTTGATGTTATCTGGTCCTACGGGTACAGCAGCTGTTAGCAGCAGACGCGGCTTCTTCACTTCTTGGGCCTCTGCTTCGAAGGCTTCTCTAAGTTCTGTGAAAGAAATCTTTACTATAGTAAAACTGTTAATGATAATGGTACTTATATTATGGATATACATTTTTGAAGTGAAACTTTGGTTTGGGTTGAGCGCCTAAAGAAGTTCAGGCGATCAACGAAGAGCTAGTTAAAATTTTAAGGTCCTGGCAATACAGTCATGCTATGGAGTAAGGCGGCGATTTTGGTATCTTTAAATCTTGCCAAAGAAGTTTCGCTTCTGACACGTGTGCTCGGCACACACGCTTTTTTAACTAACTATTTTAGGTTACTAGATGGAGACGGCTCACTCAAATGCGAATCTAGATGAAAAATAGCCCATGTGTCCATTCAGATTATATTCTACTAGCTATCCACCCGCAGCTTCGCCCGCGCAGTCAAAGAAAAACCAGCATAGTTCCCGTTCCCATGGGATTTCCGGGATAAAACCTATCCTATTTCCCGGGGTAAAAAGTAGCCTATGTCCTTTCTACGGTATCAAAATATCTCTATACCAAATTTCATGCAAATGGGTTCAGTAGTTAAGGCGTGATTGAGTAACAGACAGACAGACAGAGTTACTTTCGCATTACAGTATCAAATTTCATTCTGGTCAGCTGTTATTTCAAGAAAAAGTAACAATCCGGCAAACAATTAACAAAATAGGATATTAACTGGTGAAGTAAACTTCTTCGTCCTACTTCAGACATTAATCATTAAAGGTACTGATCGATAAAACAATATTAAAATTTAAGACGTTTAAATTATAAATATAGCAGATCGTAACTCTCGGTCAGGTTTTAAAGGAATTTAGAAAGGCCATATAGCAACAAGGACGAATATATAAAGCACGGATAAATATGACTTTGCCTATCTAGATGCTCTTTATTATTATGAGAAAAACACAATGAATAATCGCTTAAGTGGTTTTAAATCTAAACTATTATTATGGAATCTAGTTGTCTAAAATATCAATAGTATTAGGAAAAGAAACATAAAGAAAACGTTTGGATAACTTGAGGAAGAAATATGGGAAACTAACGCATAAAATACTTCTGTTCTATTAAGGGCCGATTTTTCAATGCTTGGATAAAACTTATCCGTCCAATAAAGTATTACACGATAATATTAAAATGTCACGTAAACTGTCAAATACGGGCAATTAGAATACGTTTAAAATAGTAGTTTTAATGTATATTAATTATATTAATCGTCGTAGTATTCGTCGATTAATATACATTAAATAATATAATATTTAATGTATATTAATCGACGAATAAGTTTTAACCAAGGATTGAAAAAACAACCCTAAAACTTTTTATATTATACGCTCTGCAAATTTCATATTGTAAGCCAAAACATTAAACTCATAAAAGTGTTTATAATAATACCATAATAGCATATTTATGAAATACTTCTGTAAGTTGTAACTGCAAAAAAATACACTGTGATCACAGCCAAGCATTGCTGGAAGCCCCTAATTCCCTTCTTTAAAGGTATACAAGCGAAGTCACGAGCATAGCTAGTCTAATTAAAAACGTAGGCGTAAAACACACAAGAGAATACAAGACGTAACTTATAAATATTAATCTTCAGTGAAATCCAGAAAATACTTTATTAATTTAATGAAAGGATTCGTTGTAATGGGGCTCCCGGGAATTCGGGATGATTTATTAATTAATATTTAATGATAGTTTTCATCCTTGAAATGTTTTGATCAGATAGAACAATGAAATAAGTAGCTGCTTTGAAACAAGTCATAAATGTAAAAGACGAATAAATTCAGAAGAAAACGTAAGACCATAAATTTTAATAATTTAGACGTATTATTATTCCAATAAAAAATAAAATTCCTCTTGAGTCTATAGTAATAATAAATTAACATTCTGGAGAAAAACAGCAGCCATAATTATTAAAAGAAAAAGCGATGTTTAGGACTCAACACAATAAAAAACAAAAATCTTCACCTCAGCAAATGTCAGGGTCAGAATGATTCATTCGAACGTCTAGCTCATATTAAGCACTAGATTTCTTTTTTTTTTCGGCTAACACAGTAGGTGGGATGGTATTATTTCAATTTTATTAATTTGGATTTCATCGTAAACTAGGTTTCCGCCCGCGGCTTTGCCCGCGCAGTCAAAGAAAAACCCGCATAGTTCCCGTTCCCGTGGGATTTCCGGGATTGCGTCATTTTCCCGGGATAAAAAGTAGCCTATGTCCTTTCTCGGGTATCAAAATATCTCCATACCAAATTTCATGAAAATTGATTCAGTAGTTTAGGCGTGATTGAGTAACAGACAGACAGACAGAGTTACTTTCGCATTTATAATATCTAGTATGGATTAACTGTGCATTTAAATCCTGTTGTACACTGTCGAAGATATAGACCAACTCAGAAACCCTTGTGATCAACACTTTGCTGAATACCATCACATGATCAAATGCATACTTATTTTACAACTAGCTTTCCGCCCGCGGCCTCGCCCGCGTTTTCAGAGAAAAACCCGTTCCCGTAGGATTTCCGGGATAAAACCTATCCTATGTCCTTTCTCGGGTATCAAAATATATTTATACCAAATTTCATGCAAATTGCTTCAGTAGTTAAGGCGTGATTGAGTAACAGACAGACAGACAGAGTTACTTTCGCATTTATAATATTAGTATGGATTAGGTACGACTACGATTTTTAAAATATATTATAGGAGATAATTAAATCATTTCGTTTTATTTCATTTCATAAATACAATACTTTAGGATACAGAAAAATATATTTTTTACGATACATCTTTTTTATAAGCCATTTTCCATTTTTCCTCAAATAATATCTAGTCTATGATAAATATCTGTTTTAAAAGTAATCTGTTAATAAGCAATAAAAATGATATCACATTTAAATCCGACGTTTCTGCTTAAAATAATCTTCCATTTGATCCGAACTTTTTGTCGCGTTCACAACGCAAACTTTTCTACAACTGTTCTTACAATAAAAGAGATTTAATATTCTCGTCACGTTGTATTTATTTAAAGTAAGACTGTTAGTTTTGATCCTAAACCAACATTTGCTTGCATCTTAGCAATTTACATATCCTTAAAATTTTTAGATCATTCCTCCATAGGAAAATGGCTAAAACGAATGCTTTTAAAAAGACACGTTCTGTAGTTTCTCTATTTACGTATTAAGTGCCATGTTACAAGTTTTTTTTTGGGACATATTGATTTGGACAGTAAAAAGAAGAAAGGAATATACTGTATAGTAGGTAATTACTAATTAGCAACGAAATTAAAATTAATTACAACTTACTTGGCAAGCGTGACTTTGGCTTAATCCTTTAATTTCAAAATGTTTACTTGTGTAAAATTATTGAGTACAAAATGAAGATATGAATTCCATTATTCAGAACTGGGGTAAAAGTGAAAGAAAAAATATATGAATTTTAAATATAGCAAAGAAATGTAGTTTTTGTCTGTGTCTATTAATATTAGTAATAAATGTAAAACGTTTTATGTTTCTGATATATTAATGTGTTTTAAACGAAATTTTGAATTTTTATTACTTGAAATTACGATTTAGTTAAAGCTATTTCGGAATTTCTAAAGTTAATTCTTTATTTTGAAACCCAACTCGAAAACATAAGTAGCTTATAATATGTATTATCTTCTTTCTTAGTTTAGTCGAAAGCATCTTAGTGAAAGAATACATATCGAGAAAAAAGGCTTTTGTGGACAAGAAGGTCTTATATACCTATCTACTATAATAAAGCACTGAAATACAGTTAAAAAATACTATTTTAAATACATAAGTTTCGTTATGAACATATACCCACAGAACAAAATACTAAAACCTTTAAATATAAGTTTTCATCTTTTAGTTTTGATAGTAAAGAAGTTTCTTAAGAGAACTAACTTCCCAGCTCATAATACAAAGGTACATTGATTCTGTAAATAAACAGTTCCAAAGCAGGCAGCTTCAATAGGAGATTGTAATTAAGCCTTCTCGTGTGTGCTGACAACTCGCACTGTTTTAATGAGCTGATACGCTGGGGTAGGGAAGTGTGGAGAAGGATATTAATATAATCTATATCTATATACATATATAAAACTCAAAGGTGACGCATATAGTGATCTATCAACGCACAGCCCAAACCACTGGACGTATCGGGCTGAAATTTGGCATGCAGGTAGATGTTAGGACGTAGCTGTAGGCATCCGCTAAGAAAGGATTTCCCGAAATTCTTGCGGGAACGGGGAAAAACGGGGTTGCACTTACAAAGCGTGTGCGGAAGCTAGTGTAAAATATATACTAATTCGTTATAAATAGTGGAGTTGTATGTTGTAATATCAGGTTAAATAGCAGGACTTTAAGTGAGATTGTAGTCGAGTACAAGCTTAGTGAACCAAAAATTGATCTGAAAAATGTTCAATAAAATATACTCCAATATCTAACACATTTCTAGCTTTTTGATCCAGTCAAAGCAACGAACGATAACATATAGCGAAGGACAACATTTTACAATCTCTCTGCGTTCTATTGCCTCGGACAAAGGGTCGATGATTCCATTATTGCCTTTAAAAGTGTTGCTTTACTACGTGCCTGTTTAACTACCATCCCATAAAATCACTTATCTACTCAACATAATATTTACCTGTCATTATATTTAACAGAAAAGTTAAACAAAATCTTAATCTTAATACTATTATAAAGGCGAAAGTTTGTATGGATGTATGGATGTATGGATGTTTGTTACTCTTTCACGTAAAAACTTCTGAATCGATAACAATGAAATTTAGCACACATATAGAGGGTAACTTGGATTAACACATAGGATAGGTTTTATCCCGGAAATCCCACGGGAACAGGAACTATGTGGGTTTTCCTTTGAAAACGCGGGCGAAGCCGCGGGCGGAAATCTAGTATATCCATAACTTCTGAAATTGACTCTAAATATCCCCTTTTAACAGATATTTAAATGTTAATAAATAAATCCATTTCTACAGTAACGTATCATATTAACCCGCGAAGTGCAAAGCTGGGGGCTGGAACTCAAAACTAGGTTTAAGTTGAGCGAAGTACTGAACACTTGATTAATTCTTCACTAGTTAATTACCATTGCATGTAACGAATATTAATTACTTACATGTTCGTGCTAACATGTTCACTTATAAAAAAAAACATTTTAACCGATTTTCTATTTATTTTTCGTAATGTAAACATGTTCGTCTGACAGTTGGAATCCAAAATGGTGATTACAAAACAAAATCGAATCGAATACAATTTCAGTAGATATAGAAAGTGTAATGTTATGAATAATTTATTTTTTTGTAAAAAAGATACCACTTTCTAATTATCAGAACTAAACCAATTTAAATGGAACTACAAGGAAAGGCAAGGTTTTCAAATAAAAGAAGAATTATCAATAGTAGTTCACCCAATCCAAAGTTATGAGGTAACAAATCCAAAAGAAATACAGTCGATTTGAGAACCTGCTTTTGAAGTCGGTTGAAAAAATGTAAAAGATTTTAAAGTGAAACTTTTATTAAGTACATCGTCTCAAACTTTTTGGTCTGTGTAGCGCATGTCGCGTGTATCGCGGCTGCCGAGTAGGTATACCTACTCGGAAGCCGACCGTCACGCGACATGCGCTACACAAAGCAGTGTTCGGAACTGTTCGAACAGTTTCACTTTTACCATGGTTTCATAAAACCACACAACATTTTTTGCCTGCTTATCTATAAATCATATTTTAATTAAATATTAAATGAAGTTATTTAACTATACATATAAAATAGAATTAAGCCCACGAGTATCCTAAAAATGCAATATATAAATTACTTCGTTCGACTAATAAGGTTTTATGAGATTCATTTCCATAATATTTTGCTGTAAGTGATATAAGTTCGCGGAACACCATTTTATTTGGATACGTTATGTCCTAATGAATAAATAATAAGATTGATAGAATATTTGTCATTACATTTATAAACACTTAGCGGAAAAGACTAGAATATTCTGTTATTATGAATAATAATAGATATTTGAATTAAATTTAAATGGAAATTGTAAAATCTTAGTGTAAAATGTACAAAACACAAAACATCCGGAATAAATAATAAAATTTCGAATTATAAATATGAAACGCAAATTTAATTGTTTTTAAAAATTAATAGGAATACTGAAAGTGCTTAGGGCCGATTTTTCAATACCTGGTTAAAACTTATCCGTCCAATAAAGTATTACACGATAATATTAAAATGTCATCTGTAAACTGTCAATTGAGGGCATTAAGAATACATTTGAAATGGTAGTTTTATACGTTATTCGACGAATAAGTTTTAACCAAGGATTGAAAAATTAGCCCGTGGTGTTAAAAGCGCAAAATAAATAAGCTCTACATGATAAAAACGAATAAAAAGCAACACCAAAAGTGATTTATTGACAAATTCAAAATTAATTTTAAATTCAAGACGCACGCAAAATGATTGAAATGTGTTGAAGAGTGAAAGAAGAAATTTCAGTGTTGAGTGAGTTTGATACCTTTTTAATATGAGTAAGGGCCGATTTTTTAATGCTTGGATAAAACTTATTCGTCGAATAATGTATAAAACTACTATTTCAAAATGTATTCTTATCGCCCGCAATTGACAGTTTACGTGACATTTTAATATTATCGTGTAATACTTTATTGGACGGATAAGTTTTATCCAAGCATTGAAAAATCGGCCCTTAATGAACATATTTTAAAATATCTATGATTCAAAGTTCTCAAGTTATGTAACACACGAACACCTATTAATTATTATAATTTTTTTCAACATCTTATAAGGCAGGAAATATATGAGGAAATAAATCATGAAGGAATACGTTAGGCCATTTGTATAATCAATACTTAAACATCTATTTATGGTGATATTGCGTTATGTTTTTGCATTGTAATTATTGCTAATATTGACCAAGTTGTACTTTAATTGCTCATTATAAAAATAACTAGCTTTCCACCCGCGGCATCGCCCGCGCAGTCAAAGAAAAACCCGCATAGTTCCCGTTCCCGTGGGATTTCCGGAATAAAACCTATCCTATGTCCCAGGGTAAAAAGTAGCCTATGTTCTTTCTCGGGTATCAAAATTTCTCTACACCAAATTTCATGCAAATTGGTTCAGTAGTTAAGGGCGTGATTGAGTAACAGACAGACAGACAGAGTTACTTTCGCATTTGTAATATTAGTATGGATGAAGTCAAGACTGTAACTGTGTTTGTAGTATGTATAGGAAGTAATATCTGGAACTACGGAATCAATAAACAAATTGATTTTATAGTTTGACTGACCGGTTGCTTGGTTGGTAGTGGCCCTGCCTTCCAAGCCAGTGGTCGTGGGTTCGATTCCCACCCGGGGCAAATATTTGTGTGATGAACATAGATGTTTACTCTGTGTTTGGGTGTTAATTATCTATATAAATATGTATTTAAAATTATATATGTATGTTTATCAGCCATCGTTTCCATAACACAAGCGAAAGCTTAGTATGGGATCAGATCATACCGTGTGTGAAAATTGTCCTGAAATATTTATTTTATATTTTATAGTATATGTTACAATTTTCTACTAGTTTTTATGGTAATTGTTTTTTTCTATTGTTTGATAATAATTGTATCCATATTTTATTTGCTGTTAAATCAACGTGCGTTTAAAGTTTTACTTACACAATCATATTAAAAAAAAAAAACTGGGGCCGTATTATGACCTCTTATTTTAAGTTTACGCCGTGAATTGAACTGAGTGGCAAATTAATAATATGAACGCAATAACCAGCCGTGGTTAATTATGGTAAATTATGAATTCGCCAGTCAGTTCAATTCACGGCGTAAACTGTCTGGAAATAAGAGGTCATAATACGATCCCAAGAACTAATTCATTTTCATTGTGACACTTAACTGTTGTTTACTTCAATAGTAATTTATACTCCCAACTAGTCAAGCCTGAAATATGATAAAAACTTTTATATCGCGTGAATAAACACGAAAGAAGCGAAATTGTTTTGCCTTTCGCATCATTAACTTATTGGTAATGCTATCAAGAATTCACAACGAAGCTTAGATCAAGAGGTTTTGTTACGACAGGACCTAATTATGGTTAAGTGTCGTCACACGAACCGCGGTTTTTTGAAGGTTGTAACGCACATATTTAACCGTGACATGTAACCGTAAGAAATGGAGTTGATTGTGATCGTGTCGACATTACATTGATTTTTATTAAAATTATTTTATATTAACAGCGTGTTATAATAATGTACTTTTGCTATGACTATGTTATTAGTATTAATAATTAATGATCCGTTAAGCATTAGGTAGATAGCATATAAAATAAGTTGACAAATTGTAACTTATTAAACAACGAACAAAACGGCACACATTTGGTAACATAAAAATTGTTTTTTTGACGTTTTACATTGAGTGTGGTCATGGTTCAAAAGCACAAAAGTCCGTAAAAAATTAATGCTTCTAGTGTTTTATAATTTATATTCTTACGATAAATAACATTTTAATTGAATTGAGTAAGGTAGTCTCATTTGACTTTCAAAGACATAAAA
The DNA here is from genome assembly GCF_061535395.1 of Colias eurytheme. Classification (NCBI taxonomy): domain Eukaryota; kingdom Metazoa; phylum Arthropoda; class Insecta; order Lepidoptera; family Pieridae; genus Colias; species Colias eurytheme. The sequence goes on along the minus strand of NC_142987.1, from coordinate 1,478,366 downwards.
TAAACATTAAAGAACGTTGCACGTCTGAAGACACCCTTATATGTACGGAGTAGACTTCGTGACATGACGCAACGTGTGTCGAGGTTTGACGAAATTGACCTATGTCCTTTGCACAAACATACATACTAACTAGTTACTGTAGCTATGCATACTGTGAACCTCGAATGAAATTGAAACTAATCGAATTTACATAGTGCGTAGTAAAACGAACGAGAGGGATCGATAAAACCAAAAAAATTGGTTGTCTGTAAAGTCGGTTTACTGACGATAGTTGAACGTGACAACAGCCGATTGTGCTTCTTTGTCGCTCGTTCCGCGCTCTCGCTTGCACTTCAAGCCTTACGGAACGCCTCAGAGCGCGAGGTAACGCCGCATGAGTCATGTTTTTTCGTGCGTGCAGCCGGCTATCGAATTATAAGACGTTGTCACGTCAAAAATAGAATGATGTTGAAGCCGGACTCAACGTTAGACTAATGTACTAACTATTATTTACCCCTTCTTATCTCTATAGAAGATTACGCTGATTTAAAATACACGAATGTAGAGACAGCTTACTAATAATATAATGTGAAAGTTTTGTATTACTCATCAATGACCGTATTTCTGGAATATCCTTAAAGCATACTTAGGTAGTCATGGAAACAGTGCCAAGTCGAGCCTACAAGTTTACCTTCAAAAATTTAGATAAATCAAAAAGTTTATTCACTAGAAGAATACTTAAAAGCACAAAACATATTATACACACATTAATCCTCATCCATTTTCACAAAGGACGTTTTCATAATATTAAAAATTGAATTTATCGATATCGGGTCAGCTCTAATGCCTGTGTCAGGTGGCGAGCCCGTTTTATAGATTCCGCGATCGTTGCTTTTTGATAGGAAATAGAATTATGTAAGGTAGACGCAGTGCTGACGTCAGCTGCAGGCTGCAGCTATCGATAAAATATTTGATTAAGCTCTCGATACTGATGTGACCTTGCGCTAGTGATGCACTCAAGGTATCGATAGATTCATTTATTTTATTATACTTTATTGTAAGTTAGAACTATTTCTGTTCGTTACTTATTGATGGATGGGTTTAAAGATATTAAAATATTAACGTTTGCTACAAATATTTCACAGAATATAAGTGAAACTGGTAATGTTCTTTGCTCGACTATAGTTTTTTAAATAATATAACACAATTTTAGGTACAATCCTTTTTTTGTATTATATGCTACATACATCAAATTCAAATTTCATTTATTTACAAGAATGTAGTTACAAAAAAGGTGTTATTACAATGTTAACGCGCTAATACATTCTACCCACTTTCTGGGTGTGCAAATATTTAAATGGAAATAAGTTAAATTACACTACACCAACACTACACAAATTCTTCGCGTCACTAATCACTATTGTTAAACGTCACTAATTCTTCCTTGTCACAGATTCCGCATCATCACATCATATAAATGATTGCATACGTTTTATTACGAACACTAGACTATGTCGTTTTTAAATAAATATTTTACATTGCATTGTAGATAAAAATATGCAATACATTTCCGTGTTTGCATTTCAATTATTGACGCATATGATCAAAACATGTATTGTATTTTTATGACCAAATTTAACCTTAATTGAATAAACGAAGTAGGTTCCGTAAGCAACGTATTTTTTAATATAGTTTAAAATACCAAATTATTTTTTCAAATTAAATATAAAAGTATCGATAAGTTAGGTACATCACTAGCGGTGAAATGGCTGGTGACAGGTGCAACCACAGACATTCTATCGATACTGCACATTCGACACAACCCACTATTTCCATAAACCTTTATTTTTCAGTTGATAAAACCATGAAAATGATGGATAAAGTTTACGACAATTATTATTAACCGATATATAGATATATATCAGAAATATAAATGAGCATTTCGGGTATCTACCTATCAATTAAAACGTTTTAAATTCCGCCTCCAAACATTTTTTTGTGAATAAAACCATTAAAAACGTATAAAAGGCTGAACACACGAACTATAATAACCAGTCCCATTTATGATTTAATAATAATTAAATATTCAAAAGACTGTAAACAATAATTTTTAAACGGACAGAACTCACGTCTCTAAAATACATTCATGTTAAAGAAATAAGCCCCAGAATTTGGTTTAATTGCCTATTAAGATACGTACTTGTTAAATTAACTAAATATAAAGTACGAAGTAAACATAATATTATACTTACATGTACTTGTAATATTGATTAATACGTTATGTACGTGAGTAAATCTGTGTAAAAAATTGTCTCTTTTAGGTTCTCTAATTCGCTCTTACACATTTTGGGATACAACTTCCTATCGCATTAAAGCAAAAATATGAAAAATATTCCACTTCTTTTAAAGATTACATCTTCAAAACATAAACACTCCTACTCTTCTTCTTCTTCTTCTTTGTTTATGGCCTTCCCAATCCCATAGAGGACGGATTCTGCCAATGTCAAGTGTCATGTGTGCACAGATCAAAATTGATCGTTTATTTCAATTACTACGGTTATAATGTAGTAACTTGTTGCTCTGTGTTGAGGAAAAATCACGGAAGAGATTGAGCAGTTCAAATGTTGGATCAGTCTTACCTGGATAACCAAACAGGACATATACAAAAGCAAAGCATTAAAATTTAAGATTATTGAGGTGGATAAATTTGGATAAAACGTTAACAAATGAGGAGGGAACCAAACACAATAAACATTTAAAATTAGTGGGACGGGGAACATCAGGGGGAAGGAGATCCAAAAGTGAGGAATTTCGTTTAGGGCACTCAAAAAATATATGATCATTGTCACCTACGGCTAAGCCACACTCGCATAAGGAGTCATCACGAACATGAATTTTTGCTAGGTGCACTGGGGTGGAAGCATGGCCTAGTCGGAGACGACAAATGGTTGACACTGTAGATTTATTAATATTTTTAAATTTGGAAAACCACGGCTTGCAGGGAACCGTGGGTTGTATATCTCTAAAATATTTAGCCTTGTTTGATTTATTCCACAGAGAGTTCCACATACTTTCCAGGCGAGACTTAGCAAGGGGGAGGAGATCGTATGAATAGTTTAAATAATGTTCTAGGGTACCGCTAGACACAGCTGTTTTTGCTAGGGAGTCGGCTTTCTCATTACCAGTAATACCCGAATGCCTTGGAATATAAACTAATAAGACGTCGAGATTTTTTTCATAGCAGCTAAAAAGGGAAGATCTTATTTGAAGAATAATAGGAAAATTAGATTTTGAACGGAATGGATTCGAAGATATTGATTGAAGGCAACTTAGCGAATCGGTAAAGATGATAGATTTTTTAAGATTATGAGAGTGGATGAAGTTAATGGCTTCTAAAATAGCTGTTGCCTCACCAGTGAAGACAGAAGAAAGGGGAGGACATTTATATTGCAGAATTGTTTTAGAGTTTGAATGCCACACAGCTACTCCAACTGGTAGCCAATTTGAAGATTTAGAGGCGTCAGTATAGAAGTAATTGTAATCGTGCCAACGAGATGAAATGAGCCTACTGAGAGACATATTTGCGTCAGGGGAACTTTTAATTATACCGCAACTTAAAATAATGGAAGGCTTAAAAATTAGAGCATTGTAATTTGTTAAATATAAAGGGTGATTATTAAGTTGAAAAGAAGGGTCTGGAAGGCGATAAAACTTAATAAGGCTTTTAAGGATACAAGGGAAATCAGATGGCGAACGTAAAGTATTAGAGGTGAGAGAATGTAATAGATTCTGGAGCTTGTTAAGGAGAGGATGTGATGAGTACTGCGTTATTTTAAAAAAGTATTTATCGGCAAGATACTGTCGGCGAAGAAACAGAGGTGGATCCACAGATTCTACTTGGAGAGCGTTAACTGGAGACGATTTCATCGCACCAAGTATGAGGCGTAAACATTTATATTGAATCTTATCTAGTTTTACCAATGCAGATTTACTGCAAGGCTCAAAAATAAAAGATGCATAATCTAAGTGGCTCCGGATTATTGCATTATAAACGAGTTTCTGGCAATATGGATGGGAACCCCACCACACATCGGCGAGCGAACGTAGCACATTAACATTTTTCTCGCACTTTTGTACAATGTAGTCAATGTGTGCAATACCACTTAATTTTTGATCCAACACAACACCCAAAAATTTAACCTTACTTACCACAGGAATTATAAAACTGTCAAGAATCACCGCAGGGGGCGAAAAAGAACGTTTTTTGGTGAATACTACCACGTTACTTTTAGCTGGCGATAGAGACAGACCATGGTCATTCATCCAATTTTCTAAATTGGATACTGCACTATTAAGGCGTTCAACGACATCATCCATATTGCCAGATGAAGCATACAATGCAATATCGTCCGCATACTGTAAGATTTCGCAAAAAGGAGTAACAGAATTTTCTAAATCATTCGTATAGATTGAATAAAGGATTGGGCTCAAAACTGATCCTTGGGGAAGGCCCCTAAATGTAACTCTACTTGAAGAAGAGCCGCGCACATGAATATATCTGATCGTTAATAGATTCATGATAAAACGTATCATCCTCGCAGGGATACTCATCTGAGACAGCTTATGTCTGAGTACCGGAAGATGGACGTTATCATACGCTGATACAATATCTAGGAACACACCCACCAAGAATCCTTTTTGCTGAAAGGCCAAGCGTATGTCAGTGGTAAGTATATTGAGGCTATCTAAAATACTCATGCCTTTCCTAAACCCAAATTGAGAGCGAGCAAGGAGATTATTTCTCTCAACGTACCACTCCAGACGGTTCTTTATTAAATGTTCCATAACTTTGGCTAATGTCGAAGAAAGTGCAATAGGTCTATAAGAATTAGGATCAATCGGGTCTTTACCAGGTTTTAAAATGGGGATGATGAGTTGGGATTTCCAGGAATCAGGGGTAGAACCGGTCTCATAAAATAAATTAATCAAATTGAGAAAATATGACTTTGCTGAACTATTAGATCTACTTAAAAATGAATAGGGGATGCCATCTAGCCCTGGGGACGAATCCTTTAGGCCTTCAAGCACGGTATCCAGCTCTTGGCTAGAAAAATGGCTATCTATTCCATTAGCATTATTATTACATATAAAATCAAACGGAGGTAGGAGAATAAGATCCGCAGAAGGGACAAAAGGGGGGGCTAATTTATTTATAAAATCGTTGAGCCAAATATCAGGATTATTGGAAGATGGGTTGACATAGGAAAGGGAACCACGGAATCTACGAATATTTTTCCATACAATGGATGGAGGTGTAGTAGGTGATAAGCTCTCGCAGAATCGTATCCAACCTCGTTTCTTTTTTTTGGAAAGAAATCGTTTCGCATGAGCAGCATTTCGTTTGTAAATAATAAAATTTTCGAAACTCATATTAGAATTGTATCTGTCTTCGGCAACCTTTCGTTCAGTAATCACCTCAGAACATTCATGATCCCACCAGGGAGGGGATATTTTTCTGGGAGATGATGAGGGGGTACGCTTTACAGGCAGGGTTTCAGAAGCAGCAGAGTGGAGACAGGAAACAAAGGAGTTATATGAGAGCATACAATTCTGTCGAAGAACTTCTGGTAGACTAGCTACTTTAGAATCAAGATTGAGTGCAAAAGAGTCCCAATCAGCGCTTTCTAATTTATATTTAAGTAAGGGAGGAAAAGAGGAGGAGGGGATATGAACATTACGGGAACAGGAAAGGAGAATTGGGAAATGATCACTACCATACGTAGAGGTGAGGGTGCGGCAAGAAAGGGAGGAGGCTAGTATAGATGAACAAATACTCAAGTCGACTACAGTTCTAGGATTTTGCATGGGGGAAACTCTTCTAGTAGGGGCACAATCATTGATTACACATAAATTTAAATCATCAAAGAGGTCCACTAAAAGTCGTCCAAAGGTATCACACATATAAGATCCCCATGAAGTATGGTGGCCATTGAAGTCTCCCATAATTATCACGGGAGGGGGGAGAGAGGAAATAATTAACGATAGGTCAGGGATAATACTGGAATGAGGATGAGGTATATAAACAGATAAAAAGGAGATATCAAAGACTCGCACTGCGACGGCATTGAAATACCGTCCGTGCGACGGAAGAGGAATCTGGGTGAATGGTATCGATCGGTTTACAAGTAGAGCACTTCCAGCATAACCGTCATCTCTGTCATCACGCAAACAAGAAAATCCCGGAACCCAATAATGAGAACCAGGAATTAACCATGTCTCCGCGATGGCAGCCACAACAGGTTTATGCAAGGCAATTAACTCTATCAGATCATGTTTTTTGCGACGAATACTCTGTGCATTCCACTGGAGGAACACTAGATCCATGGTTTGAAAGTATAGAAGAAAAGCGGGAGAATCTTAAGGCAACGTTGGACGGTAATTTTTCGGGGTATTCATTTATTAAACTTTCAATAAATGATAGACACATATCTAAAAGTTTTTCATTGCGCGAAGGGGCCGAGGATGAGGTGGTATTATTATTAATTAAAGCGCACCCATTGGGGAGGGAAGATGGAACGTCGCGAACAATGGCGTTATGAGCGCTTGTATTATAAGTGGTTCCCAAAGTAGCCCTGGGGCGGGGAGGTCTCATTACAGTTTTTTTGTAAGAAACCGTAGGGATAGGTTGGTTTGATAATGTGAGGTGAGATTCAGGAGTTATTGAGTGGATGGTAGATGGATGGGTCTTAACGTTTTCCGCAAATGTTCTGCGTGAAGATGGAATCAATTTAGATGCCTCCTCAAATGAGACACCTTCCGTCGCCATCAACAATTTAATCGCTTTTTGACGACCCTGCTCTGGGCAGCTTTTATCTGTTGCAAAGTGGTTGCCGGAGCAGTAGAGGCAGGACGCCTCTACTTCTTTTTTGGGACAGCTATCACCCGCATGCATCTGAGTGCACCGATAGCAGCGTTCTTTGGAACGGCACTGTTCACGAACATGGCCGAACCGACAGCACTTAAAACACTGGATAGTAGGAAATTGATAAACCTCAACCGGCATGGCAGTGTATAAACAGTATATTTTGTTGGGCATAGTTTGCCCCTGAAAGGTAAGGACTACAGATTGGGACGGTGTCCAAGATGTAACTCCATCAATTTTCTGCTTTTTATTTAAACGTCTCGCCTTTAAAACCTTACCACATCCTCCTGGAAAGTCTATGTAACTTACAAATTCCTCCATTGACCATTCAGTAGGGACACCCTTGACGATGCCCATACGGGTTATATGGAACAAGGGAATAGTGGCTTTAAATTTCGCTTCCTTTAAACTTGAAAAATTAAGAAAATTATTTGCATCTGCTGCTGAAGTAAATTGTACCGATATTTTATTACGGCCTATAGGTCTAACACCATCTTTAGTTATATTCTGTACACGGTGTTTATACAAGAACGAACCGAATTTAATGGGTCTTATACTTAGGCCGGCCGAAGGGTCTTCCTCAGTACGAGACACATATACTATGTATGGTCCACTCTCTTCGCCAGTATAAGATGGGGGATTCAAAAGAATTGGGTCAATATAGGTAGTTTGGGTGGCTGGGATAGTATAGTCGTGATCAGGGATATGGCGTTTGGAGGGTAAAATGTCAGAGTCTTTAGAGGAGTGATCGGAACGGAGCCTTTTGTGGCCCGTAGTCTCTGCTTCCATCATCTCACTCTGTAAATCGGGTGGTTTATTAAGATCCGGAGGGTCAGGACCCATATTGCAAAAGGAAAATTAGTTTTCTATTGCTTACCCAAACAGCACAAACACAACAAAAAGTTTGGTATCACTAGAAAAATAATAGGATAATAAAAAACAAAAACAATCTCTGAGACACGTGTTTTCTCCGACACAACAAAAAACGATGTCATCCACTCCTACTCAAAACATTAGCTTAAATGTTAAAGGTTAGGGATTCACAAACATCCCAACAGACCATCGTAGTATAATTATATCTTTATAAAATATGTTTCTGACAACGTATCCATACTAATATTATAAATGCAAAAGTAACTCTGTCTGTCTGTCTGTTACTCAATCACGCCTAAACTACTGAACCAATTTGCATGAAATTTGGTATGGAGATATTTTGATACCCGAGAAAGGACATAGGCTACCTTTTATTGCGAAATAATGTACCACGGGCGAAGCCGGGGCGGACCTCTAGTCTTTTATAAATATGAGATTCCGTCATTATCATCGTATATTATGTTTTGAAATATATTATTTATCGTGGGTACCTTTAATACATGGAAATAATATTTGAGTAAATGCATCACTGTCACTTAAACAAATACCACTTGAAATATCTTGTAAATTTTGTCAGTATTCTATATGAGATAACCTTTCGCGTATTCACTATTATATGTGGCTTCTCAAATGTTGGTACCTATCTATAACCAGTCTTACTTTTATATAAATCACGACATAATACAGAATCAATCTATAGATCTACTTCCATCTTATAATGCTTACCCAAGTTCTCCCTGTTTTTTATTTCTTACTAAATTTACGCTATTTTTAGTTTTGGCCTCATTAAAGGTTCATTTCAGGATTTGTATTTTTATTTTAGACTTTAGACTTTTTACTTTTTGGATTTGTATTTTAGACTTTATTATTATTTATATTCCTCGCTTACTGCTCCATAAACGAAACTCTAAAAACCTTTATATATTAAGCACATACCTTTCAACAGCATCACAAAGTTCTTCTTATCATCTCCACCCTTGGGGTACTCCCAATCGATGTCCAGACCGTCGAAGTTTCTGTCACGGAGGTAGGGAATAGCCGAGTAGATGAAGGTCTGTCTGGAGTAGCGGGTAGCTGACATTTCCTTGAACTTCTGGGTACCAAAGGACCAACCACCTGCGAACAAATTTATAAACTTATTCATAGGAAGGAAAAATTCCTGCAGTTTAGGCCTCGACCCAATTTAGAAGTGCTCGACCTGGTTTTTATATGAATTTATTGGAATCAAATGCTTGATGTAAAATTTTATTTGCCGAAAACTTTAACCTACTTTTTTCGGTTAAAATAATTTATTTTACATGCTTTTATATTTTTTTTTACTCGAATACATAGGTAACTTCAGTGAAGTCTTTCTTAAATGGAAAAGAAACTACAAGAACGGTAGAACTTTTTGAATTGTGATTTAGAAATAGTGATCTATCGTTAGTTTTATTGTTCCTAGTTATTTATTGCTTTCTTGCCAACTTAATCCGGCTTTCCTCTCGACTGGCTTATCCGGTAGATTGATCAGTTGCTTTTAGGATTCTGTATTACTATTATATTTGAAGAAGATATTCCAAATACGCTTAAGTGATGTTTTGTTCATTGTACATACGTATTTCAATTTTAAATTTTATTTGGAACTTCAAACCTTCATAGTACGAACTAAAAAAAATCGAGTTTTTATCTAATAGGAAATGTTTATTCATCCATTATAAGCGTGCCTACAGTCGTATACGTATTGCATTGTTTTATCTAGTTACTAGCTGCGCTCCGCGGTTTCACCCGCGTGCCTCTGCACCTGTTGGTCTAAGCGTGATCATATATCGCCTATAGCTGGTATATAGCTTTCCTCGATGAATGGGCTATCTAACACCGAAGGAATTTTTCAAATCGGACCAGTTGTTCCTGAGATTAGTGCGTTCAAACAAACAAACAAACTCTTCAGCCTTATAATAGATATGCATTAAATATTTAAATTATATATTATTGTTATAAAAGTATTAGTAAGTATTTATTCGTTCAACATTTATAACATCCAGCTAACATAACATGTTAAGGCGATGTTAACGGCGTACCTCTGATACCTACTTTTAAATCTCTCCTAATGCTAAGTAATCATTACTTACATCTAAGTGCGGCGGTAAGTCGCAGCTGTACCGTAAGTTACAATAAGTAACGCTAAGTTAAGACCCATTTACAAAGCCTGTAACCTACGCGTAAATATTCTCTTGTATCTGTTTGTATGGGGCTTTAGTGAACCTTAATATGGGCATGTTATTAAATTATAGGTTCAAAATATAACCGTTTCCTGATCGTAAAATTGTCTATACTGTGGATGTTTCTTTAAATTACGTCTAATTCCTGTTATGTTTATAGATGGCAGTATAATTTAAATAAAATTTCGATTTGTTACAAAATCACGTCTATACATAAGGTTTTAGGTAAAATATTTTATGACATTTTTAAGAATGAATCCTAGATACCTACTTAAACTTTTAAATCTAAAATCTGTTTACTCAGTTTATACATATATACAGTTCATATGGTTTCATTCATTATTGTATATTGGTGGCCTATAGATACGTGTTTTTATAAAATTATTATCATGTTCGGTTCAGGAATTTACCGTTTCGTAACAATGCCAGTTTTATGGGAAAATCGATTAAAACTAATTCGATCTTAATTCAAACAATACATTTTCACACTATAGTTACGCGCCAAGATTATATTGTTGCATGGTGAGGAGTTTTTGTCGATATCGAGAAAATAGGTGAAATTGCTATTACGTGGGAACCCGTAATAGTGTTGTGGTATGAGTTATCGATAATTTAGGCAATAACGATATTTGTTATAAATACTTTTTGTGTTTTGTGTATTGTTTATGTACAGTAGCGATAACATAAACCGTCACGCCATGTAGTAAGGTGACGATTTTGGTATTTTTAATCTTGCCAAAGAAGTTTTATTTCTGACACGGCACACTCGCTCTTTTTTTGTTCAGTAATCAGAGTTAACAAAATGAATAAAAATTATATCTATCAAAAACGGTAAAAGAGGAACTGAAAGTATTTTCAACCCAATTTAAACGACTGTTTACTCGGCATTAACAACACAATTATTATAATCGTAAACAATACCGTATTTCCTATACATGCAATAAAAATCAGAATATATCAGGAAACGTTCTGGGCTATGCTTTAGAAAGTAGGCTCTATTTTATGTAACAAGCCGTATGTCAAGTAATTAATCTTATGTAAGACAAATTGTCAACTTAACGCAAACAAAACATATGACGAAACTGCTTATTGATGTTTAAATAACTTTGAAGTGGTACTTAGTTTGAGGGTCGGTTTTGGTAATACGTCATTTATGACATCGTTTAATCTGTGGAAACACTATAAGGTAGGGTTTCTAGGTAGCTTATATAATGTTTGTATCGATAACTTCTAACTTTTATTTTTATTTTGTCATTCAACAAACAAGTTTTTTGCTTATAAATCTCTCAAATAATTGGAAGGTGTGTTTTAGATTTGTATGAGATTCAGGGATTAAAAAAGTTTTATTTATGTTTACACTTATTCTTGACTTGTAAATCTTTAACCAAGTTAAGTATTAAACGCTATTCAATAAACAATCTTTAAACTGATATTATTTTATAAAAAAGTTCCTTTCTAATTTATCAGAATGCTAACATAAATAAAATCCAATTAAATGTCATATCATTTCATCAATTAACAAACCCAATGAAGAGAATTTGAATCGCCTTGAAGGAACAAAACACCGGAACTGCGCCGGAACTCTCTTATTCAAATTAAAATAATTGATCCACGATAACTGTTGATTGATATACTAAATGAACATAATTATAGTCAGTAAGTCAGTACGGTCACGCAACTTGGTGGCCAGGGCCGGATTCTAGTTGTATAAGACTTTGGTCGGATAATCGTAAGGCCTCTAAACGCTTATCCTTTCTTTTAACATCCATTACCTTTAGTCGATATTTTAGTTAAGTTTGAGATAAGATTCAGTAATAATTAAGATAATATATTGGCAATGTTCTGAATCTGGCATATACATAAAGCTTTATCAGAAGGCTCAAAATAAAGTTTAATCAGTAATAAGTCAGAGTAAAGTGTTATTACTTAACTATTGTTAGTCTTTAATATTATGAATTAGTTTGATGAGACAGAACTATTTTAATTCGTAAGTTAAGAATATATTTAACTATGATATTTTCGTTCATATAGATGTTATGTCTTGTATAACTAGAGGGCCTCTGCATATTGTAGTTTACAACAGTCCGGGCCTGAACGTGGCCACTTTTATATTAAATATTTATTACCGCTTAATATGTACATGAAATGTAGAAATCGTTAGTATACAATTCAAGTTAATTGATATATTTCAACGTGTTGCTGATTGGCTTTTCTTTGTACACAACCGGCTTTGTGTCCTATTAGATTCTTTGGGTAATTAATTTTAGTTTTTTGGGCGAAACTTAATTGAGAATGTCGAGAATATATTTGGTAATAATGAACAGTTCGATAAGATTTTCAAATCGTTTTGTTAAACAACAGATAAATTGAAGAAGTTCATTTTGTAAATAAATCACTTTTATCCATATGAATGATGTATTTATTCACATTTTATTTTATAAGAGTGATCATTGCATTTTTACTATCCTTTTATACGTTTACAATGCCTTGCTTTTCTAAAATATTCTATTTTTAACTGAGATAAGTACTATAACATAAATATATTTTACTATGTCAATATTATTTTATCGACACGAAGCACAACACTACAGCTGCTTGCGAAACCGTGTTCTCTTTACTTATTTAAGTAACACCCGTGTTTACATTGTAAGTAGAATCTGTGTGTCATGCAATAACTTACTTTTTGCTAAAGCACACCTCAAGCGTTATTCTGTGTAGGAAAATAAGAAAATATTGAAGTCCTGTGTATTTACATTTTATGAATGTTATGAATCATAAAAATTGGAATATTCACTTCAAATATGGAGATGGAGGTTTTATTACGCACTTTCTGTATACACAATGACAGTATAATTTTACCGGTCACAATAAAGGTTTTAATTTTTTGTTGCAAGTAAAGACTTTTATTCGGAAAAAATTACACTAAAAATCTAGACAAAAACAATAAATGTGTAGATGGTTTGTGTAAGATTTAATAGATCAAAAAGCACAGCATCGACTTGTTACAAAGATTGTTTTTCTGATCTAATTTATGCAACTTAAATGTGCAACGCGGGTTCGCTCTGAGGATGAGCTCTATCTCAAGATAATTTAAAATAAAAAAAGGAATCAAATTTTTCCATTATTAAAAAAACTATACAAGTAAAACCTTCAACTCACCAATAGCAAGCAAAGTCTTCAACTTAGGGTTGGCTTTCTTCAACGCATTTATCCTATCGTACAATCCAGTTTTGCCATCTTTCGTCTCATCGTTAGATTCAAAAGAACTGAGTTTTCCCTTCTTCATCCATCCAAAGGCGAAGATAAGATGGGTGCAGAGATCAGGCTGGATGTCTTCTGGCATGAACTTGCCGGTCTTCGTCCTGTATTGAGACCAGTTCGTGTAGTAACAGACCACCTGTAAAAAGTGGAACATGGTATAAACAGAACTAATGATATTGCCATTTTAAAAGTAATCCAAAAGAAATATTATTGAGACCTATATTTATTTAGTAAATTAGAAAGAACTTTGAATTCTTGTAACAGTCATAAGTATTTTTAAATAATCCTTTCTAGGGCAGAAAGTTCTTTATGCGTAGCGTATGTTTTTTTTTACAATTTCACAGTCATCAAGGTTTTTGGGCAGTGGAGGGTCATGTGATTAAGACCTCAGTTTTAAATGAAATCTCGAGGGATATATCATACAATTTAATATTTCCATATCACCAGCAGTGGTGATGGAAAAGCTCTTTTCTATATTTGCATACTGTAAACTTATGTAAACATCACTATTACAAACATACAGTTTTTGGCATTTTAAAATTATTCAGTTGCAGAAAAACCCCATTTATTTAGTTTAACATGCTCTTTATTTATTCAAAAACATTTTAAAAATGTTGCTATCAAAACGTTGGTTGGTAACAGCCACTTGATCTGAATACCACGTAGGATATCCTATATTTTAACTAGTTATGCTACAATTATATTGACCTATCTAAATCGTTTAAGGGAAACCACCTCTATTCCCACACACATACGTATCAAAATACCATATCACAAACTGAAGGTAAGCAAGTGCGCTTTTACGTTCAAAAAGCTGTTCACATCCGCGTTGTCAACTCAAAGTGTTTATGGAACTGGGATTTCTGCATGTATTACAATGTGTTAAAGTTTAGAATCGATTGACGGGGCATCATTAGATTTGTACTGAGCAAGGTCCAGCTTATTTCCTGACGCCTCTTGAAGGAAAATATCGCCTTTCTAAATGTAAGTGCGTTGATCTTTAATATTTCCATATCAAGTTTTTATTAGCATAGCCTAGGTTTTGAGTTAATTCATTTCAATCGATGATAAGTGAAAGGGTCTTAATTATAGTAGCGTAGAAAGGGGTTACTTTACTAGATAGTTCAAGATTAATTTAATTGAAAATTGAACGCAAATGTTATAGAAAACTAATAAAATAGAACATATTGTGAGAAAAAAATCATACGCAATATTTATGTCTTATTGGTCTTTCAGCTATATTCAATCAAAGTCAATTAGATATAAAGTAGGTTACAAAAGCATAATATGACATGGATAATATAAAACACTGCATAAATTATAACTACATATCTATCTATAAATCTTATGCCCAGGAACTTCCTACTCACAATTCTTCTAACTTCCTACTAACTCATTTTTATTCATTCATACTTCGAATTCACAATTCACAATTCTGTTAATCACAATAACCTACAAATTGGAACATTGAACTGATTAATCGAACAACGTGATAAGGACTCCGCTTCGATAAAACAAACAAAATTATGGTAATGGCGATGAACATGCAATAACGTTGGATTTGCATCAGCTGTAGTTTGTGAAATCGGAGCGCAAATGAATTATAAGTCAGCTAGTGGCAAGGCTATGTGGAAACGCAGGACAGTCTATACTAATAACAGCTAAAGATATAATAATACACCTAGAGTATAGACTAGGGTATATGCTTAGTGTATCAAATTATGGAAGATAATGTAATGTAGAAAACTATGCATCTGCAGGTCTTCAGTATTTAGTAAATCAAATATTTTTTGGATGGATGTTTTGAGTTATTGCTTGTTAGTTATGGACAAACTAAGAAATTATGGAATGGATCTTAAACATCTTATTAAAAAATATGTTTATTCGTACCATCCGCTACTTTCTTTGTTTTTATCCCGGGTCAATATCTATTACCATTTATCAGCATATATGTAACGTCAAAAAAATTGTTATTTCATGTTAAAATACCATTGTAGTCTACATCACAAAGCTCTTATCAATTTAAGTTATTTTTTTATATCTACAAGAGATCGAATCCAAAACTTCCTGTTCTCAGTGACAATAAGAATACGCAAAAGTTTAAAATCCGCTTTAAACGATAGCAATTATTAACATTATTACTTTACCTTGAGGTATTTCCATATTGATTGTAATGAGAGTACATTAATGTGATTTTACTACTACAATTTTATTTGATAGATATTGATTTTATGAACTCTTTATCATTGATTTAAAAAATTTTGACGATAATTAAGTTATGGGTGGTTTTTTTTTGTAAAATTAATAAGTAGTCCGGAAAATTCAAAAAGTATGGTCATCCTAGTTTTAGCGAATAGGCTGCGTTTGTAATTGAAATGTTTGATCGTCTGGATGTACGGAATGCGATTAAAATATTGATCGGAATATCCATTAGCAAGAGATGCAATGTTGGTTGTAAGTTTTGAGATAATTTCGTACGTGTTTCTAAAAGAATACTAAGAACACAAACAACAACATAATATTTTGAAGTTTTGATGATAGTATTGATCTAGATTCTAGATGGAATTCTGAGGGAAATAGTTATAGAAGTAATCTACTTGTATGTAGAAATATCGAATGATTTCGTGAAATATTTGTAGAGAAAAATTATGTTGCAGTCTCGGATGGTTTTAAGTTTGTTTGTAGCTAATGTTTCTGAAACAGTTGCATTAGCTCTGTTGATTCTTAAAAATAAGAGTATAGTGACTAATTAACATTCGGTGCTTATTTGTACTTGAGCGAGCAACAGTCTTTTAATGTGGAATAGGAAAGATGATTGTAGTTTATACTGTTTTACTGATTGTCCTTCAGAACAACAATCTACCTTAATCTTCAAATACTTGACGTTCGTCAACGCAATGTAAATACGCTACAAAACCAATATCAACTATATTAAGAATAATTAAACTATTTACCTTATATCCATCTTTATCTCTATGTTCATCTGTAGCAACAGAATTATCAAGTGCAGCGGACGACTTCCGACTGGCGACGCTTGGCCGACCACGGATCTTTGGCCTGTTCACACTAGCGGATATAACCTGGTCGGAGGATCTTGATACACTGGTCGATACTGAGGTGCTCACTTTGCTTGGCTTACGGAGTCTTCTGCGGACATCTGGAAGAAAAGACAAAGTTTAAACTGGTTTTAACTTAAAATTGGCTTTATCTGACCAAAAATTTAATCTAGAGGGTTACCCTGATGTCCTAAAGCAGTATTGATTATTATGTGGAATAATGACAGAGATATATAGGTCTGTTTCTTCCCACACTGAAATGAATACTGCTTTTAGACATCATGGTAGCCCACGACTTTTTTCGACAATTTGCCTTTAGTAAAACCATGTACGAGGCAAGAATTCGGAGTAAGGAAAAAGCGATTAGTGAAATTGACGTGAAAGGAAACCCAATTCTTTTCTGGTACTAAGGTTATAAGCTTTTGAAACCAAATTTTGCATGTCATTCTTTGTTAACACCCTAAATGACTCAGGGCTGCTGTGTTATACGTGACCTGTTTATTAAAGGTTATTTATTTACTTACACGAAAGTTTTTTTTTTAAACATGAACCTATATATTCTGCATAATATAGTCTAATTGAACAATTACCTAAGGCATAATATTATAACACCATATAGTTCTAAATCTAGATAAAATTAAGATTGCTATATAATTTTAGTCTGGTTTTGGCTAATTTTCATCCAGATTTGAATTTCGGTAACGCAACGTGTCGAAGTCAGTTTTGAACGAAAAATAAATAAGTTTAGTTAGTATCACCGTTAATGTTATTTCATTTGATTTATAAGAAAGCTCATTTACAGAAGTTAGAAAACTAACAATATCTAAATGAACAATTAATAATGGAGCTTTCAAGATAGCCTTAGGAAGTGGGGCGACATCTTCGCTCCAAATCATTTCAATGAGAACACCTCTTTGTCTCGAGATGTACTGCGACATTTATAACGAATCTACTTACTAATGTCTTATTTATTTTTGATAAATACGGTTAATTACTAGATTTATAAAAAGAGCAAACTAGAATGCAGTAGTTATAGCTTACTAAAAGTAGTAGGTTAAGTAATAAACATTTTGATAAAATTGTTGTTAAGTTCATTTCAATAATAAGAATCATGTAAATGTGTGTATCACTTTCTCTGTAAAAAAATAAAATACGAAATATTATAACTACAATTTTGAAGTAGTGATATATTGAAAAAAGAAATGGTAAAACATCACCATTTTCATCGACCTTATTATAAAATATAGCTATTTGTGTGAATAAAGAATATCACTCACTTGAAGAATCTGTCGATGGGGCGATGACTGCAACTAAGAGTAGAACGGTGAACGTCCACCTTAACAATCTTGGTGGCCACTGCAACAAAGAAAGGATACATTACTTCAAGATAACTTAACTTCACTTAATCCCTTTTATTAAGTGTACAACTTAAACTAGCTTACACTCCATTTGTGAACTTTTTAAGTAAAGTAACAAATGTAAGGTGCAAGTTCGGTACACTAAGTACTCTGTTAAGTTAATTTTTTGGAGGTGTTCTTAAAAAAGAAAGTTTTAAGTTGGTAAGTGCATTACTTGAAAACGTCTAAATTTATTTGATTTAGGTTTAAAATAGCAATGATGAATTATTGTTAGAAGAATAATCTATTGTCGAGCAGCTAGAAAATAATACATAAGGAAATATGGAAAAAAAATATTTTCAAATAACTTAAAAATAAATGTGTGTCAATTATCTAGTACATATAATTAAGTTTATTATCATACAAGTTCATTCATACAAGTATTATGCCATCATCAAAATTTCCTATCAAAGACGTCAAATCCTTTGAAATCCCCTAATTTCCCAAGGCGAAACCTAATGCGCTTACTGTATACATTATAACGTAAAATTAATAAACAGGCGTACAGCGTATCCAAGATATCGCTGCACTATTAACTCGATCCCGGCACGAATACATAATTCATGATACGACACGTGTTTGTGAATATTGCATAAATATGTCTTAGAGTTTATTTTCAGTTTATCTTTCACGGATTATACGGATTTTCTTTGATTTTGGAAATAAACTAAAATTGTTAAAATTAGTACGAGATACAATATAATATGATTTTAAATAATACCTTAGTTTTTAATGATATACAATACCTAATTATTTAATAAATTAAAACACGCCGTAATTTAATCTTACTATTGAAACAATGCTTATTGAGACTACGATTAAAACAGGTTCATTTCCGTATTTTTCACGGGGACAATTATAAGAAAAAACAAAACACAGCAGAATAATTATTTGAGTTACATCTTTCATAATTTTTTCAAAATCGGTCAAGTTTATGAGTTTATGAGTTTATCCATGGTTTATCCAAAAAACCAACAATACAATATTCCAAAAAACTGTCAGTATAACTAACTTATTCATCAAAAACAATATTAATACGACTTCACCTGTTCCATAGCTCATAAAACCAAAATAGCAAACATTTGGAAATTATTACCAACTTTTCCCCGTTCGAGCCAATTTTTGTGAGCCACTAAGGTCTTTCCCATTATATTTCTGCTGAATGTTTGTCCATTAGCAAGTTCGCTAGTTACGACTCTGTGGGGTCTTTCATCTATACTAATATTATAAAGCTGAAGAGTTTGTTTGTTTGTTTGTTTGAACGCGCTAATCTCGGGAACTTCTGGTCCGATTTGAAAAATTCTTTCGGTGTTAGATAGCTCATTTATCGAGGAAGGCTATAGGCTATATACCATCACGCTACGACCAACAGGAGAGGAGCCACGGGGGTGAAACCGCGCGGAGCAGCTAGTTATCTATACTTCCTTATTCTGCAAGTTCTAAATTATCTATGGTTTCCAATTTACGAGGATATTATTATCTATGTTTGAACGTAATATATGGACGTGATGCGAAGTAAATACAGTTAAGTGCATAGTTTAGGCTCCAGTCTCACACTTAATTCTTTGTAATTAAGAAATTATTTTATCATTTTATTCCTAACAAAACACTTCAATGTAACTTTTAAATGTGATAAAATAAACTCAGTTCAAAAGTACTAAACAAGTAGAGCAGAATACCTAAACATGGGCTGCCACCTTGTCTATGAATTTTGGTGTAATCAAGTGTGTTTTTATTATTTACCTCTTTTTATTAATTTCGATGGCGAATTTGACTTGTTTTAAAATTGACGGCAATGCTATAAATTATTGACCTAGTGACCTATATTTTATTATGAATTTAAAACAACTGGATCAGTGACTACCTTAGTCATCAGAAACTTGAAAAACATGTATGTAGATCTAATTGTAATAAATCTAAAATACGTCATATTAATTGTCTACTTCACTATCATGTATACTACTAGTTTTTAGTACTAGCTTCGTAATATCATTTTATCACATAAAAAGTACATTACCAAATTGCTTTCCAAAACTTCATTGCTGACCCTACCGTCAAAGGCGTGATTAATAATGCTAATACATCGCCCCAAGGGAATATTGCTTTCATTGTAATCAATGTAAACGAAACTTAGATTCCAATAAAGCCGGCCCCCGTTTATTACACTTTCAAAGTCATTAAGAATACATACTGCATTAAAACATAATACAGAGTAAGGACAAAGCCGTAGGCTCTTTTAAATTAAAATCACTACTCTCCGTACAATAGAGCGGTACGGTCTGCAAAAAAAGTAATTAAAAATTGTGAATGCATGAACTACGAATAATTTCTCTTTAAGATTAAAAACTTCCTGCTCTCTTTTCAGAGTGAAGTGTCATTTTGAACAATAAGGTATTTGAAGCCTTTACACGGTATGAAGCATCCTGTAGAGCTAATTTTGCGAAGCGTTTTTAGAATTAAACCATGCAAATTAGTGACAAAAATGAGTGCTATTTAAACGAGTTTAAAACGTGATATAAATACAGCGTGTGTAGACAAGCTGAGATTGAGTTGATTACTTATACTAATATTATCAAGCTGAAAGGTTTGTTTGTTTCAAAAACACGCTTATCTCGGGAACTACTGGTCCAATTTGAAAAATTCTTTCGGTTTAAGATAGCCCATTTATTGAGGAAGGCTATATAACATCACTCACATCAATGCGGGTAAAACCGCGGGGCACGGCTAGTTATAATTATAAGCATGTAAAACGTAACATAGCGAAATAAAATATGGAGTTAAAAAATATTTTGTATAAGGTATTAAACGTTCAGACATAGACTTAATCATTAAATATTTAAAAACACTAATCGCTAACATTTTATACAGGGTTACT
The DNA here is from genome assembly GCF_061535395.1 of Colias eurytheme. Classification (NCBI taxonomy): domain Eukaryota; kingdom Metazoa; phylum Arthropoda; class Insecta; order Lepidoptera; family Pieridae; genus Colias; species Colias eurytheme. Next base: position 1,457,805 of record NC_142987.1, on the reverse strand, counting down.
TGTAAAACACCAGCAACCTCGCAGGACAAGATAGCTAACATCATAAGTAACAACATTTGTTCTACGACTTTTGGCATAACGCAATAAATTATTTTTAAATGATTTTTTAAACTTTTATTGTACTCTCCTTACATTTGTAAGTCTATGTTCTATTAATTATCGGATGGACGACGCGACGCCCCCTTCCCCCTCTCGTTCGCTTTTTGTTTACGTAATTTTTGGGAGGCGTAGAGTTTATAATATTCAGACGGAAAATTAAATGAATATTTATTTTTGTATGAAAATAAAATCTAACAAATTATCAAAAGTCGTAGAACAAATGTTGTTACTTATGATGTTAGCTATCTTGTCCTGCGAGGTTGCCGGTGTTTTACAAGTAACCCTGTATAATGAAGAGCTTCTAAAAAGCTTTTAGCTTCTTACTAATGAACGTTTTACTTTTAACGTAGGTAAAATTTGTTTCTCGTTTAAGGTAAATAATATGTATATTGTTTAGCGTAAATCACTCAAGAAAAGAAATAATATTATACTATTACAACTGTTATTATGCACTAGCTGCGCCCACGGTTTTACCCGCATTGCTCGGCTCCTATTCGTCATAACGTGATTATAAATAGACTATATTATATTCTTCCTCAATAAATGGGCTATCTATCAGTGAAATAATTTTTCAAATTAGACCTTTGTTTTCTAAGATAATGCGCTTATCTTTAAGCAAACAAACATTCAAACTCTTCAGATTTTTATTATAAGAAAAAATTTAGGAATCTGTTCGTTCTGTTCTGTTTGTTCCTTTTATAATAAAAAAACTAATAAATTTACACAGTAAACATAATATTTACTTTGATTAACATCTTCCTTACGTGCTATCTATTACATTCCCTAGGTCAAAACCAAGTATTAGGATCAAGGTTAGGTATCCTAGACTTAAGGTTATTCCTAGATGTATTTGTTTCGATACCAGATGGTAATAGGTAATACTTAGCTCATTGTCAAGTTACTACCTTGATCGATGTTAACAACTTTGGTTATGTTAAGTTATTACACATTTTTATTATGTTTGTATATTACGTGCTAATTTGATAAAAAATCTGTTATAATAGGTATTTGCATTTTAATATTATCAGTTTTAACTTATATAAATAAAGTCTTGTTTTTATATACTAGATACGGATTATCGATAATTTTCATTTGTATAATAATTATTGTTGTATTAATTTTAATTGTATTGTTTTGTTAATTGTATTGATTGTAATATTATGGAGTAAAATAAAACAGTTTTATCTTTCTTATGATAATTTTCTTTCATTTTGGTCTGATTATTTCCCTTCAAACAGCTCTCATTTCTAAATCTGCTCCAAAAAATATTACTAGATTTCCGCCTGCGTTTTCAAATAAAAAACCCGCATAGTTCCCGTTCCTGTTGGATTCCCGGGATAAAAAGAAGATCTTTGTCTTATTCTGGGTCTTCAGCTACCTAAGTACCGAATTTCATTGTAATCGGTTCAGTAGTTTTTACGTGAAAGAATAACAAACATCCATCCATCCATCCTCACAAACTTTCGCATTTATAATATTAGTAAGATTGAACATTTTTTTTTACATTAAACATTTTTTTATTTTTCTGCTAACGCTACCCGTAAATAATTTTCCATTGTTCGCCATCGTCATGTCAGATTGTCAGACAATTTGATGAAGGGTTGATACAGCTTCAGCGCTAATGGCTTTGGATTACTCCATCTTTAATTTTATGAGTTCTGCTAGAGACTTTAGCATTATATTTTTAGATAATTTACAATTTTATATGAACTATTATGTACTAGTTTCCCGGAGCATTTTAAAATGTATATGAAAGTATATCTACGTTTTAGCGTAATGTTAAGTATGAAATATAAATTTTGACCGTAGTCTGTAAATCAAAGATATATTAATTTCGATGAAAAAGTATTTTGTTTAGTTTTTAGTCATATTGCATGCTTACTAAGATCACTTAGGCTTAGAATTAAGAGTATTATCTATTTCTAGACAAAACTTCGACAAACATAGTTTCAGCGATTTTGTCGTAAATGAACATAGGTGAATACACAAACAAATACTCTGCTTTATATTTTACTAGCTGCTCCGCGCGGTTTCACCCCCGTGGCTCCACCCCTGTTGGTCGTAGCGTGATGATATATAGCCTATAACCTTCCTCGATTAATGGGCTATCTAACACCGAAAGAATTTTTCAAATCGGACCAGTAGTTCCCGAGATTAGCGCGTTCAAACAAACAAACAAACTCTTCAGCTTTATAATATTAGTATAGATATACTCGTACTCTACAAGCAAAATTATTTGATATCCATCTAAGTACTCTGCTCAAGCTCTCGAAAAAACTCAATAACCCAGCTACCAGCTTCGGCCCTTTTTCTTTAGACAATAAGGTTCAAAATTCCTTAGCAAAAAAGCTAATCTACTTTACAACTCCAGTATTAACAACATAGCGTCCAGTTAAACTAAATTTAATGTTATTATAGTACGCATGCGTTGTGCAAGGCCAAATGAAAGGAAAAGGAGCGAATTGAACCACAGAGTAGATTTATGTAGAGCCATTATTATGCTAGCTGACCTGACTAAGGGGGCGTCCATAAATTACGTGAGTTGTTTTAGGGGGGGAGGGGGTCGAGCAAAATCTCATCTAACCTTACGTTGGGGAGAGGGGGGGTGTTGGCAAATATCACGCAATTTTTTTTTTAATTGAAACAAAACAAATTATACTCTTTTGGTCCATTTAATCCATTTAAATATTCTATTGTTACCTTGTTATAACACTAAGGTTCAATCAAATCTCATGATATCTCACCAGAGGGGGAGGGAGGGTCAAAAAATGGGCAAAAACACCTCACGTAATTTATGGACGCTCCCTAACATTAACCTGTGTTGTGCATAATCTATCAAACATGAAAAGCTTTTAATCAGTTAATATTATGCACATAGGTACTTGATTTTGCTTTCCGTTAAAACTTCTTTCAAAGCACTTGAAAACCCAAGAAAAAGTTTCAATTACTTAGCCACTAATGAAAATAGATATCCAATTGTTTATATTCTAATATCTGGAGAATTCTAGTAATTTCGTCTACTACTTCTACTTTGCTCGCCTCTCATTTTAGTTATTGAAGTAAAATTACAAAATCGCCATTATAATAATAGGTACCTACCTACTCTCTGTAATCAATAATTTGACACATATTTATAAAATATTAGCTTTGTACATTAAACGAAACTCAAATCAATAGAATAATTCAATTTGTTCTATTTCATCGACTTTATATTTCGTGACAAAACGTAGCTTGTGTCTGTTTCCAAGGTCTTATGTCTTTGCTCAAATTAAAACATTACATTAAAATCAGAACACGGAGTCATTATTTTTAATTAATAGTTCACAGAAACTATGAAAAAGTTATATTGTAGTACATAGATTTTCTTACTTGAAATTATTGTCATCAAAAGCATTATTTGTTGTAACATTTGCATTTTTCATTATTGTGTTTTTTTATGTACTTTATATGCCTCATCGTTCGCAACAAAAAACTTGTGCCAACGTCCTTTTAAACGGCCCTTTTTTATTTTCTATTAGTAAGTTTTACTGTTCGGATAGAACGCAATCTTTATCAAGACGAAAAACATGTTATTACTAATTCTTTTTCGTCTTAACAAGTTTTTTTTTTATCAAAATGTAATCTCTATTTTTTATTAATCTGCGCAAATCACGATAAGGTCACACTGGTACTAAATAAAGGCTTTGCAATTTATTTCTCCGTCGCTGGACGTGTGTTGCCACCCAAGTAATAAAATAACATATGAATAACTGGGAATCTACTGAATTATTTATGCTTAGAATATAGCTTAGTACCAAAATGTATGAAAATTTGAGCACTACTAAATTGGTTTTTAGTTATTAAATCTTGGTAATTTTTTTAGAAAATATTATGCAACAATAATATAGTTATGTAATAGGAAGAAGAGAATTCAATTTAGATTTAGTTAATACTAGATTTCCGCCCGCGGCTTCGCCCGCGTTTGCAAAGGAAAACCCGCATAGTTCCTGTTCCCGTGGGATTTCCGGGATAAAAACTATCCTATGTGTTAATCCAAGTTACCCTCTATATGTGTGCTAAATTTCATTGTAATCGGTTCAGTAGTTTTTACGTGAAAGAGTAACAAACATCCATACATCCATACATCCATACATCCTTACAAACTTTCGCCTTTATAATAGTATTAAGATTAAGATTATCCTTATGTTACTGTCATATGTGGGGCTTTCTGATAAACCTACCTAACTAACAATAATCTTCTTGGCTTTATAAATTCGTTAAGACTAACTTTTTCACACTCTATTTCATACTTTAAATAACTGCAGATGTCACCGTTATTCTAATAATATCTTAATCTTTTTACCTGAAACACCAATAGTTTTATTTAGAAACTATAGTTTAATTGATACCTCATCTTTTGAAGTAAGCAAAAATAAAAGGCTTCCAATCCACTTCCAATTCCACCAAAATTATTTGGCTACGAATTGATACTTGTTGCTTTGATATCCTTAAATCCTGAGTCACGAGCATTGACAGGGATGAAGATTAATCATTTTTTGGGGTTATATTCTCAGAGATCATGTCACTTGATTAAGGCATCAATTATTCTGTGTGACATACACTGTCGTGAGTTATGATGTGTTAATATGTAAATGTGGTTAATCCATACTAATATTATAAATGCGAAAGTAACTCTGTCTGTCTGTCTGTTACTCAATCACGCCTTAACTACTGAACCAATTTGAATGAAATTTGGTATAGAGATATTTTGATACCCGAGAAAGGACATAGGATAGGTTTTATCCCGGAAATCCTACGGGAACGGGTTTTTCTTTGAAAACGCGGGCGAAGCCGCGGGCGGAAAGCCTTGTAAGCAATGTAATATTGACCTGATTAAGAGCAACTATGGACTTCTTGCCTGTTGTTCTCCATAGGTAGGTAGGATAGGTATCTCCAAATACCCAAATAGGTGGTAAATGGTAAAAATATGTTATGACTATTCAAAAGTGCTTTTAGAAGAAGTCAAAGTGAATAAATAAATAAGTTTGAATTGTAATAATTATATTAGCCGCTATGTAGTTATAATGAAGTGTGAGTATTATGGGCTACCTGTGCCCCGTGGTTTTGCTCGTATTGCTCCGCTCCTATTGGTTTTAGCGTTATGATATATAGCTTACAACCTTCCTTGATAAATGGACTAGCTAACAGTGAAATAGTTTTTAAAACCGGACCCGGGGATCCTGACATAAGCGCAATCAAACAAAAAAAGTAACTCTTCAGCTATATAATATTAGTTTAAATTAAAAGTTGTATATAGATCCGAATAATAACATGGTAAAAGTTTCAGTAAACCGGTTTGAATGCGTAATGTAATAAAAGAGTATGTCTACTTTATACATATATACAGAACGAGTTTAAACGAAATAAAAACTATATTAAATTAATAAGTTACTTAATATTATATCATTACGTATTTGATGCTTAAAAGTATTTACTACATAATATTACCACTGCATAGTGCGTGTTTCTTTCTTGATTTGAAGTTTATTAAAGATCCATTAATATTATAATATTATAGTCCACCTGTTATTTTATTCCATTTTTTTCCTTAGAAATGGCAAATAACAACCTCAATCTCAGGCATTTCCTATCGCAACATAGTATAAAACAAAGTCGCCATCTCTGTTCCTATGTCCCTTTGTATGCTTAAATCTGTAAAACTACGCAACGGATTTTGATGTGGTTTTTTTTATAGAGAGAGTGATTCAAGAGGAAGGTTTTAATATGTATATAATTTATTAGGTTTTAGACGTAGCGGGCGAAGCCGCGGGCGGTAAGCTAGTACTTTAAATTATTAATTAATAGATATTATTATGTCCTTGAGTATTTCATGCTTAAAACTATTAACTACATAATATCACCAGTGTATACTTGTATAGTCATCAAGTTAGTTAAAAATCCATAAATATTATACCATTATAGCTTTTACTTCACCTGTCTTTACTCTATTTCTTCCCTTACAAATAACAACCTCTGTCTCTGGCATTTCCTATAACTTAATAATTCCGAATTGCAGTATATTCTGCGCTAAAGTGACGCATTGCGGAGTACCCACGTTGTAATTCGACTGCTATTTAATTACTAAACTATAGAAAGTCTATCTGTAATCACGAACAATCGAAATTGTTGGATCTTTCTCTAATTGTGCGCTTATGAGCGTTCACAATCAACAGTCCACCAAATAACATATTACCGTCGCGACGCGTTAAACATTAAACATATAACATAACATATTTTATCTAACAGAATAATTAACATATAACAATTATTAACAATAGCATTAACAGTAAAACATTAGCAAGTAAAAGTATAACAGTGTTTTGTAACAAACAAGTAGAACAGTGATTTTAGTAATAAATTAATTAGTGTCAATTTTAGTTTAATTTTATAACAAATCCCTCCAACACTAGCCACGCAGCCCATCACTGGGTCTATCGCCCTACATATTGGTATTTCTATTCCTACGTGTAAAAAATCTCTTCCGCAGTCTCAAGTCTGCACCTATTTTACTGCTTAGGTCTTTAAAACTACGCAATGGATTTTGATGTTTTTTTTTAATAGATAGAGTGATTAAAGAGGAAGGTTTGTAAATATATAACATGCATAATTACAGCCGAGCAAACCCGGGGTGGGTCACTAACTGTTTACATCAAATTTTTTTGAAGTGAAACTTTTTAGGCGCGTTGAAAGTAAAATTTCAAAGTCGCGTCATGGCAATACCGTCACGTCATGGAGTAAAGTGATTTTGGTATCTTTGAATATTTCCATCTGTGCAGTGGAACACAGAAAAATGTACGAGAGAAAGTAACGTTATATTTATTTAAGACCTAGAATTTCGCTTTTACCAGCGAAAGAAAGGTGAAAGGTGAGCAAATACGAATTCGCTAATGATAGGTATTTAATTAAATTTATCACATGGAAGTCTAATTTTAGTGACTAAATTGAAATCGAAGTTACAACGTTTTTTATTTAGGTAGTTATATTAATAAATATTAAAGTAGGTATTTGTTCCAATACGTCTTAATTATGTAATAAAAGAAAATAAAACACATTTTTATTAAAAAGCTCTTTGAATTATTTTAGGCAAATTCTGATCAAAGTTGCGAAAAATATCCTCAATAAAAAACTCGAAAGGAATTCCCACATTCAGGAACAAGGAATAAAAAATACCAGAACTTAAAAATTTAATTAGAAAGGTTTGTGCATTCGAAGTGGCCGAGCGAATAAATATCAAATGAGCCTTTCGGAACAAGCTTTGCAATATTTAGTGAGGGGAATCGTATATCGATATGTTGTGCTCGATGTATCGATAAATTACTTCTGAACATATCGATAAAGTGCATCTACATACATCGATATATTGTGACAAGTATTATGTAATTGTGTAAATGTCAGTGAAAGGTACAAGGAAGTTTTTTTTATATATACTTATCTTATTGGGATGAGACCCCTTAGGCAGTTCCGTTATTTTGTATTGTAAAGTTTAAGGATACGTCATTTATCATAATGCTAAAGTTTAAACGCAATCAATTAATATACGTTATAATATTCAAAACGATACATCCTCAATCAATGATTGACATTTTGAACACAAATTGACTTTTAACCCGCGGTGTCATGCCATGATATTATATGTGGTTGAGTTAAACATGTTTAACAGTATTTGTATTAGCCACAGTTGCTTGCATAGTTTTTAGACAAAGAGTCTTTGGTAGAGATAGTTATTTTCTATGTATAGTGGGTATAGAAGCTAAATATTTACGTATAAAGCTGCATCTGTTTTATATACCTTCCAAGTTCTTATCATATTATAACTACTACAAACATAATTTTTATCCTACTCATCCAAAATGGTTTTCTTATAACTTATATTTATCGACTTAGCAAATAAAAATATTTATATGGTGATGTAATGATCGATAAAATATGAATAAGGTTATATTATGGTGGTCGATCACAACATTAATAAAAATAGAACTGACTAATACTAAAACACATAGAGATTGCAAATGTGGGAATCGAATAATACGAATGTTTTTGAATACAATTCTTATCTGCTCTTAAACATATGTACTTTCAAAGCCGATGTTCATCTTCCTTTTCTTCAGCTTTAATTTTTGACACATAATGTTACCAATTGTTGACTCTATATTATCTACTAATAAATAATAGGTAGAACTTTCATTTCTTACTAATACCATAAACGTGAAAGTGCATTATAATGAATAGAACTGATGTTTGTTTCTCTGTCAAGCAAAAATTGTTGACCGGATCTATACGAAACTAATGGACTCCAGCATATAAATAGTGCGGATTACATTTTAATAACCAAAAAGTTTAACATATATTTATGGTTGTAACAATAAAAAAGTAAAGTGGTTGGGATTTTGCGAGCTAATAATATTTATGAGTCGGAACTCTTTACATCTAATCAATTATTTTTTGTATGAAAACACGTTGAAGTGGCAATTTTTGTTCAAAATTTTAACTTGTTCGCCTTGCTTTAGTAACAAATTAATCATTAAGCTTGTTTAACATGTATCAAAATAAATTCCAAGGTTGGTAATACACGAAAAGGTCAAAAATATCTAATCACCGTTGTTATATCTGAAAATCTGTTTAATGTGCACATTTATGTGTTTTTAACTGTCCTTAGAGCTAAAGGATGTACTTCAAACTATTAATTGGATCATTACAGACTCACATTACGAATTTAAATTCAAGTAGGCATAACATTTACAATATAATTATACACAAATATCTGAAATCAAAATGAATATTCGCTCTTTATTTTCACTTTCATAAATAAAAATAGTTTATTTTAAATGTCAATGTATTTAAATAATGATTCTTGAAAGCAGATAGAATAAGAATTATAAAAATCTTAATGTTAATTAATATTGCATGCCAGCAAATACACATTTAATATTTATCGAAACATATAAGCACATCACTACTAGAGCTGTCCAAAAGACATTAGCTGAGGTTAGTAATTTTGCATTAGCTCAGTTCTGTTATTGTCAAATACAGAGTGGGTAATGGAGCCTAATATATATAGTTGCCTAGAGCTTACGAATATATGTATTAGACTAGCGACCCGTCCCGGCTTCGCACGGGTGCAATGCTGATACTAAAACTACAGAAAAACTGTGAACGTTGTATATAAAAACATCTCTATGATAAAAACATAGCGGCCCGCTGCGGCTTCGCACGGGTATAAAATAGATAGCCGGGCGGCCGGTATCGCCGCAAACGCTACGTCCCGCAATTTTTAAATCTGTAATATCTTCGAAAATATTCACTTAAATCATACGGTGTATAGGGCCATATAGATCTATATTAAATGAACAATGCACTCAAGGTATTTAATTGGTTAAGGATTAATGCTGTATTGGTTAAAATCGCATCGAAAATTAGCCATTATTTGTCGCAAAAAGTAAATGACAAAAAAAAGTTATTGTGGGTTATCCATAAGAGATAGACATATACCATCGCGGACTTTTCTGTTGACCTTTTCAATGTGTACAATACTTAGTACATTATTTTGATAAAACTCGTAGGGTTCAGCCTGCGTTTGCAACGTAAGCGGAAAAAATGTAATTATTTACGACATCACATTAGAAACCTCAAAAATAACAGTACTTCTACACTATTTAATGGATGTTATTATACATATAAACCTTCCTCTTGAATCACTCTATCTATTAAAAAAAAATCAGCATCAAAATCCGTTGCGTAGTTTCAAAGATTTAAGCGTACAAAGGGACATAGGGACATAGGGACAGGGAAAGCGACTTTGTTTTATACTATGTAGTGATTATATTCAGGTCATTGGTTATAGTTCTTAATGCGTTTTTTATTTATATAGAATGTTCTAGAACATTCTTAGAACGAAGAGCCGTGGGTGAAACTAGTTTTTAATTATCCTTTGACTAGTTATTTTGTGATATATGAGATATGTTAAGGCTGTGTTGAACGCTGATTTTCAAAAATGGTAAAAGCATACAAAAAATGTTAGATAGCGTAGTTGTTTTCATCAAGTAATTTTCAAAATCGGTTCTATTTTTTATAGACGATGGTCCTTTTTAGTTTTGGCAATTTCCTTTTAGTGTAAATTGTCTCATTTTATGTATTTAAATGTATATATTTATTTACTACTTCCCAAATTCATGTAGTAGGTCATCCTAAGTCCACACAAGAATTTATTGCCACATTTTGTTGGCTCTCAGATCTCCTGTCCCTTTGTTCACATATCATTGTCTTTAATACCCCATTATTGCAAAGAATGGCCTCTATGGATCATTTATATGGCCCTTCGATAGCCCTAGAAACCTCGATGGATTGTTTTTAAAGAGGTACTCGCTTCGTTATGTAGTAAAGTTTGGTGGAGTGCTAGTTGAAGGAAGTTAAGTAGTATGTTTAAGGAAAGGAAAAAGGTTGTATGTTTATCTGAACCAATAACCTTATAATATAATAATATAATAAACGCAACATTTTAGTATATTTTGTAAATAACGTAAAATAACTTTATACATAGATGAATATTCTTCAATCAGGAAAAAAGTACTAACACTACTGCTAAATATTTTTTTAACAGTAAGCAGCAGGTAAGCAGTTAATAAAAATATAAAAAAACGCCACATTTTAGTATATTTTGTAAATAACGTAAAATAACTTTATAGATGAATATTCTTCAATCAGGAAAAAAGTACTAACACAACTGCTAAATATATTTTTAACAGTAAGCAGCAGGTAAGCAGTTAATTAAAATATAAACGGAAAATTATAGAAATGGAACAGCAAGAAGCGATGGAGCTCTACCATCTTATTGCAGCTATTTATATATTACTGATAATCAGATTTATTTTGACACCATTATAAGCCTCGAAGCTGGGTTATCTATACACGATATTACAAATAAACGGTGTCAAATAGTAGATACTATAACACAAAATAGAAACGCTTGCTGTGCTTTTAAATTGAAATAGATCCAGTAAACAATAAAGTAACAGTTAGTATGACCTCGATCCAATTTTCAATCACGACGCAGCCTCACGAAGCGTCTACCACGAAGATGGGATGGTTTTATTTAGTGGGATTCATTTAATGGGGTTTGGTGGTATTTAAATGTGGGATATCCTGTTGTACCTATAGCTTCTTTCTCGTTTTTTAAACGATCTTTGATTTTGATATGTATTTAGAGTTTTGTGATATTCGGATGCTGTATAAATTTATAGGTGTGTCTTTTTTCTTTATTATCTACTAGAGGTCCGCCCCGGCTTCGCCCGTGGTTCATATTTCGCAATAAAAGGTAGCCTATGTCCTTTCTCGAGTATGAAAATATCTCCATACCAAATTTCATGCAAATTGGTTCAGTAGTTTAGGCGTGATTGAGTAACAGACAGACAGACAGAGTTACTTTCGCATTTATAATATTAGTATGGATTTTGTGTCAACACCAAAACATAATGTTAAAATATGACCTATTTTATATTACCTACCTAAATGTCATTTTACCCAAATCGGATAATAACAACTGAACTGCAAAAACCGTGACTCTAAAAAATATTTCATTGTTAAATCAAACGCAGATTACGAATCATAACCTGATTGCTTCTATCGTAAAAGCAGTACGTTTCTATCGTAAAATAAAACGACTGTATTTAATAGAAATATTTTCTTAGAAATTGACAACACAATTAGAGCAATCAGAGCGTAGTGGATTCCGTCACGCAGCGGCACGATGGTGTATGATAACACGGTGAAAATGTAGGATTTTAGGGAATTCTAAGTGTTGCTATCTTTGAAATTCCCTTTTTTGAAACATTAAAGCGTCAAGGATTTTTTTTCTAGCTTTGGAATTCCCTTTTTTGCAAGTTATATTTTTAGGTAGAGGTAATCAAATTAAGAAATTGAAATTTTTATCATTTATATTAGTATAAAGTTAAACAAAAATATTCGAAGTTACAAGATAAGTTTTCTATTAAAGCCGGTAACTAATTCAACTTTTGAAACAGAATGTAGAATGTTACAATAAACTCGATTAAAAGCTATAAAATTCTATCTAAACTATCATTTATATCTAGAGTTTAATCTATTCTCAATCTTCTCAATAAAATTTCAACAAAATATATATATGACGGGAGAAGGGCCCAAAGGCTATTTTTAAAAAGAGTGACGTCAGCAATTCTGACGTCACCATTATCAGAGCAGACGCTCATACTCGGAGTAGAACGCCCGTGGGTATTTTTACTGCCTTTTTAATCTACGTGGAATTTATAGAGAGAGCTCCGAACGCTCCGACGGCCGGCGAGTGAATGTGCTCTGTGCCGTCGGTCGCTCGTATTTAAAGCAAACAATGACTCACAAGAATTAGTTTGAGTGTTGCCACTCGAATTTTTACAATGAATTTTCATCAGTTTTAACAAACATTAATTATTTCGTTAATTTAATTATTTCATTAGTGGTTGATTAATGAATTAACCACTTATTTAAAAAGATCAAAGTAAACTTTAGCTAGTTATAATTATTTAGTAGTTTGAGGGTAGTCGTTTATCGTCGTTGCGCCGACATATAAAATTGTTAAGAAACGTCTAACGAAGTAGAAGCAATGAAACGACTGAAATTCACAGAATTTTGTCAAACGAATTGCCGCCATTTTGTGAATTACGCGAATCGCACACAGGGCCAGTGAATTTTGGACTCAGTTCAAAATTTAACTATGTTTTAACTGATAACAATTTATCAAACGCCGTACATTTCTGGATATTAAGATTTAACTGCTGGAATCGTATCTTGCATATTTTGCATTTGACTTGGTTAGTAGTGGCCCTGCCCTCCAAGTCAGAGGTAGTGGGTTCGATTCCCACCCGGGGCAAATATTTGTGTGATGAACATAGGTGTTTGCTCTGTATCTGGGTGTTAATTATCTATATAAGTATTTATTTAAAATTATATATGTATGCTTATCAGTCATCTGGTTTCCATAACACAAGCGAAAAGCTTAGTATGGGATCAGATCGTGCCGTGTGTGAAAAATGTCCTGAAATATTTATTTATTTATTTATTTAAGAAAATATTTTATCTTTATTTCGGTAGATATAAGGATTCGGTTCAGGAGAAGTTTAGTATAAAAATATGCTTAAGATCTTGAAATAATGTGATTACCAGCGTTTTACCCGCATTACTCCGCTCCTATTGGTCTTAGCGTGACGATAAACAGCCTATAGCCTTCCTCGATACATGGGCTATCTAACAGCGAAAGAATTTTTCAAATCGGACCAGCAGTTTTAGAGATTAGCGCGTTCAAACAAACAAACTCTTCAGCTTTATAATATTAAGTATAGATAAGATGTAAGTAGATATTACTTAAGATCATTATCTGTAATTGGTCAGATCTGTTAAATAACTAGTGAATGCATTATACAATACGCCAATACCTAATTAAACGTAAAACCGTGTGTATTTTCTCAAAAGAGTTCACAAATTTATATAACTTAACTGTACTTTTAACTAATTACATCAGAACCTGCCTGTTTGCTCTTTAACTAAAGTACTGTTATACAATATAACCTGATTTTAAAAGTAAAAGTAATGTATTTTTTTGCAATTGTTTGATATTTTGTAAAAAATTTGCATGTAAGTATTTCTTAATAAGTTTTTATGACAGCAATTTTGATGAAACTAGTAATTTTTATGGTTATGGAAACCTATTTATTTACTACACAAGCTAATATAATTGTACTTCAGTTTCGTAAAATCACAAATATGGTAGCCGCTGATTAAATTATTTATTTATATTTCTAAGTTCAATATATTTATAGCTTCCGCAAATGCTTTCATAAATTCGCAATAATAATAACTATTATTATGTAATTTTGTTCAAAACACTAACAGCCGTACAAATAAACGAGTTATAACATTTTATGAAAAGAATAAAGTAAGAATAAGGAAAAATCATACAAATAAACACGTAATAAATGAAACCTATTATAACTTCGTAATAAGTATTCATACTAATGCTATTTCGTCCTTATTCCGGCTACCTCCCTAGTATAAGTCTGACATAACTGAGTTATAACGCATTTTTAGTACCTACATTGTGCTGTGTTTTACAAGTTTTAGAACCTATTTTCAATCTAAATTTGAGATAATAGAAATGAGAATAATACGAGAAGTAGAAAAAGTTGAGCAAATTAATAATTTCATTACGTACCTATTGAAATGGAAAATTTAGTATGAAATGTCAAAATATACGAAATTATGAAAAACCCTTTTGATATTTATAATGATTTATTTATTTACGACATGCGCCAAACCATACATACATAAAACACTTATTTCTAAACTTATCACAATAATATAAACTTTCGTTGAAAATATAAATCTTCTAAGCTTGGAGTTGTATGTTTTGAGTACCAGTTATTTGGCAACTCTCTATCTCAAGGTGGGTTTATCTTCTGTTCTCCGGATATTGGATAGGGTTCTCTTTCATTTGCTTGCATATTTAATGATATACTTAAATTACTTCAAATAAATATTTAAAAAATAAACAAACAGAACATCGTATGATGAAACTTTACAACAAATTCGACGAAGTCAAACGAGCGTCAAAATGACAGCACCAAGGTTTAACCGTAGACAATTTCAATGTTTTTCATAATTTTGTGAATGAATTGCTACGTTGCCGCTCCGCGCCTATTGCATAGCGTGAGCATAGTTACATCGACGTTATTCCAAATTTATTTGTAAGAAATTATGACATCCTTATTCTTTATTTATTCTTATCATATCTATGCATTGCATAAGGTTTGAATAAGCAAGTTTTTATTTGTACGGGTGTAAAAATTTAAAATTGTGCTAAATTGTTCACATAGTCATATAAAATTCTACAAGAATATTATTAAAATAGAAAGGTTTAAACTCGGTTTAAGCCCTACATCGCTGACGCAACGTAAATGTCAACAAGATCGGCCAACTAGTTGTCAAACAAGTCGGCGGTTTGTATGAGTGCTATATTATATTGATCGATGTTCCCAAAATCTCAATTTTGAATTGTTTAAAGTATTAAAATATTAAATAAACTTGTGAGTTTAGTGGTTTATCATCGATGTAATTATTATTAATTTGCTGTGAAAATCTTGACAAATATAAATTACCTTAATTATTTATTTAAAAAGTATTGCAATATAAATCGCCTCTTTAAATGTTAATATAATTATTTTGCTTTTAGATTGGGCACATCGTTGATCCTGTTTCCTTTAAGACTATATATATTTTACTACCTGTATTCATCTTACATTTAGTTTCTTCAGTATCTATCTCTAAAAAGCATATATTCTTAGTTAAAAAAAAATATCCAGTACATCCCACAAAGAAAGAAGTATTTGAATTTGTCAATACAAGAATAGACAACAGTGTAGAACATAATCGATCTTATATTCATACATGTAACTCAATCATGCATGTCCTTAACAAAAGCACAATCTTACGACCTCCATTCGTACTTGAATTAATCGCTTGAAAAACTGGTCCAGCCTGCAGCTTTGACCACTTCCGCGTTGACGTTGCCAAATATTGACTTGTATCACTAGCTGTTTATGTGACTTCACTTGTGGTACTTGATCATATTGCTCCTATAGATATAATAATCTCATACTTCTAATAAGATACACAGTTGTCAGTATAATGCATTATGCACCTGTCACATAAACCAAAGGGTCACATTTAATTTATCCCCATAAATTCTGGCTAACGAAATCTTAAACTTTACATATTGATAATTAATGTAACTTCCTTCTCGACAGTTCTATATATTTATTTACTTACCTATTGGAATTCATCAAAATCTATGAGAGTTGCATACATGAATACCTACGTAATAAAAGTAATAGATTGATGCAGAAAGATAGTTTGTAATATATCAATCAATGTAATAGGTATACTAAAATTAGAGCTTTTAAAATAGTTAAATATCTTTATAAGGCTTTAAAGCACCTGTAACACAATATGAGTCACTTAAAGTGACCTCTGTTCTCGACTGCAGGTTGCCATAAACAATTCATTATGGATAAAATCCCGCCCACAAAATGTAGATCCTAATATGTGTAATATGTTATACTTTTGATATAGCCAGTCACTCACATAATTAAGACAAATTAACTATCAAATTTAAAGAGATTTTCAGGCTTAAATTCATGATCCTGGTTATGCTACATAAGATATTATCATGAAAGAAACATGCACTCAAAACAATATAACTCAGTTGGATCAATTACGTAATTCGTTAAATAAAATAAATACAGTATATTGTAAATAGATAGATTAAAAACCTACAATAAACAAAATAAACTGAAAAGTATAAAAATAACGCACACAAAACATTGATAACCAACTAATAAACACTATATCAATGATAACGAGAATTAAAAATAATTATCTGTAACCACATGCAAACATAATTCGTGATCAATTGTTAAAAATAACAACGCAATCATCAATATTTAAATGGGCAAGGATATCTTGAACACGACTATGTAATACGTATAATCTTGCAAATAAATACTAAGATCAAAAATTCGATGGAATATAAGCATATTACGTGCATTTTGGTACAAATATAATTCTATTTATCTTGTTGAGCTCATTTCAAGTGAGTTTATAACATACCACAGCATATATTACTTATTAATTTTTGTAAGCTTCTCGATACATACCTGAAAAAAGAAAGATTACATTAAAATTTGTAATTAAAATATTTTGCATTATACATAGAAATTATACAATTTACATTGAAAGAAAGTCACTGTAAAATGTATTGAGCCTTATATAATATTAGAATAGAGCATTTTAAATCCGTAGTATAACTTCAATTTACGTAGCAAATTGTTACTTTTATGCATTTAAAACATAGGATTTCTATTGAATAACTAAGTTC
The DNA here is from genome assembly GCF_061535395.1 of Colias eurytheme. NCBI lineage: Eukaryota > Metazoa > Arthropoda > Insecta > Lepidoptera > Pieridae > Colias > Colias eurytheme. The sequence continues at coordinate 1,440,731 of NC_142987.1, read as the reverse complement.
GCAAACTATATTCTGTTTACAGATAGATTATAACCCAGAATAAATCATTCCTTTCCAATCATTCATCAACCTAAACCCTATTATAAATAACATGCACTTTAAGAACTGTATCAAGCGAAATTAAATTGAATTTAAAAGTATTCTCAAGTTCTCAACCCAAAAACATTTTCATTATAAAATACGATTCTTTCGCATATCAAAATATGAAGCATAACATTCCCTGAATGTCCTCGAGCGAACAAACAAAGGTTATTTGCTTACTTCTCGTACAAAAGTGCACGGTCACAGTTTTGTACGAATTTCTGTATATTTGGTGCTTTTTTTAACCGATGTAATATAATATTAAAGTAAGCTTTTAACTGAGTCGACGAAAAGGGGAGAAAGTGTATAATCATAAAAGCCGCTCATGTCAAAAAAAAAATGCAATACGCCAATCTGCAATATTTGTCTTAATTAATTTTATTATGCATTGCATTTAAGCTTATTGCTACAATTTATTTACGTCTATGTTTTTTGTTTATTTGCATACTTTCGCTAGCTGGCCTTGGACTAAAAAGTAACGAAATAATAATGTTCTTACGCACATAATATCGTAAACAACATTTATTTTGTTACTTTTTATGCCAATAAATAAATGAATGTAATATTTTTTGAAAAAGTAGACTATCTAATATAGCATTAGTATAATTTCTTTGCCTCTATCTAATCCAAATGTTATCTATCTGCAGCTCAAATCATCAAAATCAGTTCATCCATTCTGACATGATAACGGTACACTTTACCAGCATATAGGTACACACTACATAATATACTTACACTCTCGCATGATAGCTGTTTAAACATTTTCTAAATACGAATGAAAGAACCTTTATAATATAAAAATAAAATATATAAAAAATGTTATCAAAAGTCCCGGTGTGTGATAATACAAACATAAGAACGTATTCAGAGCGAAGGTCGATGCACCGTGACGCCGCAAAGCCTTATTTTTAAGGACTGAGCCTTTTTTCCCATTTATAATGCACGATATTATATTATTAATATATTTTAATTATAAGTAAAATATATGAGAATTAATCACGTACCGAACTATGGGAATATCAGTATAAAATAATAAAAAATGTTGTGTGGTTTTATGAAACCACGGGAAAAGTGAAACTGTTCGAACGGTTCCGAACACTGCTTTGTGTAGCGCATGTCGCGTGACGGTCGGCTGCCGAGTAGGTATACCTACGCGGCAGCCGCGATACACGCGACATGCGCTACACAGACCAAAAAGTTTGAGACGATGTAATAAAAGTTTCACTTTAAAACGATGATATGATGTCAATGTATTTATATCTAGTCCTGAAAAAATACTGTATACAAACAATACTAATTGAAATCATTAAGGGACTGTGCTTCACCTTTAATGATCTATAAAACATTGCTAATTAACGTGCTACAATAATATTTAAAATTTATGATAATAAAATACTTTCAATTTCTTTATAGCTGTATGTGAAATATACTTATGAGCATTCCACATAAAAGCATAACAAATAAACATAAATATCATATTACACAAAACTTGAAGAATTTCACTCGTGTTCCACATTGCAACCGCATAAAGCAACTCTTAAACAATGATAACGTAATATAATATTACAATTAACATAGAGTTACAACTTACAAGTTATATATGGTAATTGTTGCAGCTCGTACGACCACCGACATTTATGTCGGTTCGAGGTCGTGTCGTGCAGTGAAAGTGATTCTGTTACGGATTTTTGTCGGCCGTTTTATATTTTTATTATGGGTGAAAGAATAGAACGGATTTTGAGACTACAGCTTGAATGAGGGAAAGGAAATTTAATATGTCAGATATTTTTCGGTTTAATACTTTTTATCAATAATAGAGGAAGGGAGAAAAACTCAATGTTAAGTTTTCTTTTATTTGAATTAAACATGGGATTTTCCTCATAATATAGTTTCTGGATAAATTATTTTTAAAACGGTAGATATTGTATTACTTTATAGACTCACAAAATTTACATCTTTAAAAAAAATTGGTAATTTATACATAATTTTTTTATAAAAATATCTTTAAAATCCTCATCATCCTCATCGTTGATCATATATTCTTTAAAATCATAATTGAACTAATGAATTCACCCTTTTGTAAAGTCGGTGAAGGCCGCGGGTCATTGAACCGTCTGTAGAAATGTTTTTATGTAACAGTTGCTTTGCGACTTATTGGGAAATAAAAATATGTTTTTGGATATCGTTTGAGATAATATTTTGCCTTTTTCATCATTAATTAATATTGGATTGCCTTCGAGCTCGTGTTTCTTTTTGTTTTTATTAGAATTGAGGATAATTAAATTTTCCTAGAATGAGGGAAAAATATTTTTTTAACAACTCTATATTATGTATGTCTAAAAATCCTCTATCCGTGTCTACGTGAGTTATGTGCATCACCTATTCAAAGAGATAGACTACCTTAAAATATAGAAAAAAAAAAACATTTTATATATTACTAGCGGCCCGCCCCGGCTTCGCCCGTGGTACATATGAAAAATAGATGTTGGCCGATTCTCAGACTTACCCGATATGCACAGAAAATTTCATGAGAATCGGTCCACCCGTTTCGGAGGAGTATGCAGACTAACAATGTGACACGAGAATTTTATATATAAGATTATATCACGTGTAATCCACTTCAGTATTTAAGGAATGTATCTATTAAACCTATAAGATAAAAGCCTTCTGTATCAGAACAAGATTATTACCAAGAATCGAATCTAGAACCTAAGTTGTAGCATTTTCAACCAATTTACAAATGAAACACCTTTAAAGATTATTTTTTATACATTGGACGTTTAAGAAACCATCAATTATATTGCATGTCATATTAAAAAATATCTATTCATCTTTTTAGGTATTTAAATACTTAATAATCATCAAAACCAACAAATGTCCTTGAAAAATAACTTTCTTCTTCGCTAGCGTGTCAGTGGGTCATCAAGGGGTCAATGACATCACGTCCATTTCGATTTAAGAAATGATCAATAGTTATTTGTACAGATAAACTATGTCTCAAGCCTATAGTTACCATATTTTTAAGCTATTGCAGCTTTTATCTCAGACTTTGAGCGGGACGTGCGACCGAATGTTAAAAAAATTCCGTAACGAAAAAACCTAACACCCCCCACTCCAACCGGCACAGCGATGCGATGCTATGCAATAGCTTTACCGCGGCAGTACTCGAGTGCCACACGTATTTTTTTGTTATTAAATTTTCAATTTTAATAAAAAGGGAGGTTAGTAATACTGAGTATTTTTTTTTCAAACTCTGGAATACTAAACAGGATTAAAAAACATAGCATATCTAATTGTATATTATTGAGTTTTTTCATAGATATGAGTAAAATAAGTGCTAGTATAATCCATACTAATAGTAATTATTATAAATGCGAAAGTAACTCTGTCTGTCTGTCTGTTACTCAATCATGCCTTAACTACTGAACCAATTTGCATGAAATTTGGTATAGAGATATTTTGATACCCGAGAAAGGACATAGGATAGGTTTTATCCCGGAAATCCCACGGGAACGGGAACTATGCGGGTATTTCTTTGACTGCGCGGGCGATGCCGCGGGTGGAAAGCACCTATTTATATTTATATTATACGAATACCACTTTTAACGAAGGAATGGGTCGACATTAATTTTAAGACTGTTTACGCGTGGAAGTTTTTAAATACTGCAAAAGGAGATAGTCAAATAAAAACAAGATAGCAGAATATAATTTGGAACTAAAAGCCAAAATAGATATTTAACTTCAAAATTGTCTATTTATATAAAAGTTGATATAAAAGTTGATAAAGCTTGAAGAATATTCGACTTGGGTAATCACTGGTCTTCGAGATAACTTGAAGTTCATCAAAGAAAAACGATGGAAACAAATAATCTTAAATTAGGGGGCAGAAATCTGTTTGTAAATATATTTTTTATCGCTTTTCGTAATTACTCTATTGTACTATTGTATTTTCTAGTTTTTTGTAATAAATAACTGTTACTTTTTCAAATTATTCGTATTAAAGTTCAGTATATTCAGGTTTGATGAAAATATGCCAAGAGAACATATAGTTAAACTTGTCTTGATCTCTACAATGTACACTTTGTCAAGAATTAGCTCGTTAAAATCGACCATTTAACATTTTTAAAGAATGTTCCAGTTAAATAAATCGTTAATTATTACTTAATTGGACATTTTAAAACTTATTAAAACTAGATAATCTTAATTAAGTGTTCATCACGGCACAAATTAAACGCACGTATTTTTTAGGGTTTCGTGCGAGAAATCTCTAAAAACCTTCACACTTATAACATTAGTAATAACTTTCAATAAAAAATAGAAATATACTAAGCCACACGGTCTAGATTCGCGTAATGACTTAACTCTACGACAAAGCGCCACGCTCGATTTATTACCAATAACACCACAGGATTTTGAGCTCTATTGCCTAAACACAGTGTCTAAGTGTAGAATATCGCAACAGTTGCAACACACTTACAAGGGATATGCAATGTCCGCGATTTTGCAACAACGTTTGTGGAACGACTGATCGTGTCATAAATTTGTCATATCTCTATAGAATATTTGGTATAACCATAGAGTATTGAGTATAACTATAGACATAGAGGATTTCGTATAACCATAGATAGGTACAGCAAAGGAGCTAAGCCATCAGACTACCTCGATTTTACTTTCTTTCATACTGGCCTTTTCGCCATCTTTAACGTCAGCTCAATTTTTTTCTGCTGCGTGCCTAAAGATTCCTAAGAGATTTCAGGTTCTTTACAAGGTTGGTCAAATGCGGTTTAAAGAATGTTAAATTTCATAATATGCAACTTGGATTTGCCTCTTTCCTCGCGTTACTTTCTTTCACTTGCTAGAGAAGTGTTCATGTAAATATGAGGCAGGTGAATTGTAAAGTTATTTAAATTTGTAACGCTTATTTTCTTAAAGTTCGCTTTAAGAGAGAAAAGGGATTTTTTGGAACCCAAGATACTTAGGTACCTATGCCTTGCAGATAAACTTCAATCAAAGAGATAAAACGGATTGCAACCAAGATATTTAGGTATCCCTTGCAGAACCTAGAAGTATTAGTATGTATATAGAACATTCACAAACATGTCAATAACAGGCTGGCTTTTAGATAAATTAAACATCTTATGTAATGTAGTAAAAAGTCAAATTTACTTCTTCATACGAATATTGGAAACAAACCAATTCTGCTCTTTCAAATTCTAATAATAATAACTCAAATCTCTTTTTAATTAAAATTCCAAAGAGCATAGAGCACGTTTGCCAAAAACCTATTCCAAATAAATCAGATATTACAATAAAAGTTCACACTGGCTCATAACTCCTGTACATCGTTTTAAATTCAATAGTTGAACAGATAGGATGTGTTGACAAGTTTGGAGAGGACAAAGCCGGGATTTAGTTTGTCCTCATAAATATGCAATCAAACCAATTAATATTCGTCTAGTTTTGAATTAATAGCTTGCTTACATAACCACAGAGTGCAATTTTGTCCAATTCAGTATATTGCAAATATTAGTTCAATTTGGGATTAAACATTTGAAACAGGATTTATATTAATATTGCTAATTTAATTTTATTAACGGTATTTGGTTTGCATTTTCCAAGTTTTAATTGATTGGACTGTTGCAGTATAATTAATTGAATAAGAGAAAATTCTCGGTGATTATACATTACTTAAAAATACAGTACAGTATTAATTATGATTTATCGCAGTCCGAATTTAAAATTAAGATGTTATTTTGGGGGCTGTTACAAAAACAAGTTTTATTTTAATTATTATAAATGTCAAATCCTTGAATTAAAAACAATGCTACTTAATAAATAAACAACAGTCAATCACAAAATTAAAATAGAACAAAATTGTTTTCTATAAATATCTTATTCGAATTCAAATTTTTTTCAAATTCAAATTATATTTATTTGCAAGAATGTAGTTACAAATTATATATGTTTTAATTACAATATTAACATTCTACCCATCGATTGGGTGTGCCGAACTGGACATGAATAGACTACGAGTTTTACCCCAGTTAAAAATCCGTAAAAAAAATATGTAAAGCGTAAAAAACAAAATATTCAGATACCTTCATTAATAAACTTCTCGTGTCTTCCATAAAATAAAAGTGAAGTTCAAAGAAAGTCAATATCTAAGTACAATACTCACGTACCGCGTTTTGTTTGACAATATATTAAATGTATGGAAAGTGGTAAAAGTCGTGAATCAATGAGCGGCGTGACGGCGACGTGCACGCGCCGAGAATTATCGAATAGGTTATGATAAAATGAATACCGATATAACTTTTCATAGATTGTAACAAATAGATGATTTGAAACTATGGGGGAATAGGAAACCATGTGATATTCATATATTGTAGAAGACGATTTGAAACTATGTGGGAAGGAATATACACTAATATGATATACATAGTTTGCCTGTAAGGGAATGAAGGATCCTAGGGGAAGAAATATATGCATTAAAGACGGTTGATTTGGATCTAACACGAAAAGCGTAAGAAGGGATAATAGACTAGCTATAATATTACAAACGGTAGATCATGGAATGGTGTAGTTTGTATTGGGTACAGTGTAAAGATCGGTACAGGGAAACACCTAATGAATTTCATAGTTTTCATTGACAACAGCTTAATGCTAACAGCTTGGCTTACACAGTTTATATTAGATACTTAATTCGTGGCTCAATCTTTTAAATCTTACGATTCTGGAAAAATCTAGAGGCACATACTTTTATGATCAAGCATAAATATATTTTGATTAGTGTAAGTCTATAATATTTTTACATGAAACGATAAATCAGCTCCAGTTATTACATAAACTGCATTATTGAGCGTTTTCTAACCTCAATTATCACGTTTATTATCTCAATAGAAACTGCTTTCGGAACCGGTGGCAGCTAATTGTTTTATAATTTGATCATTCATAAGCGTATACAGTGAAATGTTGGAGTTTGATTAAAGATTACGTAATATGTTTACAAGCATTAATTATTATTTTTTAAGGTATAAATATAGTAAATATGTTGATTATTATAGTTGAGCCAATTTAATAGGCAACATTTGACGTCTATCAATTTTATCTTCATAGGGTGGTAACCTGCTTATAAACATCGATTAAAGCGAATTAATCGATACGGACTTGAAACATTTGTCAATCGAACTTGAAACACATGTCAATAATTTATGATGATTTTTATTCCCAAGTAATCAATGCATTCGATTCTAGGTGTCAGATTTCGATTTTTAGAGTAACGTCTCTGGTATTTAAAAAGAAAAAAGGTTTATTGACACAAAATTGTAGCGACGTCAGTTCTTTAAATAAGAAAATGTTTATTATGTTTAGAATGGTTTATCAGTAAAATCAAATCCTAAAATTAGTTGCATCGGTCATTATTATAATAAATATGTAATCGTAATTGAAAAAAGTTAAGCAAATGTGCAGTTACAACAAAACGAAATATCATGTTATTCTATGTCGTCGTTACTAGGTTACGTTGTTGAATTTTGTTGAACTGTCAAATGTTGCCTATTAAAATGGCTCTACTATAATTATTGATGACAATCTTCTGTTGTTTTTGTAATTTAAGTTCAAATATTAACCGATATTACGTATAACGTTATAAATATACATTCATCCTCTTTCCTTTGTAGGAACAGGAAGTTACCATGATCTTTTAAAGCAGTATTGTTACCAGTGTGGGAAAGTGATGGCGCTAGATGATCTTAATAGCTCTACCATATTTCCATACTGGATTTAATACTGCTTCAACATTATGGTAACTCCCGAGATGTATTCGCGTAGTCCTGGCATCAGGTTGATCCGCGTTAAAAAAGTATTAGTATAGCCTATATAAATACAGTTTTCTAATTGTATAATAATTTTTTAAATAGCTTCAACAGTTTATGAGTAAAACGTTATAACTTATAAGCTTCAATAAGCAATTCTACATCTAACTTTACACTCAAATTCTTTATAATGAGAATAGATTTTACTTTATAATGAGTAAAATATCAACGCAATACTTAAGAAGCTATAACATGAATACGTTTGTACGATTTTGTAAGCTGTGTCGAAATACCACGAGGTCGTTGTAAGGACAGCTGTGTACTGTGGTCATACCGTAATAACTAGTGTGTTGTTTTTCAGTGTGTTTGGAGGTTATATAATTGTATCTAATTATTGTTATTGATACCAATGATATATGGATAGTAATGAAGGGAAGTTTGTTTGTTTGGATAGACATTGGATTAAACATTTTCAATTGGTTTAGTACATATTATCTGTAATTTTATAGAGTCAGGAGTCGTGAAAGTAAATACTTAATAAGTATTTAGAGGAAATATAACTTTATAGTATTTCCTTGTTCATTATTTGATACACTCTCTTTATTGCGAAAAAACATTTTTTGTGACTTTTTGCGTATTTTCGTCCGTCGTTGATAAATCACTATCACTACATAGTATAAAAGAAAGTCGCTTTCTCTGTCCCTATTTCCCTATGTCCCTTTGTATGCTTAAATCTTTAAAACTACGCAACGGATTTTGATGTAGAGTTTTTTAATAGATAGAGTGATTCAAGAGGAAGGTTTTAGTATATAATTTATTAGGTTTTAGGCAACGCGGGCGAAGTCGCGGGCGGTAAGCTAGTAATAATATAAAATGTGAGTTTACTAGCTATTTAGTTCAAGTATTGCTTGTCTGTAATTACATACACTTACATGAAACTTATATCCATGTTAACAACAAGGTATTATCCATCTTTGTCTTGTCTATACGGTATCTATTCAAAGCTATTAATATTAACAATATCGCAGACTTTAGTCTCAAATCAACTTAACCCAAATCCTTTTACATTCCATACAGTATTGCCAAACCAATTATAAAAGCAGAACCATAACAGCCCATTATAGCACCTATTTCTTATGTATTAGAGCCTAAAATAGTTAGCAGTGTAAACTAATGAACGTTGAAATTCAGGTTGTATTATTAAATGGGTGATTGACCAACGGCCCTGACTTTTTTAGTGCATGCGTTTCTATTGTGCAAATTCTAGATTGTTTTGATTTCGGATAAAATAATAAGATACGAAAGCTGTTATCATGTCATATGGAAAAATCTTTTTTCTAATCACTATCCCTATCACTACCTATATTGTATATAGATAGAGTGATTCAAGAGGAAGGTTTTAGTATATAATTTATTTAGTTTTAGAAAAAAGTGAGTGAAGCCGCGGACGGAAAGCTAGCAATAGTATAAAATTCAATCAGTCCTCTGACATTAGACAAAATAGAAATCTTTAGATAATGTACAGCTACTTACACATTTCACTAACATTTATATTAAGTAGCTATTATTAAATTAAACAAATAAATAACAAACAGTAATTTATTCTTATCAATTTTCCCCATTAAATCATTATTCAGCCTATTAAATTCCACTCACGAATCCATTGCTTATTGCTTGTGCAATGAGCCACAGATAATCAAATTATTTAGCGGTGACAAATCCATTATACAATAATAATGAAAGAATAATAATGATTATTGTAACTTACCGTTATTTGTTACATTTCCTGATATTACAGTTGTCACGGAATTTTTATTACAAAAAATAGTAATCGCGAAAAGAGTTATGATTTCTTTCTATAATGGTCTGAATTTGCAATCAAGGGGAGAACGCAAGCTTGTCTTTGCAATATAACTTGGAAATCACTTGCAAATTGCCATCTTATGTATAGGTAATGTTATTTTGGTATTTTATTGAAATAATGAATTAATTATCTAAGGGCATGAAAGTCGAAAATGTTCTTTCAGAATTTATTCTTTTTCACTTAATTCTAAAAAGTTCAAACTCATTTTAACTTTAAATATATCAATTTGTGTATTCTCCTACAATTCGTATTCTTAAATTTACAATTTTATTTACATACTAGCTTCCGCCCACGACTTTGTACGTGCATCCCCGTTTTTCCCCGTTCCCGCAAGAATTTCGGGAAATCCTTTCTTAGCGGATGCCTACGTCCTAACATCTACCTGCATGCCAAATTTCAGCCCGATACGTCCAGTGGTTTGGGCTGTGCGTTGATAGATCACTATATCAGTCACCTTTGAGTTTTATATATATAGATTAGGTATAATTAACTTACTTACAATTAACTATGTTCATATTAATTATGAGGTCTTATTCTATTGACTTTAGATGAATCCAGAAAGCCATAGAGTAGCTTGTGTTATTTAACCTTTTTTAAAACAATGGAGTTGCATCTGTGTTACATATACGGTTGCATAATATGTTATGCTATGAGAAAAACGAGTGCAGCCATAATTTACATAATTCTTTATCTTTGAAAATTTATGGCACGTGCGAAAATCTTTTGTTATTTTTGCCTGGAATGTATGCCATGTGAATGGTATAATGGTTAAAATGTTCAACTATCTCAAGAAGTGCCACATTTGAATCTATACTTAATATTATAAAGCTGTAGAGTTTGTTTGTTTGAACGCGCTAATCTCGGGTACTACATGTCTGATTTGAAAATTCTTTCGGTGTTAGATAGCCTATTTATCGAGAAAGGCTATATAATATCATCTCGCTAAGACCAACAGGAGCGGAGCACTTCAGGTAAAACCGCGGAGCACAGCTAGTCCAATATATTAATAGAATTAAGTTTTTTTTTGTTGTTGGTATAACGCTCGCTTATTATTAAATTTTATTGATCCTCACTGGTCGTTGTTTTTCCGCCCGCTTCAGTCTATAAAAATGAACATAAAAACACTTCCTATGATAATATACCTCTTACATAGTTAATTAGATAGTTACATAGGTAGTATACATATAAGTAGTATATAAGTTAGTATCCTTTAAGATTGGCTGCCATATTTTAAGGAATTTTGTAAAGAAGTGTGTTACAACAAACTTATCTCAAAAAAAAGAAAGAAATAGAAATCGAAGCTTGCAATCTGAAAACCAAATCAATACAAACATTTAAATATATCTTACATAATAAACAATTAAATTATATAAGAATTATTAAAACCCAAGTCTGGGCAGGTTATCTAGGCGGTAAGTGAACTTTGCCAGTGAAAGTGGTAGGAAAGTGTTGTCTTAGTTAGGTACTGTATGTGAATAACATTACTGTTACTAGACAGCTTGATAAAACAATTGAAAGTATTTATATAAAAAAATAGTAGTAATATGTAGTAGGTTTGTTAAAATTCTATTACAAAAATCTATAACAAAAATCCCTTTCATTAGTTACTCCCAAAATTATACATTGAAATGATGTGTGAGTATTTTATATGTTCACTAGATTTCCACCACGTTGTCTATAACTTATTATTAACTAAAACGCTATCCACTGGTGAAAACATAATGAAAATCGATGCAGTAGTTATTTAGTACCTTTAACCGGTACAGACAGATAAATGCGGTGGAGTACTTTGTTTGATAACATGCAGTAATTTAATTATTGAAGTGAAAATTCTCTAGGCACGTTGAGAGTAAGAGCGTATACGCACTATGCGGGTAGCCGCAATGCGGGTAGCCGTCCGGCTGACCGCAAGCACAATAATTATGTACGTAATATTCATTTCTATGCGCACTGTGCGGTCTGCGGTAGCCGCATCGCAGTGCGCATAGAAATGAATATTACGTACATAATTGTGCTTGCGGTCAGCCGGACTGCGGCTACCCGCAATGCGGCTACCCGCATAGTGCGTATACGCTCTAAAATCTCAAGTTCGCGTCATGGCAATACCGTCACATTATAATAATAAAAAAAAATAGTATCTTTGAATCTTGCCAAAGAAGTTTCTGACACTTGTGCTCGCGCACACGCTCTTTTTTTAATTAAATACTAGCGGTCCGCCTCGGCTTCGCCCGTGGTACCTACATGTTTAAACTATCCTATCTCTCAAGTTGGATCGAACTGCACATGGTGTGCGAATTTTATTATAATCGGTTAAGTGGTTTAGGAGTCCATTGAGGACAAACATTGTGACACGAGATTTATATATATTAAGATATTTTTTCCATACTTTATTGGCATTCGTTTTAAAAAAATTATACAATTGAAATAAACTTTATTTCACATTAAAACATCTAAGATTTCCATTATATCCCTCGTTGTATCAACTTGTGGGCCATGACATTTGGAATGCCTGACCATTCTGACCATCAGTTACTCAATCGAGATATACAACTCTATATCCATTGTAATAGAGTTCAAAATAAAGTACACAGTAGAATTAACTTGACACTGTTGTAAATCTTGTTTTCAAGTGATACTGTAGCGTTTATGAGTAAAAACGAACCTATAATTCTCAGAATATATTTTATGGTAACTTGCTTAAATTGTTGAAAAAATTATAATTGCGTAAATAGATAAATGGGAAAGATTATAAACTGGAAATAGTACTTTAATAACTCAGGCCCCGGAATCACAGACACAATAGAAAATCTATTGTGTCGTGGCCCGATCGGGCCGTTCGGGGCTCAATGGGTTAAAATGCTGCTTCACGATCAAAAGCTTTCTTATAAAAAATATTTTAGTTTCGTTACGCCAATACGCTATAAAAACAATAAAATAAAAATAAAATGAAAATGAACAAATCAATTTCTGTCAGTTACGCATTATGTTAATTTTTTTATATTACTATTAATATCAAACAAAAACACAATTTTTTTATATAATATTTATTCCAAAATTATTTATATTCTATATTTATTATATTTATTAAAGATATATACCTATTAATATTTCAGTTCTTTCGTTCACATTTAAAAAATCAATACATAACTCTATGAATGCAATAAAAGTCAGAAACGAAATTATCAGCCCCAATGCCTCCAATCAGGCAATTCGATTACTTTTAACCAGAAATATGACATGTGAAAGAATAATATTATATAAGGTAAGGTCAGCAAAAAATATACATATAGGAAACTTTCAGAAGAGCTTTTTCCATGAAACTAATCTATACTAATATTATAAAGCTGAAGAGTTTGTTTGTTTGTTTGAACGCGCTAATCTCAGGAACTACTTGTCCGATTTGAAAAATTCTTTCGGTGTTAGATAGCCCATTTATCAAGGAAGGTTATAGGCTATATAACAACAATAATTAAACTAAAACAAATTGGAGTTGCTCAATAATATCCATGATATAATTAAAATAAATATAAGGAACAAAAATTTTAATAAATGACTAGTATGTACGTAAATTTAAAATTCAAGTTCAACGAAAATAATATCTACAAAACATCAATTTTTAACAAACGTAGTAACTTCGATCAAAACAGGACTGTTTTCATCAAAATATTTTTGTTTATTTACTAAAAGCAATTTATAAGAATTATAAAATACGCAATAAATAAACGGCCATATTTAAAACATTTAATGAGGTCTTTGGCTCCTCCATCTATACTTAATTAATTCAACAGATAAAAACGAACTTTAAAAAAAACACTAAGTTCGTTGCGAAATAAAAATATTTGTAAATAAGTATAATCCAAATATCAATTGATTTTTTGAAGTGAAACTTCTTTATCGGGGGTGGACAAAAATTTTGTGAGACATTTTTTGCGTTACGCCGCGCGCGTTACATTTTTTGCGTTACGCCGCGCGCGTTACATTTTTGCGTTACGCCGTACTCGTGACTATATACATGTTATATTAAAGTGATCAACAAAATCAAAGGGTTTGTTTTAATTCTAATTCCAGTGAATTTCTTTATTTTTCTAAAATTGTATTTAAAGTTAACCTCAGTTTTTGATTGAATTTTTTAAAACACCAACACGTGGGCGTGATCATGTTATTTATTTTTCAAGTTATTTAAGCTTAAGCTCTGTCTTAATATGTATATATTATGTACTATGTGCGTCATTAATTTCTGACTGTTTCGAGATTTGGTGCAAAATAAAACAGTGTGTAAATAAAATTAAACAATTGAGTAAAAGTATAATTTCATAGATAACACGTTGAGAAGTTCCCTGTATAAATATATAATATACATATCTTGTATAAATACATACATAATATGCCTATAGATCTTTAGTCTTTACTCAATTGTTTTATTTTATTGATTTTTTACAAATTTTATTTACACACTATTTTATTTTTCACCAAATTTCGAAACAGTCAGAAATTAATGACGCACATATTATATATACGTTTTAATATAGAATATTTTTTATTTTACAACCTTTACAACTTGATCATTAGGAATTTATTACCTCTATTGTTCGAACAAAAATAAGTTACCGACTTTAAGAACGTGCCGACAATGTAAGTACACTATTGTTTCTTAGAAAACATTTTAGGAGTATACGATAATAAATCTATGACTCACGTAAACACGTGTTTGCTTGATTGGTGTCAGGTGTTCAATTATAATTTTATGAATTCAAAATTTATAAACTCTCTGTCCAATCAAAATCCGCCTAAGTCGAAATCCTTTATAAGCTGAAAACGGCAGTGGCCGGCGTAAATATTCAAATAGGTAGCGAGGAGCGAAGCGACGAGCATCTTAGGTTAACTTTTGAACTACCGCACGAGCCGAGCGAGCGAAGCGAGCGAGTTGCAGCAGCGGCCGGTGTAAATATTTAAATAGGTAGCGAGGAGCGAAGCGACGAGCATCTTAGGTTAACTTTTCAACTACCGCACGAGCCAAGCGAGCGAAGCGAGCGAGTCGCGGCAGTGGCCGGCGTAAATATTCAAATAGGTAGCGAGGAGCGAAGCGACGAGCATCTTAGGTTAACTTTTGAACTACCGCACGAGCCGAGCGAGCGAAGCGAGCGAGTCGCGGCAGCAGCCGGTGTAAATATGTAAATGGGTAGCGAGGAGCGAAGCGACGAGCATCTTAGGTTAACTTTTGAACTACCGCACGAGCCGAGCGAGCGAAGCGAGCGAGTTGCAGCAGCGGCCGGTGTAAATATTTAAATAGGTAGCGAGGAGCGAAGCGACGAGCATCTTAGGTTAACTTTTGAACTACCGCACGAGCCGAGCGAGCGAAGCGAGCGAGTTGCAGCAGCAGCCGGTGTAAATATGTAAATAGGTAGCGAGGAGCGAAGCGACGAGCATCTTAGGTTAACTTTTGAACTACCGCACGAGCCGAGCGAGCGAAGCGAGCGAGTTGCAGCAGCGGCCGGTGTAAATATTTAAGTAGGTAGCGACGAGCGTGTGCATTATTTTTTGAAAAATAAGGACATAAAGAAGTTTCACTTCTTACGTGTGTACTCTAGTACACGCACACATTTTTATTTGTTTATGAAACGTAATTAAATTGTTTACAGCAAGAGAATGATTAAAACATTCAATAATATTGCGTTTATTTTAAAATTAATGAGTCTCCAATAATAATTTATCAACTTATTATGATTATTAATAAGTAGGTATGCAATATTACACACTTGTTTTACATAATGATGTACCTATAACATTATTATATTACCAGGAAGAAAAATAAAATTTTCCACTTGTTCTTATGTAAAAATGCGTAATATATCTCGTAGAATCTTGTAGCTTCTTCATGCAAAAATATTACATCTTTAGAATAAGAGATAACTATAAATATAGAATCGAATCGAATATTTGGATGGATAGATGTATGGAGGTTTGTTATTCAACCTAGCTAAACACTGAATAGATTTTGATGAAACTTGGTAGTACTGTAGGCTGCAGATTTTGTACGCGAGTGACACTTAAGCTCTGTGCTTAAGCTATAGAAATACTAGGCATTATAGCGTGTTGGCTTTTTTATGAAGACAAAAATAATAATTACTTACTAGTTTAATTATAATTTTGTTAAAATAGAAATCTTTAAATAAAATAAAAATGTGTGCGTGTACTAGAGTACACACGTAAGAAGTGAAACTTCTTTATGTCCTTATTTTTCAAAAAATAATGCACACGCTCGTCGCTACCTACTTAAATATTTACACCGGCCGCTGCTGCAACTCGCTCGCTTCGCTCGCTCGGCTCGTGCGGTAGTTCAAAAGTTAACCTAAGATGCTCGTCGCTTCGCTCCTCGCTACCTATTTACATATTTACACCGGCTGCTGCTGCAACTCGCTCGCTTCGCTCGCTCGGCTCGTGCGGTAGTTCAAAAGTTAACCTAAGATGCTCGTCGCTTCGCTCCTCGCTACCTATTTGAATATTTACGCCGGCCACTGCCGCGACTCGCTCGCTTCGCTCGCTTGGCTCGTGCGGTAGTTCAAAAGTTAACCTAAGATGCTCGTCGCTTCGCTCCTCGCTACCTATTTAAATATTTACACCGGCCGCTGCTGCAACTCGCTCGCTTCGCTCGCTCGGCTCGTGCGGTAGTTCAAAAGTTAACCTAAGATGCTCGTCGCTTCGCTCCTCGCTACCTATTTACATATTTACACCGGCTGCTGCTGCAACTCGCTCGCTTCGCTCGCTCGGCTCGTGCGGTAGTTCAAAAGTTAACCTAAGATGCTCGTCGCTTCGCTCCTCGCAGGGGCGTGCACAGAGTTTTTGGACAGGGTAGGCAGAAATATTGCAATGATAATAAGTCATAAAAACTAATATTTCATATTGCAGTACCTAGTACCTACTGATATTTGATTGGATATATATAGTATTTCCGCAAAATAATGGAAAACATATCACGAACATAGGTCATATTATCTATAAAATAATTGTCAAAGTAGGTATATCCTAACTAGTATTCTATATTATGTAATTAATGATTAACTTTACCTTTGTGTATTACAAATTCCGGTATAGATCCATTTATAGATCGGCCTTTTTCCTATCACTCTCTGTTTGATAAAAGTTTATTCATAAAACAAAAATAAGAATTTTTCGTTAAATTAGATATGCCTTATTATCTTACAAAATACACTGATGATATACATAATCTATTTAGTTACTCTCAAAACACTTCACTTGCAAATTGTCGTAGTAAACATTATTAATTTTCTCAAAAAACAAATTTAACCTCAAAGTAAACGTTTGTTATTTCCAAAACAAAACAAACGAATAATGATACTATTTGCAGATGGTCTTTACCGCTACAAAATTGTATACATTATCACACTTCTTAAATTGGTCGCATATTCAACTTCAGTTTCGACTTTCGATGTAGTTCCGAATTCGGTTCGTACCTAATTCGTATATCTTCGTAAAAAGACACTGCCTACCTTGTGTGTTTGTGTGCGTGGTTTTATTACATCAGTGTGCCGTGTTTATAGGCACGCACACATATAAAATATGCGTAGACACGCAGAGCACACATATAAAAACTTAGACACGGATAGTTTGTGTCTTTGCCGTCCCGTAACGTACTGGGTCCTGTGGCGGCGCTAGTGCAGCGCATGAATAGTGACTTGAGCCGAGCCGGTGTTATAGAAATTAGATAATAATGCTACCAAAATACCGATAGATGGATCTAAAATATATTTGAAATATATTTTTATTTCATAACTACATTGCGCAATTAATAAAATTTAATGACGCTGTGAATTTCATTTATGCATATTAAATATTGATCAGAGTTTGGTAAATGGTAGGGTAGGCAGTGTCTTTATGTCTTTATGGAATGCACGCCACTGGCTCCTCGCTACCTATTTGAATATTTACGCCGGCCACTGCCGCGACTCGCTCGCTTCGCTCGCTTGGCTCGTGCGGTAGTTCAAAAGTTAACCTAAGATGCTCGTCGCTTCGCTCCTCGCTACCTATTTAAATATTTACACCGGCCGCTGCTGCAACTCGCTCGCTTCGCTCGCTCGGCTCGTGCGGTAGTTCAAAAGTTAACCTAAGATGCTCGTCGCTTCGCTCCTCGCTACCTGTTTACATATTTACACCGGCTGCTGCTGCAACTCGCTCGCTTCGCTCGCTCGGCTCGTGCGGTAGTTCAAAAGTTAACCTAAGATGCTCGTCGCTTCGCTCCTCGCTACCTATTTGAATATTTACGCCGGCCACTGCCGCGACTCGCTCGCTTCGCTCGCTTGGCTCGTGCGGTAGTTCAAAAGTTAACCTAAGATGCTCGTCGCTTCGCTCCTCGATACCTATTTAAATATTTACACCGGCCGCTGCTGCAACTCGCTCGCTTCGCTCGCTCGGCTCGTGCGGTAGTTCAAAAGTTAACCTAAGATGCTCGTCGCTTCGCTCCTCGCTACCCATTTACATATTTACACCGGCTGCTGCCGCGACTCGCTCGCTTCGCTCGCTCGGCTCGTGCGGTAGTTCAAAAGTTAACCTAAGATGCTCGTCGCTTCGCTCCTCGCTACCTATTTGAATATTTACGCCGGCCACTGCCGCGACTCGCTCGCTTCGCTCGCTTGGCTCGTGCGGTAGTTGAAAAGTTAACCTAAGATGCTCGTCGCTTCGCTCCTCGCTACCTATTTAAATATTTACACCGGCCGCTGCTGCAACTCGCTCGCTTCGCTCGCTCGGCTCGTGCGGTAGTTCAAAAGTTAACCTAAGATGCTCGTCGCTTCGCTCCTCGCTACCTATTTGAATATTTACGCCGGCCACTGCCGTTTTCAGCTTATAAAGGATTTCGACTTAGGCGGATTTTGATTGGACAGAGAGTTTATAAATTTTGAATTCATAAAATTATAATTGAACACCTGACACCAATCAAGCAAACACGTGTTTACGTGAGTCATAGATTTATTATCGTATACTCCTAAAATGTTTTCTAAGAAACAATAGTGTACTTACATTGTCGGCACGTTCTTAAAGTCGGTAACTTATTTTTGTTCGAACAATAGAGGTAATAAATTCCTAATGATCAAGTTGTAAAGGTTGTAAAATAAAAAATATTCTATATTAAAACGTATATATAATATGTGCGTCATTAATTTCTGACTGTTTCGAAATTTGGTGCAAAATAAAATAGTGTGTAAATAAAATTTGTAAAAAATCAATAAAATAAAACAATTGAGTAAAGACTAAAGATCTATAGGCATATTATGTATGTATTTATACAAGATATGTATATTATATATTTATACAGGGAACTTCTCAACGTGTTATCTATGAAATTATACTTTTACTCAATTGTTTAATTTTATTTACACACTGTTTTATTTTGCACCAAATCTCGAAACAGTCAGAAATTAATGACGCACATAGTACATAATATATACATATTAAGACAGAGGTTAAGCTTAAATAACTTGAAAAATAAATAACATGATCACGCCCACGTGTTGGTGTTTTAAAAAATTCAATCAAAAACTGAGGTTAACTTTAAATACAATTTTAGAAAAATAAAGAAATTCACTGGAATTAGAATTAAAACAAACCCTTTGATTTTGTTGATCACTTTAATATAACATGTATATAGTCACGAGTACGGCGTAACGCAAAAATGTAACGCGCGCGGCGTAACGCAAAAAATGTAACGCGCGCGGCGTAACGCAAAAAATGTCTCACAAAATTTTTGTCCACCCCCGATAAAGAAGTTTCACTTCAATAACTATTCATATATCGAAAACGAGAGTTTACATTATTTAATTCGATTGTGTTTTAGGGGGCGTCCAGACATTACGTGAAGTGTTTTTTTAATTTTATGAACTTATAAATATTTGCCGAAACCCCTCTCTCCCCAACGTAAGATTAAATGTGATTTGACTAGACCCTCTCCTCCCTTTAACATCTCACCTAATTTATGGACGCCCCCCATGGTTTATATTTTGTCTTTCTTTCAAGTCGTAACAGAACTATTTTGTGTTAAGATAGAGTTTAAATTCAAACAGATGCTTAGATTCTTGAATTTTTCTATATTTTTTGTTAAAACAACACTATTTTTGTCTTATAAGATTTGCTATTTTTGATAAAACAACAGTGACTCATCTTTAAATGAGACGTGTTCCACAAATAAATACTTTGATCGGTTCATCGAACAAAACCGGATTGATGAGCTAGTGTTTTGACAAAGGTCATAATACTTTATACGTTTATTAACCAAACTACGTCTCATTTCCAAGCTATCAACTCGATTTGCAATAAAATTTATATTTTACATTCAACATTAGCTAGAAACTGGTTTTAGTATAAAATCACAAATATATGCAAATACCAATACGAAACTTCAATATTTGTGACACGGTCAAACTGGTGATGTTTATTTGTTACTAGCTGTTCCGCGCGGTTTCACCCGCATTGCTCCGCTCCTGTTGGTCTTGGCGTGACAATATATAGCCTATAGCCTTCCTCGATAAATGGGCTACCTAACACCGAAAGAATTTTTCAAATCGAACCAGTAGTTCCTGACATTAGCGCGTTGAAACAAACAAACAAACTCTTCAGCTTTATAATATTAGTATAGATTTATTTATAAGTACTATTATTTTAGCATAATCGTAAGCTTTGAGGCTTATCCTTTGATGATGTTCACTTAAAACCTGATTAAGACCTACCTAGTGGTAATCTTAGTAATACCATTTCAATTTAAATATATATAGGTAATTACCAGAGAGCAAAACAAAACAGACTCTACTCTCGTGTCTCGTCTCTCTATACTTCAATCATCTTCACTACATAGTTTAAAACAAAGTCGCTTTTTCTGTCCCTATGTTACTTTATATGAATTGAATTTAAAACTAGTCAACAGTCAGTTTTAATAGAAAGAGTGATTGTAAAGGAAGGTTTTAATATACAATTTATTAGGTTTTAGACAAAGGGCGAAGATGCACATGAGATAAACATACACAGTTCCACAGATATATTCATGGAAGTTCAAGGAAATATACTTTTAATATGGCTTTCATTTAGGTTTTGGCATTCACAAGGTCAATATAAATGTATAAAACTTAAGTAGATAACCCTTTCAAACCGATAAGACTTCTAAAAGAAAGAAACACAACGACACAATATTTCTAAAACATCTACAATATAACAAAAAAGCTTCACAATTTAGAGACTTTCTCATACCCTACATTTTTATCTTAAAAATTTTATTCATCACGCTCTTGCTGACGGTACCGACCTAATAACGTGTCTGGAACATTACGGTCGAATGGCTTTGCTGACGAGCCGTGAACGGTCGCTATGAACAGCGTAACTTGTTGACTGTACTTTTTACATTTATTCCGTAATGAAAATAATCGTTTTTGCACGTTTCAAAAGCTTTTAGTGGAGCTTTAGAAATATCGTAAAGCGAAATTTATTTAGTTTGGGGTTCAATAGAACTTTGATTATTTACCAAAATAAGAAAGAAAGAAAGAAAGAAAGAAAAAACATTTATTTCAAGGACATAATCAAACAAAGTCTTAAAAACATGACAAACAAAACAGTAAAAAAAGTAAAATTATAAAGAGAAAAAAAAATAAAAAATAAAACGAAATTTGCACGGTAGGATGTCCTCGAAAAAGGGTGACCAACTCAGCTAAATACTGTACGACAGAAATGCACGCACAGCGCTGGTTTTCAGTGGCCCCTAAATGTTGTCGCAATAATCAGAGTGACCTCCATTACAGTAAGAAAATATTAAAATAAATAATCAATAAATAAAAAATATACTTACTAATAATAATACGTCTATGTGCAGAGATAAACAAAAATAAATAGAATAAATATGATATAAGTAGTAATAAATATATAAAAGAAAGTATAATTAACGTATATTATATTGTAAATAAATATAATATGTGTACGCGATTTCATGTGTAGGTCCGTAAAATTAAAGTGTAAGCCGTGGGTTTTAAGGAAAAGAGATCTTTGGTTCAATGCTAGTACCTAATACCAGGCCTCCGTCACTCGCTCAAGGTCGCGCTATAAGCGCCTACCGCACAGTAGGTCGGTACCGACCCAAGCGGCAGTTGGTTGGCACACGCGAGACTGCGCACCCGCGTCACGTTTCCCGCGCTCGCTACCAAGATGCCCGGTTATTGCGATGTGGACGGGTGTCGGGAGTTCGGAGTACGGAGTCGGAGCCACGCAGTAACAAAGAAACTCACAAACCTACCAGGCTACTTTTTATCCACGAGACACATATAGCGGGTCCACGCGGGTGAAACCGAAGGAAACAACTACTATCAATAAGATTTCATTTTTTTTATTGTATAATGTAAACAATAAAAAATTAAGTGTTTCAGCAACTCTGTGTTTAATTTACGCGCTCGGTACAACCTGTGGTACAACCCTAAAGTTTTCGTTTGATGACGCAATCACGCGGCGTGCGCGGGAAACTCACTTCTCGGTGCGTGTTCGTAGAGTACATTTCTTACTGCAGCCGAGTTGCGGCCATCGAGTTGCGGCGCATTTTGTAGGTAAATATAGCGTAGGTATTTTAGCTTTTGTATGGGAGTGATGTATCTGTTACGAAGTAACTATTCTCTAATCTTTGCTAATACTTCCTCCCAAAAAAATATTCTACAAGACAGTCCTATGCGTCCCGTACTTTTGAAAGCGATATACTTTTCATATTAGTATTTAAAATATTTTATGAAATAAAACGATTTCTTAACAGGTACCTTCCAGGGAAGCGCGTTTATCGGAGACTACATCTTACCAGCAGGCTAGATCGTGGTCAAGCGCTTACAATACAAAATTTACAAATAGTCATGGTATTTTCAATGACACACTTGCATCTATTGGAAACGTTACAAAAGATTTATTATAAGTTTAATTTAAAAATGGCGATTGCCGCAAGCCGTATAAGCACTTATCACCTAGAATTACTCGCTTGGGCAACGCCCGCGGGTTCGTTCCTTACGACTCGCTTACATAATAGTGTCGTAATGTATGTAGCTTAAGAACAGTTTTTATTGTAGACTTTGGGCAAATGTAATATGCTTTTTGACTGACTTCTAAAATGAGGTTATAAATATCGATGCGTGATGTGTCATATTGATAGCACTGTACAGTTTTTAGATACTCGTGTGCCAAATAGCTTAAGTGTATGTATGTTTATCCACGCATAACTCAATACAATAATTCGGATTTATATGTTCCGAAGTTTGCAAATTAATACCTACTTTGTTTTTTACTTTTTGACGTGACAACGTCTTATAATTCGATAAAGCCGGCTGCACGAACGAAAAAACATGACTCATGCGGCGTTACCTCGCTCTGAGGCGTTCCATGTAAGGCTTGAAGTGCAAGCGAGAGCGCGGAACGAGCGACAAAGAAGCACAATCAGACGTTGTCACGTTCAACTATCGTCAGTAAGCCGACTTTACAGACAACCAATTTTTTTTCCTGTTCATTGGTTTTTATGAGTTTAACTTTGGTTAGTTACTAATATGTTCATTAAAAAATTTAAGTGTAGGTATAACGACGTATTACAATAAATTGTTAGTTTAAATATTATAATATTAACGGAAATGATTTTTATTATAATTATATAAGAACGATTTGTTAATTATAATTATGATTTAACATTATTATATGTAATGGAATGACCAGAAAAAATAATTATGATAAATACTTTCATAATTAATTCTTTTATAATTATGTATTTATTTAAACGGTTTTAATTAGGAAGTTAAATTATATCACGCAGGTTTAAATAATTAAAATGGTTTTCGAGGTATTTTTATAGTTTTAATTGATTAAATAGCTTTCGTAAATTTATTAGGTATTCGGAAAGTGGAATTTCTCTAAATAGAAAACTAAATTACTTTTTCATTAAGTAATCAGTCTTATTATTTTGGTAATAAAGACTAATTTAAAACAATAATTGTGACAATTTTTCTCGAGATATTAGATAATCATGTTCACAGCACATAGCAAATACATAGTTTATACCACGGATTGAAAAACACGTCGTTTTGAAAACGCAATGTTTGTATTTTTTATAATTTATTTGCATTTCTTTATTATCCTAATAAGTTTATTTTTCTCAATATTTTTGGGTGGGTTTTATAAAGTTTTTTAAACAAAGTTATAGTAGTTACCTAGTATTAACTATTACCTGAAACTATAGTCTATTTTTAATTGTATAAATGACCTCCTAATAGTAAGATTTACTGTATTTATATAATCATACAAAGTCGGTATAGTTTTCGATATGTAAAACAAACAACGAATAAAACATTAATATAATATCCAAAATATTATATAAACACGGATGTCGCTAAAAAAACATTGCGAATTCTCTCACAGACAAGTTTTCGTTTCTAAGAATAACGTATTATTATTCATAGCTTAATGTTAAAAAAACACTTACTAGAAAATAATGACTATAAAACATACAGCAATGTTTTACTGTTACGTTTTTTATATATTTTTTAAAATATAATTTTATAAAACATAATATTATGATTACCTTTCGATTAGGTTATCTATTAAGTACCTGTATAATTTATTTATAAATATAATAATTATAAAAATAGCTAGACGCCAATTTTAAAATTTCTAAGTATGTGTAACTGACTTCTCTATGTAATAATATTAAAATACGAATAAATTCCATTTTTGCCAAATGCAAGCTTTTAAATAAATCCTAATAAACTATAATATTTGGTCTTTTCATTTTGATCTTCAATAAAAAGATTGTTAGTAACAATAAAACAATAAACTAATAAAATAAAGCAAGCTATTGAAACAACAAAACTAAAAATTTTCTATACACTCATATTATATCTAAAATCATATATTGTAAAAATAACAAAACAAGGTTGTGTCTATGCATTTTTATACAATTTTCTTGATATAATCTGTGACCTTTTGCGTTCTAAAACAATTTTACAAACGACCTTATATTTCAAGTCACACTATCCGCTAGAAAACGGAAATTTCATAATTCCAACCTTATGATTTAATAATTTAACCATTTGAAGTTTGGAATGAGTTCATTTTATAATTATATCATTAACGATGTTTAATTTACGATATAGTTTTACGTTTATTTTTAACCGCGTTCAAAAATTGATAGTTATCGTTTCTAGTTATGTATGTTATATAATAGGTACATAATATGACTCAATTATTTATAAGTCTTTTTTTATAAGTCTTATCCAAAAAATAATTTGATTTATATTGAATTTAATTTTTAATTTTATAAAATTCAAATGCTCTTTATAAATGAGAATTTTTCAAAGAATACAAATATTCGATCCCAAGAATTGGTTTATATTGCTAATAATTGTATGTCTTTTTCTGAAAATTAGTTGAAATTATAAAATAGTGCAAGTCTTATATAAAACGGTAATGTTGTAGATACATAACATAGTACCTACATCTAATATCTAATATCTAATATCTAATATATATTATTCTAATATATACCTATTATAAAGGCGAAAGTTTGTAAGGATGTATGGATGTTTGTTACTCTTTCACGTAAAAACTACTGAACCGATTACAATGAAATTTAGCACACATATAGAGGGTAACTTGGATTAACACCTAGGATAGTTTTTATCCCGGAAATCCCACGGGAACGGGAACTATGCGGGTTTTCCTTTGCAAACGCGGGCGAAGCCGCGGGCGGATCTAGTGTGAAATATTTGTGTATGTATGTAAGGTATGCTAATATTATCTATATTATGTCTAGGTAGGTACATATTTATGTGGGGATGGTGTAAATAAAAACGCCAAATTAGCCCAATCAGTTTATTTCCCAGACACCGAACCAAACTCAGAGGAATAAACGAACCAAAATATTAACAATCCTCCATCTCTTTTCGTATCGAGACACAAAGTCAAGTCATAGATAACCATCAATCTACAGATAACATATCCACAGAGTAAATAATAGAAAAACACAGACTAAAAATAAAGCTAATTATGAAATACATCTTAATATTTTATCCTATTCCCACACGGTCATCCTGCAGAATCATCTGTCCCAGATGAGTCAACTGTCGCTACCCATGGCTTCATCATATCAGCTGACCTTGAGCTTCTTTCTCTTTTTATAATTCTTATTATTTTCATCTTGTATATTCTGAATATTTGCTTTCGCCATCCTTCTTAGTTCTTCACGGTCGTTGTAATTTCTATTTATTAATTCCTCAGTTTTAACACATCCAAAATGTCCGTTTTCATGATGTTTTCTTATAATTTCATTTTTTAAATCAAGCGAGGTAAACATTTTAGCATAAGTTAATCTGTCTAATTGATCTTCAATGAGTGGTAGTGGATATCTTTCTTTAATAATTTTCTTATTCAATTTCCTGTAATCAACACACAATCTATAGTTTCCATTCTTCTTTTTTGCAAGCACAATTGGACTAGCATAATCAGACTTACTTGTTTTTATTATTCCTTCATCAAGCCATTCTTTAATCTGTTTGTCAACAATGTTAAGCTCCAAAGGTGACAATCGTCGTGGATTCTGATAAACTGGTACATCATCGGTTAATAATATTTTAAGTTTTACATTTGATTCTTTAGTACATCTTTTGGGGTTATATTCTTTTATAATATTCTGTATTTTATTCTTATATTCTTTGTTTTCAATATTTGTGATATCTTCATTTTCATTCTCTAGCATTGTAAGGTGTAATATTCTTGTTGCAGTGATAGTTCCAGCCTTAAAATTGATTTCTACTTCTTTCAGTACAGGATTTCCTAATATAATGTTGACAGGGATAGCGCCATCATCAACAACATAAAATAAAGTTTCAAAATAACAATCATCAATTTCAATTTTTGCTGTGAAAGATCCTTTTGTATAAATTTCCTTTTCAGCTATTCCAGTTAAAGTCTCTGTGGTTCCTGAACTATAAGATAACAATTTTTCACCTTGAATCTTCCTAAAATAAGACATATTTATTAAATTAGCATCGCTTCCGGTATCAATCAGGGCTTATCTACATCAATATTGTTTATTTTCAGCTTCTTAAAAGGTCTCACATCAATATTATTCTTAGTTGACATAATTTCCAAACTCTTCTTTATACTTTTAGAACATTCAGTTGATTTATGGCCAAACAAGTTGCATTTAAAACATTTAATGCCTTTAGTACAATTAGGCGACTCATGATCTAAATCTCCACAATTGAAACATCTCTTTACTCTTAATGTTTTTTGAATTTTCATGCCAATGGACTTTGATACTGAATTACTTTGAATCTTATTAGGTGAATAATATGATTTTTTCTTAATTTCTGAATAAATGTCTAACTTCTTTCTGAATTCTTTAATGTTACAAGCGCCATACAAAATATTTTTGTTGGACTCACTGTCTTTAATACCGTCGATGACATATTCCATCAGGGCTTCATCTTCAACATTCCCAAGTACTGCAAGTTCTTTCATATGTAAAAAATATTGCTGATGAGTCTCATTCATCTTCATCCGGCGTGTTGAAAGTCTCTTGTGAACAGTTGCACTGTTCAACTTCTTACCAAATTCCTCGCGGAGCTCAGACTTAAGTGTATCCCACGTGGTGGTCCCACTTAGTGAACGTAAAAATAGCTTGGCGGTCCCCGTGAGGAGCCGCTTCGAAAATATGAGTTTTTCTAATTCGCCCCATTGCATTAGAGAGGAAACGTCTTCAAATTCTTTTATGAAAGTTTCGACGCCATAAGCATCATCACCCGAAAATGGCGTCATTGATTTTTCTAAATCAGTAAAGGAAATACGCGGCGATGGTTCACCATAATCATCATCATCCTTTAATAATCGTTTCGGCGGCATGTTGAATAATGTAAATAATAAGTTTTATATAGTCTTCAAGTCGTAATCGTATACTTAATCATAAGCTTCTTTAAATCTTAGTCTTCTTAGTTCATAATTCGTAAAGTTTTAATCTGGTTTAATCACCGCAATCATAATCTTCCGCTGTTTTTCTTTATTCCACCATCCCGGACGAGCCCCCAAATTATGTGGGGATGGTGTAAATAAAAACGCCAAATTAGCCCAATCAGTTTATTTCCCAGACACCGAACCAAAATATTAACAATCCTCCATCTCTTTTCGTATCGAGACACAAAGTCAAGTCATAGATAACCATCAATCTACAGATAACATATCCACAGAGTAAATAATAGAAAAACACAGACTAAAAATAAAGCTAATTATGAAATACATCTTAATATTTTATCCTATTCCCACATTTATGTAACTTTCGTTACATAGCCTTGTTATTGTGTAAATTGGTATTTAAGAAGTTTGGTATTCTATACCAGGTTTGAATAGGAAGAAATTTTTAAAACGATTTCCTTTACATAATATTATGCACGGTAAAGTACTTTTAAATATCAATAAAGATATGTTTATATTATTTTTTAATAATATTTTAATGTATATTCAATTAAATTATAATGTTCTTGATTATAATCTTTTCGTATCTTGTAATTGGCGAATATTTTTCACGCTTCACGTAGTTTCAGTAGTCATTCATACAAAAAATAGTTCCAATACGAAATAGTATATAAATAAAATATATATTTCTACACAAAGTAACACCCTAATATTTCTTATAACTCTACATACTTCTGAGTTATTAGGGATTTATCAATTCTGTCGGATTTCTTTATTTAAAAGAGCAAGTCTTTTGTTTTATTTAGGATAAGTATAGTTAACTAGGTACCTATGCAATGTTTTATTACATTGATTTATTGTAAGCACTTGATGTTAAAATATGTATGTACATAGCTTATGTTTTAGGTAACTATTTTAAAGCAAAGAGTTAGAATAGAAAGTACCTACAGCAAAAAAACATATCAATTGCTTTAATTTTAATTTACTTGATAATTTTAAATATTATATTTTGAACACTAATATATATGCAAGAGCATTGCCAATTTTAATATCAAAACCGATTTTATTAGATTTTAATAATGTTCGCGAAACACGAACACTCGCAATTTACATTATTTTCACACAAAAAGTAAAAAAACACGTAAGAAAAGCTCCACAAGGCCATAAAACATAATTAAATAGCCATTAATTTACGGAAAAATGTGCACACGATAAGCGTTCATATCTATATAGTGATAGAGTCGATATTTGCATACAGTGCGCTGACGATTTCTATGTTAGCCACTTTCTCTGAGTGAAACCGTGTTTTTATCCATTGTAGCGTTCTAGTGCCAGTGATGTTGGAATAATCTTTGAAATTATTCACAAAAAATATCAGGAAATTGTATTGAATTGAATAAAACCTATACATTACTTATAACGAAAATATTATTGATTTTATATTACGTTATAGAAACATAGCATAGCTTCCGTACCCTTCTGACAACTTGGTAACCCGGACCGGTCCAGGAGGTATCAATCCTGGGTATTACTTGGATTATAAACTACTTTATAATTACGTTTCATTTAAATCGATTCAGGCGTTTTCGCGTGATGAAGACAGTGACAAAAACATATTTCAAACATGGAAGTTAATTATATTTATTAGTCGGCTTTTCATCTCTGTAATTTGTAAACTTTACCGGTCACTATGAATGTAACATACCTTATACTCTTTTCAAATAGTTCCTATACTACCATCTAAGAAATGTAACCATAAACTGGATATTATACAGCCTAGTGTCCGCCCATTTAGACTTAATAGATACCTAATCTTAAAAATAATGCTTAGGTCCAGAGAATGTTAGGCCGATATCCAAATAAAATTGATTAAAAGCTTATAAAAGTTTCCAAAAGTCTATTTTATTATGTCTTATTTCCTACTTGCTATGTATAAACTATGTATAATATATTCGATCAGTGAAACAGATGTATAATGCATCTGCCCCTTACCCCACTAGGGGACATGGGACTTCACTTTATGTATAAACGAATTTTTAGTAAAGGAAAAGTAAAGTTTACCTTTCAATACAACAAAACAAGAAAGCGTAAACATACTAATGTAACTCAACATCGGTTTTTACAGAGAATTGTCGATTATGTACTCCAATATTTAGAAAATACTCGATCAACAGAATCCTATTTGAATATTTTTTTTCTCAAATAGATATTATTGTTACCTAGGTATTGTATACCTTGGTATGAGAAAAAACATAATATTAAATAGTATCGCCATCTGTGCTCTTGTTTAAGACATAAACGCGTTGATATTAATAGTAGATCGTAATGAACGTATAACGATATGTATTATGGGAAGTTAGATTATTTCCTTGGTATAATTAACGTAGTCTACGATATTGTAATGCAATCTTTTGTTAAAAAGTTCTAGGTTTGATCTTAAGAATAATAAAATAGGTCTTTCGCAGGGCAAAGTGTACCTTAAGGCCAAATGCATGTAAACTAAAGTTCTATCTGTTTATATGACATTTGTTCTGTAGGACACGTTTGTTTAAATGAGTATAAATGATAATATAGAATAGTATAGAATAGTATGAAATTAGAATAGTATAGAATAGTATGAAAGTAAGAAGAATTATTTAGCTCTTGATCCCAGTTTCTTCTTGTCTTACTGTAGTAAATTGTCTACCCAGAAGTCAATTTCAGCAGTGCGACTTTTCACGGAGAAAATATTATGATCCTGCAGCAAGATGGAAATAATCCTGACATCAGGAAGTTACCATATCCCCTCCAGATGGTATTTTAACAAAAGCAAAGCAGGGGTGAAGCGCTTATATTATATAGGAAGTAAAATAATACAAAGAAGTGAATAAAAGCTCTACCTAAAGCGCGAACAACACCACGCTGGCAGTTTTAAAACCTAATCATCATTATGGAGCGACTGCAATTTTTTTCTCAATAGAAAACAAATTACTTTTTAAAAATAATATCTGTTTTATCAAAAATATACTATTTCTTAAATTTTAGCAGTGAGATAAATTAATATTGATTAAAACAACATAAATTGCATCCATATGTTACAAAGCTTTTCGCACCAAAGCTCGAACAATCGTCGTAAAAACAAATGTTTCCTTTTGCGACTTTATTATAATTTAAAACCATTCATATTTATCTATCAGCAAGTCCATAACTGATCAAGGACTCAATAAAACCGATCAACTTTTAGCGATTTATGCGACTCCAAAACGTTCCAAGGTTGTTATAATAATTACGTAAAAAATTGACTTTAAAATTATCAAGATTTATTACCAACAAATCGATCGGACCAAGGCTATCCACTAAAACGTATTTCAATATAAAATCGACCAATAAATTTCCTCTAAAAACATTAATTATTATAAAACTAATTCTATAAAGCTCACTCATGAAAAGCTTACCATTATTTTAGTTTAAGTCACTCGAGCAAACGCACAAAACAGAATATCGCACGATTACAGTCGATAGTTAATCACGGACACTTTACACTACTCCGCGAAACGGAGATTGTATTCGTTTATCGTTTTATATAATGAACATGTCTGTCCGTTCGTCTGTCGCGATAGAGAGACGGTCGTGGACTGAATAAACGGCCGAAAGTCCGCCGTTTCGCCCCGTCGTTACCGATTCAAGAGGTGTGCGTATGCGCCGATCGGTGGACCTAACTGTCTTGATACTTGCCTTGAATATTGATTGTGTTAAAAATGAAAGTGGTCGATGTGGGCTTTAATTATGTTTTAATTGCAATTTTTTATGGCAACCTAAGTTGGTATGGAAGACACTTTCAATTTCTATGCGTGTTGATGAAAAAACGAGTTCCATTGATAATGCCTAAAAATTTATAAATTAAACAGCGAAAACAACAGCGGATTTGTAAATAGATGAACTCAAAACGAAGATGGAATACCATGGTTACAATTATGAAAATAGACCAACTCTTTGTAATTTTTCTTAAAAAAATATAGTCGCTAAAATTTTCACATAGCGCGCATAAAATTTTGCCTTTCATTAAATAAATGTCAAATTGTGTATGCAATTCTTTGAATCCAAAATAATCCTTAGAAGGCTATTAACTAATGATTTCAATAGTCCTTAATGACATGATTAACAAAAGCGGTCACAGAGAGAAAATAATTATTAATTATTGAACGATAAACCAATTAGTTTATTATCTTATCTAACAGTTAAATAGTAATAGTAGTGAGTAATAACATAGCTATTTTAATTATTTACTAAAAGCGGAAATTCTTACAAACGACACTTGAAATTCATGTGTGAGTTAATTGAGATTCGTTGTTTTACGATTCATTACTGGAGTAGTGATAAAATATGGAAATGGTGAAAGGTTTGATTCAAGAGTATAATAAAATTCAGGCCTTTATAACGTTATTGATTAAAATGGCTAGGCAATTGAACGGCTATAACTTTATCGATGTTTTTGTAAATTTAGATTTATTTAATGTTTCTTTCTTCAGCGCAGTAGAATGAACTGTGGGAAATTATCTTTGATAAACGATGATATTTATAATACGCTTAAGTTCTTCTTTTCTGCATGCACCCTCCAGTATTAACAGATAACAAAAAATCCCTTGTTGTTTAAAACCAAATAATAAAACACCAATTGCTTTAATAATATAAATCTAGTATCAAAATCATTAAAACCACACACATAATCTGAGATTAAAGTAAACCCAATATTTTTACGTGGTTCCTTTCACCCTGCGAATGTCACTGCGCACGAGAGAGATAGATGTATGCTATCTCGTTCCCACTTCATTAGTTTCCATTTCCTAGATATAGGGTCCATTAACATTGTTTTTGAACAATGGTTAATAACTCAATTAATTACAAAAAATATTGCTTAAGGAGTAGGTATTATATTAGATGAGAGAGATTAAGCCCCGATTCTTTAGCTTGGAAAAGACATGTATGTAGTTTTTGTTTCATTGATTTTCTTTTATAGGTCATCTATTTATGTCTAGAGCTTGAAATTATATATACTATAGATAGTATACTCGGATTGCAAGCCAGGGCCTCCTTATAGTCAATAATCATCTTATGTATTTTATAAACAAATTCTTACCCAAAGGAAAAACGGTTTAAATTATTTAACAAGAGATTTATACATATTGTTAAGACTGCCTGTAATTGCCTTTAATCATATGATAAGGTGGTTATTTTCACAAAATCTATTTCTATATTTAAACTCTTTATAGAAAAAGGACTCAAAATATAACAAAACCTAACGTGAATTTAAATATTATAATTAAAAATCCCTGGAATAAACTTGAGAGTTATGTTGTAAGAATAATCCCTCCATTTGGTCTTTTGAATTTTTCTACTCACTACAAACTTTTGAATTTCTTGTAAAACATAGATCATTTAACTTTGACTCAGTCTGGTCAATAGTCAGTAAAATAGTCAGTACAGTCCACCATATTCGTTACTAGCTGCGCCTCGCTGTTTCACCCGCGTGGCTCCGCTCCTGTTGGTCATAGCGTGATGATATATAGCCTACAGCCTTCCTCGATAAATGGGCTATCTAACACCAAGAATTTTTCAAATCGGACCAGTAGTTCCTGAGATTAGCGCGTCCAAATAAACAAACTCTTCAGCTTTATAATATTAGTACATTGAAAAAAAGAAGTCATATTGTATTGTAATGCAAAATAACTTCTTACTGTATGTCTAAATGTACGTATAATAGTAGAAAGTAAACATTTAAAATGCTACAAGCTTAAGTACTTTCTATTTACAGTACAGATACAAAGATATTTCAGAAACCATCACCATTGTCAGTTATAGTTCGTAGAATTGTGAATCACTCAGTGATTCAACAAATATGATAATTATTTTTTATGCAGGAGAAAGGAGAACGATATTTCCTGGTCATAATAAATATCACAACTAGTGATGACATTAACCTAAATGAAAATATATAAAAAAAGATATTTTAAGAATCCATACAAAACTAAATGAATAATATTATAAAAACACAAAATAATATGTACACACAATGCTAATCTCCAAAACTGCTAGATCAGTATTAATGGTTTTTACTGGTAGATAACTAATAAGTAATAAGTAATGAGTAACAAATACTAGTTTTATTTTTTGCAATTTCCGAAAAATATTAGATATGGTTACTTGTAAAACGTTATCTAAAGTGGACGAAATCACAATTAGCAAATATAATATTAGGCAGTTATTTTCTTCACTTAAAACACATCAAATCTATTTTTAAACTTGTTACACATTTACAATAAAATATAATATATACATACAATATACATACGATAATGCATTACGTCAAATATACTGAACTATAAGTTCAAACCCATTCCTTATATCCCAGGAGATTCCGCGAATCTGACGCTAAAAGTATTTTTGGCGCAAACCTTTACATTGAAAAGGTTTACTTAGACCTTATTGCTACTGTAAACACACCTTTTCACATACCCTTATATTTACTAAGGAAGAGTGCTACTGTAAATTTCTTTTTTCAAATCAAATAGGTACTTGAAATATAAGGTCACGCATACGCTACCAAATTTTAGTCATACTAAGTTTGAGATTTATCTTTCACTGAATTATAATACTACAAAGTCTGTTAAAATAATTTCTTATTTTTCATCATCGTGTGAATTTTAATGAGTATAAAAACTGTATCTATTGTAATTAGTTGAATTACACACAGATTTTAACATATTTTAGTTCCCATTTTGCATTGAAGAGTTTGTTTGATCGCGATAATCTCAGGAACTACTGGATCGATTTCTAAAATTCATATGTGCGTGATCCTAGAGTGCTTTAGGCTATATATTATGTACCAAACAAGGACGGACCGCTAGCAAGAATAGATTACAAATCAATGTGGCATACTCTAAAACTACCTATAAATACATGGCTTTAAAAGCAATACACTACATGCTCAAAGTATACATATTATTATGTTAAGCGATAGATATAGTATACACTATACATACACAGTCTTTTGGCTGTGTTATGTGTGTCTCTGCACCGATGGATAATTTCTAAAAATACAATTACATATTATTAGTTAATGTACAGAAATTCGCGAGCATTCCGATCAAAGAACTTTCTCTGTCATTTTGCAATGAGGTAATGATATAATGAAAGTGTCACGATTGACTAATGTCATTCACATTATGGCATTCAATTCGGAGAGCAGATTAATCTGGTTCGAAGTACTTTAAGGATTTTGTTATATTTGTAAGCAAAGCAAAATTTATTAAAGTTTCATTTAAACAGTTTTTAATACCATTGTGTAGATAGGTACCTAGGTCTTATAACTTTGTTAATTTTTTTTTGCATTTCTTCAATTCAACTGTCACATTTAATTAAGATTAGTATTAAAAGAGCAACAATGGAGTTTCTTGCCGGTTCTTCTCCATGGATAATGCTTTCCGAATCGGTGGTAATTGTTAAAAATATGTATTGACGATTCGAAAGTGCTTCTCAAAGAAGAAAAAAAACTCAAACTCAAACATTTATTTATTCTAATATCCATTTACGATACATATAGAGTCGAGAAAAAGCTACGAATTGTGAAATCTTGAACAAATATTTAAGCCTGAATAATCAAGTTCTTTCATATAAAATCATATGAAAAGTTTAGTAAAATATTAAGGTTTAAGGGAAGGTTTTCATACTATGGCTCTATTGAAATTTATTTGTTACTAGCTGCGCTCCGCGGTTTCACGCGCATGGCTCCGCTCCTGTTTGTCTTAGCGTGATGATATATTATAGCCTTCCTCGATGAATGGGCTATCTAACACCGAAAGAATTTTTCAAATCGGATCAATAGTTCCTGAGAACCTGTGTTTGTTTGAAAGCGCTATCAAACAAACAAACTCTTCAGCTCTATAATATTAGAATAGATTCTCCATCTATCGTAAATGCGTACCTACTGGCTGTACAATTTTTTTCATATTAGGATTTAATAAATAAAGAATGATTAACTCTTTATTGCACGCCTCATAAGCGAAGCGTTGAGGTGGGTACTACTGTCACTTCGCGCAAAACATCTGATTTTTCAAACTTAAAATGTCTTTATGTATCATACATTGCACTTGTAAGATAATACATACACACACATATTAAGAAAAAACACTATTTTTAACGTTCATGATATTTTTGATGTCATTTTTGTTATTTAAACTAGTTAAAAAACAGTTTAAAAAAGTTCTGTCTTGGACGTCCGTGTGTCTGTATGTGCGGATCCTTTTTCTTGTTAACACGATAGCGACCGAAATACTTTACTAATCGAGTCTTTTTTTTTCTCTTACGCTTGAGTATGCTCAGGAATAGAACCCTTTCATTTTTCAGGGTCTGATTCGATGTGGTTTAATTGTTATTAAATAAACAAAAATAATAATTAATAAATATTTATTAAAAAAAAATTATGAGGCGTGCACTTTTGGATTTTCCAAATTATATTTATTTATATTCGTGCTAGACACATCAAACGTGTTTTTCAAAACTAAAACTAATTCAAACGACTTCACATTTCAAGAACACTTTTTAATGAAGAAATTATACAAATCACCAAAATATGCAAATATACACTTCTACCAAAAACGAACCACTACAAAAAAAAACTCCCAAAATTAAAGGTTGGAAACCTTGCACACGTGAATTTTAAATATTTACTCACACATTACAAAATTAACGTATCAATTAACAAACGAGATGTAAAATAATTGTTCCAAAGTTACATGCAAGCTGAATTAAGGTCGATTGCAAAATTTACCGACTTAAGTGAAAGTAGTTCTGTACGACCAGGAGCGTTGGCCTCTGTGCTACCTCTTTGTTTGGTGGATTTGGAACTATGTTGGTTTCGTGAAGGGAACGCGGGGGTCTTGTTACATTGGTCGTGTTGTATTGACGCAAATGTAGCTATTGATACAATTGTGTTAGATAAAGGGCTTAAATGTAAGCTGTTTTCTTATTAAATACTTAAGGTTACTAAATTTTTAAGTTTTGTAGAATCTTCAACTATGATTTTGCCATCTTGTTTAAAAAAAGACTTAATAAACATAGATATTTTGCTTATAAATAATATGCTTATATGGCTCTACATTACATAGAGCGACTATTTTTTATATCAACTGAACATGTGTTCATATGATTCCACAGTCGTAACTTTTAGTGCAATGTATAATGCTTTAAAATTATATTTATCGCAATTTATTATATAAGACTTATTAAAAAGATCAACCTCAAAATTCTATGCAGTCGAATTAACTCCATTAGCCAAAATACCGCGATGTTTTCCAGAATTATAACAAAAAGATGAAATTATGATAAATAATACAGGACGGATTATTTTTATTAAGAAATAATTTATCTAGCTTGCTGTGGAACCGGTTCATTTTGTAAAAACATGTTTGGTTTGATAATAATCTATTATACGATGTGACTAAACTGCAACCGTGGGTAAAGCATTGTCAATTTATAAGTTTGTAATCTGCACCTGACCGGTTGGCTTGGTTGGTAGTGACACTGCCTTCCAAGCCAGAGGTCGTGGGTTCGATTCCCACCCGGGGCAAATATTTGTGAGATGAACATAGATGTTTGCTCTGTGTCTGGGTGTTAATTATCTATATAAGTAT
Organism: Colias eurytheme; assembly: GCF_061535395.1. Classification (NCBI taxonomy): domain Eukaryota; kingdom Metazoa; phylum Arthropoda; class Insecta; order Lepidoptera; family Pieridae; genus Colias; species Colias eurytheme. The sequence continues at coordinate 1,403,331 of NC_142987.1, read as the reverse complement.
TTATTTAAAAATATGTATGGTTATCAGCCATCTGGTTTCCATAACACAAGCGTAAGCTTAGTATGGGATCAGATCGTGCCGTGTGTGAAAATGGTCCCGAAATATTTATTTATTTATTTATTTATCTTCAGAGTGGTAATAAGTAATTTCGTACTAGACTCAACAAAGTACATAATATTCTTTACACTTGTAAACGGCCTGTTACTAAACAGAACATATTTTTTCTTGTAGCAATGTGAATAACATTGCTAAGAAATATTCCCTACTGAAAGAATATACTGTGATATATTTTCTTTCTTTTAACAGGGATATTGGTTCCAAACCACGTATGAAAGACGACGCCCGTACATATAATGCTTTAAATAAAAATCATCACTCATGGATCTCGTAGATATCCAATGGTAAAATAAATTTTGTAGTCAGTCCATTAGTTTCTGAGATGAGCGCATTCAAATAAAGTAAAAATTCAGCTTTATATAATTCCTAGCTAACCGCCCGCAGCTTCGCCCGCTTTGTCTAATACCTAATAAATTATATACTAAAACCTTCCTCTTGAATCACTCTTATCTATTAAAAAAACCGCATCAAAATCCGTTGCGTAGTTTCAAAGATTTAAGCATACAAAGGGACATAGGGTCAGAGAAAGCGACTTTGTTTTATACTATGTAGTGATAGTGAAGTATAGACATAGATTCGAGTCAATCTTACCAATGGTCCATGTCACACGCAAAACATAGTCCAAAAACCTGGCCAGCTCTTAATTACCACATTTTTCATGCATGATTACGCAGCAAGCAGTCTTAGCATCTCATAAAAACATATTAGTTATTATTACACAATTTAATTATAACTAAATAATTATGAATGGATCGAGGCGTATGTTTTTTCGACGGCCTTTCACGGCAAACCGGTAAATAAAAACTTCCTGGCCTTATTACGTTGATACGTATCCGCCTGTTTATATTTCATATAATTAATATTAGTCGTTCGTGTCGTTAAAGCATATGTATTTGAAAATATGAAGAATTCTAACTGCATTTATTATTATTTCATTCAAATAGTTCAGATTTTGAGTTTAATGTGGATATTGTCCTGTCAAGAATTTGGACTTACTGACTATATTATAAATAGCTGCCCCAGGAGACGATATTCAGCCCTATTGTCCCTTATTTGTGTTTTCTCTCTATACGAACCATCCTTGTGCCTCAACAAAAACGTTAAAAACTTATGCCAATTGGTCAAGCCGTTCTCTAGTTTTACGCTTAGTAACACATTTTTTTATAATATTTATATTATGTGTGTCTTGGCACTTGGGAGTCTTTCCAAAGAAAGATTAGGAAGAAAAGATTACAAGGAACATGAGTGATATCAAAATATCTTCCGAAGATTTATCCAGGGTGTGATTAATTATCTGATGGATGTTTCTCATTAAGAAGAAGTGTATAAGTTTTTGTGCATGCAATGTGTGTATGTTTTGAATATTATTTAAGCTGTTATGCAATTTGCATTTGTTTAAATCTTATCTTAATCTTAATCTTAATCTTAATACTATTATAAAGGCGAAAGTTTGTAAGGATGTATGGATGTATGGATGTATGGATCTATGGATGTTTGTTACTCTTTCACGTAAAAACTACTGAACCGATTACAATGAAATTTAGCACACATATAGAGGGTAACTTGGATTAACACATAGAATAGGTTTTATCCCGGAAATCCCACGGGAACGGGAACTATGCGGGTTTTCCTTTGAAAACGCGGGCGAAGCCGCGGGCGGAAATCTAGTCTTTACTTATAATATTATAACTGAATAAGTATATCTGTTTGTTTCTTCTTTCTTTCATGACGCAACGGAGGGATTTTATATGATGTTTGGGGATATATACAGTTGTATATAGATTATAGATATATATAAAGTAGTTAGGGCTTTTCACTACAGTGAAACATATCATATCAAGGGCATTTTCCATTAACTTTGAGGGCGAAGTCGCGGGCGAATAACTAGTAATTCATAAAAAAAAAAACAAATCAATAGTTTTCCATACCTTTTATCATAATATCATCATGTCCAAGAATGTCATGACAATCAGCCCATGACGGTAATTTTTGTGTAAACGACCTCGGTAAGGCTGTATTTAAATACCAGATGGACTTGCAAAACTAGATATTTTACGGGCTGAACTTTATGCATGAACTTTTCAATTAAAATGAACTGGCAAATCTATTGAAATCTTATTACAGTAGCAATTTATACGCTCTTCTTTATTTGTATCGAGTTTTTTTACTCCGGTACTAATCTACCTATTTAAAAACGCTTACTTAATGTTCTTATTAAAAAAAACATTATTATAATGTAAATGTGAAATTTTGTATGTTTGTTAGTCAACGACGCCAAATCTACTGAACGGATTTGATGAGACTTGGCAGTGGTTTACCTATCCATCATTGAGGATAGACTGTTTTTGTTTAGAGTCATAACATAAAGAATCTACCACATTTGCATATAAATATAAAGAACCCACCATAAATTAACACTGTCAAATTAACAAGTTTTTCGTATCACTAAAGGTTAAAAAAATATTATGTTGTTAATTATAGGTGGTGTTATTTGTGAATTCTCATCAAAATTTTATTGGTAATTAAATTTTCCAATTAATATTTTTACGGAGGTTTTATATTCATTATTTTTTATTATCAGGCTAGCCTAGTGTGCGTGCTATAAATAAGTAATCTTATCTACTCTACGTAAGAATGTAGTAGTATTTTATATTTATAATTAACTAGCTGCTCCGCACGGTTTCACCCCCGTGGCTCCACTCCTGTTGGTCGTAGCGTGATGATACATAGCCTATAACCTTCCTCGATAAATGGGCTATCTAACAGCGAAAGAATTTTTCAAATCGGACCAGTAGATCCCGAGATTAGCGCGTTCAAACAAACAAACAAACAAACAAACTCTTCAGCTTTATAATATTAGTATAGATAAGTTAATAAACATTATTTTATAAGGACAACCGACGTACATTTACAACTAGCTGTGCTCCACGGTTTTACCCGCAGTGCTCCACTCCTGTTGGTCTCAGCGAGATGATATATATACAGGGTGTCCCAAAAAGTAGTGATGAACGGAAGCTGGGAGGTAGAGGACGAAGAGGGCTATCCGAATCACCCCCATGTGTGTTATGCGATTTTTTGTATTTTCGGAGTTATTACATTTTTTTCAATTTTTCATCTATCGCCGAGTACGATGATATTTTTATTTATGGTGACGTGAATTATTGCGCTAGATGCTTGATTTTTTTTGTGTGCTAAGCTGAAATATAGGCTAATTCAGTATGGTAACATTTACTATCGTTAGATCTTCGAATGGAATAAAAAAAAGAATTAAATGCCAAGAAAGATAAAATTACCCAGTATGTTCATAACTTCAAGGGCACATAAAAAAATAAAATCACATAAAAAAGGTTTTCTATTTGGCTTTTAAAAACTTGCTCTATCGATCAGGTAGCTACCCTAAAAATTTCATTTTATTATTCAGAAGGCTTCAATCGAAAAATTGAAATCTAAATGTGGTAAGTGCAAAATTTTTATTAACATGATGATCATTAAAACCAATAAATAGGTGTTTAATTACCAGAATTTTTTTTAAAATAGCCCCGCTGTTGCTCAATGCAAGTGCGACATCACCGTAAAAAGTTGTCTTTTAAATGTCTGAATGCTCTTTTATCATTTTTAATGGTTTCTTCTGCTACTATGAATTTCCGGGTTATTTCGTCCAAATTGTGGCATTCTCTCAAGTAGCCGAGGTCTTTTTAGTATCCCCATTGAAACAAATGAATGGGGTTTAGGTCGAGGGACCGTGGAGGCCAGGCTTTAAAGCAGGCGTCACCGGCGCATGCGCAGGCTGCAACGACCAATCCATCTTTCAGGGTATTTTTGCCCTTTAGCCTGGCCTCCACGGTCTCCGGACATAAACCCTATTGATTTTTTTCCGTGGGGATACTACAAAGACGAGAGACTGCCACAATTTGGACGAAATAACCCGGAAATTCATAGTAGCAGAAGAAACCATTAAAAATGATAAAAGAGCATTCAGACATTTAAAAGACAACTTTTTACGGTGATGTCGCACTTGCATTGAGCAACAGCGGGGCTATTTTAAAAAAATTCTGGTACTTAAACACCTATTTATTGGTTTTAGTGATCATCATGTTAATAAAAATTTTGCACTTACCACATTTAGATTTCAATTTTTCGATTGAACCCTTCTGAATAATAAAATGAAATTTTTAGGGTAGCTACCTGATCGATAGAGCAAGTTTTTAAAAGCCAAATGGAAAACCTTTTTTATGTGATTTTATTTTTTTATGGGCCCTTAAATTTATGAGCATACTGGGTAATTTTATCTTTCTTGGCATTTAATTCTTTTTTTATTCCATTTGAAGATCTAACGATAGTAAATGTTACCATACTGAATTGGCCTATCTTTCAGCTTAGCACACAAAAAAAATCAAGTATCTAGCGCAATAATTCACGACACCATAAATAAAAATTTGATCGTACTCGGCGATAGATGAAAAATTGAAAAAAACGTCATAACTCCGAAAGTACGAAAAATCGCATAACACACATGGGGGTGATTCGGATAGCCCTCTAATTCCTCTACCTCCCAGCTTCAGTATATCACTACTTTTTGGGACACCCTGTATAATATAGCCTTCTTCGATAAATGGGCTATCTAACACCGAAATAATTTTTAAAATCGAGTTCCCGAGAATAGCACGTTCAAACAAACACTTCAGCTTTACCAAGAGCTTTACAATATCATAGATTACAACATTGACCTTTTTTGTTTACAAACCTAACATAACCTTTTTCAACGTAGTTTTTCTTTTTTTTTGACGTTTCGTACAGATTATAAAATAAAACGTCATCGCTTACACGTGGACCTCATAAATAAAATATACAGTTTCTCATATTTTTCTTAGAATAATGAGCAGAATGTCGAAAAAAGGGGATTTCGGTAGACAGAGCATGATTGTGTACCCGGTGGATCCTACTGAATGCCCTTTCCGGGAATTCCGGGATAATGAATTATCTGCTGATTCTTGGGGGATGGTATGTTGGTATAATTTATTTATTTGGTTTAGTCAGAACTGTTTTTTTGGTTAAGATAAGTATTTGTGCAAAGTATCAGAATCGTCTCTTATGTAGCACCTATTTCCTATTATTTAAATGTTTTTTTCTTAATAATTGTGTCTGAGATAAATTTACAAGTCAGCATCTTCCACATCTTAGTTGGATTAACATATTTGAGGAGTTTTCATCCCCTTGCTAATTAGCTTCTAGGTTAATTGAATGCAAAAATCTATTTGGATATAGGAAGTTTTTATACCTATTTATTTCAATCAAAAGGATATCTTCTTATATATAAAATTCTCGTGTCACAATGTTAGTCTGCATACTCCTCCGAAACGGGTGGACCGATTCTCATGAAATTTTCTGTGCATATCGGGTAAGTCTGAGAATCGGCCAACATCTATTTTTCATATGTACCACGGGCGAAGCCGGGGCGGACCGCTAGTTTCCGTATAAATTAATACAATAAAGTGATTAATAAAATTGTTCTGTTGCAGCTATAACTTCGCATCAACGAATTAAAGAACAAAACGTCGTTTATTTTCTTACACATTAATATTTGCAATACTTTTAACATTCGGTTTTCATCACATTCCATAAAACATTACTCAATTAATATACAGGGTGTCCCGCTAGTTGTATACAATGCTCAATTTATACATATAACTTATAGTTTTGCAAGCGCTGATTAAGTAAAATTATATACTATAATAAAAAAAAGAAAAAAGAAACGTGACGTGAAGCTTCTTTGGCAAGATTCAAGGATACCAAAATCGTCGCCTTACTCCATGACGTGACGGTATTGCTATGACGTGACCTTGAAATTTTACTCTCAACGCACCTAAAGAAGTTTCACTTCAAAAACTTTATGAATACACTAGCTGCGCTTCGCGGTTTAATCCACGTGGCTCCGCTCTTGTTGGTCCAAGCGTGATGATATAATGTAGCCTATAGCCTTCCTCAATAAATGGGCTATCTTACACTGATATAATTATTCAAATCGGACAGGTAATTCCTGAGATTAGCGCGTTCAAACAAACAAAAAAACAAACTTTTAAACGTTGTTATATTAAATATATAGATATAAGTTCTATTGGGCGAAGTATGTATCATACGGGACACCCTGTATATTCGCATGTGATATAAGCAATGAGTAAGGAATGTTACTATGAGAACAGTTATTTAGGAAATAGATAAATGCCTATAAAAATCCAGTGAAAGTCTTTCATATAATTCCCGGTTATGTGATATACCTAATACCTTTCTTATATTTTATTTCTGATAATTATTATGATACTAGGTTTCCGCCCGCGGCTTCGCCCGCGCAGTCAAAGAAAAACCCGCATAGTTCCCGTTCCCGTGGGATTTCCGGGATTACATCATTTTCCCGGGATAAAAAGTAGTCTATGTCCTTTCTCGGGCATCAAAATATCTCCATACCAAATTTCATGAAAATTGGTTCAGTAGTTTAGGCGTGATTGAGTAACAGACAGACAGACAGAGTTACTTTCGCATTTATAATATTAGTATGGATATAGCAATATTTCCATTATATGTATGTTGATAAAATCATAACCTTTTTTATGGATTTTATGTTACTTGGCAGTGATGTAGATTATGTACCTACATAATAACACGAATGCTTTAGAAATATGTACTCTCCTATCTTATCCTTCTTAAATTTTTCTGGTATTATTATTATTTGCTTAATTCGATATTATAACATGATTTCCATGTTTTTGATAAAATCATTACTTTTCTTTTGGATTTTTATGTTACTTAACAGTGATGTATAAACAGAATAAACCCAAAGCTATAACAACTTGCTTTAGCCACTGATTCATCCACGGGTGAAACCACGCGGCACAGCTAGTTAAATACTATTATTAAAATAGGGTCCAGCAGCGTTCCGTGCAAGCCACGTGCTATCCAAAGTCACCAAACCCCACGCAGACCAGGCCTGGGTGGATGACCAGACCCAGCCGCTGCCACGCTCTGTGAGACAGTATCTCCATGGATGGATGAGGGCAGAGGACCTTGCTCTTAGTCGGTGGGAGGCTGAAGTTGTTGTTTTTGAGGTATTCTCATAATAATAGATTTTGGAAACTACACGTTTAATACGTTCATGTGTACGATACTTCAAAATCTATTAATATTTATCATGAAGCCACTTACCATAAATAATAGTTTGCCTTCTGCCTGTTGTAATTTTTAAATTGATCAAAACTGTTTTGAGTTACCAACAAACATAAAAATATTAGTAGGTACCTACTTACAGATGAATGGTGCATCCGTTTAAAAGTTTTAAATTCTATATCATGCTAATTCAATACGTTAAAATTTTATAGAAGTTAGACGTTAATTACATAGTCTTTAATTTGTTATTAAATCGTAATATCGAACGAAGATAGATCTTTATTAAAACTGTGCAACTTTAACTTTAGTTACATAAAAAGCATTTATATAATTTGACATAACGTAATACATATTAAATTATTTGCTGCGAAAATTGACTGCATCTGGATCAAATGCCGCAAAGGAAGTTTCTGCGACTGTGGTTTTCAGCGTAAAGCATTCCTAACATACGTCAAAATATAGTAATTCATTTTGTTAAATCTGAATTTATCCCACGATTCAAAATATTGTACAGCAGAAATAAGATTAACCTATTTATTGTCATACATTAGCGATCGTCAGTTCTATATTATTATTTATGAATATAGTGTTTCTTTTATCAATAAATTATAAAACAAAGTCCTTCACCACGTCTGTCTGTGTGTCTGTTCGTAATTAACTCAAAAGCTACAACAAGTAACACTACGCCCAAAACAATACTAATAGGTACATCTTTAGCCATTATGTTACCAACAAATCCATAATTCCAGGACACAAACGACGCAGGTAAGATGACCGTGGCAGATATTCAGCTGAGCCACGCGCAGGTACTCCTCCGGTCCTCCTTTTGCAGGAGTGTCCTCTCTATGTGTTATATCTTGGAACGGGTGGATAGTGTTGTTGTAAGTGACAATTTAGCTGGCAAGTTTAGCAACGCTTACAGTATCAGTTTTGAGCGTAAAAGTTACAGTTTATAAGAATCAAACGCGTATTTCGTAATGTACAATAATTTATATGTATTATATCTATCCTTTACCTTAGGTGGCCTGTAAGAAATCGCTTTTAAGCGATAAGGTTACCTTTTCTACTTTACCTCGCATCTATACAATTATATATACTGTACATTGTAATGTCTAATGGTGTGGTACAATAAATAGTTAAATAAATAAATAAATATACAATTTAAGTACTTCATGTATCATAGGAATTGATATCGTTAATATAACGGTGTATTAACATCAAACGAGCGAATGCTCTTTCAAATTATTTTAGTGTATACGAATTTTCGTTTACACTTAAAGATCATGACAAAATGCTCTAGCTCTATGTTCGTTTGATGTAAATTCACCGTAAGAAAAATGTCTTGATTCCTTTCTCGGCTTTTTTTTGGCTTGGCTTTTAGTTTAAAACCTACTTTAGCCTTAAATTGTTCACCTCGGTTCAATATAGGCCATGTCAATATCTCACTTCAATTTACCAAATAAACAATAGTGGTATTGTTTATTTGGTAAATTGAAGTGTGAATAAAGATGTGACTTTTACTTCTAATAGTTTTTCGATTAGGTGGAACATCAATGGGAGAACTTTACATTCAGCATTGGCCCAGAAGGTTGGAGGGCGAGGTACCACATCTACTCTCCAGGTTTGAAACCCGGCGGAGGCGCCCAGCATCGACCGGGATTGTCGAAGAATGGTAAAATGTACATTACCTTTGACTTTGTAAATAAGATGTGATAAATAATTATTAGTATCTATCTTTTCGAGTGGTATATGTGCTTTTGTCAGTGGAATTGGAAATTTCGTGAGTGGGTATATGGATTTTGTAGTTCAGTATCTTAAAAAAGTTATATAGAAGTAGGTACTTAACTATTTTTTTTTAATTTCAAACGATTTTTTTCCTGTCATTTTTGGCTTATTTTTACATGAATGAGATGGAATTAGTGATGTATTCGTTTTGAATTTTTGATTCGGTAGTGTGTCAAATATTTAATTCACTTTATGAGCTGGGTAGTAAAGCATCTTCCTTTTCGTTTCTCTGATTTATTTCCTTTTAAATAAACAAACAAACTGATAACACTAATCATAGTTAAATCTATATATATAAAACTCAAAGGTGACTGATATAGTGATCTATCAACGCACAGCCCAAACCACTGGACGTATCGGGCTGAAATTTGGCATGCAGGTAGATGTCATAACGTAGGCGTCCCCTAAGATAGGATTTTAGAAAATTCATCCCCCAAGGGGATCAAATAGGGGATGAAAGTTTGTACCATGAAAATTTATCTTTTCCACGCAGGCGAAGCTGCGGGCAACAGCTAGTATTTTATAAACAGCTCGTTTTAAAGCGACTCGTTATTCTTAAACAGAAACTAGGTTTGAAAGTAGTAACTACACATTGTTAAGTATAAATTAGATAATGCGTATTGTTTAATTTTCTCAGGACTCAATGCGGAACATAGAAATTATCACATGAGGAAATCTAGGCTTTTGAAAATTAAAATACACGTTTCCTTTAATGTTATTGTATAATAAGGTATATTTATTCAAATAAGCTCCTTGATAAATATTGTTTATGTGTATTATTTTATATAAGTAGAGACGTGATTTAAAATTATTAAAACTATTGAAGTACCTATTCAATCAACTTGCATCGATTACTTGACAAAAGCAAAGTGTGAACCAAATTGACTCAATAAAAATAACTATATTATTGAATAAGAATATGTAAATCATGCAAATAATTTGCAAATAATACTGTCTATAAGCAAAACTCTACATATAAAACTATTCCATATAAAATAGTGATTTTTTAATGTGTTAAAAAAAAATTAACAACTGATAACTTAAATATCATAAGGATTTGAGTCCTTCTCTATTTGTCTCGAACAAATTGACAAATAGGTATACAACTTATAAAATCTAGCTTTTAAGAACCACAATAATCTCTTTGTTAACCTTCGCGTTCCTTATATCGAGATGTTCATAAGTGACTGTCGTATCGTTTACACGCAGGTGTAGCACAAATAAAGCTAGTCAAGTGCGAGTCGGACTCGCAACACTAAGGGTTCCTTACAAATTAAAGAACAATTGCAATCAAATTGATTACCCATCTATTGTAGGACCGTTGCACAGGCTCTATTATATACAACAAACAGTATCAACAGTATAGTTCGATTCAAACTTAATGGCAGTTCGGAAGTTAGGTGCAGGTGCGAGTGTGGGTGCGCACAGGTAACATTGTTTTCTGCGCATCGTACGATGTCCCGAGCCGCCATTAAGTTTGAATCGTACTGTTACATCATCTCTGTATGTTTTAACTGTCTATCACGATTCATGAGATGCAGCCTGATGACAGACGAACGGACAGTGAAGTCTGTAGTAATTGTACAGTAATAGGGTCGCGGTTTTACCCTTTTGTTACGGAACCCTAACTGGATAACGATCTATGTCACGACACACTGCTTACGATGTGTTAATCTCGTGATATGAGAAAAAAATATGTTGTTGTTTCTTGTGATGTTTGTGTCATTCAGGTTATTTAAATGCCGTTTAATGAGGGTAGATTATTAATTGACTGGTCGATTGAGTTGGCTGCAATATGTAATAGAGTTTATGGTCATTTTGTTAGATTTAATTCAAGATATTAATGTAAAGGTACTTAGGTCATCTATTTGTATATATCATGAGCCTTGCGTTTTGTCTCCGACCTTAAGGCATATTAAATAATTTTCCGAATCATTTCAATAGTTTATTAGTTAATCAATCCATACTAATATTATAAATGCGAAAGTAACTCTGTCTGTCTGTCTGTTACTCAATCACGCCTTAACTACTGAACCAATTTGCATGAAATTTGGTATAGAGATATTTTGATACCCGAGAAAGGACATAGGCTACTTTTTACCCCGGGAAATAGGATAGGTTTTATCCCGGAAATCACACGGGAACGGGAACTATGCGGGTTTTTCTTTGACTGCGCGGGTGAAGCCGCGGGTGGAAAGCTAGTTACAAATAAACAGAATATTTTCCATAGTACACGCTTTGACCACATGACGTGACTGAAAATGTTTACCGATTCATATTTGGTAGCTGTTATTATATTACGATAATGCAAAATGCATTTCAACATGCAAATTCATAATTGTTTTATCAATTTTCCCTTGATAGAGCGTGGTCGGTGTATGAATGATTTGTTTTATAATACTAATAGATAGTTGACTATCTATACTAATATTATAAAGCTAAAGAGTTTGTTTGTTTGTTTGAACGCGCTAATCCGGTCAGATTAGAACAATTCTTTCGGTGTTAGATAGCCCATTTATCGAGGAAGGAATATCATCACGCTAAGACAAACAGGAGCGGAGCAATGCGGGTAATACCGCGGGGTACAGATAGTTAATTATAAAACGTTTTACATAGTATTTTCGTTATTGAGGATATTACGGTTTATAGGCCCATTTAATAACTATTGAGATTGATTTATATTTTGTTACTCTCTGAGTATTTCCACAAGAATGTAAGAAACACTTTCACGATTAGTTTAAACATTGATTGAAACTAAGTGGAAATTTTGTTCATTAATGTTTAACATACTTTGTGTTAAATGTACCTAAGAACAAAGCTAATTAAAGTTATTTTTCGTCAATTTTATTTAGAGGTGATAGTATTTTCTTGGTCTTATTGTTTATTTCTTCTATTTATGGACTATCAGAACACTGATTTCAAATGAAAACTTTTATTATAGGTACTTAACCAAGTATCTAAACACCATACTATAACTTGATATCATTGCTTATAAATGTCTATTTTTAGGGCACGAAGATCCGATTTCTAGCAATTACCTAAGCTCGATTTTATTTCTCTTGTTTCTCTTTTTTTGTTACTTATATTTAACTTTATAGGTTGGTATACCGTATGTAGGATATTGCTCACAGTCTAACAAATTATCAAACTTATATTGTACACTTCTATCTGCTTCTCTATAGCAAATAGTACTTTTTTCGGCCCCATTCATAACAAAAAACCCACCAGGTTGTTACCTCGTACGCCTATACTACCTGGGTGCATGGAGATGCGTCTGGGTGAGCGATCTGGTGCCCATAGACGCGACGGACGCCCCCCTCCTCCCCTTCTCTCCCCTACTTACGCACGCTCCTGTAAAACCTGGGATGAAGCAGGCACCGGCGACCGTCACCTCGCAGGTGGTTCATCTGTGGCCGCTGTTGATTTGTAAGGTAAGGTGTCGCCTGTTAAATGAAGCGAGGGCTTGGTGTTTAAAGTGTATGTGTGCGGTCGTCATTATCATTTTTTGTTGTTGCGAAACTGCTGGTTATTTAATTGGACAAGCCCTTTGCCAACTACGTGACTTTGTGCTCTTTTACCATACTTAAATCATATCGAATGATGAATGATAATCACTTTAAAATTAGGTCAGAATGCAGATAAATGGAAAAGAACATGGCTGTGGTTGATGTCTACTTAAATAACATACTTTAAAATACTCTACGTAGACGTACCTTTATAAAATCCCATTGAAGCAGTTAACGGCACTAAATCACAATGTTATTTTCCGACGCCTATTAAAATATTCATTACGCGCTAAAGCTAAATTGCTAATCAAAATTACACAGGCGCTTCTTAAGTTGGCCGCGCCCGACATGAATGCCGACGAAGGAACAGATTTTGAAGATGAATTGATGCCAGAGTTTGATATATTGCACGCCCTCACTGGCGCTATGAACTTATCTTATAAAAAGAAGGGTGAGTTAACATGTTCTTGGATTGTTTTAATGAATTGACTCAAAATAATTTACTCCTGTCACGGGTGTGACGAAATATAGTGAAAAGAAATTGTGTTAACATATTGTATTGCTTTTTTTATTATATTATTTACGAGTAGCACAGTAATAAAAAATTAAAATATGTTTAATAAATAATCGACAATACAATAATTTTACACTTTTATCCCTCTATCTTTAGTTAATTAACCGACTTCATTTCACTGTACGCTAACTATGAAACAACTTCCATTTAAATTATTTGCTTCTTCATCGCACCTATACGGAACTACAATTATTGATTAGAGGTATTACCCACATAATATTTTGCTCTATAAAATCACTGTCATATAATCAGAATATCATTGAAATGGTGCTAGCTACAGCCAAGTGGAAAGATACCCTTAACCTCTGGCCACTAGAAGCTCGGTTACCAATTACAAACTTTGGCTCACAGAAAATAGTTTGAACTTTTGCACGAGGTCAGTTATTAGTATTAAGTGGGAATTAACGACTTGTGAGATTGCCGCTTTGTGAGTTAAAGTGTGATAATTGCTTGAATATGATACTTGTGTATGTATCTTTATATTTTTGGATGTAAGGTCACGTACATTGGTTGCAGTCGAGATTAAATTAAATGGACTTTTTTGCTTTCTACAACATCGTTATTTTTTTTTAATATATGAAAACTATTAACTATTACAGACATTATTTTAGAAGGTAAGTGGTAATAAGCTGCTTAAGTAGAGTAACTTCTTTGCTCTACTCAAAACAAAATTTTAGTCGTAAATCAATTTGTGTGTTAAAAATATTCAAGCTCTGCACGTCATGTATTACTATTTCTCTAATCCATTAGATCCAGAGGAACTTTGGGAGCTTCTTACCTCCGAGGTGCCTGTGTTCTCGTGGGATGATGACAGTGAAACCATGACGAGCACCATTAAATCGAAAAGCACCAAAAAACCGACCACGAAGGAAACTTCAAATGTTAGGGTATGTGGAATTGTATGAAGTAGATTTAATTGAGTTGATATGATAGGTATTATTTGTTCTGTTTCTTTTAACTTGAAATTTTTTAACCTAAGAAATTATAACATAACCATAAATTAATATAATATTTTATTGGCTGGAAATAACACTGGATACGCAATCTTATTTCTTATATCTATGTTCTTATATTAATTAGGTAATAATTACTTGTTTCCTTAACATTTATTATTCTGAATACGTTCATACATTTTACACGTTTCTCTTTAACATAGCGAGGGTCACTCACAGCCATTCTGATTTCTGAGACCAAGGGTTTCCCGCCGTACTACCTTCCCGGGATCACACCAGGGCACGAGATGAATCTACTGCTGACGATGGCCAGGGACCTGCCGTTGAAGAAACCACTACCAGAACCAGGTTTGTTTTGAGAATCTATTTGATGAAGTATTTAAAGAAGAAGATTAGTGAGAAAGTAAGACGTATCAAGCATCAATGTTAAATGATGTGTCTTATTGCTTTTAGCTAACACTAACTTTTTACATATTATATTTCTTTAAAATATAACATGTAAGTAATATGTAAAGTTTCAAGTAAATGACGCTGAGTAAGGAAATATAAATAGTAATCAATTAATAAATATTAATTATTATATTAACGATACGACTTGAAATCATTCAGGCAGTTAATTAAACCGCTTATTAAGCTAGTTGGCTGCGGCCTGTGGCATAATCCACATCTTGCATCAATTTTACTTCTCTGACTTAAGAAAAAGAAGATAAATCATATTTTAACGAAAAAACCAAACAATACAAGTTTAACCTAATGAAAATAAGTTTTTAATGAATAAAATTTTGTTAATACATATATAGTTAATAAATAATTTAAAGTTATACAGATTGGCTGATCACCTACTTGTCCTTAAAGAAAATCGATCGGTGAAACAGATGTATAATGCATCTGCCCCTTACACCACTAGGGGACATGGGACTTCACTAAACACTTTATCTTCGTTTTAAAGAGAGAAGCAAAATTTATGAGGGATGTTCTAGACAATATGAAAATAATAAGTCTTTCTGTTTTATGAACATAGAGAAAACGTAGAGAATACTGAAAGTTAAATGTTGTTCGTTGAACTACAAGTTTGTACATTTTTTATGGAAATCAGTGCTTACATTTTACTAACATAAGACTTTTTCTTTGAAGAAAATAATTATTCGTGGACCAATTTATTGAATGATAGCAATATTTATTATTGCATAGTAATATATTTTATAGTCAAGTTACTACTTTGTTCTTTTCTTGATTTAACCTTATACCTTCATTGTTAGCTTTCATCCCTACATGATAAACATAATCTCAAATCACAGATTTCTACGTATCAAGGGCATCCATCCGCTCGACTTACAAACAGACCCGATATGAAATAATTTCATCCCTTGAGAGCATACGTTCAAAGCAAATATGCAAGTAAATCTCAAGGTTTTATATAGGAATTCTGAAAAGTATACTCACGGCAAATAATTATTCAAAATTATTTTAAGCAACTTTAAGCATAAGACGTAATTAATAGAAACATAATGTTTATCTATCTCAAGATTGTAGAATGCGAGCGAACTTAATATGTTCTTATCGTGTCGTGTACACGATAAGAACATATTAAGTTCATAAAAATGTTTGCAAAAAGGCAGTTACAGGAACATTTAAAAGCTTATAATGTTTTCAGAGGTACCCTTATGGAAAACATATCGTTGGGTG
The DNA here is from genome assembly GCF_061535395.1 of Colias eurytheme. NCBI lineage: Eukaryota > Metazoa > Arthropoda > Insecta > Lepidoptera > Pieridae > Colias > Colias eurytheme. The sequence continues at coordinate 1,387,552 of NC_142987.1, read as the reverse complement.
GACTGGGCGCGACGTCACGGCCTATACGAGGCCTTCGACTGTCCCAGGACGAGGTTCCTGAAAGTTAATGGCCTGCTGAAGTCCTCTTACGCACCACACTTGCTGGACGTTCAGAGCACTGAGTCGGTTTGTTGAAGTTTTTCAATCACTACATAGTATAAAACAAAGTCGCTTTCTCTGTCCCTATGTCCCTATGTATGCTTAAATCTTTAAAACTACGCAACGGATTTTGATGCGGTTTTTTTAATAGATAGATTGATTCAAGAGAAAGGTTTTAGTATATAATTTATTATTATGTTTTAGACAAAGCGGGCGAAGCCGCGGGCGGAAAGCTAAAATAATAAATAAAAATTAGCTACACGTAAACTACCAATGTATTCAGTCGTTTTGTATACATGCGTTTTTACTACTTATAGCATTTATAATAAACTACTTAATGTTTGGCTTTGATTTCAATATGCTCATGTTTGTGTGTATTTTTTTACGTTTAATTTTTTTTCATATTTTCAGATAACCTTTCAATTTCGAGAAGAACATGACAGGACTAACCCACCAGTAAGATTAATACTGCAATTAAATACCTTTTATTTTTTAGAATACTTTATCGTTTATAATCCGAAGTTTAGAAACATGTTATAATATTATAGCTATTGTTGTGTATTAGGCTAGAAAAGGAGGCAAAGATGCGAATCGGTCGGGAACTACTGGTCTTGGATCTAACCAACAGATGAAGGAAGAACTACGCGAATGGATTCAGTTTGATGCGGTAAATAAAACAGTCAACTAATAAATAATAAAATCAGTGTAAACTATCATTTGAATAACTTGACTGACTAAATCTCGGTTATCATGAAACGAATAAAAACAAGATACAATCTGTTACCCTTCATCTTAAAACTTGGTCGTGAAAATATCAATGGAATAGTTGGGAAATTTATTCTCTCTTAATTTTTATCGTCGTACTTTTTAATCCTTGATTTCATAAACGTAATAATATAACATACTAAAGATTATTTGTAGATTCAACAACTGATCAAAAGAGTGACAATCCTCTTTTTCCCATCGATGTATGAATTCACATCAACAGCGAGTAACCCGCCAATCAGGATCACGAAGACACCTTTGAGCCGCGCATTAGACATCCCTGCACCAAAATCTGGACCTCTATACCTTCAAATAGATGGTCCAGATGAAAACGTATTGAGAATCTCGCTAAATATGCTGCATCCACGAGTGCTGATGAATTGTGGTGTTCCAATAGTTGATTATATAGAACCGGCGTATCTATTTCTGGAGGTGTTTGAGTGGTTTGTGGATTGCGAACTGCCGATGGGAAAAGCGTATATTGCGACGAGGGGATATGACTCCGTGGAGGTGAAGTTTGTGCCCGGGAGACATTATTGCAGGTAAGTTTGAATAGCTTTTTCATTATGTGACATAGATTATAAAAAAGGTTAAGTATTGAAGTATAACCAAACTATTAGTTTTATTCGTATAGTTTTAGTTAATAAACTTATTTCAATTCATTAATTAGGTTAAGATTTTGCTCTAGACAAACGAGTAAATGTTTTCAAAGTTATTTGCTCTAATAATCTCTAAGTCTTATGCACTTAAATTGAAAATAATTTCAATTGAAAATCTTGTTACGATTCTTACTCAAGAAAAGTTTTTTTATTTAAGTTAAGCGTTTATTTTATTTACAGTTTTCGGTATTACATTCCTTCCTTCCATTGATTTAAGAAATGTGTAACATATTAATCTAGAATTTTCCTACATAGAAATTTAATTTAATAACCATTTTTACTTTTATGTGCAGAAAACATTTTTGAACTTGAAACATAAACTGCCCATTAGGTTATCATATTAAAATTGGAAGTGATGGTAAAATTTTGATCCACTTTACATAGACAGATTTAATTCATAATATTGTGTACACTTATCACGGACCGATGACAATACAATAATATCATGAGTCTATCTTATGCGTTTTCATAGTTTTTATATTATATTTTTTATTTTCAAACGATATGCCTTATAATTAAGGATATGGGTGCACTCCCGAATGAATTGGACGGCAATGTTGCTAAGCGAATCCACGCTGTTACTCGGTGGCCGGGACATCATCCAATCGGCTGCGGTCCGGGATTGCCCCTGGGCGTCCAGATACCTCACCAATCTTAGCCTGGCCTTCTCTAATTGGATACGCGTGACCCGGTCTAGTGTTAATTTGGCGATGAACGACAGAGATTTCTATAAGTGAGTGTTTAGAAGGAATTTGCCTTAAAAAGTCTTAATAATTTTTTAAGGTTTAAGGTTGTTTCGTACCCTTGGGGAAAAGTAATTCTTAGCACGATGAACACATTTAAATATGATAAAAACAATAATTCCGGGATTATCTAAAAAAATATGATTGTAAGGGTGTAATTTACAGTTACAGTATGATTAAAAGTGCATGATAATGGTTGATTGTATTCTTATAATATTCTCTATCATTTACTTTTGTAATTACGAATATATGAATTGGAGTTCCAATATTTTAGTTCATATCAACCTGATCTGATATGGGATGAAAGGGTCGTTGGCTACAACAAGAAACTTTTGCATTGGATGTTCCGTCAGGCACTACAGTCTCTACTTGCCAAGCGGCTTTTGCCACTCGAGTTTCGATCTACGTGCACTGTATTAAGGCGGTTTTTGCATGATCCTGATTTCGGTTTCCCTCCAAAACCACCGCCGCCGACGTCGTTACGAGATATTGCTATGATGGATCCGTGTGATTGCGTATTACCTGAAGCTGAGGAAATTGAATTTTTTGGCGAACAATTAGAAGAGCAACAGGTAGGTGTGGATGTAATATTTATTGAGGGTCGAGAAATACAAAAAAAAGAAAACAATTAACGAGTACGAAACTGAAATATTTTCGATGATTAAGTTTAAGATAAAATTTTCTATATTAAATTTTTACGTAAATTTAATGTAAAATAATTCTTCATGAATCAAATTTCTCAATTTATCGATGTAAAAATTGTTATGTACAGAAAATTTTAAAAACACATGCGACCATTTTTTATATTTATCAATTAATTTTCATGTAGATTTCTTCAATTCGCGTTCATGGACATGAATAAATAATTATTTATAAATAGCGATGTACCTACATCATTCTGCGTTGAAATACAGGCAACGGAAGAAAAACCAGTAGTTGACAAAGAAACGATGGACAAGCTACTATCACCACCAAAATTTCCAGTCACTTCTAATGTTTGTGAACTGGCAACCGAGGAAGTACCATGTGGAGCTCTTAAAGAAGAAAGGGAGAAGGTTCTAAAGAAGCATGATGCAGCAAGAGTTATACAGGCGCATTGGAGAGGCGCCTGGGCTAGGAAATGTCTTACTATGAATGTAGTTGTATCTCCTGATGTTACTAAAATAGTAAGTGAATAATTGTTTAATTAATTATAAAGATCAAATTATCATAATTTTTTAATGTTTCCATTTAAAAATATATGAGGATTGCCATTTTACACGTGCACGTCTAATTCTAATTTATATTTTTCTAAAATCTTAAAAAACATTGCATTTAGCTTAAAATATAATGTTCATTTTTTGGTTTAAGAATCAAATTCTACGCTATCGAAATGACGTTCTTTAAATAAAAATAATTAATATGTATGTTAAAAAGAGAAAAATGTAAGGGCATGCTTCTACTCAGAATTTTATTTCAGCTAATGGATCAAGCGTTCGGCAATATGGAATCATTATCGATGCTGATGAACGAATTCTTCGCAATGTACCCGGGAGCGCGTTATGCTTACTCTGTCGCCTCTGCTCTCAGCGGAGTATACGGCTTACAGCAGCATAGTGGAACAACACCAGTTACTCCTAAGTGCAAATGGGTTCCGTACTTCCAAGGAGTGTTCTACTGCCATGCTTCGGTCAAAGTCCACTTTGATGTTCAGAGCTCGCTGCAGTATAGCACGTTTGCTGTGTATGACAATGATAGTGGAGAGATGATGCCGCAAGCTTATAACGCACATGTTACTTTTGATTTTCATCCCAATGAGCATGGGTAAGTTATAACAAAGCAACCTTATAGTCTAAACATATAATTTTTATAGCTTTTAATGCAAAGAAAACTGTGTGCAAGTAATAATTTCAAGTATACATAGAAGCTTCAAAATTATTTAAGATATTATGACCTATTAGAATGGAGAGGCAGAATATTATGTTACATAAGTAACGAATACAACTTTTGTCGCTTAACATAACTCCAAAAATTTGTAAATAGGACCTAAAAACGTTTAAAATTATCCAGCGAATAGTCTTACCTTAACCTGTCTTTTAGCTACACAATAATGGGTCACGGTACCCTAACTGAAGCACCAGGCACATATTCCGACGCTCATTGGCAGCTCACAGTGCTATCCTCGATAGCTGATGTCTTCCACGTTTGTGATAATGAAGACAATTGTCGAGAAATACCTTTACCACCAGCAAGCAAGTTGCATATAGATGAGATATTCATACCGAACCGAAGGAACATTCTAGGCGGTGTGCAGATCTCTGTGTCGAAACATGAGGCTATCAGCTTTAGAGCGGCAGCTACTTCGCCTGAGGTATGAGTAAACATTTATAAAACTCAATATTTAGATTAGAGTAGGAAAAAATCGAAAAGACTTATATTAAATAGAAATATTATGAATTACCTTGCGAATATTGAAATCACTTAAATTTTATGGAGGGATGAAATATTTTAAATGCTATACAGATATTTCGTTATGAAATTAATTTTAAGTGGATGTTGAGTAAAGAACGCACTTAAATATTTACTTTTTTCATAATTTTAAAGTGCTCAAGTTCTCAAGAATAATAACTACCCTGCCCTAGATACATTTTTTAAGTATTGACGAAATAATGATAAAAAAAAGACGTGTGGCACTCGAGGACTGCCGCGGTAAAGCTATTGCATGCTATGCCTTCAAGCCACACCTCCGCGCCCGTCGGAGTGGGGAGCGTGAGGTTTTTCGTTACTAAATTTCTGGATTCGGTCCCCGCGCTCAAGGCCCGCGATAGAAGCTATGCAATAGCTTAAAAATTAAACTAATAAAGCAATTTTATGCCCCGAGTCAAACGATAGGTTTTAAGGTTTCATGTGAAAAACATCCGTTTGTTTAATGTTTAGTATAAATAGAATGTTACATTTTCTGATTATCTATACTATAATATTATAAATCTGAAGAGTTTGTTTGTTTGTTTGAACGCGATAATCTCAGGAACTACTGGTCCGATTTGAAAAATTATTTCGATGTTAGATAGCCCATTTATCGAGGAAGGCTTAAGAGTATAGGCTATATATCATCACGCTAAGACTAACAGGAGCGGAGCAATGCGGGTGAAACCGCGGAGCACAGCTGGTTTGTTATATATTGTGCTATATATAGTTAGAAATGGAAGCGATACTCCGAACTAAAACACACGAGGGAGAGGTGGAGGAGCTGGGAAGGTGTTCAGGGACAGGGGAGTTATATTGGCCGTATATACGGTTGGAACCGACTCCGCCAATGATGTTGTATCAAGGGAAAAAGAAGTCTACGTCACACTCCAACTTGCATGCTGTAAGTAGTAAACAAGATAGTTTTGTGTTAGATGCAAATGTGTGTGTGCGTATACGTGTGGCAGCTTTTCTAAAGAGATTCTTCTTAGCTCTATGTTTTCGCTCATAATTTAAAATTTATTAAAATTGGTTTATTTATTTATCTTATAATAATTTGGTTTTTAATAATTATAAACAATGAATCCCGGATTGAATAAATTTTATTGAAAATTAATTTGTGAAATGCTTCTCATTTAGCGAATCTTGTTTCAAATAAAAATGTAAGGTAAAACAGACAAGATTTAGTGTTGTAATATTTCAGTGGGCATTAAATCGGTTTACATAATGCTCGTGTAATACCGGAATTTACATGAGCAAGTGGCATTTGATTGTTGCTTCGTACTCCTTGTTGTTGTTTGTTGATAAGACCTTAACCAGCTCTGCGACCCAAACAGAATATTTTTTTGTTGATAAGGGCATATGTGAATACTAGCTTTAGTCTGTGGCCTTGCTCATCATTTCATTATCATCTTTATTTCCTATAGATGTTCTTATAGTAAACGGAATAGCGTATATCGCTCTCTGAACACCTTGGGCATGCAAAATTTCATGCCCAATTTTTATAATGTAAAATAAAAATTTAATATAATGTACCTATAAATGTTAAGTTGTAAAAAAATGTGTAGTTAAAATTATTATTTTGTATTGATCAAAATTGTAGCCTGGAAGAGAATCAGCTATATCCAGTGCTCGTTCTTTAAAAGTCACCAAACAAACGAAGCCGCCTGTGTCAGGAGCGAAAAGTAAATCTTCTACAAGGGTAAGTCATATTTTAATTAAAATTTATAATAATTTCTTAGTCTTTACATTAAATTAATTAGCATATTTTAATTATAAACCATCTTAATAGTGTTAATATTTATCTGTTATAAAATTTGAATTACCAGAGATTGGATGATCTTATTCTATCCAATCTAAACAGTGTTATACAGGAAATATCGCTATGAAATATACATTGGACAAATTTGCATTTTAATACGAAAGCGACGATATATGTATCATTGCAATATGTAAAGTGAGGTCAACATTTTGTACGGGAAGATGACATACTGTATGTTATTATTTAGATATCTGTCTAGGACTAAAATTAACCCAATATTGTTGATTTTAGATTAGAGACATCAAAGTGCATCAGGAGCCGAAACAGTATTGTATTGAGTGAGTTTATTATTCACATTTGTAATATTTCCTTTCTTAGCATCAGACTATGATGACTTAAAAAAATAATAGCTTGTTGAAATAAATCTATATATATAAAAGAAAGTCGTGTTAGTTACTCCACTTATAACTCAAGAACGGCTGAACCGATGCCGAAAATTGGCAGGGAGGTAGTTTAGAGCTAGGAGAAGGTCTTAGGATACTAAATATGTACCACGGGCGAAGCCGGGGCCACTAGTAATAATATACAAAGTCAACAACGACTACATGCATTTATTAACTATTATTAATATTAACATGATTTCTGTGGTTCTGGCATGATATAGGCTATTTATGTTTCCATTTTTAGAGTTATAGCACCCAAAGGTTGGCCATTGACCTTACAGCAATGGAATAGAGTTGATGAGGTCCGCAATTCTCAAGAAACGGCCAAAGTTGAGCAGTCGCCGAAGAAACCAACAAAGGAAAAGGTTTCTGTGTACTTTGTCCCTTAAAGGATATTTGCAAAATATTAGTATCATATATTTTCAAAGTTATTTCTGAATTACCAAATAGATGATGGAATCTACAAATAAGTCAAAAAAGTTCAGGGAAATCCTGCCCCAAAATATTTCATATTTTATCATGGTCTGTAGAGTTTATTGGACTCATAAAACAACCTAGTTACCAGCTTCTACTTACCTAAAAAAATATAGCCTATGTCACTTTGAAATCATTAGCTTTCTGGTGATTTTTAGCTGTCGACATACAATATTAACATAAAAATCTCTTCATAATATTATGATTAGTATAACAGGTTAATTATCACAAAAGAAATAGAAATCTCGATATACAGGGTGGATCAGCAAAAGAAAAAGAGAAGCCAGCACCGCTACCACTACACCAACCGCAGCCTGGTGATGCCTTCGTTGAACTGGAATGCTCTCTATCTATCGGAGGCGGTTCTGTAGCCAGGCGTGATGATGATAGGGATCTGGAGTTTGCAGCAGCAAGGAAAGCGTGGGATGCTAAGGATGCTGGCAGGAATTTGAGAGGAGCGCAGATTAGGTCAGTTTGGTAGTGGTAGAATAAAAATGAGAGTCTAAAATACGCCTGGTTGATCGGAGACTACTGATAAATGGCACATTAGGTTAGTAGAATAGAAAGGAGAGTCAATTGAATTTATTGGCAAATGTGAGAATAGTGATATATTATGATGGTGACGTAAATTATCCTAACCATATTCAAAAAAATTGTTTTGAAATTTGGTCTCTATGCATTCTGTATGTGTAACATCCTCGTATATTCTTTAACTCAATCTACAACAGAATATACACAGCTGATGCTTAAAAAAATCACAAACTTAATCATGGTGAGCAAGAAGCCATAAATAGTTCAAATAAAATAGCATTTATTTTTACTTCGATACTGTAATTTCTTTAATAATGTTCCCTTAGGAAGGAGTTTAGAGCGGAGTTTTTAGAAGCTATACCAGTGCCACCAACAGAAAGTGATAGTTATGTATTAGAGGTATATATTTCCACAGTAGAGTCATTTTAAAAGGCAACATATTTTGACAGTTCAACAAAATTCAACAACTTAACCTAGTAACGACGGCATAGAATAATATATTATTTCATTTTGTTAGAACTGCACATTTACTTAACTTTTTTCAATAACGATTACATATTTATAATAATAATGACCGATACGAGTAACTTTAATATTTTATTTTACAAATAAACCATTATATTATTTTCTTATTTACTTCATTGCCTGAAGGATATTGCAATTTCAATAGATTTTCAAATTACGAGGTAGAGCCATAGTTAATGAATTTAATGTAAATTAAGAATATTGTGACAAATTCCTCTATAATATGAGAGATACAAAATAAATTCTGTCATTGTATGCCTCTAGGAAGCTGCATTTCTCGAAGAAGTGGAAGGGGAAGAGAAAAGTGAGTTAATAATCTAATTTTAAATAATTAGCGATAGCTTTATGACCGCCTCCTTGGTACAGTGGTTGTCGCGTGAGCGTAGCACCGAGGGATCCTGGGTTCAATTCCCGGTGGAGACGAAGAAAAAAAATGTATCGGTCTGGCAGGACACAGTATCCCGATCACCTACTTGTCCCTAAAGAAAATCGATCATTGAAACAGATGTATAATCTGTTTCAATCACGGACATATATCAAGATAGACTAAGCGAGTGTATGTACTTCCCGTGTCCAAACTACGATTATGAAACTTACTTGACGCTGGCCTACACTCAGTCCGCGCTTGCAGTTCGCCAAGGAAAGACGTGAAGCTGAATAAAGTAAAATGCCGAATTGCGCCGTTATAAACTGTAGAAACTCCACAGCTGTGAGTGGCCGAGTTAGCAGAGATGTTTCCTTCCACCGGTAAGTAATTTTCTAATCAGAATATGCACTATTTATTTTAAAATCAAATAAAGAATATCTGTGGAAAACGATCGTGACAAACACGGATACCAAATCATACGAAATGATTCGGAATACATTGCGGCTTTTACTTGGCACGGTAAAGATCGCGTCGTATGATAACAAGCAATGAATAGCGTCTTCTCATTTTTCTGTTCTCATTTTTCTGTCCAATTTTGTGGTTAGTGATGTTCATTTGATGCAACAGTTCTCGATTCTAATCGATTTTATAATCGAACAGATAAATGATAATTTGAAGGAGCAATTTTTCAGAAAAAAAGGCATAGATTTTTTTTGTCATTTAATACGACTTGACCTAGAACTTTTAAGTATTTTAATACAAAGGTACTAAAAATAAATATTATGACATGGACGCCATTAGTTAAAGTGTCATCTTGGGAGTTTTTTAAGAAAACTCCTTATTGCTTAGACTATGTTTGTTTTTTCAGTTTTCCAAGTAACCCGAACATAAAAGGAAAATGGATCGATGCAACGGGACATAAAGATTGATTGATTGACAGTTTCATTACTTTCTTTCGATGGCCTCTCTAGTACGTAGTACATGGTAACTCAATGGGCATATGTAAGAAAAAGCTAAAACACATTAGTTTACTTGTTAGAATATTAAAAGGTTTATAACTTTATTTTATCATCCCTCTGTCTATGGTAATTATCATTTTTCTATCTTGAATCGATTTAGTAATCGATTACGATTCATTTATTTGACTACCTCTTAGACATAGATCTAGTTTGATCTGATTTCTTTCGATTTACTTCGATGGGATAGGACGATACTAGAATCGCCGCGCGAGTGGCGGCCTAATCGATTTAGCGTAAAATGAAATTAACATCACTAAAAAGCGCTCGTGACGTCATAACGCGTCAAGGTCAGTACAAAAAATATGACACGCTTGGTTTTCATACAGATCGCGGTACTTGCGTTGTCTACTTATATATACATGTCTGTGGTTTCAATGATCGCCATCTGAATCTACATCTGCCCCACATCACTAGGGGACATGGGACTTCACTTTATACCAATTTTATATTATACATCACTTCATAATCAATTCTTGAGGAATAGATATTCAGACATATTTATAAGTTTATGACCTACTAGCTTTCCGCCCGCGGCTTCGCCCGCGTTTTCAAAGAAAAACCCGTTCCCGTAGGATTTCCGGGATAAAACCTATCCTATGTCCTTTCTCGGGTATCAAAATATCTCTATACCAAATTTCATGGAAATTGGTTCAGTAGTTAAGGCGTGATTTAGTAACAGACAGACAGACAGAGTTACTTTCGCATTTATAATATTAGTATGGATGAGAATATGTAGTAACTAATAGTAAACATAGCTATGTCTTACCTAGTATAAATATGTAAATAAGTTAAAAAAAATGATGCTTTCAGAAATTGAAAATCCGCAGCAGCAAGGACCGACTCCGGCAACAGAGAGTGGTGGTAATTATGTATTTTTGTGTATTTAATGTTTAACCTATGTATTTTGCCGAATCGCATTGAAAAGTACAAGGTTTTATGTTTCTAGCTTTGTTATATCTCTAATTTAATTAAATGAAGAGGTGGTTATCCGCTTCAAATCTCAAAAGTACTGCATCAATTATTCAGCTCAAATTTTGGCACGATACTCGCAATAAACATTTTTTATGTAATTTTCCTCATTTTTCATCCATATAATTTTATCCCAATATCTAATATCTAAATCTTCTTTTTTTATAGTGGAGTTGGAAGCAGAAGAAGAGAGTGAAGAAGAATATACATATTTGTCAATGCCTGAACAACTAAAGGACAAATTTGTTCCCCTCAATTTTATACCGCTTTGCACTAAAGAGAAAATCGACGAAGAAAGGTATAATATTAGTTCTTGAGAGAAGAATTTCTCATAACTTTTGAGTTTTAATAAAGACATTGCTGGGTTCTGTTATTTTTAGATTTCTTCGCTATTGATATCGCTATTATGAAGCAATGGCTGCGCTTCGCGGTTTCACCCGCGTGGCTCCGCTCCTGTTATGATGATATAATATTTATAGCCTATAGCCTTCCTCGATTATCTATGCTATCTAACACTGAAATAATTTTTCAAATCGGACCAGTATTTTCCAATATTAGTGTGTTCAAACAAACAAACAAACATTTTCAGCTTTATAATATTAGTATAGATTAGATTTGAAAGTTTTTAAAGGAAGAGCACGCTAAAAATAATAATGTGATATGTGAAGTTTGATATACCATTGCCTAAAGTTGGTTTAAATATAAAAATGTAAAGCCAGGATCTCATTTTTTGTAGACTTATTTATGCCCTTTTTTACCTCCTAAACTTCAAAAAGTAGGTAGTCACCAAAAGTAATAAATAACGTTATCTAAATGAGGTCATGTGGGAAATTAACACAATTAGTCCCTTAATTATAACTTTCAGGATTAATGTTTAACTACGAATCCCTTTCGATTAGATGTTTTTCTAACATTGATTTAATACCATATTAAACAGAATAAAAACTTGAATATTTAATGGGTTTGTAGATCTATTTAAAAGTCACATGTTCATTTGGAAATGTGCTTTAGAATTGTTACCAAAATTGTATTGTATTTTAAAAGAATACGAATTAACAGAGATAATTATTTTCTGTGCCTCGTTCTATGTAAATCTAGCGATGTATAGCCTACTGGTACATAGAAATCAACAAAAAGAAATACTTGGTCATTTGAAAGGTTTACGTAGCTTTTTACAAATATGCTGTTTTAATTATGATTTCAATTAAACTAAGTCGTTTTTCTACTAGCATCCTCATAACACCGGAATTAGCAGAGACAGCCAAAGCAGAACGGCAAGCTTGTATAGATTCGGCGCTAGAGCGCATGCGCGAACTGCAGCATTATAACGAACTATACGTGTTGGGAAGACAGAGAAAGAGAGGGCAGTTGCTGGAAAGACTGTTTGTTGGTATGTCCTCACACCTTGACAATAAAATACATTTGGTTTTTTTCGTATGTGTCTTGCTTGTTTTTTATTATACGCTTCATACTTACTATAATCATTTTCCGAATTTTGTGTTTTTAATAAGTTTGTTTAGTGGCTAAATAGGCAATTTAAATATTTATGTCTGCTCTATTTAAATAATATGGTATCACCATATTATATTTTATTTAGCTCTTAATTTTTTATTTAATTTCCTAAATCATGAAAATAATGTCCATTTAAAATCTTATATGAATTTTAGATGAGCAAACATAATATTGTTTTATTTTTCCAGACTAGAATTCAGTGGTTTTTTTACACATGAAATTAATAAAATAAATTATACTTAAGTTATTTACTTAATAATGATTATTATTTCTTTAGATTCACAATGGAATCCAGAGTTAGCTGAAGTTTTGGAAGAAAGGGATGATGCGATTGCACAAGAGAATCTCAATCGAACTCTTTCTGCAAATAAGAAGAAACAAGAAGCTAAGAAGAAGTAAAAGTAAGAGAATAAAGAAGAGAAGAATATACAGAAGTTTAGTTATGCTTTAAGATAATGCACTATTGTAAGAATACATCTTCTGTTATAACAATATACTTGAAAGAAAATATATTATGTTTAAGCGTTGTATGCATTTTTATTTTTATTTTAAACTTTCGTGCTAGCCACGAGTAAATTGAGTGTCATATTATAGAGAACTTACGTCATAATATTTAAGTTTTGAATTCATAATTTGTTTATTTATATGAAGCATAACAAGCATTATTTATTATTATTAATAGTTTTGTCATCTATACCTACACTACATTCTTTGAACGCTTTTCGAATCATATAATTTTATGTATATTAGTATTATAAAGCTGAAGAGTTTGTTTGTTTGTTAGAACGCGCTAATCTCGGGCACTACTGGTCCGATTTGAAAAAATATTTTGGTGTTAGATAGCCCATTTAACGAGGAAGGCCCATTTATCATCACGCTAAGACCAACAGAAGTGGGGCCACGCGAGTGAAACCGCGTGGCACAGCTATTCAACGGTAGGAACCAACGATTACAATACCTAAAACTTAACGAATTAAATCACGATTAAAATACAATATATTTGTTGATTCATAACACATGAAATTTTCTTCTATATCATAAAAATTCAAATGATTAAAAATCACTCCGTTAAATGACTTTGTTTTGCTCAAGATTTACTGAACTCTGCACTACAAATAGAATAAAAATTATCTTTCAAATGAATAATCCATACTATAATATTATAAATGCGAAAGTAACTCTGTCTGTCTGTCTGTTACTCAATCACGCCTTAACTACTGAACCAATTTGCATGAAATTTGGTATAAAGATATTTTGATACCCGAGAAAGGACATAGGATAGGTTTTATCCCTGAAATCCTACGGGAACAGGATTTTCTTTGAAAACGCGGGCGAAGCCGCGGGCGGAAAGCTAGTGAATAATAAAGTGATAAAATGATCTACATGATAAAACATTTCTTCCATTAATTTACAAGTGTAACCTAATTCTACACATGAATTGTATTTACATACGCAATCTTAAAAAATTGTATTTACATGAATTGTATTTAAAATTACATGCAATCATACAAAAAATTGATTAGCTTTGTGCATAAAATAAATACAATTGTACTAATTATGTGCTTTTACTCGGAAAATTTAAACGTAATTTAGCATTCGTTCGAGTGTCTTTCGGGAAATTTGCCATATTTCTCTTGTGTTTGCGAAATAATTTCGTTTTATAAAATACAAGGATGAATTTTCTGCATAACAAATTATAGACCTGTATCCACGGTGGAGCTAAGATTTTTTTATTGTAAGCTCTGTAAAGCTTCGTAGCTTTAAGATTTTTTTACTAGAAGCTCTAAGCTTCGTAGCTCTATGTATGATTAATAAAATATTTAAAATTAAATTATATTAGATATTGTTAAATTAATACGAAAGACGAAATTTTGAATCGTAGGCATATTATGTATGTTTGTTTGTTACCCAATCCCGCCAAAACTGTTAAGTTTACGATTGAATAGCACATACAGGATATACTATAGAAAAAGAAGCGGGGCCCAGCTAGTCGTATATAAATTATTATCAATATTTTTAGCTTACACTTTATTTCTAATAACATTGTTTCTATTTTACCTACATAATATTATGGTTTACAAAATTATAATCATACTAGCTTCCGCCCGCGGCTTCGCCCGCGTGGTGTTTTTTCGCAATAAAAGGTAGCCTATGTTCTTTCTCAGGGTCTAAAGATTGTCTGTGCCAAATTTCATCAAAATCGGTTGAAAGGTTTAAGCGGGAAAGCGTAACAGACAGACAGTCAGAGTTACTTTCGCATTTATAATATTAATAGGGATAACTATCCATGTCTAATCTTGAAAGAACTACTTAAAAGCAAGGACTTACAAACTAATCATTGTAAAACATTTCTAAAGTATTAATTATTTTAAATAAATACAAACTATCTTAAGTTTAACTGGACAATAACTTAACGTTAACTGGTCTTCATTCATTATTTCTTAGTTGCTGTAATATTTAACTTAACCTAGTTAGTGAGAAGCCACTCGCGTTAAAACGTTTTGCCCTTTAATAAACAGAACCGTGCTGAACAAATTTTAAAAATTTTTTGCGAGGGACTTTAAAGTGTAGTTCAATAATGGTTGAATTTTTTAATTAAATAATATTCACTTTTTACACAGATCTGTCTTTTCAATTTCATTTTTATTCTTATTTCTGATACTAATACATATGTATCCCTTGATAAAAAAGATTGTATGTTTAAAACTTTATCTGCCTAAGTACTGTATATTATTCAATATCTGAAACAAAAATGCAATTATATCTTTTTACATAGGTATAAGTAAATATTAAAATGAACAGTCTTATTACTAATCTATTTTATAGTTAATCATTATTTTTATAGTTTTTTCATCGACTACAAGAATTTAAATTAAAAACCAAAATAACATCGTATTTGCCTTATACCTAGAAATCGAAGTTTGATTCCATTTTTATGAGAAGTTCTGTTATAGAGGGCTAGCTAATAAAACTGTATTAGACTTCTTTCTGATAGTAAAAGAATTATCGAAGAAGATAGTTTTTGATAAACTTACATTCTGCTACAAAAAGCTTTTCCTCACATGGCTCTAAATGTTTTCCGATCGGTGATTTTATAAAAATATGTAATGTACCTACCGTTAGTTTGTACACTTTTGGGAGCAAAGTGTAATTTACGTAACTTGCAGTCGTAGATTGCCTAATTTGTTTTATATAAAAACATTCCAAATAGCAAATGTCTAATTTTATACAAGTATCGCTTTTCTTGTGAGGGAACGTTCCAAATTCTTTATTATTTTTTATAATTAATTCTTTATATCGTAATATCTTGCGTTGTACTCATTAGTAGTTATAAGATATTACTTTCAGTGTTTATGGAAAGATTTTTTTCGAAAATGTAGCTGTGTATTAGACACGTACCTAAACACAGAATATCATAAAGCTTCATCCGATATTACTGTGATCTGTACCCATTTTGTGGCGCCGCAGACTATTTGCATTTTAAACAGATGTGCCGTTTTGTAAGCTCATGTTTATGAGATGAAATATAAAATTAAAAAGACAAGATAAGTTATAAATTAGAATAAGCTGATACAGGGAAATCTCTTCTCTAAAGTAGGTATTGCTTTGGTATGCACAACCTACTTGTATTCGTTCTTAGTTACTGTTTTCCTTGTTTGGGTTACCTGGAAAAGATGGCTCTGTAGCCATAAGATAAGCTATTGTGCAATTTATATATATTTTATTTAATGTTATTTCTTTATTTTGGTGTGTACAATAAAGCTCTCATTCATTCATTCATTAGGTAATGGCTCTACATAATGAAGTGACTCTTCTTAATAAAATACATATAAAATATATAGTTAAACATAAGATATGGCAAATATTTTGTTCATTTTCTATCGATTTTAAAACGTACAAACATGTTTTATGACAACGTGAATTAAAATTTCAAACAAACGAAAGTATTATTACACAAACAACAGATGCTATAATGACTATAAACCAAGTTTTAATATTGTCACATGTCACATCTGCGCCATAATCTTTGCCGCCATGATGCAATACCCCAGTTATTGCATCGTGCTCATTCAGTCTGCACATGCTCAAAGACTATTGACTAAGCCCGCAGAGGCGCCAAACGTGTCAGATGGAATATTTGAACGATCTTCCGGTTCTTGATAGAATCGTGTTCGATTATGAATTCCTACTTTGTGGCAGAGTTTTGAACTTATAGAGATATGTAACGATAACGATTCGTATGTTTGTCACTTTATTGAGATAAAGGAAAGAGAAAAGTTTATTTATTCGTTTGATCTTTTTTTACCTAGCAACAGGATACAATAACAAGGAAAAAATTAATGTTTTATTATAGTAGAAAAATAGATACAGTATTCCAAGCATCAATTATTATTTAAGTAAAGTTATAGGTACACTATAATAACTTATTTTCAATACGTTTTCATCTTTGTTTATAATAAAAATAATTACCTATATGTTTATTTACTAGTGGCATTTGGCGAACTCTAGTTTTAAGGTCGGTTATAGGTAAATAAGTACTGTATGAAATACTAAGACATATACCTACATATATGTATATTGAGAATAAAGTAGGTACTCACCTCATTAGATGACCCAACTGCTCGGTTATCTGCTCTTTTATAAAAAAGGTACTAAAATCATCCTAAATAAGACCCTTAAACTCACATCATTTAGCTCATTGTTATTCCATAAAGTGTCAATACAAAAGCTACTAAATACCATTAAAACTTGAGTGAAGGCTGCTAAGTGGCAGTTAGCGATGATTGGGAAAATTCATTAACAAAGGAAAATCCATTAGGTAATATTACCGCCTCCATTATCAACGTGAAAATGTCAATACTTATCAAATTTCAGTGCTTTTTACGTCTTGGGCGTTCAAGTTTTCTTTGTAGATCAAGAGCCCACGACGGCCAGACTTTCCTTTCTTTCGGAAAGTTGAAAGTTTCTCTGTATATGTCTCCTATACAGATAAGAACGACCAGCGACTATCAAGTTTGGGTTGTGGTTACTTTTTGCAGGAAACAGGTAGTGAAGGTGTATAAAATAGTACCTAACTTTCATTATAGTTTAAAAGCTAAATTTTATATATGTTACTTGGGGACCTATAAAAAGACATTACCTTAAGAGCCAGACAGTTTTCATGGTTCTTACATCTAGCCAGACACATTTAAAAAATAACTAACATATCATCAAATTCACATAACTACCTAAAAGCGTAACAAATATGAAATAACCCACTAAAACATTAAACATTATTAATTAACTATAATTATTAAAAAAATAAAAGTATAATATATAAGTAATAAAGTTATTACTTATCTTTTACGGGGGTTTATGTTGATGAAATTTCACGTATCTCGATGACACAATAAAAAGTCATCGGGATACGTGAAATTCCATCAACATAAGTCTAAGTAAAAGATAAGTAATAACTTTATTACTTATATATTATACTTTTATTTTTTTAATAATTATAGTTAACTAATGTTTTTAGTGGGTTATTTCATATTTGTTACGCTTTTAGGTAGTTATGTGAATTTGATGATATGTTAGTTATTTTTTAAATGTGTCTGGCTAGATGTAAGAACCATGAAAACTTTCTGGCTCTTAAGGTAATGTCTTTTTATAGGTCCCCAAGTAACATATATAAAATTTAGCTTTTAAACTATAATGAAAGTTAGGTACTATTTTATACACCTTCACTACCTGTTTCCTACCAAAGTAACCACAACCCAAACTTGATAGTCGCTGGTCATTCTTATCTGTATTGGAGACATATACAGAGAAACTTTCAACTTTCCGAAAGAAAGGAAAGTCTGGCCGTCGTGGGCTCTTATATTATTGGCTATTTGTTGTTGAGAATCGTTTCAGGCAATTGATAGCGTTTCTTTATTATTTGCGTAGATAAGTAAAGAATGGGTATGTTTGTAACGTCAATGCATGATCTCAACCGTTAGATTTATTAATATACAGTAGGTAGGTGACTGTTCCACTATCCTCATGAATGCATCACGATTTGAAATTAATGACTATAATATGTGAATATGGAAACACATTTCACACATACATAAATCCTCAAATTTTAAAACATCTAACTAATTCGAAACATCAAAAGATCTGACGTTATGTAATCGTCCCATGAAATTAATCATTATTCTTCCATAGCAATTAAGAATAAGGGTAGAAAAGTATATTTAACATTTGTTAATATAAGTATAACGTTACATTCTATAAAATTGCGTATACTAATTAACTACAGCTAATTGGTTGTAAAATAAACAAACGCCCAACAAAACCATTAATACGGATACTCCAAGCTGAAGCTTCATCTTGAAGTAACGACTGGCCAATTTCTCTTGAAAATATGAAACTCGGCAATTCATTTTTATCACAAAGCCGTCGAGTGAAAAATACGAAACTTCCAAGACGCTTGTCATTCTTAACTTGTTGAGGAAACTCAAAGTAACGAAGTGCTGAAAATTCTGGGGCTTATACTTTGGGCGAAATTGACAAGCCTTTTAGAGTAATTGCTGGGAGATATTGGAATGCAAGGGGTAATGTGATGGGGATCTGTGTATGGTGTTCGAAGCATGACCTGATTACTCGGAGGTCACATGTTGAAAAGATAAACTACCCAGTCTTTATCCTTACAGATATTGTGATCGAGATGGTAAAGAAAGTTTGTCTATTGAATATAATTGTTGATCTTATGTCCGAATCTACAAATACATATAATTTTTCGCAAACTAACTATGATTTGTAAAAACGACTGTCTGTGTAACTTTCATAATTAGATTTTGTAAAACTTAGGTACCCAAAATATCTTTAGAAAGGTTTATTTAGTTAAAGATTACATGACGAAGCGTGAAACATGTTCATTATACATAAGTAGGTACGTATTATAGTATCACAGGATTGTTCTTAATCACAGTTTATCTTAACCATCCGTTAACCGTGAAAACGTTTAGCACAGTGATCGATTAAACTCTACCAAATGAGGCAGGCGGAGTAATGTATCCGTTAATACCTTTAGCCCTGCCTGATTGTTGATATTTATTGAATGTGCTTAGGAAGTGTACATATCGTATACGTACATTATATTATGTATTTAACAAGTACTATTTATAGGTGTTGTTTCCAGAGAGTCCTTATCTGTATTATACAGATATGGACTTTTAACCAGATTACTGCTTTGTTAGATAATAAAATTAGGTAAGTTAAATTTGATACCTATATGATTTTTTTATATCAATGAAAAAAGAAACACACAAAATATATCGCATTATATAATTTATTATTATTAAGTTACAACTACGAAATTATGTTTGTAAAAATTTGCTCTTTATAATAAACTAGCTTTCCGCCCGCGGCTTCGCCCGCATTGTCTAAAACTTAATAAATTATATACTAAAACCTTCCTCTTGAATCACTCTATCTATAAAAAAAAACCGCATCCAAATCCGTTGCGTAGTTTTAAAGATTTAAGCATACAAAGGGACATAGGGAAATAGGGACAGAAAAAGCGACTTTGTTTTATACTATGTAGTGATGATATTTACTTGACAAACTTAAAGACAGATTCTTAGTTAAATGTTTGTTGCAAAATTTCTGAAGACTGACTGATAAGTTTAAATGAACTATATTTTAAGCTGATTATATTCAAAAGTTTTGCATTCAATAATAAGTTGAATGCAAAACAATTCTTTGTTGATATATAAGTATGTTAGTTCTTTTTATGGAAACTCCGCTTTGTGAGGCGTTTGCTTGAATAAATTTTATAGGGCTGTCTACATATCACTTGTAAAGCTATCTACATAATATATAAAAAAATGTGTGCGTGTACACACGTAAGAAGTGAAACTTCTTTATAACCTTATTTTTTCAAAAAATAATTTACTATATGCAACTTGACAGAAATACGTCGAATAACGCGTGGTAGGGATAAGACAAGACGGCGCGTAACGGAAAAATGTCACGCGTAACGAAAAAATGTTACACTAAATTGTTTTACAACCCCGATAAAGAAGTTTCACTTCAAAAATATTACACATTGTTAACTACTGAAACTGTATAGATTTTGCTATAAAACCTAACTGAGGTTCTATGTAAAAAAATGTGTGCAAAATTGTTTTAGCTGGGTGTTGATAACATTAAAAATCGGTTATTATGACCATTTTGAAATATTTTTTTGTTTATAGTTTAACTGTTTGATACTGTCCTATCCTGATATTTTAGTATATTATCCTCTTGTAGAAAGTACTACTATATCAATTTCTTAAAAAAACTCATGACAGGTACGCCTTGAAACAAACTAAAACCAAAGCCAATTGCAATTAAGCAGTTAGAGAAAAGAGAAGGAAAGTGGACAAAGCCGTGGCTCATAGTTAACACTCTGGAACTAGAACAGACCAAATTAAATAAATTATTCTGTCATCCTTGTGCGACACAATGGCTGTTCAGTTACAGCGACAAGGGTTCAACACAATACCCAGCAGACGGCGGATGGAACCGTGTCACATTATTGATGTGTAATGAATAGGTGTTCTACATATATGTTAGTCATGGCTGTCTTCAATTTGTGACGATTTTTAAATGTTTTAAGTGTTAATATATAGAGTATCTATTTGGAGTTGTGATAAGAGCACAGATTAAATTAAAGGACAATACTAGAGCCAGAATCCCTTTTAATTAAAGACGTAACATAATAAATGTATTATTTTCTTATTCCATATTTCATGTGCTACTTTAGTGGTGTATAACTATGTATTTTGACGATTTAAAAGCGCTTCTAATGTCTTGTTGAATAAATAAATATTTGAGTTTGAGATGTAAAAGAATAAACTAAGTATTCTAAAAATTTCAAATTATTTCTTGCAAGTGGACTGCGTTTTCTATAAAATCAAGAATATGATATTATATCAATATGATTTCAAGAATTCCTTAAGTACCCTTGTTATGCAACTTAAACGTGACCTATTATTAACTTAACCATCTATTACTCCGCGATATCTAACTCAAGTGACATTAAGTTAAACTCAGCTGTTCTAAGTAAAAAGGCAATAGCTGTACACCTGCATGGGACAGGTGATTTAATTATACAAGTACATTTATGAATATGGCGTCCGTGCACTGGTGTAGGGAACGTTTCCATTATCATACGATACGGTTTACAAATTTTGAAACTTCTATGTAGGTATAGGCGAGTTGAGAGTAAAATTTAAAGATCGCGAGCAATACCGTCACGTTACGGAGTAAAGCGACGATTTTGGTATTTTTTAATCATGCAAAGAAGTTTCACTTGTTTCGTTTTATTGCTTATATTTCGTTTGCTCGGCACACACGATGTTTTTTTATTGATCTAACGAGGCCATAAAATCGTCTTAAATTAGTCTTTTTAATTTTAGAGCTTCTTGTATTAATTGGTAATTCTGTACACTGTTATAATGTAGTATGTACATTGTACCTATAAGTCTTTGTATTATGCTATTACTATCTTTGTATAATCTCTTCCGAGAGTATAATGATTTAAAAAGACTTCATGATTTTGATACGCTTTATGAACTTTTCCTATGTTTAGTTCACCTGCGCACGGAATATCGAATTCTGAGCTCCTTTAATAATCAAATATCAAATTTAATCAAATTGTACTTGATTTTATATTTATCTAATCCACATTGCTTTATTTTAGATACCAATATTCGTAGTATTTCCATAACACTGGATATAAACAACACAGAAAGCGTGCACCTCCTACAACAAGTATGTAACCTAACTTTACAATTTTCTCGTGTGACAATGGAAACGCGTATATTTTATTCTAGCGGTCAATATGCACTGTGTGTGAAGTGTGAACCCATCGATGTGTGATGTGCTTAATGTGTGTGTGTGTGTGTCTGTTTACGGTTGAATAGAAAAATATCGTACAATAAATTTTGCATAAATACAGCTCTACAAATGTGCATGGAGTTAAAAATAAATGTATTGGAAAGTGTAAGCTTAGTATTGTCCAATATAGCGTGAAAAACATACAAAAAAGTCTAAAATCTCTTCAAAGGTCAAAATTGAAATTATAAAGAGAAAACACAAAACTTAATCACTGGTTTCTCTGTACTCTGTTAATACATTGAATAATTAATTAATTAAATGTAATAATTAACTAAAGGTATTCACAGAAAGGGCTGAAAGAGGTAAAGGATATTAAAACCAATTTGTTCTTAGAATATTAAAATATTCCTCCGGGGATAAAATAGAATGTTATTATATTTTTTAAGAAATTCATCAAGGCTTAAATTATTTAATTGTAAGAATATATAAGAGTATACTTATTATAATAAATATATAAGATACATAAAACGAAAAAGGGTAGAATTGTACTTTCATAAAATAATTAATTGTACAGGAGAAAATTTTAAAGCTTTAAAACAGTAAAACGATATGAAGTTATTCAATATTCATATCGTTACGGATAAAAATAAATCCTATGATTCCAACTAATAAACAAATTAAAAATGTCGCTTCAAGTTGGTTTTGATAAATAGCCCAATTATAAATCGAAATTTCTCACCAATTTTTTCAAACACAATTTAATGCATCAGTAATTGTGCCAGCGTTTCGCATCTAATTTCCAATTTACGGCAATTAGTAAAAGTATAAAATAATTTTCACCGTTAAATCTACATGATACATTCTTACTCAAATGGAGCGTAGAGCGCTGGCCGATCCATATAGGTTTGTATTACAGTAGAACAACCATTCAACGTCGGCTGCTCGATAGCCTGTGCTCAAACGGTAATTAAAAAAAAAAACATTTTTTTTGTGTTCCGACAACCGTCAATTTGTCAGTGTCAAAACTCATAAAAAAATTAAAATCGTATTCTAAATTTAAAACTATTTTCGCACACGGCTGATTAATTTGTTTGCGTTGCATTCGATTTTTAAAACGGGATCAAAAAGCGCGGCAACAGTCAAATGTCAACTGTGATATTCTAAATTTACATTTGGACGGAGCCGGTATTTGAACGTGGAGTGACATTCGCGGTTCGCAACGGAAAATAAACATTTGCGAAGTTTTTTTTTTAATTTATTATTCATATAGTTCACTTTGTCATTGCTAAATTGAAATTACTTTTTGTGCAAGTGACTTCGTTGATTTAAGAACGTGATTAAATTGTTTCCATTGGTGTTCCGTGTGTGAGTATAGGGTAAACGCTAACCGTGCCTATATTTTGTAACTTTTATTCTTTTTTTATTATTTTAACTGAGAGCCTTTATTATCTTTGAATGTGTTAGTAAATGTTATTCGTAACATTCTAATGAATTGTTTTAAAATACCGTGTGTATTGAGTATTGTATTGAGTATTACCTATATAGTGTAAAATTTTCGTTAATTCGTTTACTAAAAAAATATAAACTGCTGGAATTAACTCACATTGCTGGCGTTCTAAGGAAAGAATGTTATAAATATCGATTTATTATTATCAACAGAAAAACTCATAATTCAGAAATAAAATATTTGATTACATATATACGTTAACAGGGCGGATATAGTGCATTTACCCTACTAGCATGTGAGTGTGTGTGACAAGGCTTTGCCCGTAATAGAATTAGTGATAATTAAATTAAGCGCATTCGTCGTTTGTCGATTGTTAAAAAAAGTTGTGTGCTACGTCGTCTCTGTAATTTTAAGGTAATTTTGTGAAGGATCCGTTTACGGGGTATGTACCTTACTTTTTAGTTTATTTTATTGTAAATTTGAAAAAATTATAGCAGGTAGATTGTAATTGATAAATGAGATATTTCTAGACGTTTCTGGATGGTTAACTAGGATATTAATTAGAACAGTGTAATACTTTAGTTTGCAATAGTATATTTTGAGCGTATACCTACGATATAGTTTTAGCTAAGATTTTATATCGTGTAAGTAATTAATATTAAATGCATTTAAATTATATACAACTAAAAACTTTAAATTATATACACCCAGTTTTCTTTCATTAACTTGTAATTTTATATTAAAAAAAAAACTATTTTCAAATTTTATAATTCTTTCATTCAAAGTTAAAACCTAGTTCAGCATAGAAACCAGAAACATTGACATGCCATTATGTTTAAGTCCGTCTTTAAAAAAATGATAATAATCATATATTGGTACAATTTTAATCGATTTTCTTTGGATAGCACTGTGTAGATAGCTTTTAATATTTTTTACCGTCTGTCGACTTGTAAATCAGCTTACGTCCAATTAATTTATTTATAGTCTATATTCTTATGATTGAAATGTTTTACATAATATATTCATGTAGTAAAGTTTTAACGAAATAAGTCGCCCATGTTATAAATAAGGCTTACGTTGTTCTACCGGGTTTTTCACTTATCACTTACGGGTATAAAATAGTTTATTTCAATCGGCCAAGCTCGGAAGCATTTAGTTTTAGTTACAATGCTGGAATCGACTATACCACACCGGTAATATTTCTTATACGACTTGGTACAAACATTCGTCTATAATGAATGAAATCCCTACAATTAGGTACATGATTCATTGAATTTCCATAATCTTTAGCTTTGTTGGTAAAAGTGATCTAATGTTAACAACATTTGTATATACATATATGTATAATTCACGAAAACATTTTCATGTTCATATTTTTCGATGTTTAATTTCAATTTTATAAATTACAGATTGCTGTGATTGCGTTACCGCAGTTTTTTGACATAGGAAGCTAAAATAAACGTAAGTTTTTCTTTTTGTTCCATTCAAATTCAATTTTTCCAATTTCCTATCATTGTATTCTTTGTATCATATCTTTTAAAGTACAGGCAAAAATGAGTTTTCTACATCTATTCACATTTCAGTCATTTATTATACCAAACAACATAGACATTTTCACCTTCTTCGATGCACTAACTATTATAAAAATAATTTGAAACAAGCAAACAACGCTTTGACAATTCTCACATTTGCGTAAAAATTGACAATTTTACAAAAGGGATATTCAAGCGTTTCATTATTTCTTTGATTTGACTTTGTTATTTTTTTAACACTATTTCTAGGAAATAACATCCTATATCAACGATGTTGCTGTCTTTTGTTATTTTATTAGAAAATTTCTAGGAAATAAAACATACGTTATTAATTACACATTCTGAATTAATACTATTGATTTATTTACAACGAAACCCTACAAATGATTGAACTAAATAGACTGCCGTTACCACAAATACGAGTACCACGGATATAATATGTACTATAGTTAATACTATGAAGTAATGTTCTGCTGCTGCAATATTGAAACGTTTTATTAATTTAAACACAGAGATTTGAGACTGGTTAATGTTAAGTTTAAAAATAAACCAATAGTAATTGTGATGGTTATTTTATCTGAATTTTTGAATGTATTTTTATTTAGAAGTTTTGTCTCATTTAAAAAGTTACGTTCATTTTGTATCAAAATATTTAGATATTTTTTTAATTCTTTTCGAATTTCTTTTGAAAAAGAGTCGTAAAATATTATAAAGCTATAGATAATATAAGAGAAGAACAAAATAATAGTTACGAAGGTAAACCTATTTCTTCATTATAAAGTGCTTAAAACTATATCTACGCGGCTCTAATCATAATAATAATATTAACTGAAATTACTTGTAAACTCTTACACTAAATACTAATTCGGATAAATATTAATACCTACTGCTGTCGGAGAATTGAAATAACTCTCCATAATTAATTATAACTAGCGGTCCGCCCCGGCTTCGCCCGTGGTACATATTTACGTTTTCTCTACATAAAAACCATCCTCGTACTTCAAGGAATATAATAAAAAAAGAATTATCGAAATCGGTTCAGCCGTTCTCGAGTTATGCGCTTACCAACACATTTTGCGATTCATTTTCATATATATATATAAGATTAGGTAGATATGTGAAATAATATTAAATAATGACAGTGCGCACACCTTGCGCGGTCGATGGTAGTACCACAGATTAGAGAATAGTTACTTCGTGTAGTACCGAGACTATATCATCGAGCAGCATATTAAGGTGGAGCTACTGACTCAAGGAATATAAACCATAGCATGGCCCGTAAGCCCATGCATTTCATATCAATTCGATATCGATAATATTATGTTGTACACCATAGAGTTCATTGTAATAGGAAGGTATAGCCACATAACAATTACTCTGTTGTTATTTGTATTATGTTAACCTTCTCTAACACTAGTACCAACACAAAGCTCTTAGTATATCATAATACAAGTGCTTCGAAATAGCCTATCCATAAAGAGATCTAACGACATCAAACGTGTGACGACTGTGTGTTTTAGCTTTGTTTGTATTACCTTTATGGTCCTGAAACATATGGCATGTGACGTCATCCATTGTTTCAAACAGAATTTCTGGCCAAAGAACTGATTTACGTATTCTATCCTTAGAATTATGAAAAATAAGTTCTTTCCTTTAATAAATTAAGTTGATATTTATCATTATTTTATTGGTTTAGCTTTAATAGTATTTTATAATATTGTGGTGAATAAAGCGTTATTTCGAGTACATATTTAATTCATTTGTTAATATTTTCACCTTAATTGGATTCGTAAGGACTATTCTACTAATATGACTATAATAGTTAAATTAGTCATTAATATTTTATTTTAACCATACGGGCTATCACTTTTTATATATCCAATCATTGAGAAAGAAAATTGAATCCATTAATTTAATATAGTGCTATTTGATCCCTAATATCATCACTTAAACTGTATTAAATATTAATCAGGAACTGTGGCATCTTGTATTATAGATGTTGAACTAGAGGTTAGAAACTACATTATTCACTTACGGGTTTCAGTCTTTTAACAGATTGAAACCGTGATTTATCCTTTGGGATAAATAATAATATGCTGCACAAGTCAAGAAGTCTAAAATGAGAAATTTTTCCCGTAATGTCTGCTATTTTTTAAAAATTAGCTAAAGGATTACTTGGATTTAACATTTAGGTAGCATTATGACATTTCCGAAAGGAAATGCCTTAATTAAAAAGGATAATTTAATACACAAAAAGCATACCATCAAATTCTAAGTACTGAGTCTAGTTTTTACCACTATATTGAATGCAAAGGAAGCGATCTCATAGTCTAATCAAACCCACTTGACCCTTTGTCTAGTTTCAAATGGACCTTATATTTCGCGGTTAGATAACACACTATCAAATGCGTTTAGAATAGATACGCATTTATCATATTATTTAAAGGTATATGTACAATAATTATAATGTAGGCACCTACATAATATATTATGCAAGTATTTTGCGAGTAATTGCTAAACAAATTCTTTAAAATAAAAATCTCCCATTTAAGATCTATTCTGTGGACAGTAGGCTCTGTAATTGATTAAAAATAACTCATAATGAACACATGAAAATATATATATAAAAAAAATTGGTTGTCTGTAAAGTCGGTTTACTGACGATAGTTGAACGTGACAACGTCCGATTGTGCTTCTTTGTCGCTCGTTCCGCGCTCTCGCTCGCACTTCAAGCCTTACACGGAACGCCTCAGAGCGAGGTAACGCCGCATGAGTCATGTTTTTTCGTGCGTGCAAGGGGCTCTATCGAATTATAAGACGTTGTCACGTCAATATATAGATAGTGGATAGGTTTTTATCTCACTCGTTTCTATCCAAATTTTCTTTATATTTTCGTAGATACTATTACCTATGTTAGTTATTAGTAGTTATTATAAAGTTCCTAAACATAAATGTATCTCTTTATAATATTCGTTTACCAAAAGAACATGCTTAATTTAACTCTAAAAGCTCTCATATTATATTAATATCAATTTAATTACATCATGTTAAATGAAGCAAACCTCAAAGTTTGACATTGATCCCAATGTCATGTAATTAGAGGGGGTGAATGTCCTCGTTGTGTTTTCACGTCTTATTAATGGTTGAACGGAAAATCTTGTTAACCGACTTCTAAGAAGGAGGTTATCAAATTGATGTGTGTATGGAATATTGTCAGAATTGCACAGTTTTTAGATAGGTATGTTAGTCTAAACCACAGATAATAATAATATAATACTATACTAAGCTATAGAAAGCAAAAGTCCCCGTAACTTATATTACAAAACTAGCCGTTCCCCATGGTTTTACCCGCAATAATAATCGTCTCCTATTGGTCTAAGTGTGATGATATAGCCAACTTTCCTTTCTAAATGGACTATCTAACAGCTAATTTCTCAAATCGTGGTTCCTGAAGTAAGCGCGTTGATGCACACAAATCTTCAGCTATATATTATTACTAGCGGTCCGCCCCGGCTTCGCCCGTGTACATATTTACGTTTTCTCTACATAAAAATCATCCTCGTACTTCAAGGAATATAATAAAAAAGAATTATCGAAATCGGTTCAGCCGTTCTCGAGTTATGCGCTTACCAACACATTTTGCGATTCATTTTTATATTATAGATTATAGATATATTTTAGTGCAATATTTAGTTTCGAAATTTTGCTCAAACCATTCCACAATATAAACTATTAAATAAATTCCCACGAATACGCTACAAGGATCTGGCAATTTCACTTAATAAGATTCAGTACAAATTAAATTTATCGGGGAGCTCTCAGCTGCATACAATTACATCAAATTAGCTGCATCCAGACCCGGTATTTGCGTCAAACTGAAATCTTAATAGATTCCTCTCCATTATTTAATTAGCCGTTAGTTGGATTTTATTTAGTCGGAGCTTTCTCGACGTACATTTTAATTCATTTTGAAGGTCAGTTTTCTGCAGTTTTTTGGTCGATTAGTTAAAACTTCAAAAATGGAGATCATATTTTTTTTGAAACAATATTGCTTGTTGTTTATAGGTAATTTATCCTAGGACACGTGCAATTCTGTGATTCAGTACTTTTGTTTCATTTTAATTTGTGATTCCCGCTTTTTCATAATGATGTATGAACAAAATGGATATATTTTTGGGTATTATGGTATTATGTTATAAATTCTGTCATAAGTGATAAGACATCTGATTCAAATAGACAGGTGTTGTCAACCTAAAAAAAATCTTTAAAATCGTGTCTACTTAGAACAGCAGTTACAAACCTTTAAAGTTTTTCCAAAAATGTTAAAAATATGTCTATTCTAATTAAGTAAATATTTTTGCAAATGTTAAGACATAGTCTGTTTCTATCTCATAATCCATACTAATATTATAAATGCGAAAGTAACTCTGTCTGTCTGTCTGTTACTCAATCACGCCTAAACTACTGAACCAATTTGCATGAAATTTGGTATGGAGATATTTTGATACCCGAGAAAGGACATAGGCTACCTTTTATTGCGAAATATGTACCACGGGCGAAGCCGGGGCGGACCTTTAGTATAAGATATAATTATGTCTTCCACGCGTTATAGAGACAGAGAAAGCTTTAGTTAAACGACGTCAAATATATTATGAAGGGTCAATTAATACTATGACACATCCAGAAAACTGACAAATAGCGAAATGATGAATGGTGTAAGTCTAATGGTAACAGCGTGTATTAATTAATAGAACAGATTAGTAGTGATTTATTTATTCTATAATTAGGTGAAAACGAAGTATGGTCTACGGTACAGCTGTGCGAACTTATCTCGTTCAAGCAATATCTACCACAACCTTTGGCATATTATGATATTATAGAGTAATAATAATGTAAAAGTGATATTTATACCTTCAACTTAATACTTGGAAGGACTAAAACTATTTATTCGTTGTTATAAAACGTTACAATAACGACTAAAGAGATACAATTTGATGATTAGACGTTATGCGCTTTCATACATTTCAGGGGTTTATTTTAATTTATCTATCGATCAAACCACATGGGCTATCTATCACCGAAAGAATTTTTCAGATCAGACCAGTAGTTCCTGAGATTAGCGCGTTCAAACAAACAAACTCTTCAGCTTTATAATATTAGTATAGATAGATGTGAAAAAATCGTGTGTAGCGGTTAATGAATCTAGGTCCCAAGAGGGTGTGTGTTCGATCTGGAAAATTGTGTATTGTACAATATGGTTTTACTAGTGTTTGGATTATAAAATATAATCCATACTAATATTATAAATGCGAAAGTAACTCTGTCTGTCTGTCTGTTACTCAATCACGCCTAAACTACTGAACCAATTTTCATGAAATTTGGTATGGAGATATTTTGATACCCGAGAAAGGACATAGGCTACCTTTTATTGCGAAATATGTACCACGGGCGAAGCCGGGGTGGACCTCTAGTATTTTATAACATGTAGATTAATATCGTAAAGCTGATGAGTTTGTTTCGTGGAGCGCGCTTATCTCAGAAACTAGTCTAGTAAATTCGAATTGAAATTTGTTATTGTTTTGGATAGTTTTTTCGTAGAAGGCTATCACGCTATGACCAATAGGAGCGGGCGTATTATTTTTAACTAGCTTTCTGACCGCAGCTTCGCCCGCATAGTAAGAAAACCCGCATAGTTCCCGTTCCTGTGAGATTTGATCCTTTCTCAAATCTCAAGCTATCTCTGAATATTTCATCCAGATGTATTCAGTGGTTGAGGCGTGACGAAGAGACAGACAGATAGAGTTACATTCGAAATTATAATAATAATTATTGTAATGTAAGAAATATGAGCAAATAATTGTCATTGGGATGATACATAACAGATGTTTTAATTAGGAGCAAGCCACAGTACAGTACGATTCACGAAAGATGACCACAAATGGCGGACGTCTGCGCCCGTTCACTCATGAAAAAAAGACTTAAGACAAAATAACATTTTAAATTTTAATGTTGGTTAAATAATTTATTTTTTATTTATTTAAAATTAAATCCGCCCGCGCCTCACCTAACACCTACAAAGGGACCTAAAATATGCCTTCTGCGCCGTGGTCATCTTTCGTGAATCTTACTGTACGTCGCTATAGTAACTAATCTCGGCTATAACCATTGAGGTATATTATTATACAGAGGACACCACGAACAAAATCTGTGCGACAAGCGCGGCGGCGCGGGGCGGCTAGTGAGTCATACAATTTGCAAATATTCTGCCTTTTATTGCTTATAAATTAAAACCAATCAATGTAACAAATAAATATTGTTTATCTTATTAAAAAAATATGAATAAACTTATCAATTAAAACCAATCAATGTAACAAAAAAAAATGGTTTGAGACGATTGACTCTAACTCGTGTTAGAAAAAGTGTAGTAGCGATGGCCTCTCTAGTACGTAGTACATAGTAACTCAATGGCTATAACTCCCACATAAACGTAACGGAATAGCTAAGATTAATCTATTATGGTAAAAACCATTGAATCCACAATACAAAGTACGTAAAACTACAAACGAACCTCGCTTTCATTACGGAAAACCACACAAAAGAACAATGTGAAAATTATTATGATTGTTAATTGACTTGCATTTAAAACTTCCCGCGCTAAAGTAATCAAATCATAATCTTTATTCAGCACTTTTGCCTTCTTTCAATACGTTTTTTAAGAATTGCAGTCAATGCGGTTAGCGGTTAGTATAGTAGTTAATTATGTTCGTTACATTGTTCAGTTTAAAGGGAGTGTGGAGAAAGGTTTAAATAATGAACTAATATAAGATATTAAAGCGCATTTGCAAATAATCTGTTTTAAGTAAATAAATAGTGACTAGATTTTTGGTAGACTTTAATTATTTCAGTAGTTAGGTACTCTACCATGTCAAGCATTAATAATTACATATTATTATATTATCTTTCTATGCTGGTTTTTAATAGTTATTATATTTCGATTATTATTTGTAACCATCCACGGTTGTTTCTAGGTCAACCTATAAAACTTGCCACTTATATTTTCTAAAATATAGAAATCAAATTATTATAAGTAAAAAGAACATTAAGGTCACAAAAAATTGGTTTATAAATATATCATTGATTTAAATTAGAACTATTAATTTCTAGACCAATTTTAGTTGTGCTAAATGCTACAGCAGTACAGCTAATTGCAATAAGCCAGTGTTTTATTACTATCAAATAGGTTCCTGTATTTATGTACGATGGCCTTCTTTAATTATTATCAGTAAAATATATCGAAAGAAAAGATAATATCTTTAATATATTGACGATCTTTGGTTAGAAAAACTTTTTATGTTGTCTATTTTTCATAGTATTTGATTATGTGAGAAAATATATCTATGAATGTCACATAATTAATATTAACGAAGCTGGTCAAAATCGAGAAATGGAATGAGATGTTTTACCGTAGAAAAAGAAGCCTAGGCCCTAGATCACTCTCTAGGGTTTCTGCAGACTTAAAAATCAGATAGAATTATTTTTAGCGACAGTTAACTATGAAACACAAACAAACACTCTTTCGAATTTATAATATATAGTAAGAATTAGTAAGTAAGTACCTAACTCTTAGTACCTCTACTAGTACTAACGTAATCAATATTAAACTAAACGTCGTAGGTTTGATTTACAATAGTCTTTTCTCTCTTGCAATTTTATCTTCTTATCGATAATATAAAAATGAATCGCAAAATGTGTTGGTAAGCGCATAACTCGAGAACGGGTGGACCGATTTCGATAATTCTTTTTTTATTATATTCCTTGAAGTACGAGGATGGTTTTTATGTAGTGAAAACGTAAATATGTACCACGGGCGAAGCCGGGGCGGACCGCTAGTCTTATATATAAAAATGAATCGCAAAATGTGTTGGTAAGCGCATAACTCGAGAACGGCTGAACCGATTTCAATAATTCTTTTTTTATTATATTCTTTGAAGTACGACGATGGTTTTTATGTAGAGAAAACGTAAACATATACCACGGGCGAAGCCGGGGCGGACCGCTAGTCTATAATATAAAAATGAATCCCAAAATGTGTTGGTAAGCGCATAACTTGAGAACGGCTGAACCGATTTCGTTAATTCTTTTTTTATTATATTCCTTGAAGTACGAGGATGGTTCTTACGTAGAGAAAACGTAAATATTATGTACTACGGGCGAAGCCGGGGCGGACTGCTAGTTTTATATAAAAATAAAACCTTGTTTACAACGTTGTGTTAAAATATAATATAATGAATAAAGAACTTTTTAAATAAGTTGAAAAGTCCTTACTTTTTGCCGTAAAAACACAACGTGAAGGGTTTGTAGGAGCTTTTGTATGGAGCACTGTTAGCGGAAAATTCTCTAATCCAGTTTTAAATATTATAATATTATGAATGTTAAGAAAATCTGTATTTTAACATTAGTGTTGTTTTATTATTCATATATAACAACAAAATAAAACAGTACCTTTTAGTACATATTTTTCTATTTCTGTCTTCATTTTTATTTTAATAAACCTTTCTAGAAACTATGTCATTTATACTATTTTCGTAATAACTCGAATTACCTATATAGCGCATCAAAAATAAACTTTAATCTTTCCACAATACAAAAATCAAGACAGAAATAAGATACGAATAGCTCTGTTATATTATTATTTTTCATTATCATCTCTATTATCAAATTAAAAATAAGATGAAATGACTTCTCAGTAATTACCCAAATTAACTATAGCTACAAGAAAATTGTCCTAAAATAAAAGTCATATCGCAACAATCCTTTTCGATAAATTTATACATACTTACAAACGTTTCATATACGATTACATATCAGATATCCGAGAACTTATCTCCTTCATAAATATTCAAACAAATATCACCTCTACTACACCAAGAATAACGGTCAAAAGTGCGTGTCCAGTTTTGACAGATGGTGCACTTGGCTCGAATACAACAGACGAAGAATAATGCGATACAAAACACGGCCGACTACCGGGCATTACGCCTAATTCATTAATTTTACACGCCCCCGTTACGCGAATTTCGACTCTATGAATTTGCAGCAATTGGGTTTAATTTTGATTAGACTGGTGGATTAACAAAATTTGCGCAAAATTATAGTTGTGTGCGTAGGGTTGTCATAGAAACTGTAACAGCGTGCGCGCGCATCGTCTACGCACACCCTCAGAACCCCCCTTACAGTGTAAGCGAGACGGCTTGTGTACAATCGTGTAGAAAACGTTTTAAGGTCCTTTATTTTTATTTGAGATAAGAGTAGTGCTTTAGAATTAAATATGCATACTATAATATTATATATTACCTAGTGATTCACATACTATAAAATTATTGGTCTCATAGCTATACAATATAAAAAAAAAATGTATGCATGTACTAGAGTACACACGTAAGAAGTGAAACTTCTTTATGACCTTAAAAATGTCACGAGTATGGCGTAACGCAAAAATGTCACGCGTACGGCGTAACGCAAAAATGTCACGCGTACGGCGTAACGCAAAAATGTTACACTAAATTTTTGTCCAACCCCGATAAAGATGTTTCACTTCAAATGTATGCGTGTACTAGAGTACACACGTAAGAAGTGAAACTTCTTTATGACCTTAAAAATGTCACGAGTATGGCGTAACGCAAAAATGTCACGCGTACGGCGTAACGCAAAAATGTTACACTAAATTTTTGTCCAGCCCCGACAAAGAAGTTTCACTTCAAAAAAAAAATCTTAGAAGAAATCACTATAGAAAGAAAGTTATTTTAGTAAAAGCATAGATAATATAATACTATACGTAATAGCTTCACACATAAAGTATAGTTTGTCATAATATTATATTCTATGATTTTGGATATTTATCGCCTTTGGTAACAAAATATTAAAACTTAAGACAGAACATGGATTTTATTGACTGTGAAAGCAGTATTTATCTACCAATGATATTATGTACACCGAATTTCCGTAATAAATAGTGGTACATACACTTGAATATCCTAAATACTCTCTTTTAATTTTTTATTCTCTTTATGAGATTCATATGTTAATCAAGGTTAGTTCATAGTCCCTACTTTACAAATGTTATCGGGGAGATGACATTGAATTGACGGCATCGGTTACACTTAACTATTCATTTTAAACTTTGACATATCCAATTACTACAACGACTATACTTTTTACTCACTATAATAAATAACCAAAACTATTAAAAATCATGAATTACACACAAATCCTTTTTTTATCCTACATTTAAAATATTACATAACCACTTCCCTATCCCACTGTACGTCGCTGCGCTCACAGCGAAGCAAATGCATGAATACACTACTTACCTGTGTGTGGGTGTTTTATACCACAGATTCTGCGCGATGGATGCCAGTATTCTCGCAACCATGGACAAAGAGGCACTGAAAAAGCAGATCGAAAACATGAAGTACCAGGCCTCCATGGAACGCTGGCCGCTATCGAAAAGCATTGCTGCGTGAGTAGAAAAAAAATAACATTCCTTTTTTGAAAATTTAATTGTGCGGTGACGTAATGTGATGTGCCATATTGGGCCATTCGGCCGGGAGTGGTTGGTGCGTGCAGTCGACAATAGTGCTTGTTCCAACCGCATTTGGTTTAATTTCGTGTTTGTATGTGCTGCTCCGATTTTCACGGGTTCACGGGACGTTTTTTTACCACCGTGAGGACGTCTCTTTTGTGTTTTTTATGTGTTTGTTTTATAATCATCCGTTAATTTATTCCTTTAACATGCTAATTTATGTCTAGATTGTAACGTACACAATGATTTCAGTCATGAATTTTAATTATTTCATTCATCCAGTATGTCTTTTGTTATGTTGTACCTACTATGATATTATTTAAATGAAAATATGTTTATCGCATATTATATTTATGACTATATATGATGGGTACTTATTTTCTATAATTAGAGAGCTTTTAGAATTCAAGACTCAGAAGGTACACTTAGGAGCTTTTAAAGTCGGTTCCTCTAATTAAATTCTATACAAGGTGACTGACCTAGCTGCACTTGTGGTTTCGTCTGGCTTTACTTCTCTCAGTTTATAGCTGTCTTAAAAACAGTCTATATAAAGTTTAATTTACTTGTATGGGAACTTTGTCGTAATTTGAAAGAAATGCTATTAAAACCGCTAATTACGTTTTTATGTAAATTCATACAATCTCAATGGTTCCGTCAAAAAACGTGTATTTATTTTTTTGTAAAATTCCAATGTTATTTTTTATTTGTGTTGAAATTGCGAATGTATAAAAAAATATAATTAAGTAATGTAACCTATAACGCATTTTATTATATCTCAGACTAGCGGTCCGCCCTGGCTTCGCCCGTGGTACATATTTACGTTTTCCGGGATAAAATATAGCCTATACGGATTCGGAAGAAGCCCTCTAAGTAATGGTAAAAGAAATTGTAAATCGGTCCAGTAGTTTTTGAGCCTATTCAATACAAACATACAAAAATACAAAGGTTTCCTCTTTATAATATTAGTATAGATTTAGACGAATTACGTATTTTGATTGAACTCAATATTACTAGAGAAAATATTATATTGAAGGGAATGAAGTCATAAATAAATTAACCCCAGTTGACCTTTATTGTGCGTTGCAGTAAAACGTTATACTATAAACTATCTCTATAAAAAAATTCATCTTAAAGCTTGAAGCCGTTTTTACTTGACTTAAAATATTACGTTTCTTAACTTACAGCTTCATTCAGGGATGAAAACTAAAAAAAATATATAAGTACTTTACGTACGATTAAGTACGTAGTTTTGTACTGAAAGAATTATCAATATCGGCAAAGCAGTTTTTAGGTTACACCATAAAAAATACAAAAGCGCTCAATCTATATTTCCTGTTTATTATAATATTATTTTATATATTGTATACTAGCTCCACCCGCGACTTTATTCACGGGGACTTAATGAAAATTCTGTATTAATTTCCTCCCCTTATTTCCTTGCCTTTAAACTTATCTATAAAAGATCTCCATGTTTCAATCTATACAAATTGAACTCCATCCAAATCTATTACCCGCTTCAATAACATAACAGACAGACAGTGTAATTATTACATCTATACTAATATTATAAAGCTGAAGAGTTTGTTCGTTTTTTTGAACGCGCTAACCTCAGGAACTACTGGTCCGATTTGAAAAATTATTTCGGTGTTGGATAGCCCATTTATCGAGGAAAGCTCGAAAGGAAAGCAGGCTATATCACGCTAAGACCAACAGGAGTAGAGCACTGCGGGTAAAACCGCGGGGCACAGCTAGTTAATAACATTAATATGAGTTATTTAGAAGAACGTAACTATACAATTATATATAGACATCTATTTAGTTTTCAGTTTTACTTTTAGTTCCATACGTTGTTCGGTATAAACAAACAAATTTGACCTCTTTTTTTCTATAAATAATCACATCGTAATATAGTACGCATAAAATATCGGTAAGTATCATAATCTGTTTTAGATACCTTGTCTTATTATGCAATAAGATAACTTATTTTAATAAAGTACGATTTTCATATTATATTTGTGTATCAGATTTAAAGCAGATTTATTTCTGTCAACGTGTTATCTGTATCCCTGAAATATCATTTCAGGTATAAGAATAAACAATATTAATTAATAGAATTTCCATTAAAAACTCTATATAATATCTAGTTTACGAATATACATCTAAAAGTAATTAAAATAATTTGAAAAGTAATCACCCTACATATCTGTGTAATATTCAGATAACATTATAATTTTTACAAGAAAATATAATTCTTTTTACAAGAAATTAACTGTACCTTGGTATTTTCATCTCTATTGACTTAATCCATACTCTCACGTCACTTATCCATAACTAGCTGCTCCGCGCGGTTTCACCCCCATGGCTCCACTCCTGTTGGTCGTAGCGTGATGATATATAACCTTCCTCGATAAATGGGCTATCTAACACCGAAAGAATTTTCCAAATCGGACCAGTAGTTCCCGAGATTAGCGCGTTCAAACAAACAAACAAACTCTTCAGCTTTATAATATTAGTATAGATATGAAACCTTTGGTGGAAGACGTGGGTTCGATTGCCGCCTCGTAATCTAGTTTTTTCTGACGACGCAGTTGGCGCAGTGGTAAAGTAACTGCCTACTGAGCCGACGGTCCCGGGTTCGATCCCCGGTCAGGGCAAATATTTGTGTGATGAACTCAATTATTTGTTCTTGGGTCTGGGTGTTATTATCTATATATGTATTTATTAAATATTATATTTATCGTCGCCTAGTACCCACAACACAAGCCTTAATTGAGCTTACTGTGGGACTAGGTCGATTTGTGTAATAATGTCCTATAATATTTATTTATTATTTATTTATTATTCTATTCTTTAAAAGCTTAGTTTAAAAGATTATCAGTTAATATATTTTAATGAATGATAACGTGGTTACTATTTTGTGTAATTATTAAAGTATTTGGAAAGCCTAGTCTCCTATACAAGATTTCCGAAAAAGTAGACTATGTCGTATTCCGGGTCTTCAGCTACCTACATACCATTTCATAGTTGGTTCAGTACTATTTGCGTGAAAGAGTAACAAACATCCATACAAACTTTCGCATTTATAATATTAGTAGGATCTTAAATTCTTGTGTCAAAGCGTTTGTAACGAAACTCCTTCATAAGGATTTTAGCCGATCATTTTGAAATTTGAGTATATTCAGTAGCGGTCTTACTAATAAAATGTACCCAATTTACCCATTTCCTTTGCAATGGATTAGTTATTGCAATAACCTGTCTTGTTTCTATGATTGACGTTTCATGTGAGCAAGAGCAGGACAAAGCTATAGTAGAAAATGGTAGAAATGTATCCATTGTTTAACTTTTTGTTAGTAAGGCCGTTAGTCTGAGAAATATCCTAAACTACCTTTTATATCCTCAAAAGATTTATAATATTTGTTTATATATAGGGCAACGTTTTCCGGGTCAGTCTGAAATAATAATATAAAAATACATTAATTAGATTATGCCTTATAAACACAAAACAGTTTTGTTAATATATCATGAGCTGTTATCATAATGAAACATTTTCCTGTTGAGGCATTTGATGTTCTAATTATTAATATTGTATACAATAATTAAATATTATGACATGAATAATAACAAAAGCTTTAATACAGTTATGTTTATTTGCTAGCTTATTTTGAGCTCAAAGTTAGAGCTTTTAGAATTCAAGACTCAAGTCAAAGTTCAAATCTTCAAGAATGACTTAAAAAAAAAAAACGCGAAGATTTTTTACGAAAATGATTGTAAAGTATAAATAAATACTCGACAATTTAATATCTTTCTATGTATATTAACACCAAAAAACAACAAAGATAACTGTTTTTGCTGTCACTTGTATAACATAATATGTTTTCTAAACTAGATTAATATAATCTTCATCACCTGCTATTTTCCAATAGGGGGAATCGATTGTATACCGTCTAGTGCACAAACAAGTGACCCTTGTCACTCACTTATACTTGTATACGTAGTATATTATTATTAGTCTGTGCTGTCTGTGCTTATACTAATACAAATAACTTCTAATGAAACTATAACAGAGAATTGTATGCATAATGCTACAAATAATTTATTTGTATATTTTTAAGGGCTGATTTTTCAATCGTTGGTTAAAACTTATTCATCGAATAACATATTAAACTACCATTTCAAAAATGTATTCTAATTGTCCGTATTTGACAGTTTACAAGTGATATTTTAAAATGTTCGTGTAATACATACTTTATTGGACGGATAAATTGAAATATCGGCCCTAAGTGAAACTTCTTTACGCGCGTTGAGAGTAAAATTTCAAGGTCGCGTCATGTCAATACCGTCACATCATGGAGAAACGCGATGATTGTGGTATCTTTGAATCTTGCCGAAGAAGTTTCACTTTTGACACGTTTATTCAGCACACACGCTCTTCTTTTAGACAGCACTGTAAATAAAAAGTGCAAATGATTTCGTGTTCATCTGTAGGTATCTAGCCTAACAAAATTATTTAATGATCACTTTTAATATCGATTATAATTCATACATATCTTAAAGATAGATTCATCTAAAACAAATAATATACTTGCGAAAATTACTAAAGAAAGCTACTTTCCAAAATGCAATACTTTAGTACAACAGCAAATAAAAACTCCACACTCGAGTAATATTGAATCATATGGTTAACACACTCGCAGCACGCGTAGACGAAGCTATCGATTTTATATTTTTATCGTTTCACTACATGTGGTTTATCAATTATCACACAATAGGCTTATGTTATTACAAATGTATAAGAATGTATGGATTTGTCGCTCTTTTACGCAAAACAGCTGTTCGGATCCATATGAAATTTGGTATATAGATAGATTATAATTTGTATTAGCATATAGGCAACTTTTTATCCCAGTACCAAGTGAAGCCGCGGGCTAAAGTAGGCAAATATTATAACAACGCTCTGAAAATAGTATTTGATGGCCACCTAGTAATTGCGTGTTAAATTTTTATAATTATTTTTCGTTTTGAAGAGGCCTTTGGGCTTGAAAAGGAAAAAATGATTTATTTGTTTCACGCGTGCATTTGTTTTTCGTGTTTTCAAGTTATATTTCAGGACTATTTAACAAATTCTTGTCAAGTTTTCCTTATTTGTAAAATGGCTCTACAAAAATCATTTTTAGGCGTTTTTACTGATTCAAATTGGTAAAACTTGTAAATACGTAGGCATGTACGTTTACAATTAGTCAATTTATTTCGATAAAATATAATCGTTCAATTTCATTTTATAATGTCTTTAAATAAAAACGATACAGAAATGGCACTATCAATATTTCGAACTTTAGGAAAAAAACCGTCGCCACACACCTTAATTAATATTACCTTTGTGTATTACCAAAAACATTAATTTAATAGCACTGTTTTAGATCGTTTTGTCACGAATGTCACCAGTTATTATACAAATGTTTTGTATGGTTTATGTTCATAAACTCAAGCTCAAACAAACATTTATTCAATAAGACTTCTTCTAGAAGCACTTTTGAATTGTTATAACATAGTTTTACCATTACCGCCAGAAAACAGTTTCTACAGAGAAGAGCCAGACAAACTCTGTAGTTGCTCTTTTAAGGGCCGATTTTTCAATCCTTGGTTAAAACTTATTCGTCGAATAACGTATTAAACTATCATTTTAAAAATATATTCTTTGGCCGTATTTGACAGTTTACGGGTGACATTTTAATATTATCGTGTAATACTTTATTTGGTGGATAAGTTTTAACCATGGATTGAGAAATCGGCCCTTTATCATCTCTACATACTCGTATATCTACATAGTATTATGTGTGTATTTCTAACTATTAAACAGCCCAAGGCGCTCATTTGCGGTTAACAGTTTAAGGCATTTCCAGTATCGATCGATACTCGCTTAGTGGTATCCTTGGCTTTAATTTAGTCCCGTTGTTCGATAAGCCTGTAGTGAAACATTTATCTGAATCTCGCAAGTAAATGTTTTTGCAACACTGTGTATGTTTGTTTTTCTTTCACGTCGTAACCGAGCGATGGGTAGAGAATGTCATAGGCTTATACTTTTTACCGCGATAAAACACTTCCCGTGAGAATTTTCCTTTTCGTTGTTGCGCAGATAAATCCGCAGGCGGAAAGCTAGTATTATATACAACTTCTCGACTTTTCGAAAACATCCATCAGGGCTTTACCGACTTAGTCGCGTAGAATGATCGAGGATCCTCCTTTTCTGTTGTAAAAATAACATCTGCCTTTTTCCACAACTGTAACGTATGTTAATAGCC
Source organism: Colias eurytheme (assembly GCF_061535395.1). Lineage (NCBI taxonomy): Eukaryota > Metazoa > Arthropoda > Insecta > Lepidoptera > Pieridae > Colias > Colias eurytheme. Next base: position 1,345,533 of record NC_142987.1, on the reverse strand, counting down.
TTTACTCTTCTTCCAGAATCGTATTTAAACCATCTCAATAACTTTTCAACTTAGAAATGATCTTGAATAAACGGACAAAGTTTTAGATCCTCCAAATTTCAGTTATGCTACACTGACTCTAACAAGCATGTCAGCCTCCCCAAAGAGCGACATGGTTGATGCCGAAGTAACAATTCCCTTGGTATCAAAGCTTGTGTTCTCTAACAGCTTTAGCAATCATAATATGGTAATATAGATATATTTCAGTGGAAGTAAGCGTGATAAATATTTTATTTTATAAGCCTTCACACAATTATTTTAGTAATCAATTTTATTTCATGAGAACAGCTACGAAAGTAACCAATAGTAGCAATAGCTTTTTAGTTCAACTAAGGTTATAATAATAGGACGTAATATTTCTAGTTCTATTTCACTTTTATAAATTGGCTTAATTTACCGCCAAAAATAAGCGCTTTCTTACCACAATACAGTGACCTAAATGAATAAAAGTTCCCTCGATATCACATGTTTTCTAAGTTCATGTAACCACGGTTAATATTCCTTACAAGACGCAATCTAAAAACGGAAAGATATATCATGCTAGTAATTTTATTAAGAGCTCAGCTTTCCCGGAGTAGTCATGAATAATTCAGCCCCACAATGTCCCAAGACAAACAGGGGTTTATACAAATCCAATACATTTTGCGATTTTTTTTTATTTGTGCACTTGTTTGGGATGAATGGTGTTATTAGTTTAATTTTATTCAGTTTATTCAAGCCAGTACTTCTCTATAAAACTGCGTTAGGAACTGGTACCACCAAATGTTTCTGATATCACATAGTGACCCACAACCTTGTTCTATGATAAGTCTACTGTTGGTTAAATGAATATGGTATAACCAAATATTTATGTTTCTTTATAAACTCGATATCAATTAGTCAAAACTGAAAATATAGATACAAGGTTAGTAACTGTTGTGTATTTAAATAGAATGATTTATTTGCACTTCCAAATTCAATGAGACCAACCACCTAAGCTTGTTTTATGAAATATAGCATAAACCTATATTAGGTTGGTAACAGAAAGAAATAAAAATAATTTAGTCAAGATAGGTAATATTCATGAATGTGGGTTAAATTTTGTTATACTCTCTATTTAAGTTAACAACATAACATATACAATATAAACAGTATAACTGGGTCAGCTAATTGCCTTAAACGAATCATATTGCAAACCCATATAAGAGCCTATGACAATCCAATTTCTATATGATGTAGGTATTTAGCGAAATTATATTTATTTACTCTACGTTTATATCCATGTTTATCCTGTCATTATTTGGATTTAAAATTATAGTTCAAAAACTTATCAGGAAAAGAGCATGTTTTACTTGTATAATATTTGTTTTACTGGTCTTTTTTGTAAGTACATAAGCAAGTAAATAAACAGTCTATGTACTTTACAACTGTAACCAATTGTGGTACATATATATTAATGGAAATAAGCGATAAAAATGCAATAGAGCAAAAATTGTTATTGTTTCTTTGTCTTCCATCAAAAATGTTGACTAGTTTACTTCCCACGGCCTCGCCCCCTTTGTCTAAACTCTAAAACTTAACTAATTGTGTACTCAAACATTTTCTCAAGAAAAATTCTATACGTTTCAACAAATCATTGCGTAGTTTAAAGATCGCATACATAGACTGACAGCTGGAAGCGACTGTGTTCTATACTATCTAGTGATATGGCCCAGGGCACTCGGGGGAAGAGCCCTGGGTTATGTCGGACTCACCCTGCTGAGTGCAGGGTCCTACCGACTAAACTCCACTGTGTTCCGCCGTGCCGCTTTATTGACGGGGCCGCGGGTATTCGGTAGAACCGCGTCCGCAGATAGTGATATGGCCTAGACATTAGACAATAGACATGTGTATAGCTTTTATTAGCTCACAGACGATCTAGTTGTAGTATAGGATTTCATTTAATTGTTCCATTATGTCTGGAGTCTTGCACTAGTCGTTCGTGATACTGTATCCGTTTCTTCTTGAAGGACAATAATTATAAAGAGTTATAATTATTGTCTATATGTGAAGTTAAAGGTTTAATTTAATGTGAAGAAAAAGATAATATATTATTATTTACTAGCTATGCCGCGCGGTTTTACCCGTATTGCCGTATTGGTCTTAGCGTGATGATAAAAGATAATTGGGCTATATATATAACACCGAAAGAATTTTTCAAATCGGACCAGTAGTTCCTGACATTAGGACATTAGGGCGGGCAAACAAACAAATTCTTCAGGTTTATAATATTAGTATAGATTAAGTTTTTGCTAATTCCCACACTATTATAAATTACTTCAATTAACAAATATTTGGGTAAAAGTAATATTTTTTTATTTTTTAGTATGCTATTGCTAATCGCTGAATATTAAAATCGTTTTTATAAAAAGTGAAGACACAGCTTTTGTGCTTATAAATTGCACAAAAATATTTCAATTTCAAGTAGAATACATTTTTGAAATGGTAGTTTAATATGGTATTCGACGAATAAGTTTTAACCAAGGATTGAAAAATCGGCCCTTATATTAGTAAATTATCTAGCAGTTCTTGATAGAATAGATATAAATAGATAGAAAAGATTAGTTTTCTAAAGTCATGATGTACTAAAAAATTGCAGACAGACATATATATAATATGTTAATGCAATCATAATTTATCGGAACTACGTAACTTCGTCTGCTCACAAAAGAAAATTGTTGTCATTCTTGGAATATTTTCAATTCAATTCTCTTAGATTAAATTGAAAAATGTTACAAGAATTTATAGAAACGACCTTTTTAAATAAACTCGCTTTATTCATGAGTAGATAGATATTAAAAAATGTAAATAGCATAGCATTATATTATACTAGCTGCGTTTCGCGGTTTCACCCACGTGGCTCCAATCCTGTAGGTCGTAGCGTGATGATATAATATAGCCTATAGCCTTCCTCGATATATGGACTATCTAACACCGAAATAATTTTTCAAATCGCACCAGTAGTTCCCGAGATTAGCGCGTTCAAACAAACAAACTGTTCAGTTTATAATACTAGTATAAATTTAATCAATGATAATTAAAATAACTTAAAAATCGTTCATATTAATATTACGTTACGTTACAGTTTCATATAAAACTGGTTAAAATTATTTAGTACAATTTAATCGGAACTGTATATATTTTAATCTACAATCATTGTGATAGAAAGACAAACAAAACGATGTATTGGAATATCAATCATTCAAATTGCGGGAATTTGAACAGTTAGTTCTGATGCGAAATATTTTGATAAATTCTAACTAATTGTTATTTAAATTGAAATAGATAGTTATGGCCTAGATACTAATTTTCGAGACATAGCGTAGAGTACAAGCTTTATCTACCTTTATATATCTTAATGTTCCTAATTAATAAAAAAGTAGTTTTAAAAAGTAAGGACCTACAGTGTACACATATAATAATATCGAGTACCATTTTCAGTAACATTATATTAAAAGTAGGTACTTAAAATAATTAATGAATTTGTTGGATGGATGTTTATTGCTCTGTCACGCTAAAATAAACGACCGATTTAGATGAAATTGAGCAAGCAAGTAGGTACTAAGAATAATTACACAGTCTAATTTTAACTCGGTAACTGCGAGTGGATTTAATTTCTATACAGAGAAGGATATTTTTAATCTAATATAGCTTTTAAATCTTCAGAAACAACACGAAGTTATAAACGAATTTAATTTCTTTCATATATTTACGTATTATGTAATAAAATATACCAAACCACAAATAGGGAAGATATGAGTTAAGCATGTTAAATAACAATGAGTTCACCGTGTTTTAGTTAATTGTTTTATTGCGTCTAATTTTGCTCGTATCGTATGAAAATGGGATGACAAAATTTCGCTACATGTTGTTTTTATAAATTCAAGGAAGGAAATGTAAAAAAAATATTCTTAATACGTTATAAGATCGATTTCCCTGAAAGCTTGGCTAATTATTATAGCACTAAATTTTCAATCAAACAATCTTTTCTTATTTATTCGTTCGAAAACTTAATGTTGTCACAGACTAATAATAATATACTACGTATGTTGTGTATCTATTAATAGTATACATGCACACATCTGTAACATAAAATTATTTTTACACAAACACAATAAATCGTTAACTTAAATTTCACGCACTTTCAAAAGATAATAGGAACAATCGCATCAAATTCTTCCATATTTCATAAACATTATCATAAACAATACAAAAATGAAATATTCAAAGTTTATTATACGTAACACCGGCCATAACTCATCCTCTTAAATTGAAATCCATAAATATCCTACTTCCTACTAATATTATAAATGCGAAAGTTTGGAAGAAGGATGTGTGTGTGTGTGTGTTTGTTACTCTTTCACGCAAATGCTACTGAATCGATAACAATGAAATTAAGCACACATGTAGAGGGTAACTTGGATTAACACATAAGATAGGTTTTATCCCGGAAATCCCACGGGAACGGGAACTATGCGGGTTTTTCTTTGAAAACGCGGACGAAGCCGCGGGCGGAAAGCTAGTAATACTATAATAACGGTGTGTAAAAGTGTTTATTGAAGCGGTTCAAACGAGCTATCAAAGCTACATAGCTAATAAAAGCTCAGTAGCTTAACTCGACTGGATATTATATGAATTTTATTATCGCCTAGTTTACTGTCGTGATATAAATATGAAGCTTGAATAATAAAGCATTTTCACCTTTTTGATTATAATTAATATTACCTGTGCTTCAAAAATACATATAGTAATAAAGAACATCTGTATTCTAATATGAAAACAACGATAGGTATATACCAATATCAACGTCATACATAGAAGGAATACTTTAACATACATACGCAGAGACAACCCACAGCATATTTTAGGCACATCTTATATATCTTATATATAAAAATGAATCGCAAAATGTGTTGGTAAGCGCATAACTCGAGAACGGCTGAACCGATTTCGATAATTCTTTTTTTATTATATTCCTTGAAGTACGAGGATGGTTTTTATGTAGAGAAAACGTAAATATGTACCACGGGCGAAGCCGGGGCGGACCGCTAGTCTTATATATAAAAATGAATCGCAAAATGTGTTGGTAAGCGCATAACTCGAGAACGGCTGAACCGATTTCGATAATTATTTTTTTATTATATTCCTTGAAGTACGAGGATGGTTTTTACGTAGAGAAAACGTAAATATGTACCACGGGCGAAGCCGGGGCGGACCGCTAGTCTTATATATAAAAATGAATCGCAAAATGTGTTGGTAAGCGCATAACTCGAGAACGGCTGAACCGATTTAGATAATTCTTTTTTTATTATATTCCGTGAAGTACGAGGATGGTTTTTATGTAGAGAAAACGTAAATATACGTACCACGGGCGAAGCCGGGGCGGACCGCTAGTAGGTTATAAAATTATTATCACTATACTGAAGGTTTAGGTAGGTAGAATTTAGGCTCATAGTTCGATTCAAATTTAAATTAATTTGAAAGTACGCTTAGTTCATTTAGTGTTTGTTCAAATTGTGGTTACAAATATATATCAAGTGACGTCATCAAGCATGGTTATGGTTAGATTAATGGGTCGGATAATTTGAACTACGAGTTACTGATGTATATCATTTGCTATTTATAATTCTATTTTTACTCTTTGTTATCCATCGTTTTAAATCTTTATTTCAACAAGCACGAGCACGTTATAAAAACACATTAGAAAATATTAAATTGTCAAAAGCATTTACAAATCCAACAATATACAACCAGAAAGTACACATTACGTTACCGAAATGAAACGAAATGAAACCACTCAGATATATTCGCGTGTAATATCAATAAAGGTGATGCAAATAACGCTGAGACATTTTAATATTTACCCACAAATTTCATTTGTTACAGGATGCGGGAGTACGTAGAGGAAAATGAGAAGAACGATCCTCTCATACACGCCCCCGATAAGAAAAACAACCCTTGGGCTGAAAAAGGAAAATGTATCATCATGTAACAATCCATAAAAACAAATAAGTCAAAAATAAATTCTAAACCATACTGTTTGGCTCCAATTCGAACAACGCGTCTGGTCGTAGGATAAAATTATTCATTGACAAGTGACAATGTAGAACCTGATCCGCAACAACTCCGAAAAAAGCGAAAGATATAAATCAATTTATATAAACCAGCATGAAGGAATATGAATGATATCTAATCTATGAAACTGCCAGACAATATAAGGATACATAGAATCGTAGTGGATGAGTCCATCGGTCAACGTAGAATACCTAAGATAAGCATCATTTGATCATTATGTTCACCAATATAATCTAGTCCTTATTCTATAATGTAAAGAATGTACATTTTGACTGTGCGCGACGCAAGGATGTACTTATGAGTGTTTTTAAAAGGATTAAAATGGTTGTAAATACGTTAAATTTTGTATTTCTAGAGATAGAAAGTTTGGTAAAGCCGAATAGAAAGGGAACTATCAACGTTGGATGCGTAAATTGTAAATTTAATTGTAACGTATATTGACAACCAATGTTTTATGTTACGAGATGAGATTTTAATTTTATCAGCGTGGAAGCCTCGAGAACGTTCGAACAAACTTTTGTTGAATTGACCTCCCAAGAATCCATTCCTCTTCACGCAAACAGCAACTTCCTCTATGAAATTTGCGTGCAATCGTTATGGATTCTAGTACAAACTAACTAAACTCAGTTGGAACTCGATTGTAAAACTTCGCTCAGTTCGAAACTATTGTATTTTTATCGTCTCAACTAGAAACTTTGCCATCGCAACTAAATAGGAGAGTGAAATTAAATGTAAAGATTCATTGAGCTCATGAATCTTTGTATTTAAAAGACATTTTAATTATTATTCATTAAATATATATAGGGTATAATCGCACATCACAACTTACCATCTATTTGCCTAATCACGGAATTAAGAAAGCTGTTGAGGAATTTAAAGTAGATATCGGCAATAAATACGAAGTAGTGGAGGTGTTAAATGAGGACATGTTAAACGTAGTTGAGTTAAATATTAAAGTTAAGGTAACTCATAAATAAATGCGACATAATCTTAATCAATCGATCTAATTATAAGCCGACTTAGGATAATTTTTTATGAAGACAGGTACACTCCGCAGTGCCATTATCTAGTAAAGCTTCTAATTCTCTTAGCGATCTATCTTCTATGCTCCTGTATTTCTATATATATCCTTAATCTTATGGCCGTTCAATTCGACCTAATTTACCATTTCGTATGATTTTGAAATCAGTTCTATCCCAAACATTAAAATTTAGATGTTAAAAACTACTATCAAATACAATTTTAAATCTAGCACTTGAATAGAATAGAGTTAATTCAAAATTTAAATTGAAATAAATTACCTAAGTCACGCGTTTCACTAAAATGAGCTATCGTAGTTTCCAAAATAAACTTCTTCTAAATTATATCTAAGGTAAACTCGGATTTGATGCTCTCGTAATTTTTTGATCACTGGTGACCGAATTCACACCAGATATCAAAAAATTGGGAGCAATTATTTCAAGTAGAACTAATCTAACATTCCATTAAAAGGATTTCAATCCTATCTTTAATTAAATAGAGAATGCATAAACTTACGCACTGTAGGTGAAATTAGATTAAAGTTAAAATGTAACCTTTAAAACTTATAAGATAAAAGTACCTTCCTCCTTACCATATCTAGACATGAACTATGAAGAATCATTCTGGCTGTGAGTAATATCCATTTATTTAGATGCTTCATCATTAGAGTCAGAATCAATTTTGCTAATACCGACAATAAATATTTAATCATTAATTATTGTTTTGACGTTGGCATCTAACCTCACGAGGAACCCGAGTCAATTTTTGATACGTACGCATTTCCTAGCTCATCTTCTGTATCTGATCTCCGTTCTTCTCTTCCTTTTGTTTGCATTTCATCTGTCCTTCTAGCTCCATAATGATAAGTTTAGAAGTTAGAGTTATTCGTAGTTGTAATTATAATTAACATAAGAAATGAAATCAAAGTTGTTTGTTAACTTATACGATAAAGGTTGCAATTCAGAGAATTAGCCGTAGACATAATTAAAATGAAATAAAACGCGTTCGTTTAAAATGTATTGAATAAATTTAGGGATTTTGCGAGAGCGGTACGAGTATGAGCGTTGACAAAGTTTCCAATTACATTGTTTATTTTTGTTTCAATCGAAACGTTCTCAAGGCTTCCAGCTTTATTTATGTTGTTAATTTATCTTGAATTGTCTTTAAATCCTGTTTTATTTAGTTAAGTTTGATGATACCAAAGAATTGTCTTGAATTTTGAGGGGCACCTTTTGTCCCTTGTAACCGAGCGTTATGATGACGACTTCGATTTCCATTTATCTACTTATAATGAATAACTCAGCCGGTAATTTAAACGGATTATTCAAAAATTTAATAACTAGGTAAGGTGATATTGGAAATGATTTTTTTAGAATCAATAGGCTAAGGTATTATATGTTATTAATATTATGTAATCAGTAATCACTGAAATATAATAAAAACTGCATTGGTTTGTTTTATTTCAACCCGCTGAACTAAGTACCTGAATTTCCTATGAAAAGGAACAAAAGATAGAGATAACAATCGGTTATAATAAGGCTTGATATGTTGGTCTGAAATTGGAAACCCATTCAATTCTGAACAATACAAGCGTGCGAAACAATCCTGTTTACGCTGTTTAATTGAAACGCTATTAATCTGATCTTAAGTGGTCTGCGATAGAATTGAGTCCTTTGAATGAGTATTCAAATGTACTAGAAATTGATTATAAATAAATCTATACTAATATTATAAAGCTGAAGAGTTTGTTTGTTTGTTTGAACGCACTAATCTCGGGAACTACTGGTCCGATTTGAAAAATTCTTTCGGTGTTAAATAGCCCATTTATCGAGGAAGGTTATAGGCTATATTTCATTACGCTACGGGTAACAGGAGTGGAGCCACGGGGGTGAAACCGCGCGGAGCAGCTAGTAATTTATATACCGCTTATTCCGAAACTGTTCTTGGGAAAAAAAGAAATCATTTATAGATACTTTTTTACATGTCATCATCACATAATAATAACGTTTCCAACAAAATTAATGCATTTCTATTATCTGAATAACAAATTGAAATAACAATAATACCACAATAGTTTATTACAAATGCATAGAACTTCAACAATATCTACGTAATAACATAAAGTTGATGCAACTATAACGAATTTAAGGATGTGCTGTGAACATGCCTGACCTGAAGCAGACAACTCAATTTCCATTTATTTATACGATTTAATGTGAAGTCACGATCAGGTATTGTTCCAAGGAAACTCAATCAGGCATTGCGACAGTGTTAGATAAGCAAGAGACAGATAATTTACCGACAAGACTGTAGTTTCTATATTATAGTTCCAACAGATTTATTTTTGGAAATATGGAAAATATTGATGAAATGTATGTGTTGTTTAAAAATTATACAAACGTGAGGGTATACAAGGTATTGTTAATATAAAAGGAGTGAAGAGTTGTGTGTGTTCTTTGTTTTAATGAATAGCTTCTGAAAGTTTCTACAGATTATAACAACTGATGAATTATTAATAACAAAATAAAGAACATACTTAATTCAATTATTTTGACATGAAGACACATTAAAATTTGTCAAGGTTATATAAAACCTAGAAATAACAATACATTCTAGTACTTATCTCTACTAATGTTATAAAGCTGAAGAGTTTGTTTGTTTGAACGCGCTAATCTCGGGAACTACTGGTTTGAAAAATTATTTCGGTGTTAGATGGCCCATTTATCGAGAGAGGCTAGGCTATATATCATCTCGCTAAGACCAACAGGAGCGAAGCACTGCGGGTAAAACTGCGGAGCACAGCAGCTAGTAGATATACATAAACCTAACTTGTAATGCCTTCGCATTTGCATTATGTAAAGAAAAAAATGTCATCCCACACTACGCCACAAACTAATGGAGTAACAGAAAAAGGCATATTTTCCTAAAGTGCCATAATTTTCCTCATTCACGCTTGCTAATGGAAGACGTAACGTATTTCTCATCAGCTTTCGTGCTTTTCAACGAAAAAGTTATAGAAATCATTGTATACTTAATGAACTACTAGTTCTTCCTGACTCTGCCTGGATTGGGTAAATCTTAATACTATTATAAAGGCGAAAGTTTGTATGGATGTATGGATGTTTGTTACTCTTTCACGTAAAAACTACTGAACCGATTACAATGAAATTTAGCACACATATAGAGGGTAACTTGGATTAACACATAGGATAGTTTTTATCCCGGAAATCCCACGGGAACGGGAACTATGCGGGTTTTCCTTTGCAAACGCGGGCGAAGCCGCGGGCGGAAATCTAGTTAAATATAAAGTAGTGTGATAGTTTAAATATTAAAGTTGTAGAGTAAGTAGTCTAGACATGTTTATATACAAAATGGAATAACTACTTTTATTTGATTTATCGACGCTTTCTTGGAGCATTATTAAAAATGAACAAAAGTACCTACATGCAGTATTTGCGTGATCACTACATAGTATAAAACAAAGTCGCTTTCTCTGTCCCTATGTCCCTTTGTATGCTTAAATCTTTAAAACTACGCAAGGAATTTTAATGCAGTTTTTTTTAATAGTGATTCAAGAGGAAGGTTTTAGTATATAATTTATTAGGTTTAGACAAAGCGGGCGAAGCCGCGGGCGGTAAGCTAGTTTTATATAAAAATTACATTCTTATTATTTATATACGTTTCTGTATATTTATTGGGCAAATACATCTATTTCAATGATTGATTTTCTTCTGCACATAGGAGATAAACTATCTTGACTTTTCATTATTTTCTTCTAGATTGATCTAGAAAATTTCGGCTGGGATATTTTCTCGCTATTTACTGAACAGAAGCTGGAGTCTTTGAATTCGTAAGTATTATAGACAGGTGAGTAATATCTTTATTTGAATTTTACATAATATTGTTTTTATTAGAGAACATTGCAGATGTTTATCAAAATTTTATCTTAAGAGTAAATAATCACTTTTGTTTCACAGAGTTTCTTCTTTTGTCTATGTTTAACACATTACTATTTTAGATAATATATTGTGTAGGTCCTAAAGTAAACTTTACTAGCGACATAAATATTAAATATTATAAAATTATGTTATTATTAATAGTACTTGATAAAAGATTTATAGTACATATATTCCCCAACGTAAAAAAAAATCAACCAAAGGGTTAAACATATCCTGCAATACAAACTAACTTACTAATTTTAATAGCTGCCATTAGTTCAAAATTTTATCTATTTCAATGCGGTTACTCAGCTAGATTGAGATATGTATCGGAACTCAGCATTCAACAGTATCTTATTTGCCGTTATATTAAACCCAGGAGAGATAAATCCCACTGATCTATACTGATAGGCCGATTCAATTGAATATTTTGGGAATAGGGTTGTCAACAAATTAATTAAATAAAACTAAAAAATATTAAGAATAAAAACAGTTGACTTACCGGTTGGCTTGGTTGGTAGTGTGAAGTGTCCCTGCCTTCCAAGCCAGAGGTCGTGGGTTCGATTCCCATCCGGGGCAAATAATATTTGCGTGTGCCGTGTGTGAAAATTGACCTGAAATATTTATTTATTTATTTTATTTATTTTGTGAATGTCTGATTTTGGTTTGATTTATTCAAGCTTTATCTGAAATGTACTAATATATTTCTCATATCACAGTGTCTGTAACCAAACTCCTGCGACGAACGTTTTTTGTAATTTTTTTTTTGTGTATATGAGTAAAAATAGATTACAAACTGTTTTTTTGTACCTCGAAAATTATATAACAAGTAACACCAATGTTTAGTTCAGCCAGTTTAATTATTTTTATCCGAGAAATTGTTTTAGAAGCGAACGTAAAATAATCTTATTAATTAATTAATAATAAAACTATAACGAGTTTAATTCGCGAAATCATGAAAAAGTGTGTAGATACATAGAGCGAATATTGAAAAATATTACTTTTATTTTTATAAATCCCTGTTGATAACCCTTCTCTGACTTCTTATTGATGGTGGCTCAGCTATTCGCGGCTGACATAACAAATAATCACAGTTAGACTATTTTAGTACTGAAAATAACGCACATGCTGCTATAAAATATTAGATTAAGAGTGAAGACATTAAAATTATATTACAATAAGGTTGTATATCGTATAAATTTATTTCTATTTACTCAGGGATAATATTTTGTTAATTATATGGTTTTAAATTATTAGAATACAGTCTGTTTTCCTATTCTATTAAGGGCCAATATTTCAATGCTTGGATAAAACTTATCCGTCCAATAAAGTATTACATTTACACGATAATATTAAAATATCACGTAAACTGTGACATTTGTGTGTTATACGGGCAATTAGAATACGTTTTTAAAATGGTAGTTTTATACATTATTCGACGAATAAGTTTTAATCAAGGATTGAAAAATCAGCTCTAAGTTAAATTAACTTTACTTATTATTAAGGTTTATTTGCATAATTATAATTTATAAATAACTACTTAACTAGAGTATAAACACACAACATCATTGATAGAGACTAAACCTTGTTAACTATGTATTTAGATGCCAGTTGTTATTTATTTGTATATAAAGACACTTGTGATTTTTGATAGAACAATAAAATAAAAAATAATTAAACCTTACCAGTTATTATCTAAAAATTATCACTAATCTTTCTTACCGCGCTTTCTATTACAGAAAACTGGATCTTAACTTCGTTAAGAAAACTTAATTTAATCTACAAACTGTTTGCTTCAAGTCATGTAGGTAATATTATTATAAAAGGTATTTCATCAACTCTTCAAAATAAATCGCGTCCATAACACATAATCACACAATATAAGTGTTTATAATATCCTATCTCCTTGTGTGCGACATCCAAATTTAGGGTTCAGGATCTTTCACGAAATCCCGAAAGCCTATTCATGCAAGTCTTCCGTGGAATTGGGTTACGGATCCCATTTTACGAGACTCCGTTAACCAACGGAAAAGTATTGGAATCCCCTTTATGAGCTTATGAAAATATGGCGAATAGAAGGTAAGTACCTTATTTGCGAGATGAATGAAATTCCTGCGTAATTCAAGTATACGTTTAAATTAAATCAGCAATTCATCTGAAATACATTTAAAAATTTCACACGCCTAGCCATAATGTTAATCCAAATATATAGACTGCATTTTTGCTGTAACAAAAGTATCAGGCGCAATATTTCCTCCATTCACGATATTTATTTTGGAGAACGGAACTGTCAACTTAGCAATAAATATAAGGCTATAATCCAGGCTGACTCTGCAGTTTAATTTTGTTTATTATTCGAAAGCAGTAGAGTCCATTATTCCTCGTAGCTTAATGACATATTGCCCGTTTGAGTCATTGGCTCGTGGTAGCACGAGGATTTGGCAACCGCCCAAAACGTTGTTCTCAACGTCAATACAACACTTAGAATTGTCGGCAGCTGATAACAATACTTAGGTATAGGAAACAAAGAATGGGGTAAACATTAAACTATGTAGATTGTAGATATAAGTCTATAATTTCCAACGTTCTTGTAACAACATTTTAAAACGCAGAGCTCTTTTACACTTCGTTAGATTTTTCTTTTAATTCCCTAACTTCATTGAATATTGATCCTAGACATTCTTCAACTATCTTCAAACCTTCTCTGTAATTCCAAACCTTTTCTGTTCTTTCACTGAGCCCTTGAGCGACCTTAATAAAGCACTTGCAAACTTTACGCAAAGGAAAATTCAAGAACTCCGTACAAAGAGTTTCTCTTTAATTATGCGAAGGCAAAATAGACAATTCTTGAGCTCATTAATTACGCAGTAAGTAGGTAAAGTTGATACCCGATAATCTATTATAAAACAAAGTTTATCCTCATTGTAGTTTCAAATTGAATGCTTAATTCGTTTCGGATAAACTCTGGTTACAACCGTGTTTAGTGTAAGCTGTAGCGATTTTGATAAATAATGATGTTCAAGCTTTAATAATAACTTTTAATAATAGATAGGAATAATCTTAAATATATTGTGTTTTCAATTTGTCGGCGTTAATAAAGAAAATTGAGATACTATTTTGTTCTCGCAAGAGGAAATTTCTCTCTTGAAACTGTGTTTAATTAGAAAATATTATACATTTTCTAGTAAAACACTGGTTTAGGGCTGGAAAATATAAAAATTGGCCATTATTATTAGCAAGAAAAGCAGTAATCGTTTTAACAAAAATCATTGCACCATGTTATCATCAACACAAAGAAAACTGATAAGTTCCTCTTTAAAAATGCAAAAAATATATCTCAAGGGAAATGTGACTTCAAAAGACGTATTTTATTCCGATGGCAGGCTTGGCCGGAATTTTTTTGATTTATGGCATAGCGCTTTCAACCAAATGAAATGCGTTTTGAATGCTTAAGTGCTTTTTAAATTTCTCACACCGCTGGGAATAAATATAGCATTAGACTGCATTTATTTGGACAGCGCTAGATTTTAACTATGGGCAAAAAGGGCTAGTGACTGGAGCAGAATTTTTTGACAGGAGCAGCAAAATTAAGTGGGAGAGAAAATATTATTTGTTAGTGTTAATTACAACTAAAATTTATTCACTTCATAATTTTTAGTTTGCCGATATAAATATGGAATTATCTTAAATCTGTAAAAAATGGCGAATATAAAGAAAAACAGAGCAATGTTACGAAGTCAGTTAAAATCAGCACTGTGTATGCACCTGCAGAATTCACTGATCACCCCTTTTTTAGAGATCCCTGATGTTGAAAAATGAAAGTTATACTTTCTCTTTATTCCATACATATTCCACATAACTTATACTCTATCTTAATTTTGCGTAAAGAGTTAAGCGCGTCACACATAACCCACAAAATTTCGCGTCATTTGTAACAGGATGGCGGTTCTACAGGAGTCTTAGTACGCAATGACAAAAAGAAAAATGATGGTCCGAACGCTGATACCGGATGCGTGAAGATACTGTAATATTATAAAATATAGGTACTCCTATATTTAATTGGTATACATAATTAAACATTTCTCTTACAATAAAGCTACATGTATTATGCAAGGATCGACATTTTCTTTCCTCAGATTAATTTTCACGGTTTTCGCCTTAGTATCCGCCTTTAACTTAATCACCGCTTCCTCATAATCCTACGGAACCCGTTCTCACCTCATTAATTAGGGTCCAGTGTAAATTTACTCAGCTATTCCACCCTTAGGCTGAAATAATTGCCCACCGTCAACTCTGAGGAAAATAAGATTTAGTAGTAATGTACTATGTGTAAAGGTCTTTTGGGTGGACAGAAAACAATTCTGTGACCTTTTATTGCAGTATAGCTAGGTTAAATTACTTCTTCGAATTACTAAAGAATTGATTTCATATTGCACGCCTCATAAGCGAAGCGTTGAGGTGGGTACTACTGTCACTTCGCGCAAAACATCTGATTTTTCAAACTTAAAATGTCTTTATGTATCATACATTGCACTTGTAAGATAATACATACACACACATATTAAGAAAAAACACTATTTTTAACGTTCATGATATTTTTGATGTCATTTTTGTTATTTAAACTAGTTAAAAAACAGTTTAAAAAAGTTCTGTCTTGGACGTCCGTGTGTCTGTATGTGCGGATCCTTTTTCTTGTTAACACGATAGCGACCGAAATACTTTACTAATCGAGTCTTTTTTTTTCTCTTACGCTTGAGTATGCTCAGGAATAGAACCCTTTCATTTTTCAGGGTCTGATTCGATGTGGTTTAATTGTTATTAAATAAACAAAAATAATAATTAATAAATATTTATTAAAAAAAAATTATGAGGCGTGCACTTTTGGATTTTCCAAATTATTTAAAATATTATTTTTGACTGATCCAAATGAAATATTATTACAACTGACTATAAAAAATTTATTATATATTATATAATTATGCTCTTTTTTATTGCTTTTACACTTTATCATAAAAATGTACGATCTATATCCATACTTTTAAATATTCATAATAAATTAATTTCAACTATAATGCCCAAATCAATTTTTAAAGTACATCCATTCTTGAAATTACAACAAAAATTGCTCGGAAAGCTCTCACTTTTAACTTCACGATAAAAAAATCTTACATCTCCTTAAGCAAACCCACCCAAAAAAGTACTCATGTTTACCCAAAGCACTCCAATTCCCCTCTAAAAACCATTAAACTTTCACATGAGTAGATACCATTAAATAGACTTCCTCGCTCACCGTGGGTCACAGTGACCCGGCAAAAATATTCTATAGCTGTACATTAAGGACACAAAGGGCCAAAATTCCTTGTTTTGTGGGATGTGTGAAATATTTGAAGCACTTGGGCTCTGGCATCTATCCCTAGGGCTAAAACTATTGGGTTTGAAGTAAAAATGTTGCGTATTTGTGTAAGTATGGGTTAATTATACCTGACTGAAGTTGATTTTGAAAAAAAACAGTTTCTCTAGTAAAATAGTTAATGCATTAAAAGGACAAAAATTTAATTATGTGACTATACAAAGCTTCTATACAATGAAAATGAATCGCCAAATTTGTCGATAAGCGTAAAACTCGAGAATAACTCTACCAATTCGGCGATTTGTTTAATGTTTTTGTTAAGGAACAGAGAAGGTTCTTGTGGAGAGAAAACATAAAATGGCGGAAGAACAACGTCTTCTGGAACAGCAAGTCATAATATACATAGTCATATTATACTTTAAATTACAATTTTCCTTTACACCCACTATCAGCACCTTTGTAGAGCGTCCAAGGAGGACATTATAATAAAAACTAATTAAAATCATAACACATCTTATTGTTATGTCAAATTGATTATTGTATCCATTTTTATACACACATTATAAACAGAAATAGGAACCAATTTCGGTGTTATTTAGGGAATCAATTTCAATTAAAGAAATATAAATAACCTGACCTCACAACCTACAACTTATATGTATGTTTGTATGTATGTACTTGCTACCTCCGTAATGACTGTTGACATTTAAACCCCACTTGACACGGGTTGTGTTTAACCAATTCCTGATTTGGAACCTTTAATTCATATCATGGATTCGCAATTTTGTTTCGACCGGTTAAAAACCTTCCTGTAAATAGAGTTTAAACCGAGTATTGCACGACTCATAATGCGAAGCATTATAGAGAGTGTTTTACGATCGAAAAATTTGTTTTGACTTGGTTCCGCAACTACTTAATTAATTACACGATTGGATTACCACGTATCCTTAATCTGCACAACATTTTATAGATAATCTAATGAAGGTTAATACCGTAACTGGTAAAAATTGATTAAAGAAAATTAAACAGGAAAGAAATGTAGAAATAGAAAAAATAAAATTCCCGTCAATCAACACTTTTTTTCGGTAGAGAGTAGAGACACGATAGCTTGTGTAAAACTTAATTAATTTCATGGCATTATTTTTTATTAGCTATAGATCTACTATACAGAGATTGGTATTGAAAATGGTTATCAACGAAAAACTAAAATCTTCTTTTCGATGAAGGAATGAACATTATGGGTCGTGCACTTTTGGATTTTCCAAACTTTTTTTCTATTATAATCAACGTCGTCATAAATTGTAATAAACTTATAGAAGTTAAAATAACTGCATAATGTAATTCAATATTGCTTGAATCAAAATGTTACCTAATTATTTTGTCGCTTACATTGTAGCAAAGAATTCCAATTTTTGCTTGTTAAATCGAAATAGCATTTACCGTACATAGATTTATAATAATTACGTGCTCATAAATATTTATATACAATGGAAATAATAACAGCAAAGCTGTTTCTAGCTTTTCATTGGTATTGTCGGTGGTAAATGTTGAAAATATATAATGACGTTTCAAAAGTGCTTCTAGAAGAAAATCAATATTGAGTTTGAGTTTGAGTATTAGTTACCAGGATTTCATAATTATCGTTCAGAATAAAAAAATGTTGCAAACTGATATCTTATTTTCGTACGAGTAGGTATAATATATTATTGTAGGGGGTTTTACCTGTTAGAAAATAATTAATTGGATGTCTCGACAAATAAAGTTCGACACTTGATATTCTAGGAAAATTCTACGTAGATATCATATCAGTATGGTACTTGAGACATAGTTATTATTATTTAGTTAATTAGGTATAAATGAATTTTATTTTATACTAGCTGCTCAGCGCGGTTTCACCCCCGTGGCTCCACTCCTGTAGGTCGTAGCTTGATGATATATATAGCCTATAGCCTTCCTCGATAAATGAGCTATCTGACACCGAAAGAATTTTTCAAATCGGATCAGTAGTTCCCGAGATTAGCGCGTTCAAACAAACAAACAAACTCTTCAGCTTTATAAATAATATTTGTATAGATACTTATGGCAAAATGTTAAACGGCATTCTTCTTCCTCTTCTGTAGATGTAAAAGAAACTTCACGACTAATAAACAGAAACATAGAGCTAGAGCTGAAGCAAGTGCATTATTTCGTGATCTTTTAATGTATACGAAAAGTCGTATTCAGTGTTGTTCAGTATTAGAACATTGCATAGCATCTTTTCGAACGCACTAAGAACAATGAAGGAATGCTCTACGCACTTTTACACTAAAAGAATTTGACATAGTGGGGTTAGAATAAGCATTCGCTCGTTTGATCTAAATGCAGCGTAACTAAATGATAACAAACACTTTAAAGATGGCTTCGGCGGTCGAGAGTCCCTATACAGCTTACCTCCGTAAGAGAAGAAAAAAATAGAGTGCTGACAGAGATAAGCGAAAGTCGCGGGTTCGAATCCCTCTTCACAACATTTTCTTTTCTATTATTAAAAGATTTTACAATACCTTTAATTGTATAAACATACATTTGTTTACGTGCGTATATTTGAACCAAATTTTGCGTATTATTTTTAATTAAAACATATCATGTTTGTTTAAAAGACATTGTCGCGGTAGAAAGCCATTCTTCCTGTATATAGGTTACAAAGTCGTGTTGACGCTTGAATATGGACTGAAAAGTGTATGTGTTGCGGCTAAACTAAAAACATTTATATAAATAATAATTTATATAATTGATATGGTGGGCAATTCTCACTCATAGAGTCTAAATGTAAATGACGATATTATCATTTATTAATTAATGTTATCGCATTTTATTTAAAAACATTGTATTTTACCTTATGTCGTCATACTTATGATAAATTCCCTGTTATTTTCCTTCTATTTGCTCTCGGTTTTTAATTAGTACCTAGATAAAATAAGGATATAAATATGATTGGTAAATAAATTTAAATCAATAACTGTATTAAATTTTACTAAGACTTATAATAATTATTATTATATTAGTACTTCCGTGAGTACACAATCTTTGCATAAAAATATAATTATTACGTAATAATACTTCATATTTTCTTTCTACATAATAAATTATCTATACTGAATCACTTAGGAAATTATTCAATTATTTCATCGCCGCTTAAAATCATAAAATTTTTTACTTGACTCATTTTACAGTCGCTTATCTCTATGCGTGATAATAATTTCTTAAGAAAGACGGAATTTTGTTTGGTTGTTGTATGATTATTCTTTTCGATAATTGTATGATTATTCTATTCGATTATTATATTCGATAATCCTGATACAATTAAACCTTAATTATTTTAAGGAAACAATTAATTAATTAATTACCTTACTTACCAATATTAATTTTTATTTATTTATATTGTAACTAGTTCTTTATGTAAGTTTCGTATATGATCCTAGAACATCTAATTTTTGTAAGAATGATTCTTATACACTTCTATAATGTGTACCTATTCAAAAAATCCTTTTCTGGCCGTTTGATAAAACGCCTGTTTCCCCACTTTTCCTGCAACACACGTCGCATTGTTTTGAAACAAAAGGTAAAACCGTTTCAACTAATCCTCGGGAGGCTTTGCAAGGCTTCATTGTTCGAAGATCTCTTTTCGGTGCCTTACCGGGAGTATAATGTGGCTTTTGTTAAGCCGAGATTATTTTCAATTTTCACATTGTTGTTGGGAGGCGTGATGCGTTTCATTAGGTTGGATCGCTTTGGGTGTAAGGTTTTTTATTTTATTTATTTATTACACTTTACTATGCTAGTTATACAAATTACTTAAAACTAAAACTTATAGCTAAACTAGCACAGAGGGCGGCCTTATCACTAAAGAGTGATCTCTTCCATGCTAGGCAGGTTTTGTATGGTATGTACAGATTATTTTATTTTGGGGGTTTTTTTTCTAATCGGACCAGTAGTTCCCGAGATTAGCGCTTTCAAACAAACAAACTCTACAGCTTTATAATATAAGTAGGTATAGATAAATGACAATCAGATATCAGAAAGTGGTTAAAGACAGGATGGTGATGTAAACATTAAATTCACAAAACTAATCAAGATATTTATCTATCTATTTGTATCAGATAAACCAGATATTTTATCACATAGATTTGCAGAATCGAATGTTGAACAAATACGCAATGATTTATCAATTTAACAAAACATTTAACATCATAATAAGAAACAAAGTTTTCAATCACGTCTGTCTGTCGGTAAACTCAAAAACTAGGTACTGCACCGGTATTCTTTCTGTTTTAACGAATAGATAGGGTGGTTCGGGTGAAAGGATGTGGAAAACCCGCGGGCGAAAATATAGAAACAAAATAATTTAAAATTAAGAAAACTTTAAAACGCGATTTATTGATCTACAAGTTTTGAACAATAATTTACACTGAATCTGGTCACGGATAAATTGCCTATAAATAAAAACACTAAAAATAAAAGTAACTTTTGTTAGGCATATTATCTTGGCGATATTGCATTTAAATTTTAAACCATTAATATCTTACTAATTTCTATCAATCGCCCAAAAACTTATAGTTTTATTTAAGCTACCTATTTCATAAAATCTTCTTGTATAAAATTTTATAATTTGCTCTCTCTTTTCGCTCTTACATGATAGCATCCTTAAAAATAATTTGGAAAATCCAAAAGTGCACGCCTCATAATTTTTTTTAATAAATATTTATTAATTATTATTTTTGTTTATTTAATAACAATTAAACCACATCGAATCAGACCCTGAAAAATGAAAGGGTTCTATTCCTGAGCATACTCAAGCGTAAGAGAAAAAAAAAGACTCAATTAGTAAAGTATTTCGGTCGCTATCGTGTTAACAAGAAAAAGGATCCGCACATACAGACACACGGACGTCCAAGACAGAACTTTTTTAAACTGTTTTTTAACTAGTTTAAATAACAAAAATGACATCAAAAATATCATGAACGTTAAAAATAGTGTTTTTTCTTAATATGTGTGTGTATGTATTATCTTACAAGTGCAATGTATGATACATAAAGACATTTTAAGTTTGAAAAATCAGATGTTTTGCGCGAAGTGACAGTAGTACCCACCTCAACGCTTCGCTTATGAGGCGTGCAAAACAAACGACGAGCGAACTAAAGGCTTCTCCGATAATACTTGACTACTTAATCAATGACGTCACATTTAGGGAATTTCATAGACAATAATGTTTAACATTAATAACCTATATTAAACGACAAAGCACTTAGAAATTTATCTCTGTTGACAGTTATCTTGATTAATAGTGCTTATGATAGAGAAAGCCGGGGAATACTAATGATTTATATTATTTGATGTAGTGGATGTTATAGTGTTTTCGATATCTAGAGAATAAAATATATAATAACTAGCTTTTCGCCCGCGGCTTCGCCCGCGTTTTCAAAGAAAAACCCGTTCCCGTAGGATTTCCGGGATAAAACCTATCCTATTTATTTATTTATTTATTTAACACTTTATTAGTTGTACAATCAGGAAAACTTAAAATTACTTACAGCTAAAAAACAGAGTACAACTAACTTGGCGGCCTTATCACTACGTAGTGATCTCTTCCAGGCAACCACGGTAAAAGGTAACGAGCAAAAAGGTACGCGGGACGAGAACAGGAAAAAAAATAAAATAATAATAATAATAGCAAGAAAAACCAAGAAAAAGAAGAGTTTTTTATCATACAAACATGTGTCTACATAAATTAATACATATCTAAATATATATAATATCATATACTTACATGTCACTCCTATGTCCTTTCTCGGGTATCAAAATATCTCTATACCAAATTTCATGCAAATTGGTTCAGTAGTTAAGGCGTGATTGAGTAACAGACAGACAGACAGAGTTACTTTCGCATTTATAATATTAGTATGGATATATTGGGCTCTTGTCTTGGCTTCAGTTGAACTAAGGTAAATTTTTCTATGTATTAAGTACAAAAGCGCTTCATAAAGGAGTTTTTTGAGTAAGTACCTAAATGTTTAGGTTATATTTTCAGCCTAGACTCGAAAATTGTGTCATAAATGTGGGTGTTTGAAACCTCGTAGCTCTCGAACGGATGACCGATGTAATTTCCTTTAATTTTTAATCAAAAATCTTGCTTTTAAAAGTAATTTATGGTAATGGAAACATCCATATCTAGAATAATCGTAATCATATTCTGATAGATATTATTCATTATACTTTTAGAAAATTTTCCATTCATTTTCTGTACCTTCTATTCCTTAATAAGGTAAAACGTCTGGAATCGCAGTAAACTGTAGTTATAACTATATTATAATGGTAATACCGGTTCAACACACTTCCCCATAGTTACTGAACGATTAGTTATGCACAATCATACGATATTCTAAAGACAATACATAAATCACTGAACTTGAATGTAAATGAGAGCCCGGATAGTGTGAACACTGCTTAACTTGTTCGGTCTGTTACATATACGACTTACGTTTAAGGTCGTAATATAGTAAATAAATTAAGGTGTTAAGAGTAATAAGGTATTTAAACTTCGGAATTCCTTAAAATATTCTATTTTAGTAATGAGAACACAACCAAATCTTTTCTCACAAATAACCACTTCAGAAAGTCACTCAGTATTAATACAAAACGTCAAATTATAGAAAATAATTTATATAATTTGTATTCCTTTCAAAATTATATAATTTCAGCATTTGGCTACATTCTGCAGAGCTCCTGAAATCTAATGAAAACTAGAAAAATATCATTCGGGGTGACAAAAACACTAACTTACCCCTATCGTTAAATATAGGTCGAATATGGTATAAACCTAAAGCGTAGAGAAAGTTTTAATTAATTCAATGCAATTTGCATATCAAAACGGATTCCTCTACAAGAGCCACAATGCGCAAGAGTATACGAGTTTACTATTAATCATAGAGCATTGCTTAAAATCATAGTATGAGGAGTGTTATTTTGTTATTATATGAAAGTCTACTCTTCAGAAATACAATTATTTCAAAATCAAATGAAACCCTCCCTTCTTCATATAAGTACATATATATAATTAATAATTATTAACTTTGTTTAATTTATTTTTTTCATGGATTAAAGCTATCATTAAAATTATCCGAACGTGCTACAACATTCAACAAATAAATTTCTCCTTAATATTTTCGTCATATCCTTTATTTACTTAGTCAACTTATTTGGGCATGTAAAAACGATTATCACGCAAAATTCTTCAGTATTTAATACTTCATTCAATACGCACTTGGCTATAAAAATCTAAAAACCATCAGTTTGCGAAATATTTAGTCATCAACTTATCAGATAAGCCATAACAGTATTTAATGGAATAACATCCTCTTTTAACCACAGTATACGTTTAACAGTACAACAAAATGTATCGATTTGTGATAGCAGCGTTTTTGGTCGCCAGTGTGAAAGGCCAGCTGGTCTTCGAAGGACAATGTAACTTCCCGGCAACCACGGCTGTGAGGAACTTGAATGTTTCTGAGGTTGGTAATTTTTATTTCCTAAAAGTGTTTTGTTCGTTCGATAGTGAGAGTGATACAGTCTATATAGGTTTTACGAGAAACATCAATTAACGAAAGAAAACACATTTTAAAACTAGCGATCCGCGATTTCATATGACTACCCGGGATATACCACGGGTTGTAGTTAGTACGCAAATAAATAGAAGGAAATAGTATACAATTATTTTTCAAATGAATATACACTGGAAATTATCCTACATATATGCAATCTGCTCATAAATTTGAGTTTTTCACATATTTTCAGTAGCTCGCTTACTTATGATATGTAATATATTAAAATAAAAGCAATAGTCCAAGTATTGTGTAAAAACGGTTGGTTTACCCTTTTAAATACGTATAGAAATAAAATAAAATCAACCTATATTTTTAATTAAAACCGATAGTACCACGAGTGGAAACAGATAAGCTTTTATACTAGATATGTACTGAAATTATAACTATATAAAATACACCATACATGTAATTGTTATTGATAAAACTTTAATCAGACCCTCAATGCAAACAACTATTGACGATAGATTGCAAGAGTTAATCATCAAATAGCCACTTATCGATAAAAACAATAAACGATAGAAATAAACCTATGAAGTTAATTATTTCACACGAATATATTCAGCTTTTATTGAATATACACTCGAAATAAACCTTTGTAATTTTCAAACAAAAAATGTTACAGGATTCCCACAATATATTTTTTTCTAAAACAATAACATTTAAATAAAAGTACATAATATTACATAGGTATATCTAAATTACATTGATAAAAATCAACATTTAAATCAACACTACTAAAATAAAATTAATTTTAGTACAAGAAATATTGACAAATGCTCTACCACAAAAGCTATGCATAAATCGAGACAGATACATAATAATCTGTCTAACATTTAATTCTAGTTCTTGGGTGAATGGCAGCAAATAGCAAGAATATCCAGCGCAAATGAAGGCGACTGTGCCTCTTCCACGTATCAAGGAGCCATTCAAAACGGTGTGCTGGTCAATGGTACTGTTTTTAACAGACAGGTTGTAAATCGAACTGTCCAATGGGTCAATGGGACATTCAGTGCTGGTGAAAATGGAGTGTATATCTTCAGATATCCAGGTAAGCCGCATTTTGTACAGAAAAAGAGAAGTAAGACTTGTGGAAGATAAATTAGGGAGGAAAAGAGACAAAGGTATATGTATTAATTAAAGAGGAAAAGAGACAGCGTAGGATAAGCAGATGATGAAATTCGGTAGGAGGAGTAATTGAGGATTAAACTGATTAATTAAGCAATCTGTTGTTGATCAGGTTTAAAATAGGGTGAGGCTTAAATGAAAATGCGAACGTGTTGTAAAGGGTAGAATGAGAGTTATTGTTGGTAATCTATGTGTTTAACTGCCATGAAATCTGCTTTAATGTTTGGTAGTAACGACAAAGTAAATAAACGAATATAGAAAACTGGACATTTCGGCATTTCATAAACATTCTGGCTTAAATAATTCGTTTGTTCGTTAACCTCTAAATAATATTATCATTTTTTTATGAATAACTATTAACTATCTTCTAGCTCCATTTTTATGATTATTTGATCATTATTTAACTAAAGGTTTAGCTACAGCCACAATCACATACTTTTTAAGGTAAATCTAAAAATAGTACCTAGTCTTCAAGGGGTCTGAATCATCCGTATCATCATTATCATAACCAAGTACAATAAGGATGCACGTAAAACTATGCTCATTACAATCGTCAATTATCTTGGTGACAACATTGAATATGATGTTTGTGTAGCGAAATAATCACTTGTTCATATTATCTGATAAAATCTTTTATTGGAATTTAGTTTGCGTTTTTGCTTGTCTTTTTGAGGAGAGGCTTAGCAAACTTTGTTATGGTTTTGACTTTTGATAAAGATAGAACATATTCGTACTTTTGTATGAGAGAAAATACGAATACCTAATAGAATATTTAACATTGTTGAGCTTGATTGTGGTTGAAATTATAGCACCTGTCGTCTTGTACGAAGTAACTCCTAACATATAATGGCATCAGATATTTTTATGCAAAATTTGTTATACATCTAGAATTTAAAATGTTATTCTCATTCTGGTATAGTTTGGGTGTTCTCTTTGAATGCATAATACGAAATGGTGGAAAATTCCGATTATAATGACATTGTTGAATAAAATAATTAGTAGAATTAGTAATGACGCTTCAAAAGTCCTTCTAGAAGAAGTCTAATTGAATAAATAAATGTTCGAGTTTGAGTTTGAGTAATTTGAAACAACTGAGAATGAACCAGAACGAATGTCGGTTTTACATACATTAATATGTTACTCACAACACGATAAATCAATTAAATGATTCACTAAAGCCCTTGATATGTTGTTTAAAGTAGAATTTACTCAACACTCCAGACCATATCGATGTAGGTCAAATGACCCTTTTCAAAGTGTCACTTTACGATAGTAAGGGAATCTGTTTGTTATCGCCTATCAGTGATATCTTATATTGATCTAAGAGGCCGGTAAACAGTTATGATTGACAATTAGACTAGTTCTTACCTACAACTACTCTTGTGTTTTTGGTCATAAATAGATGCATATATTTTTTCGACTGTTAACTGTTTTATCAAATTTTCTATTATTATTTCCAAGGCTATATTTTAATTTAGAGAAGGCTTCCATAATTTTGATAACAATTTCTGCCGTTTTACAAATTTAAAGCCGTAAATCCAAATTTTCCGTATCTAAAGATTGGTAAATGATCAAACATTTACTAGTAAGAATGTGTTTGGTTATTTTTATTTATTGAAGTATTTGTTTACAGCTGGAGCCATGAACGTGCTTGTCCTAGCCACGGATTACACGGGATATGGTTTACTGTACAGTTGTGAACAGAACACAACACACAGGACAGGTAAATCTATAAATATAAAACTCAAAGGTGACTGATATAGTGATCTATCAACGCACAGCCCAAACCACTGGACGTATCGGGCTGAAATTTGACATGCAGGTACTTAGATGTTGGCAGGACGTAGGCATCCGCTAACAAAGGATTTCCCGGAATTCTTGCGGGAACGGGGAAAAACGGTGATGCACGTACAAAGTCGTGGGCGGAAGCTAGTATATTAATAAAATACATTCTGAATATAGATTTTAATGATATATTTATCTTGCAATGTTGCATGATGTTTAGGATTTTTTCGCAATACTATTTTTAATATTAAAATTGTTAATTTTTTTTTGGAAATATCAATGAAAAATACAGGTAATCGATAAGTTTATCTATTCGGTTAGTTAATTATATTCTTATTTCTCATATTTAGGCATGCATTCAAAAACGTAAAAAAGAGCCAGCAAAATCGACGCCTTACTTCATGACGTGATGGTATTGGACATGAAGGGACCTTGAAATTTCACTTAGAAATCTGAAAAAAAAAATCTATGCACTATATCTAAAATATCATATCCTTTCACAGTATGGTCCTGGCAAATCAGCAGAGCAAAGCAGTTCACAACAGAACAGATTAATCTGATCAATACAGCGATAAACCTCAACACGGACCTCCGGAACGCCACCTGGAGGGACGTCGGTCACACCGCAGAGCACTGCAAGACGAACTCCGCAATCTCTATATTAGCCTCCCCGATTATACTTGCACTTGTACTGTGTAACATGCTGTCGTTTTTAAGCTAGATTGTAAGATTATATAAGTGTACAGTAGTGTGTTTTTATTTACTTCCCTAATAAAACCCTCGTAAGTAATGGCAGAAGAATTAATTACTAACCCTTCTTGTCCGTCTGTTATAAATAAGATTGTAATACCTATTGTAAATTTTTTTGCAAAATCGTATTTGACCTATTTATTTAATGACTGTTAACTAAGATTGACTGAACTGATTTTGAAAATTCTTTTACCCATAGAAAGTCACTTTTGTGAGTGTCATATTATTATTGTGAAATAAATGAACTAGCTTAGTGAATCTGACATCACTCCGGTATATTTCATGTTATTTTACCTTATCAGTACAGTGAATAACAATGACTTAATCGCTGTTATAAACTTTTCCGGAAACTATTAAAAGATTATATTGTTTGATTATTATTGTCAAGTATTCTGCGAATCATCAGATAAATTCAATTTGTTTCGGTTGAATAAGGGCTGATTTTTCAATACATCGTTAAAACTTATCCGTCCAATAAAGACGACAATATTAAAATGTCACATGTAAACTGTCAAATGCAAGTAATTAGAATACATTTTTGAAATGGTAGTTATTCAACGATTAATTTTTAACCAAGGATTGAAAAATCAGCCCTAAAAGTAATATTGTTATGTTTCTATGGAACTCTGAACTTCTGGGGGGTTTATCAAAATAGTACCAACCAACCAAATATTACATTATAATATCTCTGAGAAGAAACCTCGTCGAAATAACTGAAGATTGAAGTACTGCAGGCTTAAGACAGGGATTTCATATTAGTAATATATTTCTAGACTCTGTATTAAAAGGCCTGTGTTGATATAGAAGGTTAATTACTGTATCATATTATCTGTACATCTTGAAAATTAGGTAATATATATTATATTACACTAGCAGTCCGCCCCGGCTTCGCCCGTGGTACATATTTACGTTTTCTCTACGTAAGAACCATCCTCGTACTTCAAGGAATATAATAAAAAAAGAATTAACGAAATCGGTTCAGCCGTTCTCGAGTTATGCGCTTACCAACACATTTTGGGATTCATTTTTATATTATACAAGCGGTCCGCCCCGGCTTCGCCCGTGGTACATGTTTACGTTTTCTCTACATAAGAACCATCCTCGTACTTCAAGGAATATAATAAAAAAAGAATTATCGAAATCGGTTCAGCCGTTCTCGAGTTATGCGCTTACCAACACATTTTGCGATTCATTTTTATATATAAGATAAGATTTGTCAAACATCGCACAAAAACCAGTGTAAATGATTTTCAATTACCCCGGGTTCCGTAAAGCTTGCTATACCAAGTTATATAGGTAATAGATTAAGTTTTTATAAGTTAAAGTCTGGAATAACAGTGTGAAACGCCGCATGTAGCCTACGGGGAGTCGCGAAGTGAACTACCGTAGCTTATGTATGGAGATAGTACGGTCAGCAAATAAGTTGAGTTTCAAAATTATATATAGTGCATTCATTCATTTCATTCATTTCTCATTTAGGTCCCTTATTTTTCATAATGTTTATTAACGACCTTGCTCAAACCCTCAAATGTCCTTGCTTACTTTATGCAGATGACCTAAAGATTTTTAACACTATTCTATCTAAAAATGACAGTCATAAACTACAAATGGACCTCAATACTTTACTGGAATGGTGCAAGAACAATAGAATGTTTCTCAACCTTGATAAATGTTTTAGTATATCTTTCACCAATAAAAGTAAAAATATTATCAATTTTCAATACAAATTAAATGACCATGTTTTAGAAAATAAATGCGTTGCTAAAGATTTAGGTATACTTTTTGACCAAAAACTTTCATTCCGTGACCACTATGACCAGATGATTGGAAAAGCGCTCCGTATATTGGGTTTTATTTCTAGATTTTCAAAGGAATTCCTCAGACCATCTACATTTCTTTACCTTTATAATACTCTGGTACGCACGAATCTGGAATATGGGTCAATCATTTGGTCACCTTACTATCAGATTCATAATGACCGTATCGAGAGAGTACAGAAAAAAGCACTTCGATTGGTAAACTACAGATTCAACGCAGGAGACAAAATATCCTATGAAGATAAATTGGAGATGTTTAATGTCACGAAACTTTCAACGCGCCGACAGTAACAGGATCTTTTATTTCTTCATCATATCATACACTTTCATATTGACTGTCCAACTCTGCTCTCACTTCTTAATTTTAACATAAAACCTAATCCCAGACACCCTTCTCTCTTCTGCATAAATGTTTTAAAAAATAATACTTCTTTCTATAATCCCATGGTCCGTATGTGTCGCTTGTATAATGATTTGACTTCGCGTAAGCCAAACACAGAACTTGACGTATTTGATCCAAAACTGGGTAAATTTAAAAATCAGGTCAAAACCGTGCTCAAGTCTAATCTACAAGTTCTATGATATTTTAATCTTTAACTTCCATAGTTCTGAGATACTTTAATGTTTATTGGACATAATTCATTATTATACTGTGATGAAATGTAATGAATTGTATTTTATGTGATTGAATGTAATGTAGGTATTTATTGATTTTACTGTATTTAAAAACAGAAAAATTAGTTGATCTATGAATTGTTTGAATTGTTTGAATGAATTGTTGATAATTTAATCTTTGACTGCCATAGTTTCTAAGATACTTTACTAATTGTTAGACATAATTTATTGTTATACTGTGATGGAATGTAACGAATTGTATTTTATGTGATTGAATGTTATGTAGGTATTTATTGATTTAACTATATTTTAAGTGATTTAGTGTACTGTACTTAGCTATATTGATGTGATATTTATCTGTAGGTACTATGATTAATTAGATTCAACTTATTTTATGGCATGTATTTTTGGAAATTATTTTACTTGATCTATGAATTGTGCTAATTAATGTAATTTTTAATAATTTTTTTTCCCTCAACTATGCTGTGTGCATACAATTAATTGGTTGGCATTTCACCGCAACATGTAATTAAATTTGTGTTTATCGAGGCAAAATTGTCAGCTGTGGTGTGCACCTTATTAAATAAATAAATAAATAAATAAATTCAGGAATTGCAAATGTGGGAATTTTGTCAATACCTCTAAAGGTATGGTATCAAAATAGTTCGATTATATTAGCATACTTTTTTGTGTTTTAAGAACTAAATAATTCGCTTTACTCCGTCATGTGCAGTTACAGATTCGTATCTTATTCCTGGAATTAAACCCTTTAATGTTGAATAGCGTAAATTTTTAAAATACCATTTTACTTTATTTGGCAAAAATCATGTAAGTATGTAAATTGTATAAACAAGATAGAAATCTAATCATATTTTTTGGTTTTACTTACCAACCTGTAAAGACAAAGTAACGCTTCCTGAACTGTTTTTAGAAAAATTACTTATGAAGTTTTTAATCCGACACGCTACAGATTAAATTAATTTTTTGAAGTGAAACTTCTTTATCGGGGTTGAAAAAAAATTTTGTGTAACATTTTTTCGTTACACGTGACATTTTGCCGTTACGCGCCATCTTTTTCTTATCCCTACCACGCGTGATTCGACGTATTTCTGTAAAGTTGCATATAGTAAATTATTTTTTGAAAAATAAGGTCATGAAGAAGTTTCAATTCTTACGTGTGTACACGCACACATTTTTTTGTTAGTACTTGCAAATGGACAAATGCACAAATAATGTTTCAAGCGGGTTTCAAGTGTATAATAAAACGATGTTTTTTTTTTAATTTTTAATACTTTTTTTTCCAAAAATTAGTTTTCTGCTGACTCTACAAAACAGGTTCGTTAACCTGCCAATGACGTCACTGTCAACCGAGCTACAGGGTGTTCGTGCCCTGTATACATACTTAATGAACTACTTTATAATATTTGCATACGTTTAAGCACATTTTACGTACTTGAAATGGCTAAGACTTCGCCTACATAATCGTGTGAAACATGACGGAAGGCACGGTGATGGAATAATTAACTTTAGTGCTAAATCTGGATAATATACTCTAATCTATCCTTAATATTATAAAGCTGAAGAGTTTGTTTGTTTGAACGCGCTAATATCAGGAACTACTGTTCCGATTTGAAAAATTATTTCGGTGTAAGATAGCCCATTTATCGAGGAAGGCTATATTATATCATGCTAAAATAATATCAACAGGATCGGAGCATGAGTCATGACTGACTGACTTATCAAAGCACAGCGCAAAGTTTTTCTTTTAAAGTGTACCTACCTAGATGAGCATAACCTACTAATATTATAAATGCGAAAGTTTGTGAGGATGGGTGTTTATTACTATTTCACGCAAATACTACTGAACCGATTACCGATACCGATGTGGGTAGCCGAAGACCCAGAATAACTTAGGCTATTTTTTATTCCGGAAATCCCACAGGAACGGGAACTATGCGGGTTTTGCAGAGCGCGAGCGAAGCCACGGGGGGAAATCTAGTAATATCATACTTAGAATTCGCCACTTTGTAGAAAAGGGGAGTACCGTCAAATGTGGCTACTTGACCTTTACTTGGCAACTTGACCACACCTTCCGTTTAACAACAAAATATCAAATTTTATAGAATTGAAAGCAAATTTACCTAACGTATCGATGTTGGTAGGTTTTTAAAATATTAATTGGCAACATATTTTAATTTTAAAGCGGTAACGCTGTTGGTTCTCGCAATATAACGTATTGAAGTGTGACTGTGACTAAGGATCTTTTGCCGGTGTCAGTATTATTATGTTTGTAGAGCTTAAACTGCACATCTCAGGTGAGTACAGTTTTGATATGTTGTGTAATAAACCCTAGATATTGATTTTACAGTGGGAACTATCCAATTTTAGGCTCATCTGTCGAAATATTTGCTAGGGCATTGATGCCTCAGGTTAGGTCAAGTTGCCATTGACCGCTGCGTGGCAACTTGACCGACGCCTAGGGTTGACACAAAAAAATAACGTGACTGCATTTTTTCCTTTTTTTTATCTGTTTCGAGTTTTGCATAGTAAAATCAATAAATTTGCTGCAAATTTCGGACAATCCAGATACTTATACTCTCTTTGATGACAACGATTTAGCATATTTCTAATGAAAAATAAATGTTTCCTTACCTATTAATAAATACCTATAAGTATTAAGTAATATACATATACATATGTATTAAATTTAGTTTAATAAATAAATAGTTCATTAAAATTTGTGTCTTATTTATGACAACCCTATCCGACATGTAATGCTTTGTATGAAATCATTACAAATCCCGTGGCAACTTGACCAGGTAGCCAGAGCCTAACAGTTTATTGTAAAGCTTCGGGCTGCAATATTTAAAAAGTCGAAGACTTAAAAAATAATAGCAACTTAGCCTAAAACAAGAATGTTAAGCATCTACCTGTGAAAACTGATGTGCAAGGTCAAGATACCACATCAGTGTCAACTTGACCTGTATTACGTTTATTTGTAAATAATGTCAGATTCAATATATTTTAAAGAAATACCTAGTAAAATTGAAGGATGAAATCATTCATGACATGAACAAATCATAAAATGTTAATAAAAGTTTAACATAAATAAGTTAGCTAAGAAAAAGTAAAAAAATGTGGTCAAGTTGCCACATTTGACCGGTATATATTTGTATAAAAAACTCCGTCAGTTACATGATGCTAAATCGATTGCCATTTGCGATTTCACACGCTATGTAGAATGTACCCTATAATTGTGATATTGCAGGCTGAAACCAATCTGCATGCAAAATAAAGTAAGTAACAGTTTTTCTCATGCTTTATTTCTTAGCTTTATTTATAGACAGTCAATCAATAATGATTTCAAGGAAGGAAGAAAACTTTTTATATGGTTTACATTTTCAGTATTTTTGTTAATGAGAATAGGTGTAATTGTTGATACATTACTTCAAAAAGAGTGTGTGTGCCAAACACACGTGTCAGAAGTGAAACTTCTTTGGGAAGATTATTTATTTGGAAAGATATCAAAATCGTCGCTTTAATCCATGTTCAGTAACTCAAACTACCCTAATATATAATATTTTGACAATAGATTCCTCCTAAAGGCTTCCATGGAGGAATGTGTTTATTTTACCAATTATAGACCTAATTAAGAGCAATCTGTCAGTACCGGTCACAAGTTGCACATTTGAGTTTTTTGGAAGAAAGAAATATTTTTTGATCGATTGATGTGATAAACATGGGTATGTAGTATGGGGAAATTGTTTGAGCCAAAATCATTTTTTACTGCGTGTAACTCAGAAACGGTAGGATATAGGAAAAAATGATTTAGGTACAACTTGTAGATAATTTTATGGCCTTTCAACTTTTCCTTTAAAGTTTTTCTCTAACATGTACCGTTTTTGAGATTTAAGCGAAAAAATGGGCCCTTTCCCCCACTCCCCCCACTCCGGGGCTCCTCCTAGTGTCCCGGGGTTTTAGTATGTTTATTGCCTAGGGACTCTTGACATGTTTCCGAAGAAACATCTTACGTTACTAACTCACGCCCTCTAGAACTTTTTATTCAATGGACTATAAAGTTTAAACAAAGGATAATGGAGAAGTACTTTATTTAAACCAACTCCTAAAGGTTATAAGTAACAATTTTTGTCGTAGATTTTGTCCACTGATGAAACCGCGGGATACATCTAATATTATTACCTATATTATAAATTTTAATTGGCACAAATTTAAAGCTAAATGATGATATTATTACTTATTTAACGTTTGTTATTTAACAAGGAAAACGCTAGGAATGATAAATAATCCCATTTTAATTATACTGATAAGTCAATTACCAGTAAACAATATTTTGACGAAACTGTAGATACTATTTATAGCCAACGGCGATATTCCAATTAAATTTATATTACTATATTTCCGCCCGCGGCTTCGCCCGCGTTTTCAAAGAAAAACCCGCATAGTTACCGTTCCTGTTGGATTTCCGCGATAAAAATGTGTAAATGAATAAATTTATTGCATCTATGTCATCTACTTTGAACGATAAACTCAAACTCTAACAAATGCAGTACTTCTAAAATTATTACGATATTCTCCACCCATAATCGAGGAACTATACGAAAATTGCATTCACTTTATGATAACATCTCACAAACTGAGCGGTTAATTCCTGCACTAAAATAGTAGATACCATACAGCTTCCCTGAAGCGTTTGTAGAAATTAATCCCGTTGTTTACGGAACAAAAGCTCATTGTTTATTCAGAGATCTAGAAGATATGATTAAGATACGACTTGGGTCAGGTTTTTTGTGCAAATGAAAAGATGGGAAGAGTGAGTCCTTTTGTATGTGATAGAAGTGTTGTATATCTGTTGCTTTGATCGATTTTTAGGGGTGAGTAGATCAGTTGCAGTCGAAGAATTCCAACCAATACCCCCGGCCCCATCATTAAAGCGGCTCGACGGAACACACTGGGGTTTTAGTCGGTGAGAATCCGACATAACCCACGGCTCCTTCCCCGGGGTCCGTGTGTATCTTTGGAAGATTTTCCCACTTAAAAAAAAGGGTAACATATCAGCAAGATATCTTGGAAAATTTTGCGTTTCGTCATATATCAGTACAATTTATAAAATATGACGTCATTGATTTAATTTCCAAACTAATGAACTACTTAACTAAAAAACCTAACTACTTGTTACTGTACCAGTGGGGTTGTGGCTTACCAATACATAAATTGCTGTTCTAAATATTTGATCTATACAGAAATGAAAAACTATCCCATAATTACAACATATTACATGTATTTACTTTCCTCCTATCCCGTAACAACGCTCATTATAATAATATACATATATGCAAGAACTAAGACGAAGCAAACAATGTAGCATTTAACATTAAAAGTAGAAAAATTTAAACACAATTCAACAAAAACATTTCTTATTTATGCCAGATTGTAACGTTGCGTTGGACCTTAATTACATTTTGATATATTGCTAGTATAAATCATTTGTTTAAAACTTAATTGAATCGCACGAAACCGGGGTAAGCGACGCCAGCCGCGGTCATTTGTCAGATGGGCACTCTGAAATATGATCGTATTTTTAATGACGTGGCTAACCTTTATTTTGATTGGATACATTAATCTAGGGGTCATTTTAACTCCATAATGGCCTTTTTGTAATAAATCTCATGATATAAATTATTACTTACACATGCTTACACAATATCATGCCTTTTTTTGTGCCTACGATACGATTTGCCAAACTATATAATATTGAGAAAAATATCAACATCGATTCCCATGCCAAACACAATGTTTGTTTATCAACTGAAGGTGCATTATAATAGGTAAGTAACAACAGACGTATAATAAATATTTAATAATCTGTGTGAAGTCTTATAACTTATTGCGGTTAAAAATATGAAGTGACGCATTTTATATATTTCGATTTATAAGTCTAAAGGAAAGAAAAGCATTGCTATATTATATTATAGAAGCTACAGACAACTTTACAAAGATAAATCCAGTAACATAATCCCCTTAATAGGAATCGAACTCAAAACTCCAGAGACTACAGCTTTCGTTGCGACTGATAGCTCAATAGTTTCAATAGCCAAGCAACAATAAAATGACATTTTTTTCCTTTTATTATATTTCAATTAGGGGTAATGTCACTAGTAGTTGACCATGTACCTGTAGTTGACCGCTAATGCACATAAACCGTTATAATAAGAATTCGCGGCAATTTTAAAAACTCATTCGTTAATAAGTAGTTAGAGCTGCTATCTGGTCAAATAGGCGCGAAAATTGCGCATCCATATCTGTCAAATATAGTTAATGGTTGCAAGTTGTTTGTTGAGTGACGGACCATAAAATCAATAAATTCGTTTTTTGTAATAATATTCGTAGAGATTGAAAAAGTTTGAAGCTAAATACTAGGAATTTTGTCATCTTGTTGACGGTAAGTGTTTTTCGATTCTTATTCGTTTATGGTTTATTTAAATGACAGAGTAATTAAAATTTAAAGATTTGTTGACAAAATTGAGATGTGGGGGTGGTCCAATACTGATTCCGTTTGTCTGTGTTTTTCTAGTAATTGACCATGGTGGTCCATTACCGAATTACCGTTTGACTATAATTTTCTAGTAATTGACCATGGTGGTCAACTTTTGATTAAGTTCTGTATCTTTTAAATATACTGCATATAATAATTAATTAAAATAAACTATTTTATTTACTTTAACAATAGATTGATTTTCTTTAGTAGTTGACTAACTTTATGGTACGAATTTATGGCTATGGTCTATTACTAAAACCAATTTTTAGTCAAGTCCCCGAGTGCCACATGTCGTTTTTTTATTTAAATTATAGGCTTAAAAAGGCCTAATTATTATTATATTTCAAACTAGATTTCCGCCCGCGGCTTCGCTCGCGTTTTCAAAGGAAAACCCGCATAGTTCCCGTTCCCGTGGGATTTCCGGGATAAAACCTACCCTATGTGTTAATCCAAGTTACCCTCTATATGTGTGGCAAATTTCATTGTAATCGGTTCAGTAGTTTTTACGTGACAGAGTAACAAACATCCATACATCCATACATCCTTACAAACTTTCGCCTTTATAATATATATTAGATAAAACGTTTTCTTTTCTTCTTATTTTGATTCTTATTTAACAAATAACCCAATTAAAATTGTAGCATCTGAGTGGTCATTTACTGATGCAAAATATGGTCATCTTCTAGTTTTTAGTTGGTCAACTACTAAATTTCTAATATAAGAACATTTTTAATTTTTTTTAAGTATATTCGACCATTGTACGTGGTGAAATGCTTGTTTATATGTTAAAACACATTTCACAGGGTTTCCAAAAAAAGAAACTTACTGAATTCATATGATAATTAAAGTCAAACATTTAAAAATAATATTCTGTCTCCTTAAGTGGTCATCTACTGATGCTTTTACCTTACATTATAAATTTATTTATATTTTTAACACCCATAATTTTCTGAAATGAAAACTTTTTATACATTTCAAACACATTGCAAACATGATATTTTTATTTGTTTACTTTCGATATCAAAAACTGCATACATTTTATTATAGTTTATAACGATCTTAGCTATAAATCTGATGAATTTCATATCAAAAACTATTTTAAATAACCTGGTTCGCCTTCAAACCGATTTCACGGTATCTTGGACCCCAAAGAAGATCTCAAGCCAAAGGCAAAGCAAAGATAGCAAAGATAGTGATAGCTGTGGTAATCGGAACTTTTTAAAATTATGCTATAAAATTTTCTTTGAAATTTTTTATATAATCTTTTCTTAATTTGCTCAATTATTATTAACTGTTCCTTTTTCACATGCAAATGAAATCACGGGAAATCTTTTATCATCTATCCTTTAGGGGTAAGATTTTTGAAGTTTCTTCGTTCAGCCGTAAAAACATAACAGACTTACAAATATAATGACTACATGATAAGGTTTTCTACGAGACGTACACGTTCCGTACGAGAGTATATTTCTGATAAAAGCTTTATGTCATTGAAATGCAATGTAGAGTACCTACTCTACCAAAATAATACTTTATTATATGTATAACTATAAAACTCTATCTTCGTTTATATATCCAAAATATTCTAAGTTTATTTCCACAAAATAATGCTCTACAGAAAATCAGTCAAAGTAATGTAGACTACCCATCGCTATGTAACTCAGAGCTCAAGTTAGAGCAAGATTTATTGCACTACCCGCTCTAGTTGTTCGCTCTATCATGTTGCTACTCTGTGGTGATTTTAAAATTGTCTTCGCGATTTATGAAGAAAGTAAGTGTGGTCTGATTGTGTACTTCAGCGTATAGGAGAGTGTATATTTTGTTGTTTTTATTTATTTTAATGCTTATTGTTTAGTTATAAAGAAGAAAGAGTTCTTGTTATAGACAACACGAGTTTGTGGACAAATTTAGATTTTCAGATTTATTTACTGGAAAACCAGTCAACAGAAGCAAAATCGACAACCAGAACAACAAAACGGAGTTTGGCTAAAAAAGTGGAAAAAAAACAGCTGTATTCATTATTTCACAAAATATCACGTAAATAGCATGGGTTTAAGAGAATACGTGACTATTTCGGAAATCAAAAGCTAAGATTTCCAAACCTGTAAGTTTTAATCACATTTAAATACCATTCATAATTATAATTTTAAGCTAAATCTAGATACAATGATTAAGTGCAAACCAATATGGAATTAAAAAACGCGTTTTGTCAGAACAAACCCCGCGAAGTGTTACTAACAACTAAAGCAACTTGGATATTCGCCAAATCTTCACCTTTGGGTTCTCATAACATAATACTTAAATAGTCATAAAATGTCTTCTTACTTTGCACGAGAAAATTCCGTTCTTTTTGTTTGCTTCAAACGAAAATTACGTTTGGAAAAGGTATTTTCTTTTTAAAGAAAGAAAATGCAGGAGATAAATGATGTAATGCTAATGGTGAAAATTCCAGAAAATAATATAAAATTATTTTATTTATTCACTCGATTTTCATCCGATGAAGTTCCGTTCTAGTTGTATAAGTATGCCTTAGGGTGACAAATCAACATCGAGCTATGCTGCGCTGTACTACGCTGTGCTGTGTTTGGTCAACTCGCTCGTCTAATATTTTAATGAGGATACAAACAAACCATGCTGTGCTGCGCTGTGTGAGGCTACGCTC
Source organism: Colias eurytheme (assembly GCF_061535395.1). Lineage (NCBI taxonomy): Eukaryota > Metazoa > Arthropoda > Insecta > Lepidoptera > Pieridae > Colias > Colias eurytheme. Next base: position 1,306,149 of record NC_142987.1, on the reverse strand, counting down.
TGTTTAAAAACGCAGCAGTCTCGAGCGAGGCGCGCTACCCGCCGTGCTGAGCCGCGCTGTGCCAAACTGTGCTATGTTTTTATGGAGCTCTGCCATGCTGCGCTGTGTCGAGCTATGCTAGGTTTGGAGCACGCTGCGTGCCCCTCCATCGCCGCATTAAATTCATTAAAATTTTCCTTTTTTTTCACGTATGGTGTGAGGTAACAAGCTACCGTGACTGGACTCTTTTAACGACAAAATAACACATAAAATATCCATATCCGCTTCTTCTTCACTTTCATCTTCATCGGATTCAACTATGTCGTAATGTTTACGTTTTTTTGAAAATAGGGTCATATTTGACGAGATAAACGACTACACGAGCTACTGATTACTTTATACTGAGCTAGATTGTTTAGGATGTACTGAAACAAAATAGTATTGATCATACTTAGTTTATTAATTATTTTATTGACTTATAGTCTATCACAAATCAGTCCTCGAATTTGAGATGTTTTTCTTAAGTACTAGGGAAAACTAAATTAAAAACAGAACTTCTTTTTCAAAACAAAATAAACTTCTAAATAATAATAATAAACATATCAAAGCACATAATATTTATCTATGTTTGGCTTAGTTTTGAGCCTTGTCTGTCCATCTTTTCCCAAGTAAAAATCACTGGAACTTCACTGTGTTTTTCCTCAGATATCTCTTCATTGTCATCTTCTTGCTCGGTTTCGTATGTCTCTTCTTGTACCTCCACGTTGTCTTCCACGTCACTGTCATTTTCGTCTTCATAGCAGAACGAGAACTTGATTCTTCCAGCAACAATCTGATTTGATCATCGTTCATTTTGTCATGAAGTATGGCCTAAAAAATTGGTCAAAATATAATTTAGAGCAACATTCATACATATATTTTACTATACATACTTCATAAAGAATTCAAAGTCTGTAAAAATATATGAATGTACAAAATATATAATATTAATACTAACACAAAAAGTTGCACCTATACTCGCGTCGGTCTCATGGACCGATTGGCGCCAAATGCTATGACACGTGAACTTCTGCCGACCACGCGACGTGCACTAAAATGAAGTTAGCCCCAAATCCGGAAACTAGCAAGGAACTCGACTTCACAGGATTTACCTGCATAAAAATAATTACGAAAATGTGTTTCGTCGGTCTCACAGACCAACGCGCGAGTATAGGAAGGTTAAAAAACGTAGCCTATGAAACACAGCACATCACAGCGCAGTACAGCGCAGCATCGTTTAATTGTTAAAAAAACGTAGCTTAAGAAACACAGCACAGCACAACGCAGTACAGCGCAGCATAGCTCGATGTTGATTTGTCACCCTAACATTTTAATGAGGATACAAACAAACCATGCTGTGCTGCGCTGTGTGAGGCTACGCTCTGTTTAAAAACGCAGCAGTCTCGAGCGAGGCGCGCTACCCGCCGTGCTGAGCCGCGCTGTGCCGAACTGTGCTATGTTTTTATGGAGCTCTGCCATGCTGCGCTGTGTCGAGCTATGCTAGGTTTGGAGCACGCTGCGTGCCCCTCCATCGCCGCATTAAATTCATTAAAATTTTCCTTTTTTTTCACGTATGGTGTGAGGTAACAAGCTACCGTGACTGGACTCTTTTAACGACAAAATAACACATAAAATATCCATATCCGCTTCTTCTTCACTTTCATCTTCATCGGATTCAACTATGTCGTAATGTTTACGTTTTTTTGAAAATAGGGTCATATTTGACGAGATAAACGACTACACGAGCTGCTGATTACTTTATACTGAGCTAGATTGTTTAGGATGTACTGAAACAAAATAGTATTGATCATACTTAGTTTATTAATTATTTTATTGACTTATAGTCTATCACAAATCAGTCCTCGAATTTGAGATGTTTTTCTTAAGTACTAGGGAAAACTAAATTAAAAACAGAACTTCTTTTTCAAAACAAAATAAACTTCTAAATAATAATAATAAACATATCAAAGCACATAATATTTATCTATGTTTGGCTTAGTTTTGAGCCTTGTCTGTCCATCTTTTCCCAAGTAAAAATCACTGGAACTTCACTGTGTTTTTCCTCAGATATCTCTTCATTGTCATCGTCTTGCTCGGTTTCGTATGTCTCTTCTTGTACCTCCACGTTGTCTTCCACCTCACTGTCATTTTCGTCTTCATAGCAGAACCAGAACTTGATTCTTCCAGCAACAATCTGATTTGATCATCGTTCATTTTGACATGAAGTATGGCCTAAAAAAAAATGAAGTATGGCCAAAATATAATTTAGAGCAACATTCATACCTACATATATTTTACTATACATACTTCATAAAGAATTCAAAGTCTGTAAAAATATATAAATGTACAAAATATATAATATTAATACTTACACAAAAAGTTGCACCTATACTCGCGTCGGTCTCATGGACCGATTGGCGCCAAATGCTATGACACGTGAACTTCTGCCGACCACGCGACGTGCACTAAAATGAAGTTAGCCCCAAATCCGGAAACTAGCAAGGAACTCGACTTCACAGGATTTACCTGCATAAAAATAATTACGAAAATGTGTTTCGTCGGTCTCACAGACCAACGCGCGAGTATAGGAAGGTTAAAAAACGTAGCTTAAGAAACACAGCACATCACAGCGCAGTACAGCGCAGCATCGTTTAATTGTTAAAAAAACGTAGCTTAAGAAACACAGCACAGCACAACGCAGTACAGCGCAGCATAGCTCGATGTTGATTTGTCACCCTTAGTTTTACTTTTAGATAACAGTTATAAATCTCTAAGTACAAATTTTCTACATTCCTGAGCGTCTTTGAGTATCATGCCTTAAGGCTAAACCATTGGCATAACCTTTAGGTATTAGCTCAGTCGTTTTTAATAAAAAAAAAGACGGGTTGCACTCCGGGAGTGCCGGCAGAAGTGAAAACTTGATTATTAACGTTGAGCATGTTTGATATCCATCCGTCTGTTACAAATGACCCGAAATTTTGTGGGTCATTTGTAACAGGGTGGCGGTTCTACAGAGGTCTTAGTACGCAATGACAACAAGAAAAATGATGTTCAGAACGCTGATACCGGATACCTTAAGATACTGTAATATAAAATATTACAGTATCTTAAGATCTTAAGATAAAATATTATAGTATCTTCACCGTGTGTGACGCGCTTTACGCTTTTTCGATCAGGTCACGTGTCCTGACGCGAGTTTAAGATTTTATACCCAACGCCGCTAAAGAAGTTTTCACTTCAAAAAGAGACAGTGGAATATCAGATAGCAAATTTGAACTATTTTTTTATTTAAATCAACCTAGACCCACAACATAATGTCATAACTGGAAATACACTAAAACTAAGCAGCAAGCCAACATCTAGCTAACCAAATAAATTAAGGAATAGACTGAAACTGCAGCAGATTATACTCCGCTTATATTTGTATAATATGTAGTGTGATATGACGACATAACAGGGCGACAAGTGAGATACTGCAATGTATACCGCCGTTGTTGCACAGTTAATGTTAGGTCGAGGACACACCGGGAAGGAGAAAAGGCAGAAATAATAAATTATTTAACATTTCACATAGTACATCATTACATTAGTGCAATACTCTACATTGTATAAAAATTAAGCAAAATAGGCACTATAGCCCAGAAACTTAACTGACTCAATTTAAAAGGCTTTCTCTTTTCTCACTCATATTAGTTTATGAAATGTTTCGCGATAAGGGTTACATTTGTATTTGAATGTGCACTTAGTTTTAATATTATATACCTAATAAATGTCAACAAACGAGCGTGGTTCTTCAAAAATTTCACATAATAACACCATCAAATTAGTAAAACACCGAACACGCACACATAATATTATACATACATGAAAAGGAGAGAAAAGAAGGCCACGTAGCAAAATATGAATAATAAAGTTATACACATTTTGTCTTACTCTAGTAAAAGCGTATTACTAGGGTAAGACATAAATATAACTACTTAAACAAGAACCCAGTGTACCCAAACCCTAACTTGTAAGCTATATTCTAGAATGGCTCGTAATACAATGGGCGCTGAATGTTCATTACTGAAAATCAATATCACGACAAGATTGCCTCCAATAATCATTTTATTGGAGTGTTTTGATGTGAGCTCTATTGTGTTGAACGATTGGTTTTATCACTATATTCTTAACTAGTTAAAGTCCCGGGTGTTACTCGCGAGAAACTTTCTTTAGAATTTTCTTCAAAGCTTTTATTTTTCAAAAGCAATTGCACTTGATTTCAGTAATTTATTGGCGTATTTGATTTAAGAGTCGTGTTATCTGAAGTCATATGAATTACCTATTTTTTTTTTAATCGATTATCACATTATTATGCCTGTAATGTTTGTCTAATAATATGGCAGATCTGTAGAAAATATTGCTCTGAACAATAACAATTTGAAACCTAACCTATATGTATTATAACAAATAAATATTAATAGGAATGTAACACGAATATCTTCCTCTCACTAGCAGCTCGTGACACGTTATTTATTATACTGCGCAAAAACTACCAAAGGGATTTGGTTGAAATTGTCTATGCAAATAGATTAAACCTGGATTACATTGTATTTTGTTTACAGAATAGGATAGGCTGGTCGATATCCAACATAGTTCAAACAAAACTAGCCTGGGTTCTATTGCACGTAGCGCATATAATATTAATATGTACATAAAATGTTTTTGTTTCCTTTCCTCCTGTTTTTGTGTGATTAATAACAAAAAAAATGTATGCGTGTACTAGAGTACACACGTAAGAAGTGAAACTTCTTTATGACCTTAAATATGTCACGAGTATGGCGTAACGCAAAAATGTTACACTAAGTCCAACCCGGTTAAAGAAGTTTCACTTCAAAAAATAAAAAAAATTAAAGCTATCTCTTTCACTTACATACATAGTATAAAACAAAGTCGCTATCGATATCTTTCCGTCCCAATGTTTGCTTCGTCGTCTCAACCTATATTAGTCCACTGTTGGACGAAGGTCTCTCCTATGTTTGCTTACCCAAACCTTTAAAACAACGCAACAGATTTTGAAGCGGTTTTATTTAATAGATAGATTCAAGAGGAAGATTTTAGTATATAATTTAAGTTTTAGACAACGCTGTCAAAGCAGCTGCAGCGGTTTGAAAGCTACGTGGACGCTATCTAAAGTTTTTTAATAAAATAATTGCCTACTTATCGTTTATAACTTTTGAATATAATTGGCCGTTCTGCTCCACAGTGACCAACAAATTGAGCTTATTTGGAGTTGCCACAGGCCTGGCGGGTGGCCAGAACAGTCTAACTAGGTAATTACTGCACCTGGAATTGACCGAGTTTTAATAATGATTATAGAGTATTTTAGATGCTATTCTGATGTAGAATGGTTAATTTGTTCTAATGATGATGGATGGAAAAATTATGATGGTTTTAAGAATTTGGAAAAACTTATTAGTGCAATAAGCGCCTTGTGATCGAACTTTTCCTATTCTTTAAAATCTTCTCATTTTGAAGCATTTCAATATTTTAAAAATATAGACATAACAAAATTTCAATGTTTTTCCAATAAAGAACTAATCTGCATAAAACCTGAATTAGTTACCGAACTCCAACAATGTCATTATATTAATAAAAAAAATGCTTAACAAAAGCATCAGACAAAAAACCCTAAAGCTGCCTACATCCAAATTATCATAAGAATGAAACCTTTGTTAAATGAATCCTAAAGAACGCCAGCTTTGCTGAAACCTTAAAAACAAGAAGGTTACTTTGTCTTATAGCAGTATTCTTTCCAGTGTGGGAACGAGATGACGCTAGATGAACTATATAGCACTGTCATTGTTCCACACTGGAAATAATATTGCTTTAAAAAAGGAACGGGGGTAGGGCATAAGTTGGTTATAATTTACGGCTGATAAGTATTCATAATTCAGGGACCAAGTCAGGTGGACATTTGCTGACTTTCAGATGATAAAAATACAATTAAGCTGAGCTGGAGGTTCAGGTTTTCATGATGTATGAGACCTTTATTTTAGAGAACAAACACGTTTTTAATTTTACTTTTATATTGTACTAGCTTCCGCCCGCGGCTTCGCCCGCGTGGTGTTTTGATAAAAGGTAGCCTATGTTCTTCCTCAGGGTCTAAAGATTGTCTGTGCTAAATTTCATCAAAATCGGTTGAGAGGTTTAAGCGAGAAAGCGTAACAGACAGACAGAGTTACTTTCGCATTTATAATTTTAAGTAGGGATTTAGAATGTGTTAAATACAACTGAGTAAAGGATATATAAAGATAAATATATTTCATAATAGACCGCAATTTTTTTTTTTATAAAAGGTAGAGTTGTTGCACAACAATGTTTACCGGGTCAGCTCGTATGATATTCTATGATTATAATCGATTGAATTATTAACATAATTGAATATGAAAAATCTTGCTAAAAATTTATTATACCTACTTTTTTAAATAAACTTTTTGGCATAAAATAATTTCAATTCAAAATTACATTTGATAATATTATCAGACGAATAGGTATAATAAAGAGTAGGTAGAAAAACAACAACTGGGATTTTAAATATTTGCACACTAGCTGAAAACTGCCTTCACCCTTAAACATAAAATCCTAGAATACTTTTCTTTATATACAAGAAAGTACATTATTAAGTAAAAACTCAAGTTATAAATTTCACGAAGGGATCTCCAATTCCCTCAAAGGATTTCAAATGTATTTATTGCCTTTGAAACATTTGTACCGCACCTAATAAAGGTCTGACCTTGAGGTAGTGGTCACATACATATTGAAAAGCGATTTAATATTTATTAGCTTTCCGCCCGTGACGTCACACGCTGTGTCTAAAACCTAATAAATTATACATATAAACTTGAATCACTCTATCTATTAAAAAACTGCATCAAAATCCATTGCGTAGTTTTAAAGATTTAAGCATACATAAAAAAAATGTTTATTAGATGCGTGCTTACAAATAATTGCCTTCTTTTGGATTTTAATGCCATATCCATAGAATCCATGATGTCCATAGAATCTTTATGTTAAAGGACCTATCCTGACATTTTCCTGTTAAGGACTACAGTCAATAGTGTAGTACTTTCCAGTGGGTAGAGTGAGGATAGAGTTCTTTAACCACATATGTACAATAATAATTACTTTCAGGACAATAAATAATTTATTATTTCAGGACAATTTACACACACGGCACGATCTGATCCCATACTAAGCTTTCGCTTGTGTTATGGTAACCAGATGCCTGATAAACATAAATATATAATTTTAAATAAATACTTATATAGATAATTAACACCCAGACACAGAGCAAACATCTATGTTCATCACACAAATATTTGTCCCGGGTGGGAATCGAACCCACGACTTCTGGCTTGGTAGGCAGGGCCACTACCAACCAAGCCAACCGGTCAGTCAGAAATACCTAAGTAATTTATGTATATATTAAATAATTTTATTATGAAAGTTATACATAATGGTTTATCAGCCTCTACATAATTTTCCCCACTTCACCGTTTTAATATATTTTAAACATTTTACTTTTAAATATCAGCTAATGGCCATAGTCGTTACCTTACGCCCATCATACCGCGGTAAATATTCTAAATTTTAAGCATATTCTTTGATGTTAACGCTCTTACGTGCTCTTATGTAAATGAAAAATTAATATTTGATATCATTTGCATTTCATTTAGAAGACTAATATTTCTGTTTTACATAATGATTGGTTTTCAAAGTACACTTCTTGATTAGCTTATATCGTTGAAGATACTTCAATGCTATTTTTATTAATGATATTGTGTAAGCCCTGTAATATTATTATTACATGTTTTACACATCATTTGCTTCGCTTCGCTTTCTCTTTAACCCAGATGTTACTGAAACAATTTTTGTTATCATATTAAGGTGAAATTTACATATTGTGTCCATATTGCAAAAAGTTTAACTGGAAAAATAGTATAAAAATTTTATCTATCGTGGAAATCTCGGAAAATGGTGTCCTTTTAAAAGGACGGTAGTAATATGTACTACTAAGTAGGTAGACTATGATATTAATATGACAACATACATTTCACATATATTTATGTAGCAATATGAAAGTTTTCAAAACATAATTTAGAATGCAAGGTTCCATTACATTTAGGACAATAGAAATTGGCTTTCTTGTGACATTCTATACACCGAAGCTGCTTGTCTCTGTACCTAATGATGTGATCTTTTCCATCAAATCCAGAGGTTTTACGGAAACTCTAGCATCTTTACGTTCCTCATTCTTATATGTTTCGAGCAGAGCAGTTCCAACACTTCTACGAATGTGGAGATAATCATAATAGCCCCCTTTTACTTATATATTTGCCAAGAATTATGTATTGCCATATCAAGTCCATGGCAAGTCAAAGAAAAATACCACTTCTTGCCTCTGATAGATGTCTTGTACAAACCGATGATCTGGTCGTATCTGTCCACCCCTCCCATTTTCTCGTACTTTTTTTACGACAAGTATATTTTTCTTCTGTTGTTGTGAAAATCTCTTTACCGTAGACACAGGCTGAATCGTATCAAAGTTTGATGCAACAGTCACAACACTGTTATCATTCCATTTGCAAAATAAATTTTTCTGCTCTGGTCGATTGATGCTTGAATGTACCTCGTGGTGTCTTTTTCAATTCTCAAAGGCAGCAGGCAAAGGGCATTTCACGACGCGATTTTCACGTACTGTGCCAGTAGCCTTGATTCCTCGTACTCGAAGTTCATCAATGAGATGAATGGACGTAAAAAAGTTGTTAAAAAATAAATGGAATGCAGCTTTGCCCTATATTTGTCGCAGTACATCGGCATACTGTAATACAACGCTTGCACCCAATCCCAGAGGCTTTTGGTATTTGTTTTGATTACCAACATCATTCGATTGTCCTTGGTATGGATCACACCAAACTATGCAACCTAACCGTGTCGCTCCGACCCAAAATTCATACCCCCATCTTATTGGTTTCCCTCTTATGAATTGCTTGCATGGATGGCCGCCATAGTAGAGCACCATGGCTTCGCCGATGCTGTGATGCTCTTCAAAGAGTGCATGCGCAAAAAAGTACTCTATAGTAGTACATATTACTACTGGCCTTTTAAAAGAACGGCAATTAAAACTGCATAAATATCACAAATAAAATAAAATCTAATAGTAGGTAATATATATTTCTGATAAAACACGTTTCAAATTACGTGTATTTAAAATAAATCAAGTAATTTGTTTTAATTTATTGATAATACATTTAACTTGATTTATCAATGGAAAATGGCAGAAATTCTAAAATAATTTAAAAATATACCACTGTTATAAAACGACACAACACTTTAATTTTCCAATTCCTACAACCATGAGGTGCCAAATGAATATAAACATTTTTTTCAAAAATGCCCTCTTTGTTAATAATAATTTTATTTATGGTGCGTCCTTTTAAAAGAACGATAGTAACAACTGGGTTAATACATTAGTTACTATAATATGCGTTAGGTACATTGAAGATCAGGGTTCGATTCTCCGAATTAAATTTGCCAAATAACTGGGCCTGGCTTTACATTTCTACAAGTAGATCCAATTAATACTACAGAAGATAATCGACCTAAAATGAAATTTATACAACCTACGTTCTCAAGAAAGACTTGCTTATTTAATAAGAAAATTAAACGTTTCTCTTTTCTCAACGTTCGTTCATTTTTCTCAATAAAGAACAACGTATTGCACCATAAAATTGTTTTGCGACGGTCCCACATTTATTTTTACGCACTAAAACACCACCTGATGCCTGTAAATTATATTGTATTATCATATTTTCCGTGTTTTATTGCTAAACATAATATTTAAAGTATACTTGAAACTAGCTGTGCCCCACGGTTCGGCCCTAGTCTAAGCCTGATGATAATAATAATATATAAGGCTTTCTCAATAAATGAGCTATTTTTACGGTGCATTTATATCAAATGAACATAGAGCTAGAGCTAGACCAGGAGCATTATTTAGTGATCTCTTAGTGTAAACGAAAACTCGTATTCAGTGTTGTTCAGTAATAGAACATTGCATAGAATATTTTCGAACTCACTATAACAACGAAAGAATGCTTTAAGCATATTTAGTGTTTACACTAAAAGAAGTTGAAATCGTGGTGCTAAAAATGAGCATTCGCTCGTTCGATGTAAATGCACCGTTACACTGAAAGAATTAAATTGGACCCGGTATTACGGAGATTAGTACGTTGAACCAACCAAACAAACAAACTCTTCATCTCTATAATATTAGTATAGATAAGAAACAACCAGCGATAAAAGGTACGCTTAAATTTCCGCGCAACTGCGACAAAAATATATTTGGGTGACAAGATATTAGATTGTCAAGCATAATATTCCATTTATCAAATGTAGGGGTTGGAATGCTTTGGATTCAAAGTAGTGGGTTACAAAATATTCACGTGAATTTAATAATAAATAAATTGATGGTAGGTCACGTACGTACCTAGGATAATAAAACTTTATCTTTATTAGTAGACCTTTTTAAAATTTGCTAAAAGGGAAGCGTGGAGATCACAAAATTGTCGTATTTTCAGTCTTTGACTTCTAGGAGTCTACAATCTGCTATTGAATAAATAACAGAATTAAAATGAAACATTTTTCTAGCAATTTTGTTGAACGTAACATTTCTTAATCAAAGCAAGTATTTTTAATCCACGTCCAACTTTTATGAAATTTCAATTCCATGATTGAAAAGTTAGAAGTCAACATCGTTTCCACTCACATTTCAGATTATATTTTCAGCATTATAATCTCTATATATAAAAATGAATCCCTATTTCCCTTGGTCACGGCATCACGCGTCAACGGGTGGACCGATTTCGATAATTATTTTTTTATTATATTCCTTGAAGTACGAGCATGGTTCTTATGAAGAAAAAACGTAAATATGTACGGGCGAAGCCGGGGCGGATCGCTAGTACGTAATTATTAATTTAATTTAATAAGTTTATTAATTTTATAGCTTTTACGATTAAACGTTAAAAAATACAGCATTAACTTACCTACCTTAATGTCGTAAAGAAATATTTTTCTTATAGGCATAATTTTTTACTCTCAGTGAAGCAACTTACAAAAATATTTTACATACACATTCAGCTTTTGATAATTAAATTTAAGATTAAATACAATACGAGGACAATCAAAATCCGGTATTCATTTTCAGAGCTTTAATAAACGTTGTCTCCTTTCACTGCTTCATATTTCTAAATATAATCTACGTCATAAGACGTTATTAAAATATAAGAATACAAAATAAAAAATACATATTTTGTCATGTAATATAAGTTGTTTATATTAATATGCAGTTAGCCTGCTGGAAATCAGAATACTATTTCGAAAAAAATAACCTGTTGGGTAGGATTATCAAATATGAAGTACCTAGTAGGTACTGATAATTTATCGCAGCAGTTACCTGTTAGTTTGTAATGCTGGAAATCTGAATACTATTTCGTAAAAATAACCTATTGGGTAGGATTATCAAATATGAAGTAGGTACCTAGTACTGATAATTTTTATATCATCGCCATTCGTCAATCTTCCATCGGTGAAAATATTATATGTAAAATGTGAAAAACTGATCCTATATTATGAACCCTTTGATCAATTTTCTACGTATGGAAATTGCTGACACATGTCAAAAATACAGGGACGTATAATTTATCACAGGAATGTGACCTGACGAAAAAATTCGTATTTATGAACAAATGGACCCAAACATATTTTGATCACATAGAATAGAATTTGAATTATTTTGTTTAGTTTATTAAAGTTATGATGTGTTGTGATGTTCACCTCTTCGGTATAGAGGTTAATTAGTGAAGCACCGAGAGGCCTAGGGTTCGATACCCGGTGGAGAAAAAGAAAAAAAAATGTCTCGGTATGGGAGGACACAGATGGCTATACTTTGCATATTCGATTTTTCCTTTAATCTTACAAAACTCCGTAATATAGTACAAAGACGACATAATTTCAAAGATTTTTGTGGTTTCTCTTCCAAAAATCTATCTATATTAAGACCATTTATAATTTATAGCTCTCAAAACCGTAGTCAAGAATTCTGAACAGAACTGAATACCTCACGTCCTAAGCAATAATAATTTAAACATTTTTCACCACTTTCAATGTATTCATATTCCCAACGTGTATAAGGGCTGATTTCCCTTGAGGGTTTGAGGGTCACGAAACACATTACCTTTAGAGATGGCGAAGTAACGGCCATGTGATATTGATCTTTATTGGCATTTATTTATATTGCAAACACATGTAGAGACTAGAGTAACTTATACATTTCAAAAAAGCTTTTTCAATACCTTTCATATCTTAAAGAAGCTTACAAGTTTTTATGTAGACTAAGGGTTTGATTTAAAATACTTTAAAAGTTTTTAAAAAGGGTGTATGCATGATACGAATCTGTGTAGCATCGAAGCTCGAAAACGGATGAACTGATTTTGAAGAGGCTTTGTACTATATTTAAGTCTCCACTGGCAATCGAACCCAGTGAGAAGAAGACTTTAAAAAAATGGTTTTAAGATTTTGTAGAAGAGATTTTAATATTTACAATTTTCAGTAAAATACTAAAAGTTTCCGTCCAACAACAGCTTATAAATGTGTATATAAAGTATTAATTATTTTTTAATATAACTAGTGGTCCGCCCCGGCTTCGCTCGTGGTACCAACATGTGGTATGTGGTATTACAAATCTATATATATATAAAAATGAAACCCGTTTTCCTTGGTCACGGCTACACGCGTGAACGGATGGACCGATTTCGATAATTCTTTTTTATAATATTCCTTGAAGTATGAGGATGGTTCTTAAGGAAAGAAAACATAAACATGTACCACGGGCGAAGCCGGGGCAGACCGCTAGTATTGAAATAATTATTGTTAAGTATTGTCATGTAAACTATTCGTTAAATTTGATATCAACTGATATAAAATTAATAACCACGATTATTCAAACCGTTTACCAATGTAAAGGAATAAATGAATTTAATTGAATGAAATAATTGACGCTATATGTGTTAATGTTTTAAGGGTGCGTATAATGCAAAATTATGGTCCGGGAGCCAGCAGCAGAGTTAAAGTAGACTATATCATCAGGGATAGACGTGTTTTTTGTGTTCATAAATTTAAAATAATAGTCTCACAGTATAATAATCCTACATATCTTGTAATAAGTCTCAAAATAGTGTAAAAGTGCCGATCAGTGTTACGTCATTCTAAAATAACTTCAAAATTAAATTCAGTGAATTTTTGCGGTGCGCAGCTCCACTTCACCTCACGAGGGAAAGAGACGGACTCTTATTTTTGAAAATATTCCGTCGCAGATTTGAAGCGACGCGACATAAGTAAGGAATTTGCGTAACCGATATTCTATTTTTAGAATTGAAACAAATTTTAATTTTAAAAATATGGCTTGCAACTGCGGAGCATGTAATAAAATAATAAAAATTAACCAACACAGTATTAAATGTTCTAAATGCTCTCATAACTTTCACACAGTATGTGCAAATATAGCAGATTATAAAAAAATTACCGAAGAGTCGAAATTAAATTGGACCTGTTCTTTATGTCCTCCAATAAATTCGAATATCGACATAATTAATTCACAAACCAAGCCGAAAAACTCAAGCTACATACAAAGTTCAAACAATACTTGTACTGCATCTGCTTCGTCCAGCCCATCCGATATCACAAACGACGTGTCAATCAGTGCTATCGTTCACGAAATGAGGCTTATCAGAGATACCGTCGGGGAAATAAAGTCACAAATGCTGTCGCTTACTGAACATATATCAAAATGCAACCTTCGACTCGACGAGTACGATAATAAGCTGGAACAGCACGAAAAAAGAATAATTACATTAGACAATATCATAACTGAACTCAAAGATCGTATGAACTCAAACGCACAAGTTCATCTTCGCAATGAAATAGAAATAATAGGCATTCCAGAAACTCCAAACGAAAACCCCGCTCATACATTCCGCGTTATCACTCAAAAATTAGGTTTTCCTATTGAAGAATCTGATTTGGACTTTACAACCCGGGTGGGCCCCTCGCGCAATTACTCGCAAAATAAAGGTCCTACTAAAACTAACTTCTCCCAATCGCCTCGACCTTTAGTTGTCCGATTTTTGAGCCGTAATAAACGAGACGAATTTCTTAAAATTGGTAAAATGAAGCAGCGCTCCATCAACACTCTGGACATAGGACTCGGTGCAACAGAATTTAATAACATAAATCTGTACTTCAACGAACGTCTAACCCAAGAAAACAGATATTTATTTCTAGCCGCTCGGCAACAAACAAAGGTGCATGGATACAAGTACTGCTGGATTAAAAACGGCGTGGTTTACATCCGCAAACAAGAAGGGAATCCTGCAATTCCTATCAAAAAACATGAAGACCTCCACCAAATACTCAACCCTTTTCAAAACTCGACAAATCCCTAATCTCTTTCTTATTTTATTATGTTTTATGCTAAGATATAAACTAAGACGTAATTTAATTACTTTATCGCTAGAAACACATGTTAAATGTGCCTTAGTGAAAACTTTCCTATTAAGTATCTACAACATAATTATATTTTTAATTTTTCATATTTCAAACCTTTTATAAATTACATAATTGTCCGTATTTATGCAAAATGGAACCACTCGACAAATTTCGTTTTTTGCTTTTATTGAAGAATACTCATCCAAAAGTGGTCTAAATTCTTATACAAACAAGAACCACATGATTTTTACGTTGGAAACAAGGTATACTAAAAGCAGAAAGGAACCACCAGCAACAACGAATAATACCATATTAAGCAAAACCGAACCACAGCACAACGGGACTGCTTTGTTCAAACAAATAAACGATATTACTATCATGTCATTTTATACAAAACAGATCCACACCTACTTGGTACCATTATACATTACACATATTTCTATTAATAACAATTATTTTTAATACACAAAATGGAACCAGGTTTCTGTGGTATGGTTGTGCGTAAAATAAATACATAATTTAATTGTAATTTTTTATTGCAAAATAAAACCACAAGCATTCGGTTCTATTATGCATAAATAAATATTGTAAAACATTCTGAAAACCATCATCGCTATATGGAACCAAATGCCTTGACTTGTTACAATGCTTCTCATCTTTAAACAACGTATTTCATTACTTAAGTGCAAAACTCCGATTTTTTAAGTAAAACGTCGAACATCTGTCAATATAGGTGACATTCAGCGAAGTAGTTCGAATACGCGACGGTGTTTTTTTCCTCCGCGAAGTAAGTTCTATTGTTTTTGTTAATTACCTTTAAAATTAAATGTGAAAATGTTTAGTAATAAATAAATAAGTAAGCAATGGGTAAGAAAAGCATTGGAGACGAACACCGAAGATAATAATGAAGATACAACGGGTAAGTAGTTTTATTTAATGCATTTAAGTACTTATTGAATCTGAGATGCAGGTACGCTTTATCCACTTTTGATTCATTACCGATTGTGGTGTGATTTTAAGAAGATAGTTCATTAAGTAAGTACAAGAGGAATCCTCTGTGGATTTACGTATTTTAACGACAATGTCGTTGTTCACGAAGGCGAGTCGAATTAAGAGTCATTTTGTTACGATTCATCTGTCATTGTGAGATGAAACTACTAAAGTCTAAACCCTGTTTTAAAAATAACTGTCGATGATCTAGGTACCTACCTACTATTTTGGTAAAATACGTTTAGATGTATTTCTGACGCCGCTGTAACAACAAATACTAAAAAACAGAATAAAAAAAGACGTGTGGCACTCGGGGACTGCCGCGGTAAAGCTATTGCATAGCATGCCTTCAAGCCACACCTCCGAGCCCGTCGGAGTGAGGTTTTTTCGTAACGGAATTTCTCGATTCGGTCCCCGCGCTCAAGGCCCGCGATAGAAGCTATGCAATAGCTTAATAAATATTTAAGAAGCTCCCATACAATAAGCCGTGATTTTTTTTGCGTTTTTATAGATAATGGACGGTACGGAACTCTTCGTTGCGCGAGTCCGACTCGCACTTAGCTAGTTTTTTGTACATGGCGCATGTACATACAACATACTTAGTCGTCTAGTAGGGACACGGCTTTATAAGAACTAATAATATTTTGCTGTCGCCATATACCTACCTACGTATAAAAGCCACGCGGCTTTATTATTTTGATTTAAAGCTTTTTTCTTTTTATTACAGAAGATAACAAAGAACGTCGCTGCCTCTGGAGAAGCTTTCTTCACCTTCTAGCGATATTCAGTCCATACTACATCTCATTCCACAAGATGCACAGTTTTTATAACGGTCTGATTAGTGATGATGCAAAAGAAGACCACATAGATGGACTAGACACGGTGGATTTCGAAATCCAATTTGATGATAACGTCGAATAAACGTCCTATATAAGTATTATTTTATGTATTTTATTAATTAAAGCTTTAATTACGATATTATAAATACATAGTTTCATTTATATCATGAAATCCCTGGGATGTGGTTCCTTTTTGTATAAGAGAAAACCTATCAATTGATAAATGTTAAAAGGAACCACATGCACATTTTCTTAATTATCTAGAAAGTTTAAGAATATTCAGAGCAAATTTATATACACATACTTAAATAAGTAATTTATCAATGAATTTAAATAAAATAAATTTTAATTTTACTTCATATAACAGAGCTGCAAATGTTTTTGTAAATCCTTTGATATCTCAGAAGTGCGTTTTTGCTGGGTGGTTCCTTTTTGCTTAAATACGGACAATTATTATTAAGAAAAAATTCACTATAAATAAGTTGTACGAGTCAAAAATAAGTTTGTATAAAAATATGATGGAAAACAATATAACTATTATTACTTCTACATATTTAAAGATTTTTCATAATTGTGCGATTCAAAGGCCAAAACGTATAATGTTTAAAATAATAATTTTGTTTCTAATTTTGTATATTAATTTAAGTTATCTTTATATTATCACCTTTGCAATTTCATATAAACTAATACATGTCTTTATTAAAATAATGTTATATAAATACACTAATTGTGTGAACCAATGGCCAAAACGAACATTGTTTAAAATAATAATTTTGTTTCTAATTTTTGTATTTAAGAACGCTAACTTAAGTTATCTTAATATTGTCTTTGTAAATTCATTTAAACTAATATATGTCTTTATTAAAATAATGTTATGTAAACACACTAATAATTGTATACCCACTAATTGTGTGAACCAATGGCCAAAACGTATATTGCTTAAAATAATAATTTTGTTTCTAATTTTTGTATTTAAGAGCGCTAATTTAAGTTATCTCAATATTATCTTCTTTGTAATTTCATTTAAACGAATGTATATCTTTATTAAAATAATTTTATCTAAACACACTTACCACTACAAAACACTATTACACACAACTCACTCACACACTCACCTCCTATCATACACATCAACACGTTGCACTCATAATAATTATTATGCATATTATAATAAAAGTTTTTTACAAAATTTAAATTTACACAAACTCATTATAGGGATGACAAAATCTTGCTTAAAGAAAAAACAATCTGTTATAAACTCATATCGTCAGTATGTCATTAATTAACGTAAGCAATGATTTAGATGAATCTATCTGTATTGAATGTCATCCCTACCAGTCCATAGAAGAATACAATAATTCCAAACTTAAACCAAACGCAAACGGATTTTCGGTATTATCGTTAAACATTAGAAGTATCCAACGCAACTTCGACGACTTCGCCTTAAATCTGAGTAGATTTCATAATAAATTTGACGCTATAATTTTAACCGAATGCTGGCTATACGAAAACATCATAATCGATAGTTTACCTGGTTACAACACATTTCGCTCCTCCAACCAGATAAATAAATCTGGTGGTGTAGTTATATTCGTTAAAGTTTGTCACAACACAGTCATGGTAAATTCTTCAATAGCCAACGCCGATAGTTTAAAACTAAATATTAACCATAACATATCTCTCCTGGGAATCTACCGTACCCCTTCCATTCCCGTCAACAACTTATTTCTTTCTTCATTAGATAATCTCCTTCAAACAAAAAGTGATAAACCTACAGCGATAGTAGCCGGTGATCTTAATATTGATATATGCAACCCAACATGTCAACAGTCCTTAGATTATTTATGTCTCATGTCTTCTCACTGTCTACTTCCTACTATCACAAAACCCACACGGGGTGATGCGTGTCTCGATCACATCTTTATCAAAGCGTCCGGTAAACTGTATGGTGCCATTTGCCAATCGTCTATAACGGATCATGACATTGTTATTGGCCTAGTCGTGAAGTCAAAGCAATCACAAAACAAGCCTCGATGGCGAATAAAAACTGACACAGACGCTCTCATACATTCACTAAAAGCGATAGATTGGAATGAAACTCTCTCTTCTTCAAATGTTGACGAGGCTTCCTCCTATTTTTATGAAATATTATCCAAGAACATAGAAAAACATTCCGTTAAAATGAAAGTAAGTCGCAGATGCACAAACATAAAGCCCTGGATCACCCCTGGCTTAATTCGATGCATTAAACACCGCGACAAACTGCATAAAGAAGCCAAGGCATTTCCTTACGATCAAATCCGCCAACATATACATAAAAGATATAGAAACTTCTGTAATAAAATTCTTAGAAATGTGAAAATACAATACAACAGCACTCTAATAGATCAAAATAAATCTAATACAAAAATGCTATGGCAAACCATTAAAAACATAAGCTATCCCTCTAATCATACTAATTCTTCGATAGAACTTCTACACACAAATAATGATATAAACAGCTCTCTTAACAATTGTAACAAATATTTCACTTCAGTCGGGAAAACTCTGTCCGACAAGATCCTAACAAAACTAAATATATCTCAAGGAGCTCTAATCAACTCTTATAAAACAGATAACACAGCATCTCAATCCTTCTTCCTCTCCCCCACCGACGAAACTGAAGTACGCAAATTCATAAACAGCATAAATAATGATAGCTCCCCCGGCATAGATAATCTCACAGTCCGAACAATAAAAGCCATTCTTCCTGAAATCATCAAACCTGTAACTCACATATACAACCTAAGCTTAGAGACGGGAGTGTTCCCAAACTGCTGGAAAACAGCAGTTGTGATACCTATTTATAAAAGTGGAATAAAAAACCAACCGGAAAACTACAGACCCATAGCTTTATTAAACATACTTGGAAAAGTACTTGAAAAAATTGTGAATTATCGACTAACATCTTACTTAGACAAATATCAACTAATTTCAGATAATCAATTCGGATTTAGAAAAAACAAATCAACAGAACATGCTATCACCCTACTCACCAACTTAATATCTTCACATATAGAAAATAAAGAATGTTGCATAGCCGTATTTTTAGACCTGGCTAAAGCATTCGACACAATATCACTCGGACTACTCGCAAAGAAACTGGAGGTAATGGGAGTTAGAGACACAGCGTTAAATTGGTTTAAGAGCTACTTAACGGACCGCACTCAGTGCATAAAAATTGACAGTAACCTTAGCTCCAAACAAAAAATACAATTCGGTGTTCCACAGGGAAGTGTTCTCGGCCCCACTCTCTTCACCATTTACATTAATGATATACTCAAACTGACTATAGAAAACTCCCACACAATTGCTTATGCCGATGATACTGCTGTTCTGTTTCACGGTAAAGATTGGAAACATGCACAAAAGGTTACAGAACTAGGATTATTAACCATACTAGAAGCTCTCAACAAAAACCTACTCACCTTAAATCCTAGGAAAACGAAATTCTTGTCTTTCTCAAAATCCGCACATCAAAAGCTTTTGCCAAATCAGACTATTAAACTTCATACTTGTACCAACCCCAACATCACTCTCTCAACATGCGACTGTAATCACATCGAAACCACTCCGTTTATAAAATACTTAGGAGTTACTTTAGATAGCAACCTAAACTACAATCAACATATAACAGAAGTTTCAGTTAAAATAAGGAAACTCATCTTCATAATGAAGAAGCTCCGCAACTGTACCCCCATTAATATTTTACGACAAGTATACATATCTCTCTGTCAATCCGTAATGAATTACAGCATCTCCGTTTGGGGAAGTGCCGCTAAATCACACCTTCTGCAATTGGAGAGAGCACAACGTGCATTAATCAAAGTAACTCTAAAAAAGCCTTTCCGCTTTCCGACAAACGAACTGTATCGGGAGTTCAATGTTCATCGCGTCCGCCAACTATACATACTATCAGCAGTTACCCTTACCCACAAATCTGTTGCTTCACGCCCCGATTACGAGGAACTACTAAGGAAAAGAAAATATCGTATCCCACTTCCTGCATACAACTCAAAAATAGCTAGACGAAGTCCATCTTACTCACTCATCCACACTTACAATAATGTCTGCAAAACTAAATCACTGAAGAATTGTAACTTGCACAAATGCAACAAGATAATGAAATCCTGGCTTCACGAATTAACGTATAGCGACACAGAAGACCTGGTTTAAACGTAAGAATGAAAACAAAGAAATTAATAAATTTTCTTCTCGTCCGTTTTTGGAACAAAATATAAAGCATTGATAGTACAAATACACACACAGAAGTATAAACTCACACTCAACCACACACACACACAATCACAAACACACTCACACACACATCACACACGACTCTCATATACACAATCACACACGACCCTCTTATACACAATCACACTTTTTGTTAAATAAATAATATTTCTATTTTAATGTCAAAGTGTTCCTATGTAACTAAACTTTAGACTTTTTAGAGGCCTGTATAACATTTCTTAGATCCAAGACACAGGCAACAGCCTAGTTTGGATCTCCTATAAAACTGTAATGTACTGCTTTTTTGGTAAATAAAGATTTTTATTATTATTATTATTTATTATGACCAAGTTCCTCTCAAGCGGTAATTAGTAAAATGCATCAAAGTATCTCTTCCCCCCAACCGAGCTCCAGCTGACGTTCACGAGGCTTCATAATACTATACTCTCATGCGTCTGACGAATTATCTCTTGAGAGGAAATAGTTAACCAAATTTGCACCTGGCTCCCTAACCATTACCAATCTTCTATTAGATGATACGTGTAATATTCAAGACCAAATCTAAAAAATAAAATATAAGTATATCAAACTAGATGATATGTTCAACGATTCTGTTCAATCAAAAACATAAAATATTAAAATTGACTCGATAAAAAAAAATCACCAAGTTAGCTCTAATTTTCACACTTTTACGTTTTCTACTTGACATGGTAATACTTATTATGAGTTTTTTTTTCATAAACAATTATATTAAAACATTTGCAAGATATTTGTCAGAGCATTTTGTGTAATTACTTTTAGTTTTGGTTTTATCTGCGATAAACCACTTTTATCGTGACAAAACCAAACGTTTATCTCGAGAAAAAAAGAGCGCCAAAAGTGGTTTATCGCAGATAAAACCAAAACTAAAAGTAATTACACAAAATGCTCTGACAAATATCTTGCAAATGTTTTAATATAATTGTTTATGAAAAAAAAATCATAATAAGTATTACCATGTCAAGTAGAAAACGTAAAAGTGTGAAAATTAGAGCTAACTTGGTGATTTTTTTTTATCGAGTAAATTTTAATATTTTATGTTTTTGATTAAACAAAATCGTTGAACATAATATCATCTAGTTTGATATATATTTTATTTTTTAGATTTGGTCTTGCATATTACACGTATCATCTAATAGAAGATTGTTTATTTTGCTTTATACGCACCCTTAATAACATGTTTATTGGAGTATTTATAAATTTTAATTAAGGATTTAATATACAATTATAATGATTGGTATTAACCATGTTTTAGTATAGCTTAATATCAAAAACATTAAAATAATGTAAAGCTGTTACAGTTACTAAATAAATTTAGTTTAATCTTTGAAGTTTATAAAATTACTTTAATATTGTCAATAAAATTTATGTAAATATTTTCTTTAAGATATAGAAACTAGAGAGACAAAACTGGAGAGAAGAAGAATTTACGGAATTTTTGTATATATATTTTACATAGATAATAAATAGATTAAGGGAATACATTACAACTTTATTGCCTCGGCTCTAACTGCACCTCGTATTATGAGATTTTGTAAAACCAAGTTGCATAAGCGTCCTACATATTGCAAAATCGCAAAATGTGTTGGTAAGCGCATAACTCGAGAACGGGTGGACCGATTTCGATAATTCTTTTTTTATTATATTCCTTGAAGTACGAGGATGGTTCTTATGTAGAGAAAACGTAAACATGTACCACGGGCGAAGCCGGGGCGGACCGCTAGTCTTATATCGCAAAATGTGTTGGTAAGCGCATAACTCGAGAACGGCTGAACCGATTTCGATAATTCTTTTTTTATTATATTCCTTGAAGTACGAGGATGGTTCTTATGTAGAGAAAACGTAAACATGTACCACGGGCGAAGCCGGGGCGGACCGCTAGTTTCTCATAAAAATTAAATGCTGATCATACATAACCTATTCAATCCTTTTAGGGTACAAGTCAACGGTTTCTGTGATTCATAAATCGAATCGTGTCGCGAAATATTTAAGTAGCTTGTCCATATTAAAAAATCCATATTTACGATATATCTCATACACGTAAAAATACATCCATCATCACTACATAGTATAAAACAAAGTCGCTTTCTCTGTCCCTATGTTCCTTTGTATTGCACGCCTCATAAGCGAAGCGTTGAGGTGGGTACTACTGTCACTTCGCGCAAAACATCTGATTTTTCAAACTTAAAATGTCTTTATGTATCATACATTGCACTTGTAAGATAATACATACACACACATATTAAGAAAAAACACTATTTTTAACATTCATGATATTTTTGATGTCATTTTTGTTATTTAAACTAGTTAAAAAACAGTTTAAAAAAGTTCTGTCTTGGACGTCCGTGTGTCTGTATGTGCGGAGGATTTTCTTGTTAACACGATAGCGACCGAAATACTTTACTAATCGAGTCTTTTTTTTTCTCTTACGCTTCAGTATGCTCAGGAATAGAACCCTTTCATTTTTCAGGGTCTGATTCGATGTGGTTTAATTGTTATTAAATAAACAAAAATAATTATTAAAAAAAAATTATGAGGCGTGCACTTTTGGATTTTCCAAATTATTCTTAAATCTTTAAAACTACGCAACGGATTTTGATGCAGTTTTTTGTAATAGATAGAGTGATACAAGAGGAAGATTTTAGTATATAATTTATTAGGTTGTAGACAAAGCGGGCGAAGCCGCGGGCGGTAAGCTAGTTTCCAATATTACGTATTAATTAAGTAATCCATCTGTACTCATTTCTCATAAAGTTTGAAGTTTTGTTTGTTCAGATTTATTTTAATAGCGGTATTATGGCAACCCGCCAGCCAACCTCATTGACTCAGCGAAATTAATAAAACAATGACTTGATTTTTGCATAGGCTTTTATATTTTAAATTAAACACAGTATTTGATCTAGAACAATTTATTAAGGGTCACTTTCTTGCTAATCTAAGATTAGATAGATAATATTATTCATTTATCTTTTAAATAATAGTGATATTATGACTTTACTGGCCGGTTCGCTTGGTGGCCCTGCCTTCCAAGCCAGAGGTCGTGGGTTCGATCCCCACCCGGGGCAAATATTTGTGTGATGAACATAGATGTTTGCTCTGTGTCTGGGTGTTAATTATCTATATAAGTATTTATTTAAAATTATATATGTAAGTTTATCAGCCATCTGGTTTCCATAACACAAGCGAAAGCTTAGTATGGGATCAGATCGTGCCGTGTGTGAAAATTGTCCCGAAATATTTATTTATTTATTTATTTACTACATAAGCGATGTTTTAACACAGTTATAATGAACCTTTGCTGGAAAATAAAGTCTAAGCCTAAGTAGGAATTATTATTCGTAAATGCAAAAGCAATTAAAAAATTACTACAATGATTAAAATATGAAAATATTCTCAATACGCGCGATACATCTTTTTATCCTCTCGTGCTTTAAGATATCTGAAAAAAAATGTAAAATAATTGGAAATTAAACAAATAACAAAGTCAATAAAGATACAAATAATTAAACAAATAATAAATGTAACAGTTAGAAAAGTAAAAGTTCTACAGTCCGTATCATGCTCTAAACATGATGATATACGACTTTAAAGCACTTTTAAGTGTGTTAGATTTTCTATTTCATTATTTATATTTAAAAAATAAAACACAAAAAAATCAATAATTATATAGGTAAGGTGGCTTATCTATTTCGTGCTCGGAGCACGTCAATAATTGCAAAAAATAAATACAAAATTACAGTACCTAAAAAGTCCTTACCTCTCAATCAGCATGATAATAGTACCAGATAGGTACCCAAGGGCCAGCAGTAGAAATGCTGGAGCGGCCCCGCCCAGGGCCAGGGCCCTCGGGGAACTGCCCTCGCACTTCATTTCCCGCGTGTTAGTCCGGGAATTCACCAGGCTGATTATACCTTGCTCGGATGCGCGGGTGTAACTGGAAAATTAATTAAAACAATAGTGATTAATATATACCTGATAAAAAATTTATTGACGTCAAAAAAGTGTAAATTATATCAATAAATTCATCAAGTAATAAAAGTTTTTGAATCAAAAACTTAAAGAATAGGTAGATAGATATGTTTGGGCAAAAAATAAAAACAATTTCAATTTTATTTTATTAAATATGAAAAAGTAGTTAGGTTGAAAGAAAATCGGTTTGATTTTACATTTCATTACTAACGATCTATTAAAATCGACTGCAGAAACGTTTTAAAACTTAATCTAACTTTAGTTTTTATAATGCTAAGAAAAAAATACCCATATGTTTTAATTTTTCTCCCAGAAACATGTACCTTACCTCCAAATGAAAAATTCTCTATACGGGCTATTCTTCTGCAAAGAAGTATAAAGAAGAGTCTTGTCCACAGAGAACAAGGAATCCAAGTCACACAGCTCTTTCGCAGTAAACGTTCTGGCTATGAACTTGTTTGCACTATTTGTTTCACAGTGGAATGCATACGCTAAAAACAAGATAATAGAGTTGATTTTTCAATGATAAATTGTTGGTAGAGTTCTTAGCGACTACGGACTTTTATGCTACACGAATTTGCACCTACTACTATGATTTGTTCTTAGCACCTGTCTGGTGTACCTCCATAGGAAAAAAAACACAAAAAAATTGTAGAGTCAGCAAAAGTAGAGCATTGAAAAGAAATACCCAGAAGTGATTTTGTATTGTTTTCTGAGATTGTATTATACTTACCAATACCAAGTTACATAACATATTTTACACCAAAGTATAAAGAACTGTCTTTATTGTATGTACTGTCATAGTTATTACCAAGCAAATATATACATCACCAAAGGCTTTTTATTATTAAGTATTAAAAATTCATAGACATTTCTAGTTAAATATAACAGTAAATCTCTTTTGTCTATTCCAATTCTACAATAAGTACATAATTTAATAGAAACGTTATTTGACTTCAGGTTATAAGACTTCTCCAGAGTTCCTGAACTAAAATTGGCCATAAATTTTAAATTTTCCTTTGTTAGGTCTTGAAAACTTGTACAAGTTGTAATTATCAAGAAATGTTTCTTTGATACACGAACCGGCTCGTCAATTTCTTTGTAGGGTAATTACAAGCATTCTTTTTATATACTTTACTTTGTAAAAATGTCGACAAAAAATTGTCAAATTAAAAGTCAAGTTAAAATTAAAATATAAAAATAAAAAAAAGTAATTTTCTCTTTCTTCGTTTATATATTATGGAGTGAATGTACATTATATTATGTGACGCAAATTTCTCTGCTCAATAGTTGTTAATCTTAAATTTTTAGTTTAAATTTTCTGACTTAAATTATTACGGTAGGTACCAAAGGGATCAAGACCATCTCGAGTAAAGACAAAATGAATAAATTATTTAAATATTTTAACATTGTCTGCGAAATGCTATGGGAATACTACATCTTGTGAATAAAATGGTTACTTGAGATTCAGCATTCAGTCCATTGTCTTAAATTACTAACCCACTAAAACGAATGAGCCTCAGGGGTATTTTTTATTCAGTTTGAGTGCCCTTAGAATAGTAACAAAGAATTATAACGTCAACTAGTATTTCGCCCAGAGCTTCGCGTCTAAAATTTATCTAAAATCGCTTCGCGATAATTCGCGATATTATCGCGTCTAAGATTGTGATGCGGTTTTTTTAGTAGAAGTGGAAGATAAGCTTACATAGATAAGCTTAGATAAGCTTACATAGGGACAGACAGCGGGAAGCAAGTTTGTTCTATACTATGTAGTGAATAGTGTTCTCGTGTTTGTAGTTAAACTCCTTCGAAACGACATGTCGATCGATTCTCATGAACATTGTGTGCATATCGGTCTGAAAATCGGACATTTATTTTTCATCCTCCTAAATGGATATAGGTTTAATAAGAGAGCTTTAATAAGAGTAAGGAAGTACAACGTTTGCAGGGACAGCTGTAGTAGTTGTATTATATTACTAGATTTCCGCCCGCGGCTTCGCCCGCGTTTTCAAAGGAAAATCCGCATAGTTCCCGTTCCCGTGGGATTTCCGGGATAAAACCTATCCTATGTGTTAATCCAATATACCCTCTATATGTGTGCTAAATTTCATTGTAATCGGTTCTGTCGTTTTTACGTGAAAGAGTAACAAACATCCATACAAACTTTCGCCTTTATAATAGTATTAAGATAAGATTATGTGTGGTAATGATAAAAGAGTACCTCCTGTCCTGACCATCTCTATCCCTTCAGCGGGTGACGTAATCTTGATGTTCCCTCTCTTCTTTACCTTTCTTTTGAACACATCCTCTGCGGCATGCGTCCTCTTGTTGTAGTAATAGTCTGGTAGCTGTTAAGGTTAATTATAAATATTTAAAAGTTTATTAGTGCGGCTTAATACATTGTTTATATGACTTTTTATGAGTAGTAGATTTTAATTCATATTCTATTACCAAAGTTACATTGTTATTAAAAACTGACCTTTGCTATTGAAATAAATGTTATCTATTTGATATTTATAAATATAAATTAATAAAACGGTATGCGCCAAAAAAGCCTGCGGGTATTCAACAATCATCGCTATATTGCAGTCAATATAAACCAAAACATTCTCATGAATTGCGTAGCGATTATATCGTAGCAAAAAGACAATCACTTCTTCAATACTCGTAGTCGTATTAAGTTTATCAATCTTTATCATAGGTATCAACGTATTTCTAAGCGAATCTTTTTAATGTTAATTAGATATTTGACTGTCATCATAATCATCATGATCATCAGACCATCTAATATTATATTCTCACTGCTGGGACACGCCTCCTATTCGGGTATCTATCATTAGATATCTAATAATCATTCCAATATCAACTTAATCCATCACAGCCAAACCTGAAGCCACGAATGCGTGTACCCCACATCCTCGAACACCGGCTCCAGGCTGCTCTCCATCAGTTCCCAGAGCGAGTTGATGGAGGGGGGTGGACCGTTCAGCAGCCAGCTGACCACGCTGCTCGTGTAGTAGTTGAATATGAGCACGCAGGACACTCCTGTCACTAGCACTGTCAGTTTCCTGGCTGAAATGTAAGTACTATCAGTTACCTGACTGATATGCAAGTTACTAACACTGTTAGTTTCTTGGCTGTATTGTAAGTTGAGAAATTAAAGACTTTAATGGATTTTAATCACGATTTATTATATACTTCAAAGAAGATACAAACATAAACACATACCTATATATAACAGTGATACAGGGGATGTACTTTTTTACATTAAACGGATAACACATTAATTAATTTTTTCATTACCAATTATACCTATTACAACGTAAAAAATAAAACATTTTTGTCATTATTTTCTAAACGCGAGTGCTTGAAGTAACCTTAATATTTAATAACATCTCCAAATCCACTCATATTTTAAATCTAATTTACTTCGACTGACGTAATCGCAACCACTAAAAAATATAAATTTTTATTTCAAAAATATATTTACCTGTAGAGTTTCTTTTGACGGCACCCTCGTTGACATCTTCAAAAACTAAAAACAAGAAATTTTAATTACAAACTCGATGCTTTAATTTTTTCCTACGAAATTACAGCTTTACTACAGAAATATATATATTTTTAAGTATTTCGTTTACAGCGGCTGTGACTAATTCATGAACTTTCGAAAGGGAAATAGGAAAGAAATTTTTCTCATGTTCTTTTTTAATAACTAGGCACTAGGCAAAACATATTATATACCTACGTAGGTATGTGTGTATGCCTTATATGGGCATATAGATGTATGTGTGAGTTCAGAAATCAGTATTAGTCATTTGATAAAAGGCAATTCTATTTTTTCCTTTAGTTTGTCCTATAAAATTACTTCTTTGAATTCGGTGGTCATTCATTCAGGTGATATTATAATATCTACATAATATTTAGTTTCGTATCAACGTATTTAAAGATACCTATATACCTATAAATATATTAAAGACTAGCTATGCCTAGAGGTATTTCTCCGGCTATAGCTTTCCATGATAAATATAACACTAAAAGATTTTTTTTCCTGAAAATATTACCGCGCCAAAACAAACAAATATTAAGCATTACATCAAGTAGGTATAGATTAATAAACCAACAAAACAACATACATTGCTGGCAAGTCAAAGCAATAACAGAGAAGAACGCATAATGCCACGCCAATGGACGGCGTTCTAACATCGCTGAGAGCAGCAGGCCCAGACCACACAGGGCGATCACTGCTACCACGCACCACCACACACCAGTCGTGAATGGTGTAAGGAACTGGTTCTCGAACTTTCCAACCCCTGTGGTTGGTATGCGGTAGTAGTACCTGGCTCTGAGAACATAAAGTTTTCATTAAGGTACTGCTTTTATTTTGTTTTAATTTAATTGAACTTTTATGGTGACAGTCTGTATACATCTCTATAGCACAATGCGTATTTGTTGCGTGCTTTTTATTCAATTAAAAAAAAAACTAGATGCTATTAATATTAAAGTTACGATCTGGCACAAGCCAGGAGGTAGACTATATTAACTATTATCCCTATATAAAATAGACACGTTCAATCTAAATATTCAAAGTAATATTTTGACACTTTTTGGTAAGCTTAAATAAGCTCTAAATACTGAAATTGATTAGGGGAAAATTTCATTATAATTTCACACGATTCGTAAAAATCGAACTCTATAATTACCTACTATTGATTTCGAAAAGATGTCGTTATATTTCCTTCTTTAATTGAATAAAACTTTAATATTTACATAAAAAAATACTCACTCAACATGAGTAACGGGCTGATTGATAACATCATAATAGTTTATGTGGTACGGAAGAAGACGAAGCAAGGGCGTTATGTCGATATCTCCGAAGTGGAGGGCATTTGTTACTGCCTGAAAGAATATTCACAGAATAGGCCAATTTTATATTCGTCATGGCATATACTTATAATAAATGTATAAGTCAATACCCACGACTTTTTACGATGCAAAGGAAAGAAATACATTTACAGGAAATATAGTGTAAATAAAGGTAAGAAGGGATGTATGAATAATTTGAAAAAATAGATATATTTTATTTCAGATTTCATTTAAATTATACATAGTATATATACACACCGGCACAATTAGCGGAACTGAAAAATAAGTGAGGCTATGAGATAATAACGCATATATTTGACGAAAATGTAATTAGACACAAAATAACAAATTAATTAACATCTTTTAACAACGACTTTGAAAAGTCTTTCGTAATTTTTTATTGAAAAATAAAGAAATTTGAAATAAGTGAAATTATTAGATGATTATGAACCATCACAAAAAATGAAAAAAGTAAGCATTAAATGATTTAACAATAAAATTAAAGCAAAATTAATAACGAGTGTTTCCCCCTCTTGCTCTGATTACGGTTTCCATTCGTCTGGGCATGCTAAAGATTATGTTATCGATGATTTCTTGAGGCAACCGCTCCCACTCCTCAAGTAATGCGTTTCCAACTTCATTCAGATTGTTGGGGGCTGACATTCTGGATTTAACCCTTCTTTTTAGCAAGTCCCAGACATGCTCTATCGGATTCATATCGGGGGAATTTGCTGGCCACTGCATCACCGGTATACCTACGTGGCACAGATATGTATGTACCGATTGTGCACTATGAGCACGAGCATTATCTTGCATTAGAATAAAGTCGTCACCAATAAATGGGGCAAATGGTACAACATGTTTTTCTTAAATGTCTCTGATGTATCGATCTGCTGTCATGGTCCCTCCTGTGACTATCACTAACTCCGTGCGAGCTCCCAAACATATCCCTCCCCAAACCATAATCGAGCCGCCACCATAAGCCACTGTGTGTTCAAAATTAGACTGTATGACGTGGCGTTCTCTTTTGAGTCTCCATATTCTTTGTCTCCCATCGATATGTTTTAAAAGAACTCTGCACTCATCAGTAAAGAGAACCTGCTGCCATTCGTTCAAATCCCAGACGATGTTCTCGCGCATCGGTTTCTGTTCCGCTAATTGTGCCGGTGTGTGTAGTTTATTGTTTACTTACATACGGACTCTCTCGTTTGTAGTCACCCACCCATCTATCACAGATGCTGTAATTGAACCTATAGATACAATAATTTTAATTTTACCCGTGGTCCACCGCTGCCATGACTTTGACTATTATAGAGACAGACCATTATAGGACTGATAATTTGAAATAATTATGCGGGTCATGGATCGGGAATAGAAGAAAATATAATAATCCTATATCTATAATGGTCAAAACATGGCAGCGATGGACCACGGATTAAAAGTACTTTTAAATTAATTAAGTGCCCGTAGACCCACCAGAGGGCTATAGCGGGGAGACCGAAGACCAAACCTCTTCAAACCCAAACATTTATTTATTCAGTTAGACTTCTTCTAGAATCACTTTTGAATCGTCATAACATATTTTAAACATTTACCACCGATTCGGAAAGCAGTATATCTATGGAGAAGAACCGGCAAGAAATTCCATAGTTGGTCTTAAAACAAGTCAATATTACATTACAAAATATGTAACTACATAATATTATTTTAACATAATAATGATGACAAAGACTACTACTTACTTGATATTATGTATAGATGCTACTTCAACAAGGACCATGCTACTGGATTGCGTTACTATGGAGATACCATCGGCAAGTTCTCGTTCTAATATCATTCCGGGTCTGAACTCTTCGGGTTTCCCTTGATACTAAAAATATATAAATATATTTATAATGTATTTGAAAAATAGTACCAAATATATTTTAATTTCTAGACTTTGATTACATGCCATTCAAATGGCTAATACCAGAGACTTTTCTTCAATCAAAAATATGTGTTAAGCTTCTTGGTGTTAAGCTATCAGCTATCAATTTCCTATCATAATCAGTTCAGAAATTTAGAACATTAAGGAGAATATATTATATTTAATGAATCGCTTTACTTAACGGCATGAAATAGAAGCTTAATTATATAGTAAACTCTTTATTAAGTATTTTATAAGAAATATTTGCTCTATATAGATATTTATCTGCATTTTTAACTCAATATTATATAGATATTTATGATAAATTCATGCAATAACTCACCACAATCATCAATCTCAAGTGAATACCCTCAAAATTGAATCTACGTGTGTATTTATATCCTGGCTTTATAAATAAACCTGTAAGAGTTATCTCCTTTTAGCTTCATTTTTTTGTAGTAAAATAAAAGTTTTTCATTATCCTTCCTTGGATGGTAATAAAGGTACCTATGCACTTTCCGGGTTATTACTTCCATGCTTTTGAAGTACATTAAGAGAATTTAAATTTCATAATACTGTTTTAAAATAAATATTCTTCGAATCTTGAAATAAAAACATATGAAAGCCAGGACGATTCAATCTACTATATAAAAATAAGTCGGGTTTTCCTTCCTGACGCTATAACTCCAGAATGCACGAACCGATTTCCACGGTTTTGCATTCGTTGGAAAGGTCTCGGGCTCCGTGAGGTTTATAGCAAAGAAAAGGTGTCTCTGGTGGCGAAACGGAGTTCGACCGGTTTGCTAGTTAGATATATTTTTATGTCTATAAAATATACTAGACAAAATTTGACACATATTAAATTATAAATATTTGTATGTCTTAATAATATAGACTTGTCAAAATTTTTTACATAATATATCGATTCAAATATTTATTAAACAAATCTTCTACAGAACTTGATAAAACTCACCGTTTCCCAAACTCCAGAACCCAATTTCGTTAATAACAACACGACCGCCTTGTATCTTACCGAAATTAAAAACTTCCTCTAACTTAAAATCCGATCCTAAAACAGAGTTATTTGTTTCATATTGTTCTTAATTAGATATATTATTTAAATGAATAAATCAATTACTTAAATATTATTATCAAACATTAAAATTTAAATCAATATTAAATTAAGGGAATTGTATTATAAGGTTTTGTTTTAACTAAAAGCCAATGATTAATTATTAATGAATGAATGAATGAAAACGCTTTATTGTACACCATTACAAACAGGAAAAAGACATACATTATTACATTTACAGAAGAGAGACATGCACAAATAGTAGCCATCTCTTCCAGGCAACCAAACACAAGATAAAAAAAAACATAAAATCATGACAGAGGGTAATATTATTGATACATAAATTGATGTTTTTATTCTTCCACGCAAATACTGCGGAACAGATTACAATGAACTTTGATATGTATATAGCTGAAGACCCAGAATAAGGCATAGACTACTTTTCTAGGAAATCCCGCAGGAACGAGAACTATGTGGGTTTTCCTTAACGCGGTAGAAACCGCGGGCAGTAATCTAGTTAAAAATAAAATAAATGAATAAAGAGTAACCTTCACGGCTTGCAAGAGTCACTTCCGCATTAACTGATAAATTCAGTTTAGAAAATATATTTTCATCCAAAGATTCGCTTGTTAATCCATCTTTATTGTCGTTAATAATAAGCCATTTGTAATATGAATTTAACAGCTTATTTTCGGATGCCTGAAAATAAATAACAAATTTTTCCTGTAAGTAAGTTAAACAGATTTTCTATCAAGACGAGTCTACGAATATAAAGTTCCTGATATAAAAAAAAGCAGTATAACATAAAGTTAATAAGATGACAATGAACATAGATTGGAAAAGATTTTATTATTCAAAAATAAAGATTATTAAAACACAATTAATGTAATAAAGACCACATTAGTTTGAGTTTGAGTTGAGTTATGATACAAAATAATATTGAACCATGTCTTGTGCCTACTAGCACACTACAAGCCTTCAGGAAAACATTATTGGTAGGAGTTGTATTTTTAACTAGCTGCTCCGCGCGGTTTCACCCTCGTGGCTTCACCCCTGTAGGTTGTAGCGTGATGATATATAGCCTGTAACCTTCCTCGATAAATGGGCTATCTAACACCGAAAGAATTTTTCAAATCGGACCAGTAGTTCCCGAGATTAGCGCGTTCTTACAAACAAACAAACTCTTCAGCTTTATAATATTAGTATGGATTTAGATTAGGAAAGCAATGCGGATATTATTCATAATTATGTTATTCAAATACATACATAAATCATGATATCAAATAAATGACAATCCGCTTTAACACTGACTCCAGTAAACGTGTATGATCGACGCAAGCACGATTTAAATCCAGTTAAATTACCCGATTTGGCGAAGTTATACTGCGATACAGATATCGAATTATTATTTGCTGCTTTCACGAATTTATGATCTGAAATATAATTTAAAATGATAATTTGTGTATAGGAAACTGTAAAGACGATCTTAGTATAAAAATTAAGTATTAAGTATAGACTGTAAATACGGACTTAGCTATTTAAATATGATTTTGTTTCTATGCATTTTATATGTATCTTTTTCGATTACTATGTCTAGATAAATAATGGTATGGTTAATTAATGGTAATGTTTTAGACATAACTAGCTTTTCGCCCGCAGCTTCGCCCGAGTGCTCTGAAACTTAACTTATGTAACTACGCTATCCATTAGTGAAAACAGAATGAAAATCGATGCAGTAGTTTTCACGAACAAGCAAACAGAGAGACGCAACGGATGACTTTTTTATAATAATATGTAGTGATAATAATGTTGAGAATATTATTATGAATTTAAGTAAATTATTAAAATATCTGTCTTACCGTCATTATTACAGGACAGCCAGCATACAGATTTCACATTATTCTCCTTAAAATAATCCACAACTAACTGTATGGTATCATTTTTAAAAGCAAAAGATGTATTCACAAAATATAGAAACAGTATGTACTTTATCATTTTACTCAATATTTTGAGGTTTATCCAACGTTTTAGTACATTTTATAGACTGAAATGTGACCTAATTTTTAAGTAATTGAACGGAACTTAGAACGACATAATTGGCTCTATCAATCTTCTTTAAGTTCAACTGTTTGTTTGTTTATCACTTTCTCGAGTAATATTTCTGATAATCTTTATAAATACTACTTTTTCCAATTTTACATTAATTAACGAAGTAATAACTCGGAAAATGAGTTAAAAGAGTAAAAATAAACAAATTGTATCTTCAATATCGCATTTATTTAAACTTACAATAAAAAAGACAATTAGTTAATCACAAATATTATATATATTGCTCCTCAAGTTTTTTAGTCAGTAATAAAAACTCCAAATAATTACTATAACAAACAGCAGTCAGCCATTTTACGAGCCCCTCAAAACGTATCCGCTCTGGTCATCCATCAATACATGATCGCTTTGGTTACTTAACCTGTGGGTCATTTTTCAGGCAGCTATAGCTATCAAGGCTCAATACTAGATCTGTCATACTCATCGATATTTTTAGCTCACTGCTTATAAAACACAAGCCATATAAAACTATATTTAATTTATCATTCAATTGTCTCTCTAAAGTTAACTCAATTGCATAAGATTTTCTTTAAAACACAATAACTTATGTGTTATACTTTGAAAAATTATTAATATAGTAAGAAAAGTAGCGGCTCAAACTAGTATGTGTTTGCTTTGATGCAAAATAATATCCTAAACAGAATATCAAATAAGTCATTTTGATAACAATTGATGGTGCAATTTATTTGACGTTAATGTATTTGAAACTGTTTGTTTTCTTTAATCTTTTCGTTTTATATGCTACTAGCGGTCCGCCCCGGCTTCGCCCGTGGTACATATTTCGCAATAAGAAGTAGCCTATGTCCTTGCTCGGGTATCAAATTATCTCCATACCAAATTTCATGCAAATTGGTTCAGTAGTTTAGGCGTGATTGAGTAACAGACAGACAGACAGAATTACTTTCGCATTTATAATATTAGTATGGATTATGGATAGTATAATATATCTGTACATACTTAGTACATGTATAATAAGTATAATATATAAATAACTTTTGTTAGGTACATCAATTTTTGTTTAACTCTAATCACAAAAAACTCTAACCAAATAAAAATATGCAGTAGGTACCACCACGAACACCCTTCTTTATTGAAGTCGGTTAAAAAGATAATGATTACAAGATGCATTGATCACAGAATACTCTTATCTCTTCCAAGACTGAAGCAAGAGTTCCAGCCCGGAAAATTTCTAAAATTCCAATATTGTTCCAAATAGAAGCTTTATTTCGGAACTAACAGGCAATAAGCAGCCGCATTACATAGCAACTGAAATTCGGTACGGTGCGCAAAAAAGATGAATTAAAAATTCATGAAAAAAATAAGTTAATTTTAAAAATTTCATTATTAATTTTTCTGCAGTTTTGTGACACCCAATTTATAATTTTATGTGCATACTTTTTCCGTACCATATCTTAAAATATGTTATGCCATGTAAAGTAACTTATTATGGATTTATTCAATTTGAATATAAAAAGTATTCTCAAACAATTGAGTTTTACAGTATCATTAGTTTTCTCATTTAAATGTATATAACTAAAACATCCATAATATAATGCACAACTTTACTACGCTCCCCTAATTAATAATATAATGCAAATAAATATAATAAATATTGCTTAGAAAGCTCTGTCTCTAAGCGTAGCTATAATTAAATCAATTATCGAATTCAATAGCCAATAAGCAGCGAGTTATGTAACAGTGAAGTACGGTCAGAAAAATCATTTAATAATCATTCAATTATAATATAGTCTAGAGTACAAAGTTAACTATAATATAGTCTAGTTGATTATAATATAGTCTAGAGTCTAACACGACTTTGTAGTGTACAAAAGTCGGTTTCAGTAAAAGTTTCTTGTCGTGTTTTATAAGTAACTTAAAATACTATCAATATGTGTTTTTCTACCAAACATACATTTTTGATCTTTATTCTTATCATCTAAAAAGAACTTAATAGTTAAATCTCAATTATATATTCAAATTCCTTGAACATGCAATACTTACAACAAACAATACCAAATCCATCCACAGTACCGGTGTCTTCAATATATTTAATAACGAAAACACGCTCGTACCCATATCACATTCGCTATAAATTTATGCCGCGGCACGTACTGCATTTGCTTGCTGTTACCACGCTGTTACTTCGTGTGTGTGACGTTGTGTCATTGGATTTTTATCCAACTAGATAATATTTTCAAATATTACCTGTTTGTATTCAGAATATTACTTCTAGAGTGGTTCAAAGCTTTTTTTATAGTATTTGTTAATGTGTTTAATACAGATTTAACAATAAAATTAATATAAAAAGATAAATCTTCAGTAGCGTGTGTTATTATTAAATAATGACCATAAAAATAATAAGTTTAAAATATTGCTTTCTATCAAGTCTATAGTCTTAATAAATGTGAACAATTATTATTTTTCTAACTAACTACCAAAAAAACTCTTGAATCAATATTATACATGTATATAGAAAAATTGGCGTTTAGTCAACACATAAATTAATAGTTCATTGTACGATATCTATGGATCTATATTGTTAATTTGTGTATTGCACGCCTCATAAGCGAAGCGTTGAGGTGGGTACTACTGTCACTTCGCGCAAAACATCTGATTTTTCAAACTTAAAATGTCTTTATGTATCATACATTGCACTTGTAAGATAATACATACACACACATATTAAGAAAAAACACTATTTTTAACGTTCATGATATTTTTGATGTCATTTTTGTTATTTAAACTAGTTAAAAATCAGTTTAAAAAAGTTCTGTCTTGGACGTCCGTGTGTCTGTATGTGCGGATCCTTTTTCTTGTTAACACGATAGCGACCGAAATACTTTACTAATCGAGTCTTTTTTTTTCTCTTACGCTTGAGTATGCTCAGGAATAGAACCCTTTCATTTTTCAGGGTCTGATTCGATGTGGTTTAATTGTTATTAAATAAACAAAAATAATAATTAATAAATATTTATTAAAAAAAATTATGAGGCGTGCACTTTTGGATTTTCCAAATTATTATGAAAATTAAGTTAAATCATATCAATATTTTTCTTATGTTTATGTTTTTCTGTCGACGCTACACTACGGACAATTGAACGGCGAATGAATCGTTTCCGAATAGTTTTCAAAATACCGATTCATTGCAGATCGTGGCGACAGTAGGGGAACCAATTATTGTGATTAACTGGGACTTTATAAAATATAAATAAATGCCATTAATATAGCTCTGGAGCCATAAAATAGCCATAACCTGTGAAATTATAACTTTTTAGTACCCATTTGTCAGAATAAACTGGAATAGCTTGAAATGCTAATAGTGTTTTATACCTTATGCAATTTTAACTTAACTTCCTATAATAATGCTGTTTATAACCATAAATGACTTTAATTTTCTTTTATATTCCTCTAGTGCAAACTACATTAGTGCAATAATTATATTATTCAGTATTCAGCTTTCTGCTGCAGCTACTTGTTACAGGAGGATTGTTCAGCTCGTTCATCGATAAATATTTCTTTGTCTTTGTAAAGCAGTTATTTTGTCAGTGGAGTCAAAATTTAACCTATACATAGACAAACAGACAAAACACTTATTCATAGAGGCGTATCCACCCTACAATCATGAATCAACACGGGACCAACGAAAATTCCGAATTAAATGCGATGAGTCTCAAAATCCCTCCGCCATTCTCAAAACGTTGTTTTTTAATAAACTGCGTTAACTAGTTAATGCCATTATTTCTCTTAAAGGAGATTTTATCTTGTGAAATAGTACTTAATATTAGTTTTAAATATTAAAGCTCTAAAAAATAATTTATAAGAGACGTTATTATTTCTAGTTCCTAACAAAATATAATATGACTGGTTAATTGTATGGAACGTAGTATTGTAGTCTTGTATGTATTTTCTTATGAAGGAGTGAAGGAGTAAGTAAATTAATATCATGAATGTCAACATTCATTTGTAGTTCTAAAAAAGGTAACTAAAATATAGTTTACTTTCACGTATTTTTATTAAGTATAGACATAATAATAAAATACAATCTTCACACACAATAATTATTGAAATATGGGAATCGAACCCACTTTAACCAAATTCTTCGTTGTACTAAGAACCCTTTTAAGATTTTATCTTTGTAATTTTATTTTTTATTTTTTTATTTTTTTTATGTTACTACACAATTTAAATAAGTCATATCAATGAGTAGGTATTCTTATTTCTAAATGAGGTCCCAAATTTGCACAAGCGTCTCCTTAATATTGAAACAGTGTATTTATTTTCCTTAGACTTTGATTGTTGTCCCAAAAAAAAGAATAAATTGTCAGAGATAATCGGCAAATATTGTAAAATGTACTTATTATTCGATTTTCAAAAGGTACCTATACCATTATATTTTAAATTAATTAGTTATAAGAAATTAAGAAAACAAGAATCGCTGTTCTTGTAATTGTAATGTAGCTTTTCTGAAACTACTTGACAGATTAACAGGTTTGAGAAGTGGCCGCTATTTTTTATGCGCCTAATTAATAAAAGTGTTTGTCGAAAAGCGTTTCCCGGGTGAGCTAGCAAACATACAATTCTATTAATAAAGAAAGTATCCTCTGTAATTTATCATTCAAGACATATTTCAAATCCAGAAAAGGTCCCTAATAGACTATTTAGTACCTACTTTCTGGCGTAAATTTTCATTACCGTCCCTTTACCTGACAAAAACTGTGAAACCAGCCCTAAATTAACCTTAAACATCATAAAGCAAACAAAAGATGTAATATTAGCATAAATAACATAAGAGAAAGGCTTAAACTACTGAGCGTTCAAATTAAGTTCTTTCCCGTGAACATTTACAAAGGTCTACTTTGTGATTCACATTCTCAGAACTTCCGTTCGTGTAAATTTTCCTTTTGCATTTGTTCATTTCATTATTTGATGAAATTCAAGTCGTCTTGTTGTTCTTATGGTTTTATGTTCTGTACCGTGTAGTACTAAATAGTTACTACCAAACATATACTGTTCAGATTATTAGAGCCTTCAACACAACATCTTGTATGTGTTTAAGGTCCGATTGGTACTTAGGTTTGAAAATATTATTATGTAATGTGTTTTCGGTAAGGTATTTAAAAGTCATAGTGGTATTTGTCCATGGGAGTCAAATTCACAAACCAAAGATTGTAATATTATTAAATTCCTGCCAGAAATTTTTCAGTTACAAGAAGTGTGATATTTCAATAATATGTATGTAGTTCAGGATTTCGTTAGCAATATTATAAAGAAAGTATATAATATAATGTTTATTAAATCTAATAAAAGGTCCTTAAATCGTTCCTAAATGATGGTCGTTTATGAAAAAGTTATTTAATTTTCATATCGCCCCCGATGGACGAACGTCGCTCGTTAGTGACCGTCAATCTTGAGTTATCAATGTTTGGACAATTTTTTGGGGACTCGGACTACCATTTGCTTCCAAGTTCAAAATCATTTTTCTCCTCTAACATGCTTTTTTATATTTCAGAGACCTTGCAACGTATTCTTTGGTTGGTGAAAATTAAAATGTATCAATATAATTGCCACAACAAAAATAGTGCAATAATTATAAGTAGGTATAGCATTTATAACATAAAAAGCTAAGATTACTAATTTACACACGTACTTTGAAATTATGCACTGCTAGTTCGACAACTAAAAAAATTGTATATACTTATTCATATAAGGTAATCCATACTAATATTATAAATGCGAAAGTAACTCTGTCTGTCTGTCTGTTACTCAATCACGCCTTAACTACTGAACCAATTTGCATGAAATTTGGTATAGAGATATTTTGATACCCGAGAAAGGACATAGGATAGGTTTTATCCCGGAAATCCTACGGGAACGGGCTTTTCTTTGAAAACGCGGGCGAAGCCG
The DNA here is from genome assembly GCF_061535395.1 of Colias eurytheme. Lineage (NCBI taxonomy): Eukaryota > Metazoa > Arthropoda > Insecta > Lepidoptera > Pieridae > Colias > Colias eurytheme. Next base: position 1,265,579 of record NC_142987.1, on the reverse strand, counting down.
CGGGCGGAAAGCTAGTATTTTATATTAATTAAGACACCTTCATGTAGGCTTGTCTACAAACCAGCCAAGGCTCGTAAATATAACGTTTTACATGGTCCTCCTAATGACTCTACTATTAAGTATTCTGTGATAGAGTGGATAATTTATCTCATAAAATAAATATGTAATAAAATTATTGTCTAAATTCATTATCATGACGGATCATAAAATTTAGCGAAACCAAGCTTTTTAGCTAGTTTAAAATAAAACATTACACGGCACAAACCCAAACGCGTCAGTCACAAAATTATTTAAACTAACATGAGTTGGTTTTAATTAAAACTTCTGTTTGTGTTGTTACCCATTTCCTCATCGCTAAATGAGATAAAAATGTTTTGAACAAAGCTGAGTGAGTTTATACGTATAATTTAATGTTTTTTTGTGTTTTTTTTTCTAGGACTGAACCAGGAAAAGTGGTCAAAATAGCATAGTTATTGGTGGTAAAGCAACAAAATCCCTTTTCTTTGTACACTACCTACTACATACTTTAGTATACAGATCGTAAAAAATTGTTTTAAAATAGAAATAACATTAAGTACAGGACATACTGAGCTTATTGCGATTAAACTGACATCTGACTGACTAAATTCACAATAGTTCCTTATACCAAGTGCAAAGTATCTTCTATCATAGTTATACTATACTAGCGGTCCGCCCCGGCTTCGCCCGTGGTACATATTTCGCAATAAAAGTTAGCCTATGTTCTTTCTCAGGGTCTAAAGATTATCTGTGCCAAATTTCATCAAAATCGGTCCAGTAGTTTATGCGTGAAAACCATACATACATACATACATACATACATACAAACCTTTCCTCTTTATAATATTAGTATAGATATAGATAGGTACCTAATAATAATGTTTAAAATAAACGCAAATCAATGGTAATTCTAAATTAAGTTGTCGTGGTGTCGTGTCGGAAGGCAATAAGCGGGAACCGTCAACGACTTTCTGATGGAACCTTCGAGACTTTGACTCAGAACATTAGCACGGTTATGATAAGATAAAATGAGACCCAAAAGTTATTATTTCGTATCTATTTATTAGATACTTTTGTGCCAGACTGTACAAGAAAGTTGATTTTTTTTTGGTTTAATTGTAAACGATTAAACAATGTTAGGTAATTATACTTCAATTAAATTACCTTATATTTATATTAAGTTCATTATGCTATAGAATATAATTACGTATTACGTCATGATTCTAAAAAGTAATTCAAGTGCGAATTACTAGCGGGCAAGTTCGTTTCACATCAGTAAGACATCAGTCACATTGATCGATTTTCTTTATCGAAAAAGTCTGTTTTAATTAGTTTCCAGATACACAAACCATCAAACACCTCAGTGAAAAACTTTTGTATAAAATAAATTACCTCAGTCTTTACCTTATTTTGTAAAACAAAACATCTCGAATCAGCTTAACCCTTAAATTGTCACCCCTAGATAACTTGTGTTTATAATGTCCAAATTTGGAGGATGTGTTGGAATTAGGATAGAAAAGAGGAAAATGAAAAAAAAAATTAAAAATTTTAATTTTTTCTATTGTTTTCACTATGTCACATAAAACGGACATTGCCAATTATATGTACATGTTCGAACCGTCACATATAACGGACATTGCACATTATTCCTGCAACCGTGGTACATGAATACAATGCACATTTTAAACTCTGTAATTCAAAATTATTATCAAATTATAATTATGAACGATCTAGAATAAGCTTTTCAAACATCTGTCTTAAAATGTTGGTTAAAACTTTAACGATATCGTTAAAAATAATGGATTTTAAAAAACGACACTACCAAAAATCACAGCCTAAGAATATGCTAAGAATTGGAATAGAAATAGTATTACATAGCCTGAGAACTTATCTAATACACCAAGAAAGTCCTCTTCCCATTCCTTATATTGTACAGATTGAAATGTGTTTGCTTCATCGTATGCAAAGAAGTCGTATACCATGCTTGAGATACCAAAACAAACAGGAAATTTAAATCGCTTTTTTTGGATTCTTTGGCATATATTATATCCATTTTCTGCCAGTTTTTTAATTTGTAAGGTATTATTATTTAAATTTTCAAACATTGGGTGGTATTTCTGGTAAGTAACATCATGCTGTGGCTGAAGAACTACTGAGAAGTAGGGAAGATTCATCTCGCACCGCATGTAATGGCTGTAATTCTGCAGCAATAATATTTTGTTGATGGTAAAAATTCTGACTTTTTGGGTCTTCATTGTGTCTCAAATCAATATGTCGTATAATTCCGAAGGTATGGTGCTGGGGGTAAATGATTGACACTGTTATCATAGTGAAATCACTCCCTTAGGTCTACATTTCCTTCAAAATCGTCATCTCAACTCAACGCCAGACTCTTCAGCTTCCGCCAGAGGTAGGGAGGGAATTTTTTATTGATTGCCAAGTCATGCTCCTCTAAAACATATTAAAAATAGAGAAAAATATATCAAAATGATGACGTTGAAAATGGAGGGCCTTATTGGCAACGTCCGTTACATAGGACATGTGAATAATACCCTAATATATACTCCAAGTTGTCAACGTCCGTTTTATGGGACATCGTATATAAACTAAGATTTGTATTCCAAATATTGTAAAATATGTAAAAATTATGTCAAAATACTATACTTACAATCGTATTCTAACTAATAATATAACATTATAAGCAAAATAGCCAAAATACTTACAGTTATTATCAATTTTATCGGGAGAGTCAAGAGATCCGTTTTTTGCAATTTTCAAATGGTCACCATTCGCGACTGTACTTCGCTTTGGTAAAAAAACCTGCATGTACGCGAAGGACATAGCTAGTACCTTCCCAATATACCGATTAGCAAAGCTTAGGTCTGCTATAACAACGCCAGCATGTGTGTAAATACTATGTCCTTTAAAACTGACGAAATCAATTTAAGGGTTAACAAATGCAGACAGAGCAAGACAAACTTGGACGCACGTAGAAAATTGAAAACTGACTTTTCCATTCAATTTGCACAAACATAAATTTCAATATGTACGGTAATATACATTCTACGAATGACACCATAATTCACTACTCGGTGTTCGGAGCCACAAAGTTTTAAGGTCGAGTCGCGTTTATGCGGCGACACGGATGCGACACGATTTTATAATTCACAATTTTGGCTTGCATTTTATTATATCGCACGAAAACAGTTTTTCATACAAATTCAGTCCCTCGAGTTGTTGGTACGACATTACGTTGCATATAATTCTATAAAATTGATCCAAATCTGTTTAACGATAAAGGCAATTAAGAAGCAACGAATAGAGTAATCTGTTTGTTTATTCGAAACTTTAGATGGTGATCTATCAAAGCCACATCAATATAAATCAATAAAAAGATATTTATTAAGATTACTTCATTTTATGATTTTTCCCAAATATAGTTACTCATTCTTATTAATTTTCCCATGGACTTAACCTAACTTTAGTTAATGTTAACTTGTTTAGGCAGTTACATCTAGAAAGCATGACAAAATGGAAAAAGTTCTATCTAATCGTATATTGTAAATAATTTGGAAAATCCAAAAGTGCACGCCTCATAATTTTTTTTTAATAAATATTTATTAATTATTATTTTTGTTTATTTAATAACAATTAAACCACATCGAATCAGACCCTGAAAAATGAAAGGGTTCTATTCCTGAGCATACTCAAGCGTAAGAGAAAAAAAAGACTCGATTAGTAAAGTATTTCGGTCGCTATCGTGTTAACAAGAAAAAGGATCCGCACATACAGACACACGGACGTCCAAGACAGAACTTTTTTAAACTGTTTTTTAACTAGTTTAAATAACAAAAATGACATCAAAAATATCATGAACGTTAAAAATAGTGTTTTTTCTTAATATGTGTGTGTATGTATTATCTTACAAGTGCAATGTATGATACATAAAGACATTTTAAGTTTGAAAAATCAGATGTTTTGCGCGAAGTGACAGTAGTACCCACCTCAACGCTTCGCTTATGAGGCGTGCAAAAGATCTCTTTAAAATAGAATATTAAGTCCCGCAAGGTTTCTTCAGCTCGTGAATCAAACGTCGCGGCCCATTGCGTATTCTTGGTTAAAACAACTGTTTTCATACAACTAAATGAAATGTGGTTACTCAAGCTTTTAATAAGATTATTATTTCGGGAATACAATAAATTATCAAATGAATATGCTTGAGAAGTTGCGGATTGTTTTAGACTTCTCAGGAATTATTTTCGTAATTTAAAGACAACATAAACTTTCAAGATTGTTTTTATTATCAATATTTATTTATATTGCAATCTTAACTTGGATAAAAACTGAAGTCAAATAAAATGATTGAATATATAGTTAGATCAATTAAATCATAAATGCCATTTATAAGGCGTCTTATCTAATCCCACTTCTCAAAACTTTACGTTGAATCTTTTCACATTAGTTACCTATATCATGAACTCTTTAATTTCTTAATTAAAAATACCAGATAGAACACCAATACAAATATTAATAAGTGTAAACTCAATCTCAAACTCAAACATTTATTTATTCAAATAAACTTCTTTTAGAAGCACTTTCGAATAGTTATTACATATTTTTAACATTTACCACCGATTCGGAAAGCAGGATCTATGAAGAAGAACCGGTAAGAAACTGTAGAAATAGATAACTTATATACTATATTAATAGTGGAGATACCTGCATTCTGATGTAACCAATATCGAGTCAATATCGATAATACAGCTCCTAATATAACTTAGGAATTTCATTAATTAGTTGCTATCAAATTTATATCTACGTAGGTATAGCGCAGACTTAACCGCTAGACTTGGGTCTTATTAGCGTTATTACCAGTTCCTTCCATAACCTAGAAACTTAACGCCTAGGAATATAAAGTAACCTACTATATTACTGGTAGATTTAAAGCCAAGTAGATGTTATAAAAGTTATGTGCTATTTCGATTTATTTCTATGGGGCTTTACCTCCTAAATTAATGAAGCTTTCTGAAAAGTTAATACGATGTCGTACTTGAAAACGTGATTAGTCAATAAGAATGCCATAAAATTGAAGAGTTTCATTCCCTTTCCTTAGCCTATGTAGTTAAAGGACTAACCAAATTGCGAGGGTTTTATAGTACCGAGTATAAAGCCTAAAAACCTTCTCCAAAATGCAATATTCATTTCACGTAATCTAAAGTACAGGAATAAACTATTTAGGCCTCCAAGTGCAGTTGATACTATTCTTACATTAGAATCAAAAAGCTTACATTGGAATTGACCTGCAAACCAACAATTGACCTAAAACGCATACAAAAATTGCCAGAAATGTAATCCAGCCCATCGTGCTCGGGAATCAATTTGAAAAACAAAATAGCTTTGGCAACAACCGTGGGTCATGTTGCCAAGCGCGGTCACTGCAGTGCAGAGCTTGCAAGAGATAGCTCTCAGACTTATTCGGGTGTACTTGGCCACTACGGGATGAAATTTAGTATGAGTAATTATGTATGTAATAGTTTGATGTAATAGTTTGAAATTGGTAATAATTAATACTCAAATGAGAATGAAGAGGCAATTCAATTGAAATTGGTGAAGCTGGAAAATAATAAATACTATTTCATTAACATGCTTTTGAATAAATAATAATTAATACAGGATTCTACGTATTAATAATTAATTTGTGTACCTAGTAATTTAGTTACTAAATTGAAAACTTATTACAAACAAAAGTGTAAACTGTTAAACAATACGCAATATTATTCATCACTTCTCCAGTACTCTTAAATAAGGCTTATTAATAACCAGTTTGATCTGAATATTTGCAAGATGTTCTTAAATACTTCTTACTGCTATTATAAAGGCGAAAGTTTGTATGGATGTATGGATGTTTGTTACTCTTTCACGTAAAAACTACTGAACCTATTACAATGAAATTTAGCACACATATAGAGGAGACTTGGATTAACACATAGGATAGGTTTTATCCCGGAAATCCCACGGGAACGGGAACTATGCGGGTTTTCCTTTGAAAACGCGGGCGAAGCCGCGGGCGGAAATCTAGTCCTTCATAAAAATAATCCTTTATCAAGTACTAGATGTGCTCCGCGGTTACACACGCATTGCTCCGCTCCTGTTTGTCTTAGCGTGATGATATTATATAGCCTTCCTCGATAACACCGAAATAATTTTTCAAATCGGACCAGTAGTTCCTGAGATTAGCGCGATCAAACGAACAAACAAACTCTTCAGCTTTATAATATTAGTATAGATAATGTATTTAATCGCTTCCACTGCTGCAGTGCGCATCGAGCCTAAGTTTTTATGGTCGATTTTCGGGTTAGCAGCATTCTGGATGTTTTGTATGCGGGCGTTTGTTTAGAGATCGCTTTGGTCCTCGGTAATAGATGGATGTGTTCCTGGCCCATATCTGATTGTAATTGGATTGAATCGAAGGTTCTATTGGTATAGATGTAGTGAGGTTTTGTTAGAGCAATAGTTGATATAAAGAAGAAAATTTTGTACGAAATTGCATATTTAGGTTGAAATGTTATACTGTATTATGTTGGTACCTATCTTTGCTCTACCAGTGGTTTTTTTACTAAGGATCTTAACCCAGGATCCTTTGTTCCTTGATCCTATCTGATAGGTGGAACACTACACTAACGACGCGATTGTGTGATCTATTACAAGCAAATAACGTTTCTTTAACCCTGACACCCTTGTAGATTTCTCTGATAAACAATATTATAAGAGCGAATCAAAGAGAGACATTTACCAGCTTTATGGACTACCTTTAAATCCCTAATGTAAGAAGGCCTTTCACTAGTATCTCTCTAAACGAAAACAGAAAAACTATTAAGCTAATTCAACCCTTTTTTAAACTGGTAAACATCCAAATGTCAAGTGATTTTCATTAAAAAAACGTCACCAACCGCAAGCGATGGCGACAGATTGTCGAGTTCCAGTTTATTATTTATGGCACCGCTTTTCCCGGAGCAGCAGAATTTGAAATATTTACGAAACATTGCAGCATAAACTTTTTCATACGCTTATTTAATATTAATCATTGCGATATGAATGGTTTTGGCTCTTGTTTATTTTGACGTGAAAATAATACGTAATATGTGTTGGTGAGCATTACATGAGATTTTTGCAAACAACTCTTTGTTTTTCCTACATAAAAGTTGACGAAGTTTATCCCTATATCAGTTAGCTTAGGAAAATCTAATTAAATTAGATATGTAAAAAATAATGCCAGAAATACACATGCAATTCTTTTCTTTTATTCAAAGAGTTTAACCAAACCTGTAGTTGTACTTTATTTAAACTGTTATTTATTTCATTTTCACCAATAACTAGTTTCAAGAAAATGCATTTACTACTGCCAAAGTCAATTTTAAATCGATTTTTCTTTACAAGCAAGCTAAGTAATTAGTCTTCTGTACCAGACGGAACATTTCTTTTTCTCTCCGCCAAGCATCGAATTCCAGACCACTTGCTTTATACTATGTATACTTACTGTTTATATTTTATGTATACTCACTAGTTTTTCCCGTAGCTCCGCCCGTGTAGTCAAAGGAAAACCGCATAGTTCCCGTTCCTATGTGTTAATCCAAGTTACTCTCTATGCGTACGCCCAATTTCATGAAAATCGGTACAGCAGTTTTTGCGTGAAGCAGTAACAAACATTAAAACTTTCGCGTTTATAATATTAGTAGGACAAGCGATCCGCATCGGTTTCGCACATACAATATTAGTCAATAACACTCAAGGATCAAGTAGGTAGAACATAATATCCAACAGTGGAAGAATTTTTGAAATACACCTCCTAAGGTTAGCGCTTTCAAATAAAAAACTACAGCTTTATATTATTAAGCGTATATATTTTATTTAACATAATATAGAAGTTTACTACGCTACATAATATAATGCACTAGCTGCTCCGCGCGGTTTCACCCCCGTGGCTCCACTCCTGTTGGTCGTAGCGTGATAATATATTATAGCCTATAACCTTCCTCGATAAATGGGCTATCTAACACCGAAAGAATTTTTCAAATCGGACCGGTACTTCCCGAGATTAGCGCGTTCAAACAAACAAACAAACAAACTCTTCAGCTTTATAATATTAGTATAGATATATTCCATTAATATCCCATTCAGTTCATACATTTTGACTTGCTTTTATTCATCATTAATACATACTAGAACACAAAAGCTATGTTAAATGGATTTCGGTTTTATAAAAACGAATTTCGCACAATTCATGACGAATTACATATAGAATGGATCAACCCTTTTTGTGGGGTTTAAGGCATGAGATAGCTACGTTGCGTATTTCCAAACTATACATAGCCAGAACGCAACCATAGGAAACTGCTCGTGTATACTTTGTAATGCTGTTTTTAAGTTTGTTATTACAATATATACACGAATTTTGCGTACTGATCGTGTATACTTTGTAACGCGGATGCTTGCTTCTTCGTTCCAAACTATACACGATCAGTACGCAAAATATGTATAACTAAATATAGCTACTACACCACTTACGCTTGAGCGAAATAATAAATATATAGGCAATCAAAGACTTGTACAGCTATATCTATCTACTTTTATTCTTCTTGATTGATTCAGTAAAATATGGAATAATATTAATATTATTAGGTAAGCTTAGAAAAATAAATAGGTAACAGATGTTACCTATGGGTAAGGTTAGGTTCATGTTTTTTTAACTACACAAAAATAGGAGCCCCGCTTCGCGGGGCTCCGTCGCCTCGCAACCGTCTTCTTCTGGGTTTATTAGATTCTTACATTTTAGCACTATTGTCAATTGTAAGTCGTGCAGTATAGTCGGGAACGAAGACATAAGCATCCTCGATACAAAAAATATACGATCAGTTCGCAACATTATATATACAATACACATGCATTTTAATAATAGATTTCAAAACAGCAATACAATAATATAAACGCGAGCAATGGAAAGACGCCACGCTTACTCCGAAACATACACGATTAGTCCGCATGTGTACTGGCGCTGTATATTTTGGAGCGCTATTCTTACTTACTTCACTACAAAGTATACGCGAGTATTTGTGTACTGCTGTTGTATAGATTGGAAGAACTTTGTAAAAAAGTTATTTCCAATTTATACGTGATTAGTTTCACACCGTTGCGTACTGGCCTTGTATAGTTTGGAAAGACGCAGCTACGTTTTATTTTTTATGGAATTGGTAAGTCGACAGAAAGTTATAGGGAGGTATATATACCTACCTATAACTGTTATAATTGCAGAGTAAATTAAAAATTTAAAACAATAGTTTTAGTGAAAACGTAACAAATATAATTAATTATTTATACAATTCTTAATTTTCCGTCAATTTATATTTCAATATCTAAAATCTCTCAAACTGGAATTTTATCACTTGTACCTCAAGCTAAGCTAAGTGATCATCCATCAGCCAATCGTTACATACCTACCTACCTGTACAGGATAAGCGAAGTAAGTCACTTTGTACAGGTTATGAATTGACTAGCTGTAACCCGCGACTTCTCTTATAATTTTTATTATATTCATGACATGCAAAGACACATTTTATAAAAAATAAAATATAAAAAACACAACTCTATATCACTGCATTTAACATAGGTTGTATGCTTGAAGGGCAAGGCTAGATACCATTTAAAATATTCAACCTTTTTAATCCAGAATGTTTTGTGAAATGTTAAAATACCAAATAAAATACTTATTACATGAAATATTTTATTTGTCTGTTATTTGCTGACAACGCCGATCCGCCATCACATGCTGAAGGTGCAGCTTGCGTAAGAAGGAGTTCATATACATTGTTTTAAATATCGCTAAATAATCAATGTTGTTTTTATAACAATGGTTTGTACCTTGCTTAATACAATTACACAAAAACTATAATTAGTTTTTATGAAGTTAATACTTCGTGCGCAAGTTTGGAAAAACAAAATTAATAAATGCATTGTACTACCTATTTTAGGGCAGCCCTTAATATCTATGATTCCATCCTCTATTAACTTGAACCACATAAACAATTTTTTAATCATAATTTCCAAGAGATATTATTACTAAGTACTGCTCCAACCGTGAAATATCTCTTAAAATAATATCACCATTTTTCTCGGTGGCTTTTTGCTTCCAGTGATTAACTTGTGCGGATTCACGCCTCATATATCAACGATATTATCTCAAGATCTTGTATGGACCATTGGCTGCGTTGCGGAATTTGATGAACACGAAAAATGTGGGAAATCTCGTTGTTTTTTCACGCCTGCGGAAATTACTTCATTTAATTTCCATCAGCGTATTTGCTTTCATTTTTGGTGAGGCGGTAAAAATTTAAATTTTTGCAAAATATGTTACAGTTGGAAATGTTATTAAATATGTAGTATATCGGATTAACTGGATTTTAATTAATCAAACAGTTGATATAAAAGGGAAAGACATGAGCTTTTAATACCTTATTTAATCATTCTACTGCATAACGCTATACATAATAATATATTTATCACCGGATTTTTAACTAATTATTATGTAACATGACCAATCAATTAATCCATGCATTAATATAATTATATTTCTTTCTAAATAATAAATTTTGAAGTTTGGTTGAATCGTTTTAAACTACGACTGAAAAAAAGTACTGGAGTTATTTCAAAAATTTAAAGTTTTATCAGAAATTAATACAAAAAGAACTTTTTACACTTAAATGACTACGGAAGATATTTTTATTTTCATTTTATACTGCGCAATCGAATAAGATAAGAGGTCAAAGATTACCGGCCTTCCAAAATTTACTACTCAAACGTGTTACGAACTTTATCTGGAGCGACCGAATTTGTCCAAAATGTGGATTAAAATATTATTTCTTTCGATTTTTGTGATTGGCAGTATGGTAAGTGTATATTGAGTTGTTATATTTTAGTTATTATTTGTATATATCCTGGGTTCAATTGTTCTTTACCTGAAAGTAAAATCTCCACTAATTTTACTCTTTTACTCCACTTTGTAGAAAAATTCCAAGTTTTTCATCGTGTCACGTAAAATTAATTGTACTTGTACAACCTACAGATTATATTATGTCCAAAAAAATACCTACATACCTACCTACATTGAGCGTCGAAAATAAATAATAGGACAACAATTTATATTAAACTAGAGGTCCGCCCCGGCTTCGCCCGTGGTACATATTTCGCAATAAAAGGTGGCCTATGTCCTTTCTCGGGTATCAAAATATCTCCATACCAAATTTCATGCAAATTGGTTCAGTAGTTTAGGCGTGATTGAGTAACAGACAGACAGACAGAGTTACTTTCGCATTTATAATATTAGTATGGATTTTCGTTCCTAGCCGCTTCAACGTAAATTGTTAGATTTTATTTAATAAACAGCTTTATTTTCTAGGACAATCTATGATAAATGTTACTCCTTTCTACCCTTAGTATTTTTTATTTTATTAAATAAATGATTTTTATTTAATCCATACTAATATTATAAATGCGAAAGTAACTCTGTCTGTCTGTCTGTCTGTTACTCAATCACGCCTAAACTACTGAACCAATTTGCATGAAATTTGGTATGGAGATATTTTGATAAACGAGAAAGGACATAGGCTACCTTTTATTGCGAAATATGTACCACGGGCGAAGCCGGGGCGGACCACTAGTTCTCTATATAACTTCAATAACTCTTTTATAAGTTTCTTAACTTAATTTAATATCATCACAAGTAATCCTCTATTATTCCAGTCTGCCATCGATCTAGGCGGAGTCATATCAGGCAACAGAATGGCTGGTGTACCCCTTGGCAGATCCTTAGGTAGTGGTGAGGTGGACGTGGAAGGTATCTGTCGGGAGTCTGGCATGACTTGCCAGAACTGCACCCATGCTATCACGTGTGTCGCTCTGCCAGTGGGATGGCTTAAGGTATTTTCTTGTTACTGCTAATATAAAAAAGTGAAGTCCCGTGTCCCCAAGTGGGGTTCACTGATCGATTTTCTTTAGGGACAAGTAGGTGATTAGCCTTCTGTGTCCTGCCAGACCAAGACATTTTTTTTTCTTCGTCTCCACGGGGAATCGAACCCAGGACCCCTCGGTTCTACGCTCACACGTCAACCACTGTACCAAGGAGGCGGTCAACTGCTAATATTGTTAATGCCAAAATGTGTTAATTGAAAAATATGTTTTCACCCACGGCTTCACCCGGTTCGTCTAAACCTAATAAAATATATATTAAACCTTCCTCTTGAATCACTCTATCTTTTATAAATAACCATCAATATCTGTTGCATAATTTTAAAGATTTAAACATATAAAAACACAGACGGTGGAAAGCGACTTTGTTTTACGTAGTGATTGTACAGAGAACACATTATCCACATAACCGTGTTGTGTTCTCGTATTTCCTTTCTTCCTACCAAGAGTTATAATATGTAATTCATTCAAAGGAAAATCTTCTGAGATATGTAATTTTATTCAATTTTCTTTTAATCTTGTAGTTAGTTCAGATATGGTATTTCTCTAGAGGCGAGGAAATCTAAGAATAATCTGCTTCTTTCAGTTTAAAATCTTACTTCTCTATACATTGGTCTATGCAATATAAGATCTATGCAATGTAAAAATTCACATGATTCAGAAACCATATTTTATTCCCATAATATAATTATTATGGGAACCATATAACCATATAACCATATATTATTCCCATAATATAATTATTATGGGAACCATATAACCATATAACCATATTTTATTCCCATAATATAATTATTATGGGAACCATATAACCATATAACCATATTTTATTCTCATAATATAATTATTATGGGAACCATATAACCATATAACCATATAACCATATTTTATTCCCATAATATAATTATTATGGTAATAAAATATGGTGATGAACTATTAATATAGTTCATTCAATCCAAAAAAGGTCATTCGTTATAGCATTAGATATGACTGAATGTAAACAATATATTTATATTTGAGTCATAACTTCTAAGTATTTAGGTTTGCCAGATACTGTTTAAAGAAACATCTAGAACATTATGTACTTAAACACGTACGAATGTGATAATCAAATCGATGTACGTACTTAGGATATATTTTTATTTAAATAAACGCGAATAAATCCTATAAGCGAACTTTTACAAATACGAAAGTATCCGATGATGGATGGATGATTGCTATTAGTTAGATGGATGAAATTTGGAACAAAGATAGATCATAATGGTGTTATTGTAATCTTTGTTTCTAATTGCATAGACTAACCAATGGTAGAAATCAAATCGCGAGCTGAATAGCTGAAAAGTAGCCTTTTATTACAATTTACAATACATGTTCTTAACTGTATGAATTGATAGCCGAGAGATTAGCTATTCGATCACCACGATACAACAAAAAGCATTGTTTTTTATATCGTCTCGTGATTTTTTGTATCCTTAAAAAAATATTTTTAATTCATTTTTATGCATTAATTATTAATTTTTAGGTACCACTACACCAATGCCCTGGAGATCAGACTTGCAACGCTCATTTGAAGAAGTGTAGCTCGGAAGCCGTGCCGGAGTGTGATGTCGTCACACAGAAGTATCAGCATACTTGTGAACAGGTAAGATCCGAGAAATATATATTAGCGTAACTCAAAAAATATTTTAAACGTTTCTTTATCAATTATTTATTGCTAGAAATATAGACGGTTCCATTCATCATTCAATTAGCATTGATACTCTTCACTAAATATATTAGGTTCTGAAGTGATTAAGTAACTTGCTTTTAGGTGGGAATATTCCCTGACGCATTCGACTGCAGGAAGTTCCACCTCTGCTCCCCGCCAGAAGGTTTGCCTGACGGTAGACCAGCAGACCACAGAGTCGCCTTGTGTCCCAGACATTATGGTTACGATCCACAAACTGCACAATGTTCGGTAAGTTTATTATTATTTGTATTTCACTCCTGTAGGCATATAATTCAGTTTTAAATGTTTTAAAGACAACATATTGTATGAATAGCATTTAAAAAAGGATACTTATTGTTGATTTTCTATAATTTTTGAAAATTTTGAAGGTATTATTAATTTGTTAATGTCAATATATTGTTTTCCAGGTTATTCTTTCCAACGGTCAATGCACCAGTAGACCCGTCCCACCTTGTTCTAAAGTCGGTCAAGCAGGATCTCTATCAACCAGCCCCAACCACTACTACGTCTGTCTTTCGAAGCAAGGGTCTCTCACCCCGCAAATCTTCATCTGTCCTCACGGTTGGGTGTTCAATGAAGGCTTCTGTCGTCCTAAACCTGAAAAAGATGAGGCAATCGTCAAATTTGATGACATGATTAAAGACGATGAAACAACGACCGCCGCTATTGACACAACACAAAAACCAACAATGAGCAGAATGGAGGCGTTCTTTTCTACAGATAAACCAGTCACGTATCCAGCTGATACTTTCTTAGCTGATAAATTCGATTTATCCAATTACGAAACAATTGATGAGACGCCCACTGCGAATGATCTGCCCAATTCGTTTGAAACTGATAGTGATTTTTGGTAAACTTTCTCATATAAGTATATTTTTATGGAATTAAGAATTGTATAGCATTTAGTTAGGTTATAAATAAAGTTAAGCATATATTAATTTTTAATTTGTTTTATTGTTATGACCCTAAATACATACCTAAATGAAAAGAAAATACTATAATATTAGTATAATATTTTATTTACACATTAGAACCGAAAAATTTGTATTTTTAATCTCATATATATGTATATATATAGCACTCATATATATATAGCAAACTTAGATAGTCTTTTAATATTGAATATCTCTTAAAGAGACAATCCGTTTATAACAACACTATCCAAATATGACATAAACCTATAACAAAGTTCTTCCATACATTTTACATCTATGACACATCTCTAACAAATTGATATTTTGACTCCAAACGACAACGCCTTTCAAAAGATGCATAGCAACGTTCCACAAAAGAGTGCTTGCTATAAGTTAAATGAAAGGTGAGCAGAATCGATAGCTGACTCCAATTGAAAGTGACTTTGACGAATAATTCACTTTTCGTACATCCTTTCTACATTTGTCGGTTCAATGGCGCCCATTTGTATGAACTTCTAAATTGGTTCCCAGCTCTGTTTTGCACCTTTTGATGCATATAGTCATCAACCTACAGCAATAACATACTTTTTGACTGTTTTTGAGCGCTTCGAGGGTCTTTCCAGACGAGGTCTATTGGAGCCAAACGATCAGTATTTTTTGAATTTAGGACAGCATAACGATCGGATGCAAAAATTTTCTAGCAGGTTTAAAAAATATAAACATTACCAGAAATATAATAATTATAAAATTATCCTTTGTATGGATAAATTCATCTTTTTAATGATTATCACAGGATATTATGTAATTCATTTTTCAATCTAATTTTTTACGCAAATATTTCTGAACTATCGTTATAGTATTTAGCCGCTGCACCATCACGACTTCAAACCAAAACAGAACCTTTAACCGAGTTAAAAATAGACAAGCACAAAACAATAAGCTGTTGTTATTTAACATTACCGTTATATCCGAATCTCAGTATCTAAATATCACGCTAGCTTGACCTTTACATAGTTAAATAGGTGTAACATATGCTGGCGTCTGTAACGCGGCGTTTCAGCTTTCAAAAATATTATGTCAGTGATAATAAATGCGTAATTGCATGTTACAAGCATGCATACGTAAGAAACATTCAATAGTGGACAGTTGCAAGACGGTAGGAAATAAAACGCAATAATAAATATATTAAATGTTTTATTAATATTTTTCCTGCATAACTGCTGGATGAAATCAATAACAGATACCTTCAAGAAGTTAGAACAGTTGTAGAGAGAACGACGTTTTATCATAAAAAAAAAGTTATTTCCGTGTATAATTCCCATAATCACTAGCCAAAAATACCCCTAAATTACATTAAAAAAGTCATCCTTAAAACCTCAAATACAATACAAAATATATCATCCAACACAATTCCTAAGACCGTCGCGTTCTCCCATCCGTTGATAACCCGCCTTATTCAAAGTACACGAACATCCGTGACGACACTATCGCACCATCCGACCGGGTCCGACACAACGACCCCAGAACCTTACGATCTATCGGATCCTATTGTACCTTAGCCAAGGTAGAAATATATGGCAAATTGTTGCTATACTAAAATCTATGAGGAAAAATTTGGTACTCTAACTTACCTACGTCTATTTATTAATCTATCTAAAAAGGTTTAAATCTACTTTAAGCTTTAGCTTAGGTATCCGAATTAAAAAAAATATTTAATGTTTTGCATAGTCCATATTGAAGGCTACAATAGGCTATGTAAAATCAAGCTGCAACCAACATATGGATGAGCAAAGAAAAGTTTCATATAATGGTAAAATATCCTTTTGGGAACATGAAGTTGCGTACCTATATCTACAGTATACATATTTATTTGCACTGACAGACACTAGAAAAAATCCCATTTTTCACTGAACATTTTCATTAGTCCCTCCGGAAGTAACTACTTATCACGATAATCTTCGGTATAGATTGTAAAGAAAAAATTCCAGCTAATGGTTTTTAATTGAATAAACATAAGAATGTGCTGATTAAGACCTATCTAGGATCTAGCCAGACACAAATGATGCAGTTTACCTTTGTCTCATAGAAAGGCAAACGAGCAGACGTTTCTTGATGGTCATACACCATACATCCATACATCTATACCCACGAGGTATCAATATCAATGGGGATTAACATTAATAGTGTCTGCATAGCGTAGTCTAGTTACATTCGAAAATATGTACTTAAATAAAATCGTAAGGAATAAAAATATGAGTTATTTTTATAGCTCTATTCACATATAATAAAATATATATATGTGTGTGCTGTAAGCTGTTGATAATAATACAAAAATTTAACAAAAAGCACAGGTAACACTTTTTTTTCAGCCTCCAAAATACAATGTCCTATATTAAATCTATAGATACTCATCAACATTTTACTTGTTCATCCATATTCCATTTTGCCAATTTTAATAAATAAAGTACGAATCATAATCTGTATCTTTATAACACTATAAAATAAGACTAAATTCAATAATTAATTTAAGTAAGACATATGGGCAAATATTCACTTATTGCTTAGCAGTTTATTCGGATTAACATATATCTTAATAACTGCATAACTGCTGAATAACTGCAGAAAGAAAGAAATATAAATCTTTAAATAAACAATAATACATAAATCATGTTTAAACGCATATAAAATTAACAATGCACAAAATTGTATGTAAAATACGATCAATTTTTGTTGGTTATTTATCAGAAAATAAAGCATTGAATAGTAACAGTGACATAAATTTTTATAGCCGTGAGAATAGCATAAAGGTTAGGACCTTTAGACGTAACCGCTTAAATGGATTTCATTATAGTACAAAGGTTTCGTGCCTAGGAAATTATGGCTGCGTTGCATCAAATTGTTTATTTTGACTTTTGTATGTGTTTATTCGGTTTCGGTGACTTCAATTAGTAAATATTGAATAGGTACATTTTTGAGCACCTAAAGACCTACCTTGTATTAAATACTAGGCACAGCAGTGAGCAGAGACACATCAAAAAATAATTACGTCTTACTGGGTCTATATCTTTTTTAACAGGTATTGGAACTAGAAGATAAATTATGGAATCGAAAGGTCAATTTTCTATTAAAACAATCCGAATATTAAAAGGTTCATCTAATGCCACTGTTATTGTAGCTTAGACTAGCTGTTCCCCGCGGTTTCACCCGCATTGCTCCGCTCCTGTTGGTCTTAGCGTGATGATACATAGCCTATAACCTTCCTCGATAAATGGGCTATCTAACACCGAAAGAATTTTTCAAATCGGACCAGTAGTTTCTGAGATTAGCGCGTTCAAACAAACAAACAAACTCTTCAGCTTTATAATATTAGTATAGATTAAAAAATAATTTAACAAACTCACAAACATTCAAGTCCTACCCCGTTTACATATTATTGTAAATAATGTAAACAAATATAACTCAGCGCCTTTCAAAATAAACCCCTATTTTAAGGTTTATCTTTATACAAATGTATACAGGTTATCCCTAGCTATGTAACATAAGGCACCAAATGTAACTTTTTGGGACGTGAGACCGACATTACTGGTCCATTTATACACGAAAAATACAGAAAATATTATACTTTTCAAGCATAATATTATAGAACGTATGCCCTTTTATTTAGAGATACGAAAGAGCAAATTTTCGTTATTTATAAGTCTGTCTGATATTACAAGGAATTCGCTTTCTAATTATTATCGTTCTCTAAAACCTTAATTAAATGATAATGGGGAAAACGTAATAATACGTTATAAGTAGACATGCTGAATATACATTGATAGTTTCTAAAATAAGTAAAAATATCTTTCACAAAAAGCATAAACCTTTAAAAAGTAAAAATTAGTAATGATTTGCATTATCTGCACTCTGTTTGAACTTTTTTCTCTAAACAAATGTCAAATTACAATGCTATTTGTAAGGCTCGTTCGAAAGTTATTAGCATACATACATTGCATGCGACTTTTAGTATTTTTATGTACTAAAATAAATTACTATTTAATAACATATAAATAATAAATAAATCAATAAATATTAGAGGACATTATTACACAAATCGACCTAGTCCCACAGTAAGCTCAATTAAGGCTTGTGTTGTGGGTACTAGGCGACGATAAATATAATATTTAATAAATACATATATAAATAATAACACCCAGACCCAAGAACAAATAATTGAGTTCATCACACAATTATTTGCCCTGACCGGGGATCGAACCCGGGACCGTCGGCTCAGTAGGCAATTACTTTACCACTGCGCCAACCGCGTCGTCAATATAATATATTTCCAGTATATTATCTGTAAAGATGAACATATATTAATAGCTCAATAAACATGTTCATTGATTACATAGATATTGATTTATCGTGGGAATCGCACAGTATTACATGTAACATTAATTTGAAATGTACTAATAAATCATTTAATATGTGAAATATAATTTTATTAATTACTTTTCAATATTATTATTAAATCTACATTTACTTTTTATAAATATTCATTCACATAAAAGTAATCGTGAGGAAACCGACATGTCTTAGAATCAAAAGTTCGACGACATGTGACATCCGCCAACCCGCACTTGGCCAAGTTGGTGGATTATGGCCTACTCTCATAGGAGACCCGTGTCCCAGCAGTGGGAACGTTTTGGCTGATGATGATGATGATAAAAATAAAACGTATTCGTAAATAAAAACCTGTCTCTATGCTAATATTTTATAGAGTTAACATTTTTGTGAATTTGTTGGTTTATAATAAGTAATTTACGGAAGAATCTAATTAAATTATTTGGCCTTTAAAACGGAAGAGGCAGGCGTTTCAGATAGTACAATCTATGAATCTAAAAAAATATCTGAAAATTTAATATTAAATACGTAACCAGAAATTAAAAAAAAAAAACAGAATATTTTAAAATTCCATTAACAGATATCTTCTGATCTTTAATAATCAAATATATATTAATTATTCACCTCTTTTGAAAGCATTGATAATTAGTAAACACAATGTACAAACAAATTTATAATTTATAGAGCTTTTAAAAGCTAAAAACCTTGGCCTGTAGGTAACTCTTCGTATTGGATGGAATCCAAACTGAAATGCACTTCCGAGAAGTCTAGGTTTAAACTTTGATACTAGAAGATACATATATGCTCTATAGTTCTATGTACTGTTCATGTGTGTAGTTGTGTTTATTGTTTTTAGTGTTGTCAGTGTGTGTATCTTGAGTGTGTATGTGTGTGTTAAAAAATGGTCCTTTCTTTATTTTCTCATTATGATCCTTGCTTAGTGTAGTTTAATTTTACTAAAGTAAATTTTCAGAGTGAAATGGCAATACGATTTCGGGTCAAAGTTACATTCTAGTAGCTTTTGTTAAAATGAGGACAGCAATAAAAGAAATACATACTGTTAGACCCTGTTATTTTCGTTTATTCTATCGTTCTTTTAATAACGTTATTTGCATAAATCCCTTCGTCCCTCCCACTTTGGTTTTATACATTTTTCATACCTAAGTTCCCATACATTAACTTTACAGGGCAAACCGTATAAAAAACATGTATCTACCTCTGACATTACACACTAGAATTGCATCGAGGTACGTGGGAACTAAGTCTAGACTTAGGTTTTATGGGCAAATAACATGGAGCTGGAGTTTTAAAATAAATAAATAAATTGTGTTTATTTTTTTTTGTTTATTTTTCTATGTAGAGTCGTGTGTAGAGAAGAAGAGATAAGAGAGCTTTTTCAATTTTTTCTTAAATTTCTATAGATAGGTATTGTATTAATTAATTATTCTTCATATGGAGGTAAGGTAAAATAATAAGATTAATTAAAGTGTAATTCAGAATAAGTGCCTTTTGTGAATTTAATTGTTTTAAAATTCCATTTGTACTTTTTTTAAAGCAAAGCTTCCACCAATATGGCTAAGCTAGCAGCTAGACGAAAACGTCGGTTGTTAATTTATTTTTATTGTAATTACAATGTTAAATATATCCCACTCCATGTTAACGATCATATTCAAACGAAATGTCAGCTGATTTAGTTCAAATTTGTTAGCTAAAATCACTTGTTAGGTCTAAGAACATCTTCGTGTTATTTGGACAAAATTAATCCCATTTGTATTGTGAGATATGGGTTTTATTTATATTAAGGTCTATTTTATTTGTAGTTAGCAGGATTGACTTCAGATAAAGTATTTTTTTTACCTAAATGTTAAACATGTTATTAGGTAAGTATTGTGAGATTTACTTTTAAATCAAATTCGATCGATGATGTAGAGTAAATCTTTTACTTATATCAAGCTCGTAGTATATTACCTACTCTATCACACAAAAACTTCTAAACGGACATGAAATTTGTTAAAGATAGATTATATTATACGGTATTCACTATGTATTCACTTTTTATGTATATGTATCTATACTAATATTATAAAGCTGAAGAGTTTGTTTGTTTAAACGCGCTAATCTCGGGAACTACTGGTCCGATTTCATAAATTCATTCGGTGTTAGATAGCTCATTTATCGAGGAACGCTATAGGCTATTATCATCACGTTACGACCCACAGGAGTAGAGCCACGGGGGTGAAACCGCGCGGAGAATTGGGATATAATTTTAGTAAGTTAATGTAGGTAAATGTTTTTTATATTCTGATTATATTCTGTTACTGTGCCTTCTATAGATAAATAAAAAAATAATGAACTATGACTAATCTATAATATTAAAATGAATCCCAAAATGTGTTGGTAAGCGCATAACTTGAGAACGGCTGAACCGATTTCGTTAATTCTTTTTTTATTATATTCCTTGAAGTACGAGGATAGTTTTTACGTAGAGAAAACGTAAATATGAACCACGGGCGAAGCCGGGGCGGACTGCTAGTCTATAATATAAAAATGAATCCCAAAATATGTTGGTAAGCGCATAACTTGAGAACGGCTGAACCGATTTCGATAATTTTTTTTAAATTATATTCCTTGAAGTAAGAGGATGGTTCTTATGTAGAGAAAACGTAAATATGTACCACGGGCGAAGCCGGGGCGGACCGCTAGTAATGAATAAACTCGTACTAATGTCATAGATTATTTAGTTATAAAGCACTACATTATTTAGTTTCAAATGTAACTAATAAGTCGCTGCAGATTTGTTACAAATGTCAGCTTGTTTCAGCGCGAATCTATGCACTGTTAAACATTTATAGAGCGAATTACATTATTTGATACTTATTATTTATTTATTTATTTTAGGTACTTAATAGACAACAAATGCATATAATTTTTTAGCATAACATTTAATTAAGCTGTACCAGTTCTGTTTCTTATTTGATAAATCTTAAATTTAAAACATTTCGAGACGTAAGAGCGTCATAATTTAAATTGTCTTTTTTATTAATAAAATACATTTTTCACCAACCAAACAGGCTTATGGAAAATAATCAGAAAATCGACATGTTAAAATAATAACGGTCAACTCTAAAATAATGTAGTGAGTTAGAAAACCCTCATAAGATAATGATAAATAGATGCCAGTTATTCGACTTACTTTTGGAACGTAAACTTCATTTATATTGGAAAGTCCCCATAGATTTGACCGTTACATATGAAAAACCCATTTTTTAAGGTAACTAACTGTACATTTCTCCTCCTAATAATTAGTTTCGTTTGCAATCTACAAAAAGTGTCTATCAATTTGATTATATAATATGAATTTGAATTAATAATTGTGAATCATCAGTCATTAACGCTACAAATATACAATCAATATATGTTTTCTATTGCTCATTGATTAGGAACAAAGGATCATTTGATAATAAAGTAAGTACTATAGTAAATTGTAGAAGCCAAATACTTATTAGTATAATATATATAATAGTACATAATATTATGTGGATATCGCGGTGTACCCACCGCAAGCACGTAGGTATATAAAAACATAAACATACATACTTATATAAAAACATAAACTCAAACTCAAACATTTATTTATTCATTTAGACTTCTTCTAGAAGCACTACTAGACTATTTTAACATTTACCACCGTTTCGGAAAGCAGTATCTATGGAGAAGAACCGGCAAGAAACTGCATACCTAGTTGCTGATTTAAAATCATGTCAATATTACTACACATTCTTCTGTAGCTTTTAAACATTATATTTATTACTTAAATACGATACTCCAATAAACACACTTACACTAATGAACACACCAAATAAAAACAAAAACAACGTATCGATATCATTCGACGAAATAATTACCAAATACCGTTAGCAACGCTCTACATTTTAATGTAATCCTTAACCAGGCTTCAGTGCCAATTCTGTATCAACTTTTAATTGTACTTTTTGGAAAGTAAAAAATAAAATCGCGCTGTAACAATACATTGATGTATAAATTACTGGATTTGCGATTCGAAAATTAAACCACATAACTTTGATATTTGAAACGAGTTCTATTCGCAGTACATACGTCTTCCAGTTATGACGTTTTTATTAAAAAATATATTCAACTGATATTTACCTCACAGCCACACAAGGTCAGCGTAAATTTTTGTACAAAAGTGCATCTAGATATTTATATCAGTGCACGACCATTAAAATTAAGTCGATCGAAAGCATCAACAAATATTACTCCCGCCATAGCCGACAAAGCCAACGCGCACCTCACTACCGAGTACCGGCCATTCATTACAAACATCCAACGCGAATCGCAATGCAGTCGCGGCACTAGCAATTCCAAATTCAAAATTATCAAAACCGCGCGCCCGCGTTTTTCAATTTTGACAACTGTCAATTTGCGCGCGACCAGTTCTTGTGTTTTTTTTTCAGTATTTATACAGCCAAGGTGAGTGTTTTTTTTTTAATTATGTACTTATAAAAAGTATTGATTGTGATTAAATAAGCTACTGCATCCATTCTCTAAAAAAATATAGAAGTAAGTTTTAAATGAATAAAACATATCTATTATTCAATGAATTGATTGACGAAATATATTATTATGTTACATCAACTTTAGACTCTTGAGTGTGCAATAAATCGATATTTACTACTCAATCGTGAAATTTACACACGTCTTGTCATAAAACCTTTTTCCCACGAAAGGTTTTGAAACTTTCCCTCCAAAGGGTATTCTGATTGTTAGTGAAATACAAAGTCGTGTGTTATAAATTACAAGTCCCTTATTTTGTTTAGATTTATGAAGGTTTGGGACGAACATTAAATATACTGATTTATTGTCATAGTTTTATTAGGAACCCGGCGAAAGGATATTAATATTTTCGAATTATTGTTTTCCGATATTTAATACGTGTACAACATTTATTGGGGTTTTTATTGAAACTTTATCTCATATCACTATCACTTGATTGCACAGATTTATTTATAACTTACATACCTATTTATATACTGATATCTCAAAATGCGGAATCTTTTGAGATTTTCCAACAAAAAATGTAAATAATGCAATTTTTATATTTAAATGCCGCTATGTACACTGAATTTGATAAAATACAAGAAATATAGTTTATTTACCTTAAAATGTATTTGTAATGTAGAAATATACAAATCTGAAAAAATAAGAAACAATAGCCTGTTATTCAACGAATTCGTTGAGAGCAAGATAATACATATCTCGAGATGACAGCTAAGTACTAGAAAGCTGTGGCCTTTGACCCTAAGTCTAGAAAGTTAACTAACCATAAGTGGAGCTTGAATGTAAGGGGTTTTATCTCTACATTTTTTTTTTTATTTTGACATAATGGCTGAAAAGGTTGTGTGGTCATGGAAATCGGGGGTCAATCTTAATTTTTTCGCGACCGGAATAGGAGCGACATTCCATATTTTTAGAGAAAACAGTTTACCTTACTTACCTAAAAATTAGAAAAAATAGGACACGGTTTTTGCTATGCAAAATTAAACTTAGATGCATCGCACACGCATAACATATTTATATGTATCTACATAGGAGCTAATGATTTATTCACAAAAAAAACATAATTCATTAATATTATAATTATGTATATTGTGTATTACACAATTTTTCTTCACAGCACACGCCAATTTCTGATTATTATCTATGCACAGACAAAAAAGAATAAGTAATAAATTGTAAAGTTTACGCCAAGAAATGTCAAACCATCTGAACACGTTTCAAGGTTATCTTGTTAAAATTAAAATTGTACTAAAATTTCATTTTTTTACACGATTTTAAAACAGTCACTAGGCAGCACTTCCGTATGGAAATAAACCAAAGTTATTTTCTACTAGCGGTCCGCCCCGGCTTCGCCCGTGGTACATATTTACGTTTTCTCTACGTAAAAACCATCCTCGTACTTCAAGGAATATAATAAAAAAAGAATTATCGAAATCGGTTCAGCCGTTCTCGAGTTATGCGCTTACCAACACATTTTGCGATTCATTTTTATATATAAGATAAGATTCTATATGTAAATATGTATATAATATTAAGTAAAGGATTAACTTTATTCAATACCAACTTGCATCGGCCTTCTGAAGTTTATCACGACTACTATATGCTACTGTTTTATCCTCCTCATAAAAAAATACATTAAAATGATACGAGTAAATTTTGACCAACAGACACATACCTTTGCCTCGCGTTTTCAGCCCACATAGCAACTACGATTAAAAACTTCCAACCACTATTTTAACACTTATTTGTTGATGAACAAATAAAACCTCTAGGTCTTCGAAAATTTTATCTCGATCGGTGCTGTGGTTAAGCCGGAGAATCGTAACTGACAGACAGACTTCCTTATTTTTGCTTTAGTTGTGAAAGGATCTACAATGAAAGCTGATGTAAAATGCATACAAACTGCCAAAGGGCTTTTCGATCTTTTGATCTTTGATCTATCGACTTTCAAAGATGTCGGTCAAAGTGAATTGTATTGGAGATGTGAGGTACATACTATACGGTATTGTTTGTACGTTTCGAATTTGAACTATTGAGTTTCTTGCCGAAGGATCTCGAATCCATGAAAAACCTAGCAAAATATAAACGTACGTTTAACTTGCGAATCGGGTTCCTACATACTCGAAAAAAAGTATCTTATATATGCTTATTCAGACTACATTTCAAAGATTTGTGCAAAATTTAATCGAAATCAGAAAGAGAAGAATTATGAATAGTCGTTTCAGCATACATCTTAAATTCAAATTATTATTTTATTAGACGTTTGCTATATAAGATTATAATATAAAATTGACTTCCCACTTATAACAGCGTTCATAAATAAAAAAAGTTTTAACTTAACTTTCGATGGAACCACTGAAACAAGAACCGATAAATATGCTCCAATTTTCGCGCCCTGACGCAACACCGGTTCGAACCGGTTCCCACCGGTATCGGACCTGTCGTTGACATTCATGATAAATCACTCGCTCATTTTATTATTTTCGTAAATACCTGAGTGACGTTATGAGTACAAGAATAGTAAAGAAATACGAAACTACATTGGTTGGTGTTGGTCAAAAATATTCTTAACCCAAGTCCAAATATCAAACATTATTGAAAGAAAAACATGCACCAAAGGGAACAATTTATTGAGCGCCCTTATCACATAATTACGTGGTTAATAAAATAAAGACAGCTATTTTCTATATTTAGTTACTAGCGGTGCGCTCCGGCTTCGCCCGTGGTGTATATTTCGCAATAAAAGGTCTATGTTCTTTCTCAGGGTCTAAAGATTGTCTGTGCCAAATTTCATCAAAATCGGTCCAGCAGTTTTTGCGTGAAAACCATACATACATACAAACCTTTCCTCTTTATAATATTAAGTATAGAAAATACAAGCATTCATCTATTAAATATTCTTTACGTATATAAATGGAAATCGTCCCACTATATCAGCCAATATATTGATGATAATTTTGGATATAATATTAAATAGTTTCTCTCCCACTCACTTGTCTTGCGCTATTTTAACTTTACTTTTAAAATAATTTTGACATTTCTTTCACCAATATAGAAAACTGACTTAGCCTACATATACTTTTTCCACTTTTTTGACCGCCTCCTTGGTACAGTGGTTGACGCGTGAGCGTAGAACCGAGGGGTCATGGGTTCTATTCCCAGTGGAGACGAAGAAAAAAAAATGTCTCGGTCTGGCAGGACACAGATGGCTGATCACCTACTTGTCCCTAAAGAAAATCGATCAGTGAAACAGATGTATGAATAATGCATCTGCCCCTTACCCCACTACGGGGACATGGGACTTCACTATACTTTTTAGTTTTTAGACCTTCGATCAACCCTGAAGAAGACGGGACACCCGACAATCAGCTTGTATAGAAGTTAGAACAACTTAGCTCTAGCTGTATCCCGCGGTTTTACCCGCATTGCTCCGCTTCTGTTGGCGTGATTATATACCCTATAGCTTTCCTCGATAAATGGCCTACCTAACACCTAAAGATTTTTTTTCAAATCGGACCAGTAGTTCCTGAGTTTAGCGCGTTCAAACAAACAAACAAACTCTTCAGCTTTATAATATTAGTATAGATGTGGCAGTAAGAATACACAAGGTGATAGAATATAGTAACTTTTTATTACTCAAGAATCGACTCCCACTACAGAAGTTGCATTAGCTTACTCACTCAACATGATTCACTAAATGTCCTTCATGACAAAGAAAGTAATAATAATTATCATTACTCATAGATACATTGTTAAGTAAATACCACATCTTTTAGCTTAACAATCGCGGTTCATTATAGTAACGATGGTAAAATCGTTGAGGTTAGAATATAAGTCACTGCTTAGTCAATGCATGGTCAATGCCATAATCATATAGGGAAATTATTAATTTATTTATTGTACGAATTGTATTGTAGTCACACTAGTATAATATATACAAAAAGATATAAAAACATAATAGTTATGATAAATAGTTATTAAATATGATTAGTTTTTCTTGCAAATAATATCTACTCACATAATATGACAACAACCCTTTAAAACTGTTTTCTAAAAGAACAAATTTTGAAGTGAAAACTTCTTTAGCGGCGTTGAGCACTTTTTCTGTAATGGGTATAAAATCTTAAACTCGCTTCAGGACCTGATCGAAAAAGCGTAAGACGGATGGATAATATCAAACATGCTCAACCGGCATTCCCGGAGTGCAACCCGTCTTTTTTCTTCTCTTCTACGTTCCTAATGCATATTCAAACCTGAGAATCTGCAATTTTTTCTCCAACTGATCAAAAAAGAGGCAAAACTATAAATAAACTATGTCTAATACTAGACATATTCCATACAAAGATAATATTATAGTAAGGTTGACCTTAATAACGTAACGTCAAAGGTCTGATTTTCGTTTTAGATAAATCGTTGGAGTGTCGTTTAATTAATAGTGATTTAGGGGCCAATATTCGCAACCCTTTTGAGATTTATACCTAAACCTAGAGACCGTATAAACTCCGCTTTGGCGTAAAAATAAGCCTGTAATCCAAATAAGAGGTTAAGTTTTCTTAATAGCGAAAAGTAACAACCGTCACCTATATTAATTCTTATTATGGTGATTATGGTATTAATTCGATTACTAAAAGCACAGATAATATACCTAATACTATACTAGCTTAAAGTTTTATTTTTAATACTAGCTAATACATAGTCCAAAAAATGCAATCTCAAATTATTAGACGATACACAAATTCTAAACTATTAATATCTATCTAACTAATTTTGATAATCATTATACATATTTACCACTGAAATATAATGCCTATAGCCTATAGATATTTGGCATGATGGCAGACAGAGATGATTTTGAGTAACATTTTGTTTTGCAATACTTCAAATTATAATAATTTAATTTAATACAAATTTACCCTTATTATTAGTATCCAGGTTATTTAAAAAATACGCTGTTTAAAAAACACACAGTAAAAAAAACCTAATACATTTCTCTTTATATAATCTAATAATGTCCGCTATTAGATCTTAATTGAACAAGCTTGAAGCTTTTTAAAAGCCAGCTCCGATAAATCTTATTAGATCGATCACTACACAATTAAATGGTCGGTTGAATTAAAATCAATACATGAAAGTGGATATAAATACACTTCAGTTTAAATGAGATTTTCTTTAAATTCTTGTAGGGAAAAGCGAAAGAATTTATCCTACACGTAAACTTTGTAAATCACACGTATCAAGCACGTATCATTAAAATTAGTAGCAAATAATATGCAAAATGTAAAAGGAAATGTGCGATTCTTTTTAATCATCAATAAGGATTTTTATAAATACTTATAAATTAATGCAAATAAATTTTAAACCAGTTATGAATAATTAATTATAGCCATAACTACTTAGTTGTGTTGCTTTTATTCCTCAAAAATCTTCCATTATATTAAGAAGTAATAGTAGGTTTATAAATATACAGTACGATTTTTTTAGAAATAACAATATGCCTGTATCTATCTCTCTTTTAAGAACAGTTTCCTTAAGGAAGTATTCCTATTGTACCTACTATTGATAATGCAGTAACCCAAAAAGATCGGAAAGAAATCACATTCATCTTATAAAAAACAACCTATCCAAATGCACAAAGGAGGTCACAATAACAGACATACAGACAAACTATTTGATCACTTCTATTCGGCGGATGTAAGACAGCCTCGGGTCAATGCACTCAAATTACTATGAGGCTATGAAAATGGCGAATTTCAGTATGTTAGATAATATCAAGCTTGAATTGAGGTAATAAAATTAATGTAAAGAAAATGTGTACCCCCCAATTGTTAGTAGCATTGGTTCATATAATTAGTTTAATAACTAGCATATTTGTTTTAATAAGTTACTTTTAAGAATGTCGTTATGAAATTTGATCAAACCTATATATATTGGAAAGGCGTGAGTTCATACTTAGTCTTTACAGTAAAATTCCGAATTCCAGGATGTTACAGAATAGTTTCACTTAGCATTACATTTATCAAAACGAAGAACTTTAGAATTTCTAAATATAAAACACCGCTAATCTAATTGTTGACTTTATGAAATTAAATTACTTACAAACGGGGGTTTCCCTAGGATATAATGAGTCTACAGACACCCAGCTGACCCTGCGGGCCCTTGTAGAGACTATGGTCACTGGCGACACTGACCGTGCATGGAAGACCGTCGTCACTTTCTGTGCGACGGTTATGAAAAGAAAAGAGGACGCCGAGAGGGCCCGAGAGAACGACCCAGCGGCGGATCCTCTACGTCGGCGCAGACCCGGCAGGCGTAGGCGTCTTTATGACCAGCGCCAGCCGTAAACTACCTTAGAGAAAAAGCGCGGGGGGAGGTTTCCGTAGGTACGCGCATATTATAGTTATGCACGCGGCAAGGAAACCGGAGCCCCCCGCGGCGTAAGGTGGTTAGATCCGGAAATGGAACGACGATATTATTTAATATCGTCGCCCATTGGCACTCCTGGATCTCGAAGGGCCGCCAAGAAGCGGCAGTCGCCACAGACGGCGGGGGTACAAGGCCTGGCTGTTAACCCCCGCCGTTCAAGAGGATAGACGGCAACCGTTGGGTTTTAGTGGGTATGGCTTCGTGCGAGTCCCACATACCCCCTTGGACAGTAAAACTGTCGAGGGGGATGCGTAAAGGCATTTCCCAACGTAAAAAAAAAAAAAAAAAAAAAAAAAAGGATATAATGAGTCTCCTTGAGTGTCAGAGCAAATATTATTGTCACATATTTATTTACAATAGGTTATGTTGTTAACAAAGTTGTGAATTGTGCGTGCCATCCTCCTAATTCATTTGTAGGTGTACTCGAACACAGGTTGTTTCTATATTTTATATTCGTATTATTATACGAGTGTGTGTGAGTTTTTGATAATTTACAGATTGCTCTGAAATTGCAAAGGTTCATGTTATTCTACGTTTTATCACAGTTTAATATTATGCATCAATAAATTAATTTTATTGGTCGCCTACGAGAGCAAAACAAATGACTGCTATCTTGCAATGGTTTGTAGAGTTCTCTACGATCACCCATCCATGTACTGACCGCGCTTAAGGTTGCTTAACCTACAAATTATAGCTCGTTTCATAGCCTCAGCCGTCATTAAGAATTAGCACACAAGTTTAATGAAGCATAGTACTTGCAATACGTAAACGGAGACGAGAACAACTTGTACTTGTGGCTATACTACTTTCTTTAATACTTATTAAAAAGGCACATTCTGGCACGGATTATCAGGCTTCAGGTTCAGATTTGAAAAAAATAGACAGACTTACATTTTGATACAAAATAACATTTGTATCCAATACGGGATCAGAAGATCGCTGAAATTCTGAAAGGAAATTGTTATTCTCAACTTTCCGAAGTTGTTCTTCTTCATAGCGAAATATAAACAAATATTAGACCTAAGGATTCTTCTTTTACATTTGAAAAAATAGCTAGGAAGACAAAATCACTTCAGTTAGTATAACTTGTCAGCTACATAAAGCTTCATTTTATTTTTAAGTTTGACTAAAGATTCAGTACATCCTATAAAATTAATGCCCATGTTTGTGAAGATAGACACAACCAATCGAATCAAAACTGAGATATACAAAATTCTGGAATACCCCACCTTTTGCCATGCTTATAAAGTCCAGTGGACACAAAATTCCCGTTCCAAAATTCCCCATGACATACACAGTGACAATAATTACCCCCCTCCCCCGTTGCACTACACCCGCGTCCGTTATTTCATAGATTTTGTCAATATGTCGATTTATAAAAACATTCATACTACATGCGGTTTTGAGACAGCCTGTGTATTACCTGTGGTATTACGCTTGATTGAGGACTGCTATAGTTTTTGATTATTTAATGTTATTTGTGCTGTGAAGTGAACAGTGATTTTAAGGCTTTACCCAGTAAGTGATAATTATTGTAGCCTTTGTACGATCAGATTTTTTTAATAGTTTAAAAAAATGAGATATGAGAGCTTTATAGTAGGTTACGAAAAATAATATTTATTTTACGTCCTTGTGTAGATAACGTTACTTAGATTGATAAAAAATAAAAATAAAATTACATGTTAAAAACTTTTATTTTAATCTCTTTGAGGGTAGTTTATCAAAATCCTTTCTTAGCGGAAGCCCTCATAATGGTAGACAGCTATTTACATGCCAAATTTTTGTAGTTAGGGCCGTGCGTTATCAGATCAGTTATTCAGAAGTCAGTCATTGAGAAGATTAGTGACCTCCTCATTGCTCTACCATAGATAATAGAAAAAAAGTTAGACCAAAAGCAAAACCACTATACATAGACAATAGATAACAATCAATGGACAGGTAGCGGGATCGATTCCGGCTGTCTGACCCAATGATACAGTTAGAAACCGGATTGGTCAGATGCTATTTTAAGATGCGTTTCATTATTTACATGTATATTTAGTAGATTATGTTATTTTTATGTTAGAAATTTTCCAAGAATGGTAATAGGTAGATGGTATGTTTATTTTAAATAGAAGGTAAAATAATAGAGCAATTAAGTTGGTTGGAATATATTATTATTATAATTTAACATTTGTATACAAACTAAATTTAACAATAATTCACAAACATCAATTTTATTTGGTCTGATGCGTGCGAAATGTAAATATGTTACATATTTACTGTCAGATTTACATTATTTATATTTCTACTTAAACAAACCTAAATACAAAAAATGTATGCTCTTTCACGCAAAAAATATAGAAGCGATTTAGCACAAATGAAATGGTATATTATTACGAATAGAATTTAGTTCATTAAGATTATATTATCTTAATATACTTATTGTATGGATGTATGGATGTTTGTTACTCTTTCACGTAAAAACTACTGAACCGATTACAATGAAATTTAGCACACATATAGAGGGTAACTTGGACTAACACATAGGATAGGTTTTATCCCGGAAATCCCACGGGAACGGGAACTATGCGGGTTTTCCTTTGAAAACGCGGGCGAAGCCGCGGGCGGAAATCTAGTCACAGAATAAAGTAAGTCCTGCTTTTTATCCGGTTTAGAGACAATACGGGTTTTTCACTTTATAGATATATCTTGTACTAATGCAGATATTCAATAATATTTTTGGGTTTAACCTGCCGGATCTAGGCGATCGACAAATCTAATTTAGTATTTAAATAGACTTATATTAGGACGTCCGGGTTGACTGTTCTTAATAATATTAATTGTAATGATAGTTGATACATATCTATGGAATGTCTCATGGTCTTTTTAACCGACTTCCAAAAAAACGAGGAGGTTATCAATTCGACCGGTATAATTTTTTTTTTTTTTTTTGGATGTATGTACACCGATTACTCCTAGGTTTCTTAACCGATTTACGTGATTCTTTTTTTGTTCGATGCGGGATGGTGTCGAATTGGTCCCATAAAAATTTTATTCGGATAAACCCAGTAGTTTTTATTTTATGAGCATTTTTGTCTGTACTCGATGACTTCATTGAAATGTTGCAAGTAACTTTGATTCACTTCCCGGTAACCGATTGAGCTGAAATTTTGTATACTTATGTAAATTGGATAGCGATGAAACATTATCATGACATAGAGCTGATTTGATGATGGAACCGGAAGGTGGCCTTAGGAACTCAGTAATATTATATTGACTCAATTATATCGAGATTGGGCTCGTTTGATTCGTGTTGATAAATTACACTAAAAAGTATTAAATAAAAATAACTGCGTTAAAAACAACCGACTTCATAAACAGAAAAGTAAAAAATAAAAAAGATTTGATATTATTAATTACTACATATTATTTAGATGTGCTATTTATTAAATAGGTTTGAAGTCGGTGCCAAACACTAGTATTAAGCCCGTGCACCGACATCAAACCTTTTTAGTAAATAGCACATCTAAATAATATGTAGTAATTAATAATATCAAATCTTTTTTATTTTTTACTTTTCTGTTTATGAAGTCAGTTGTTTTTAACGCAGTTATTTTTATGGTGTAGTGGTTAGCCTTTTCGTCTATTCGAATTAACCTAAAATATATTGAGCAGTATATTAGTTAAACTAAGCGCATATTTTAAATTAGTTTCTAGTAAGAGCCCATGGCTTTACTCACGTTGAAAACAAAACCCATGTGCTAATCCAGATCTATGCCTGTAGCAAATTTCATACAGATTGTGTTAACCATTTTTGCGTGACAAAGTTACAAACATCCGATTATCCTCGCAAACCACACTTACAGATTATAATGAATTGGAGAAACATAATATTTCAGGTATCTAATTCCCTACTTTCATTCCAAGTTAAAAGTGTTATTAATATTAAAAATGGAGCTTTTGGTTATTAAGTCCCTACTTTTACACTAAAACAATTTACATTATCTTTAAAATTAAATTACATTGAAGAAAAAATTCCGATATAAAAACTGCGTCGCGCCAAATAAGGCAATTCGTAAATGTGAACCGAAAGTGCTTTTATTGCATTAAACTTAATATAATGAAACTCATTACGTATGTAAATTAGTATTCTACGATGTTGTTCAATATTTAGCGAAAAAATTCGAAGCATTTTTTGCTTCAAAATATAATAAAAACTTTCCATAACTGAGTACTTTGAAATATAATCATTGTGTAAGGATATTCAATGTAAATTAAATACATATTTTTACTACGACCAGATTTTGGCGCCTTATTTTCATAGATTACCAATATAACTCATATTAAATGGTTACCTTATGAATTTTTTACTCACTCTTATTTTTTAAAGAACCCATTTGATATTAATTATCTGTCTTTGTCGTGAAAGCACGAATTCGATATATCTAAATTATAATATTATGATGTACCTAATATGTCACCTATAAACAAGTAAATACAACATATAAAAGTCAAACTCAAACTCAAACATTTATTTATTCAATTAGACTTCTTCTACAAGCACTTTTGAATCGTCATTACATATTTTTAACATTTACCACCGATTCGGAAAGCAGTAGCTACGTAGAACTTAGAAGAACCGGCAAGAAACTCCATAGTTGCTCTTTTTAATCATGTCAGTATTAAAATTAAATTTTACTAAATACATATGTAACATCATAATATTATATCAAAATATTCCTAACAACTGTTATATGGTTTTTACGCGACAACCCTCCGTGGGTTCTCCTCCAAAAAGGTAACTACACAAATATTGAAAAAACAAATTTTATTTTTATCTGTATATTTAATATTTGCTAAAACTCTTTCCTGTAAACTTAACCACAGAAAAACATCCCTTGACGTGTAATTAATTAACGGAGATAATTTCTCACACGCAAAATAACCACAAAAAAAACACACTTTTATACCTACTCAAAAGTGCCCCAAATTGTAAATATTATTACGTAAGTTTTTCAAGGTGTAATTCGCTAACTGTCATATACGATTCCAAATTATTGACCATGGGTACTTGCTTATTATAGACTAGCTTCCGCCCGCGACTCCGTCCGCGCGGAAAAATTAAGATTTATTTTTTTTCTACGTATCCTATTTTATGCCCAGGGTAATAAGGTATTATTATACCAAGTTTCATCGAAATCGAACGCTTAGTTTTCACGTGATGCCTTCACATACAGACAGACAGTTTGGTATCGATCCAGTAACACCCCCTACTATTTATTTTTTCAATATTTTCAATGTACAGAATTGACCCTTCTACATATTTATTATATATATAGATAGGTATGTACTAATAATTACATTTCCCTGGTGGTCGAAAATCGACCTTCTAATTCTATAATGAAGCCTTTTAGAATATAGGTATGTAGAATTTCATTATTTCTTTGATAAAATTAAAGGACGATATTATTATGTTGTTTTTTATAAAATTTGTGTCTTCATATTTCATGTTTCATTCAATTAGGTCTTTTTGTGAACTTTGAACGGTGCTATCGAGATATTAGATACATTTTTTATTATTTTTTAACATTACCCTTTATATGACGCAGTTGGGTAAACTCGTATATATATGACATTATAGTAATTAATAATTATATTTAAAAAAAACGTAAATCATACAAGTTTTATCTTTAGATCCTGCTTCTGGCAATAATTTATAAAAACCAGTTGTAATTATAATTAGTTTATTGATGTTTTATTATTATTAATAATGTAAATATTTAATTTATCGCATTCTTTTAATTCAAAATGTTTACAAGCAATACGATTGATCTATTATATAAAACGTCCTTCCTAACCGCCTTCAACGCGCGGCTTCGCCCGCTTTGTAGAAAACTTAATAAATTATATACTAAAATCTTCCTCAAGAACAACTCTATCAATAATTAAAAATAACTTCAATATCCTTTCCGTAGATTGAAACATTCATAGGGACGGACAGGCAGCGACATCGAATTTGAAACATTCATAGGGACGGACAGGCAGCGACATCGAATTTGAAACATTCATAGGGACGGACAGGCAGCGACATCGAATTTGAAACATTCATAGGGACGGACAGGCAGTGACATCGAATTTGAAACATTCATAGGGACGGACAGGCAGTGACATCGAATTTGAAACATTCATAGGGACGGACAGGCAGTGACATCGAATTTGAAACATTCATAGGGACGGACAGGCAGCGACATCGAATTTGAAACATTCATAGGGACGGACAGGCAGTGACATCGAATTTGAAACATTCATAGGGACGGACAGGCAGTGACATCGAATTTGAAACATTCATAGGGACGGACAGGCAGCGACATCGAATTTGAAACATTCATAGGGACGGACAGGCAGCGACATCGAATTTATAAGACTACTAGCTTTCCACCCGTAGCTTCGCCCGCGCACTCAAAGAAAAACCCGCATAGTTCCCGTTCCCGTGGGATTTCCGGGATTAAACCTATCCTATTTCCCGGGATAAAAAGTAGCCTATGTCCTTTCTCGGATATCAAAATATCTCTATACCAAATTTCATGCAAATTGGTTCAGTAGTTAAGGCGTGATTGAGTAAAAGACAGACAGACAGAGTTACTTTCTCATTTATAATATTATAATAACTAGTAGCTAGCTAACTATGTAATGATATGTTGTACTGAAATAAAAAAAGTCAAATAATTATATTTTCAATTATACGTATCTTTTTAATATTCCGTTTCTTTATAAAATGATTATTATAGTTGTTGTTTGATACAAAAAATGTCAAAAATCCAGTAAGGCAGTACGGATTATTATCACAGTACAAACGAAACATTGAGAATAAAAATATAAATAGCATCCGCACCGTTCCCTTAATTTTCCTGTTTTCATCTCATTTACTTTATCAGTAACGAACATTATTTTCAGGGTAAAATATACCATAACTGTTTAAACATCTTGATAATCTTTAGTTCTCAGTGGAAAGACATAGGTTTAGAAATATATTTCCAGCTAGATTTCCGCCCGCGGCTTCGCCCGCGTTTTCAAAGGAAAACCCGCATAGTTCCCGTTCCCGTGGGATTTCCGGGATAAAACCTATCCTATGTGTAAATCCAAGTTACCCTCTATATGTGTGCTAAATTTCATTGTAATCGGTTCAGTAGTTTTTACGTGAAAGAGTAAACAAACATCCATACTTACAAACTTTCGCCTTTATAATAGTATTAAGATATCTTATTCATGTTTCTAAACGATAGTAGACGGATTTAAAAAACTAAACTTTTAAAAATTCCACATTAATTTTAAAACACAATTTTATTTTGCAAAACCTTTCTCTACCAGAGTTAGATTAAACGTCTTTTCATTCGTTTTATTCAGCCCATAAAACTAGTTAGGTACACTTTGACTAACATGCAATCATCTGCAAATCTATACTAATATTATAAAGGAGAGTTTGTTTGTTTGTTTGATCTCAGGAACTACTGGTACGATTTAAAAATTCTTTCGGTGTTATAATATATAGCCCATTTATTGAGGAAGTTTATAGGCTACATATCATCACGCTAAGACCAACAGGAGTGGAGCAATGCGGGTAACACCGCGGGTAACAACTAGTAATTAATATATCTATATTTTACACTTCATTAAAAAACAAACACGTTTCTTTTCCAATGAAATGAACTCAAGATACTCGTATATATATAACTTTATAGTATAGACCGCATCAAGTTGACAAACTTAAGCATACTTAATTTATTTTGGAGCACAAAATACATCAAAACAGGAAGGAGTCAAGTCACAGGCGTAAGCGGTTTATTAATTTTCGCTCTAAATTATTTTTTAGTCTTGAAAAAAAAATCTAAAATACCATAACAATTGTATTTTTTTTTTAATCGAGAAAAAAGTGCAAACTTTAAGACTTATACGAATCGTTAGGGGATACCTAAAAAAGATATATAAGAAAGCAATTTCTGTTTTTTTTTTATCAGATAAGTGTAAACGTTATAGCTTTTTAGGCTTTATAATATGTATAGGTTAATATTTTTTAGGAAAGACTGTGAGTGTTAAGACTTAACTTTCACATTTCCAATTTAAATAATTAACCAATATAATGTGCCAGCATATTTAATGCCATTCCAATTAAATACTACGAAAACAAATCCAGAATTCCAATCATAATTAGACTGGTTTTTATAGAGTTGAATGACCAAAGTAATCGCATAATTTGTTGGCACGGTACTAATTTACTATTGACTAAATTTGTATCATGTCATTTGGTTGGTGCAAAGAAAATTATAGTTTAGTAATTACTTGACCAACGTTAAATGTAAACATAAATAAATCTGTATCGTGTGTTCTTAGTTATCTATTGCCAGTTGAATTAGAGAAATTAAAAACATAAATGATAGGCATCAGTGGAAGTAAAGACCTGTATTGAGTAATTAATTATATTCTTGGTATATCAAATAAAACAAAGAAAAATTATTTACTAAAATAATCACATTGAATAAGATGTTCAATTCGCTTCTTACGCGCACTTAATTTATTAACCGACTTCAAAAAAAGGAGGAGGTTATCATCAATTCGGCCGGTATGTTTTTTTTTTATGTATGTACACCGATTACTCTTACGTGATTATTTACGTGATTCTTTTTTTGTTCGATGCGGGATGGTGTCGAATTGGTCCCATAAAAATTTTATTCGGATAGGCCCAGTAGTTTTTATTTTATGAGCATTTTTGTCTGTATTTGTAAATGTTGCAAGTGCAAGTTTGAAGTCGGTTGTTTTTAACGCAGTTATTGACTTGTACATAATATATATTACTCTAATTCAAAAACATACACATAATATTACGCCTCGTATTATTCATACGAATAATTTAATATTAATAATTAGCGCCCAGTTATTGATAAGATAATAACGAGTTGATACAGCCTCAATGCGGAAGGCGAAGAAATTGAAGTGAATATGATTATTAAAATATATATGTTGTCGATCAAGTGATAAATAGGGGCATTTTGCATAATGATCATGTATTATTTATATGAAGTTGCTAAACTAAGAGGAAATAAAGAATGATAACTAAATTTATCGCTATGTACCCTTTTAATGAGTGTTGGTTCCGTACCATTTAAAATCAAAGTTTCTCCACTTGTACCCTAAAACGATGGATTAATTGGGTTAGGTTCGACATAAGACACGACACTAACCACCGACCAACCCACCCACCAATTAGATAGGCCAAGTTTGAAATTTAATATTACATGTCGACTTTTAACTTACAAAATTGATTGCATATGTTGAGTTGAAGTTGAACAGTGGAAATCCCATAGGAACGTACCCTTAACCAAGCTTTATAAAAAAGTCCTTATTTAAACTTAATCCATAACATATTCACATAATATCAGTACTATGTCGTCTTATTAGACATGCAAATGCTATGCAATCTACGGGCCTGTTATCAATCAATGAATATATTTAATCATATAAGGTACTCCATTTTCCTTGACCGTTTGTTCATTATTAGCTTTGTCAACATTTTTATTTATTTACTGAACTATGTTTAATGAACGCTTTGATGACTAAAACCTAAGTCTGATATTAATGTATTACATACGGTAATACTTCGTAATGTTATGTATCTTAATTATACAATATATTGACGTAGTATTTCTGTTATCATCTTGGATCAAACAACTTTATTAATTCTGACTAGTCAACAATCAGCCGATATTATAACGATGCCTACTGTAATTTTAAATACCTATATATCTTAGTATGAATAGATGAAGATCAGTAGCAATACCATGCCACCATAAAACTTTACATCAATAGAAACATAATAAAACCCCACAAAATATAAGTAAGACCCGCGTGAGTTAATTAAATAGCCCACATATAATCATATTTGATAACCGGTCGGATTATCCAACTTTGGTATCAGATGCCTTGGATATTGGAACCTGCTACGGGCGTTTCTTAAAGGAACTGGATATTGCAATATGGCTGAATTTAATTATTGGTGACGTCATAGATGGGAAACTAGATCAATTACATAGCGTAGATGGAAGATGAAATAAATTAAATGCAGATGTAATTAATATTACGTTTTCTTTAAGAAGGTACTTATTAAAATAATGTTAAGGAAAATCTTTGATTGTTATCAAAAAAATAACTCAAGGTTAGTGATAACTGAAACTAAATTGTTTTCGCGATACACAGTATTTTTATTAAGAAAATCGCACTTTAATTATTTTATACTGCTATATCACAATAACATGAAATATTTAATTTTAAGCATTTAACAAGAGCCTTCTGCCAGAGAAACTTTTCAAAATCGTGTCATTCAGTGATTTTAAAAATATAACATAATAAATAAGTGTGTAACTAATAATTACACATAATAATAAAAAGCTTCTTAATTACTTAAAACGTTGAATGGTATGTTTTAAGTAAAATATATCATAATAAATAATTCCCGCGTCATCCTATCCCTTGAACCGCACATAAATTTTCATCTCTTATTTCATTTACTGTTAATAACTGTATCGACCAACTTGCTACACTTTTGGCAGGCCCGCTTTTATAATTGGCTTCTATGTATTTAATAAATAACCACTAACCAGTCGTGGTAAGGTTGGCGAATCAAATAACAAAGAAAACAGGTAAAAACGATATAAAAATTTTTCGAAATAAAAACTACGAAGATTTTTTTAAAGAATACGAAGATTTTTTTTTTCAATATTTGACAATTTTTACTATCTAAATTAAACGCAATAATAATCAAAATTCTTAAAAAACTAGAGGAATGAGTGAACTAACATGCATGCATATACATATATACAAATACCTACAATACTATAAGTAATTACGTATCTCTAGAACCCTTTATTTACTATCGAATATAATCAATAAATTGCATTTCCAACAAAATTGCATAATATACAGAAATTATTAAGAAATGCAGTGCGTTAAATAATTATAATATGAAGATTGTGCCTGAAATTCCGCGAACGGAAATTCCGACTTATTCCTTGACCTTAAAATTCCAAAAATCGAAAAGCTTTTAAACTGACACTTCTATATTAATATTACTTCATACACATTTAAAATTGTTTTTACGGAACAATTAATGCTGGGTTTTTTCCTCACACGGAACCCTTTTTCTTTTGCGGTTAGCCGCATTACGTAAATATTTAAGATAAATAATGTGTTATGCGATATTTTATTAAATAACGCTTTTTTTAAGTGACTGTTCCGGGTTTGAGTCCGGGATTTATATGACACGGTATTTCCTCGTAATTTGATAATAAATAAATTTTATGTAATTGAGAATGAGATAAACACAAAGGTCTTAATTCGGTTATTTTGAATTAAGCAGTTATATTTTTGTCTGTAATTAAGATGTTTTAAGTAGACAACTAAAAATATATTAAAATACTGAGCTAAACATAAACGTAGCTGATTCCACTTATTTTGAACCAATGAAACCTGGAACTCCCGAATAAATAACTTTTATTCGTAGACTGAAACCAACTAACGAAGCATTTGTTTTAAAAACTAACAAGAACAAAAATAACTTAGTAATAATTCCAACTCTCAATCCCTTTTTCAATTCCCGATCATGGCAATAAATTGTCAAAAAACTGTAATGAAATTCCTTTTAAAAAACAAAGAAACGTTTCCTTTCAGCAAAATTCAATATTTCCAGTATTTTAAGAACTTTCCCTCCAGGGCACATAGAAAAATTCCACCCTGTATAATATTCTCAATCATATTTTCCAGCTATACAGCATGTCCCACAACTGCAAATCAACATACGCCACCGCAACGACGCGTGACGCTAACAACAACACCCTGTATCATGGTGGACCCACCCCAGGCTTCGGCAGTCGAGGATACAACCCGCCAAACGTCAGCAGCAATGGAAACTATCAGGTAACTATTAAATGAAAATCTGCATATGTTTATCATATATTATTATACAAGAGGACTTGCTGTGCCCCACGGTTTTACCCGCTTTGTTCCGCTGTAATAGCCTGCCTGCCTTCATCAATAAATGGGCTATATAACACTGAAAGAATTTTTCAAACCAGACCAGTCTCTCTGCACGTTAATCTATACTTATTTCTAATAAGAAATAAGTATAGATTAACGTGCAAATTTATATAATATTTCTAATCTATACATATAATAAAATCGTAGGAAAGTCAAAACTGTACATTGAATATTTTTTTAAAAGAATACATAATCCATGATCTATAATCGATATAGAAGCCAAAAACATAGTTTTTAGAATTTTTGTCTGTTTGTCTGTTTGTCTGTTTGTCTGTATGTTTGTCCAGGCTAATCTCAGAAAGTACTGCACGGATTTACTTCAAATTTTGCATGAATATTACTAACAGGTCGGGTCAGGCTGTTATATACATATTATCATGCTATCACCTTCGGGGGAGGAGCTGTGAACCTTTATTTTTCTTACGTATTCCGTGTACTACGACAGCGTACAATATAAAGACTCATGTTTAAATGTTGTTTTTGAGTAAGCCATGCTATTGTCTACCTTTACACTATAAAAACTACATCATTTAAGTAATTTTGGCAGAGAAACAGTATAATGAATCTTAGTAGTATAAAGACAAATTTAAAACAGCGCCATCTATGAGATTTCATTAAAATTAAATCAATTTACATAATATTAACGCTCCTTGGAAATTCATAATTTAAATATTATGAATTATGATGTTGGTGAGGTTGTTTTTTTTTTAAAGTTAAATAAATAATTCATATCTTCCCAGAGTCCATTTCAGGTGCGCTTATATTTCATGTGAATATACTAAATTTTTATAAGTGAGGGTAGATGTTTATTATTTGATGTCAAACAAGACACCATTACAGTTATACAGGGTGTCCCACTATTGGTATACTAAGCGCGAAGGAACTTGTAGTTTTGCATACACTGATCACGTAAAAAATACTTAAAAAAAAATTACGTCCAAAATTTTTTGCTAAATTTTTCCTGAAAATCCATGTTTTCTTCTCTAGCTTCGCGCACCCGGCATATACCGCTTCTCTTATATGAGCATTTTATCTATGAAAACATAATCTTAAACGATAGCTCACGTGCTGGTGGCAAAGTTGGGCGGCTCGCTTGTTATGGGTGTACACATAGAGTTTTAAGAATTCATCTATTTGAAAAAAAAAATGAATCTGGAATTTTTTAATTATTTTTTACGTACTCAGCGTATGCAAAACTATAACCTCCTTTGAGCTTAGTATACCAACAGTGGGACACCCTGTATAGGTAATAGACGTAGTATTTGTATTCTCTTTGGGTAATAGTAGATAACAGTGATTGTGTTCATTGGTTACATTTTTAAAAATCTTCGGCTATTTTTTAATTTTCGCCTTCTTGCGTTCCCACAAAAGGTTAGTTGTAGCTTTTATATTTATTGTTTATTATAATTATATAGTTATACTCATGT
Source organism: Colias eurytheme (assembly GCF_061535395.1). Taxonomy (NCBI): domain Eukaryota; kingdom Metazoa; phylum Arthropoda; class Insecta; order Lepidoptera; family Pieridae; genus Colias; species Colias eurytheme. The sequence goes on along the minus strand of NC_142987.1, from coordinate 1,222,023 downwards.
TTTTAATTAGTTAAAGTTATGACAAAATAAGAAAATGATGAAATTTTATTTTTATGTATAACTTTTACAAGACTATATTATACGCCCAAAGAAGGTCACTTTAGTTCTTGATAAAACTTTATTTGTTAGTAGCTTTTTAATAAAATTAGGTACTTATCTTTTGATTTTTTTATATTTACAGATTCAATGTTCATAAAAATTGACGATTTGCGTGAGGATGTAGTGGAAATTAGTAACCTTGCGCGTGGTCAATCAATACATATAATAAAATTCTAGAAAAGTGATGTCTGTACAATAAAAATATGTAAAAAAAAATAGCAGGGGTTATTATTAAATCGATCCCAAACCCAAAACTGTAGTTATAAAATTTTTTTGGTCTGTTTGTCTGTATGTTTGTGCACGCTAATCTCAGAAACGGCTTATCCGATTTAGATGCGATTTTCATTAATATATTGTGGTAATCTTCATTTAACATTTAGTGTTTATTTCATGTTAATCGGTTCGTAAATAAAAAAGTTATGACCATTTAAGTATTCACGGCGAACATTTGCTAAGGCATTCTATTGTACACTATACAGTGTACGATAAAACGTAAGTGATCTGTTATACGCTACAGTTTTTCCTTATAAATGTCCAGGTGATCATATCGAAAGTCCCCAAGGGTGGGGGGGTAAGTTGAGGTAGTAGGGGGGGAAGGGGTCAAATTAGAATTATGCTTACTTCTAGGTAAATTTTATACATAAAATGTCCTTTAAATTATGTCGTATTATATTTTTAACCCCCGACGCAAAAAGATGGGTGATAAGTGTTTGACCGCTATGTGTGTCTGTTTGTGCCACCGTAGCTCGCTAATAGGTAATACGAATTAGATGCGTGTTAGGCAGCATATTTTCAGACGCTGGTTCTTAGATAAAGTGTATCAAAATCGGTTCATCCATTTATTATACCTAGGTATATAGAGGTAAAAGTGGGAATGTGGGAAAAAATATTAGTTATATTTTTATCCAATTCGGTTTATCCATTTATTAGATTACAGCGGTAAAAGTGGGAATGAACAATAATCGAATGTGATCAAATAATATACTCAAGCGGCATATCAAAATATAAAAGAGCAACGTGTTTTATCGAAATCGGTTCATCCGTTTATTACATTTAGGGGTGACAGTGGTTAGATAAATAAACCAAATGGAGCATCAAACGACAGGATATGACGTGTACATAATACATATAGGTATAATTAGATAATATGGTTTACATCAAAATCGGTTCTGCCATTTACTAGGTGTGGAAAGAGAAGGGTTGAAAGTCTGTGAAAGAAGAGGGGGATATGGGAGCGGGAGGATAGCCACACCCTGGAAATTTTGAATTCTACTCAAAGCCACATAGGCCTGGCTCTTGGCAATTTTTTTTTCCTAAAGATACCACTTCTTTTGCCACTGTGATCCATTACAATTTGTGCACGGTTACGGCCCAACTTAAAAGATGTCAAGGAGCAACAAAATTATATCAATATGATGTAGGAATGTAATCTAACCGCAATCGCCGGTACAGCCTGAAAATCAGCGCTGCTTTTGTGCAGCATTTTGCTGAGGCTGTCTCCGTTTGCCTAATTGTATTTGGCAATAAATTTCTTTTCTTTCTTTCTTTTTCTTTCTAATATGGAGGTAGAGGTCAAAAACTCACTTGAAAATATCATATGAAAATAAGAAACCGAAGTTAAAAATTTAAAAATTAAAAAGAAAAACCCAACGCAACGAAGGAAAAGGAATAAATAATAATTTTACAAACTTCCCGACGATCTTTAAAATTAAGTACCATTATAAAAAAATATAATTGTATATGATATGATAATGATGGTATTTCAGCCCCGATGACTTTGTTTTTTTAAAGTGAAACTTTTATTACATCGTCTCAAACTTTTTGGTCTGTGTAGCGCATGTCGCGTGACGGTCGGCTGCCGAGTAGGTATAAAGCAGTGTTCGGAACCGTACGATAATTATTACCTATCGTACAAATACGATAATTTTGTGCCTAAGTTTCACTTTTACCGTGGTTTCATAAAACCACACAACATTTTTATTTTTATAAATATTTAAAATGGTATTTTAATAATTTATTTTTAATTGTGTTTTATTTTTATAAATATTTAAAATGGTATTTTAATAATTTATTTTTAATTGTGTTTAGCACAATTTTGTTAAATTACGACTGGATGAAAATTTTGTTCGTGGTCGTCGTCGTCGTTGGTAGGGTGAACAAATCCTTAGCAAAACATCATACGCTTATGTCAATTATTAGTATCGATAGCGGATTCTATTCCTTTGCGTTTTGAAGTTTGTCTCGGCGCTCAGTTGCTGCATGATATATTGTCAAAAACAGCCATACAAGGAAGGAAGAAAAATAAATTTGCTCCCTTCCCTCCTGGTGCCTAAAAATAATATGACATAATTTAAAATAAATTTTACGTAGAAAATTAACTAGGCATTTATTTTTTATTTTTTAGCTCAGTTTAGTAATAAATTTTACTAACAGTTCTTTTAATTATTTATGGTAGTACGTGTTTATTCAATAAAAGTTAAGTAGTCACCTACTATGCAGTCACTATTCCACGCGGACGAAGTCGCGGGCACAGCTAGTAAGAAATAAGTATAGATTAACGTGCAAACCTAAAAGAAGTTTTACGGTTTTAGGCGTAGGTTATGTAAGGGAGTTCTTGTACATCTTTATCCTTAGTAGAAAACTTTCAAACAATTGGCAACATGGCTATCTGTTGCTACATAATATGGCAATTACCTGGTTAAACTTTTCAACCTTTATCCTAGAGCCGTATTAACATCCCATGTCGCTAGCAGGGATAATTTTATTGGTCGTACTTATATGTATCAAAGTTTAGTATACATATGTATAAACACTAATTAAAATTGCAATAGTAGATATAAAGTAAGTAGCCACTCATTGTGACGATTGAAGTGTAGGCGCGACAATCCATATAAATTGGTCTGGTCATTTCTTCGCGTAAGAGTCACACAGTTACAGTTAAATATTCACATGAATAAATCTATAAGAATAATAGATACCGAACTGTGTGTATCCACCAGTTTTTCGTAATATAAGGTATTTAAGATTTTTTATGAAAGTCGTATAAGTGACCAGAATATATTATTATTATCGTCTCTATCTGTTGTACCTATTTCTTTACCGAAACCATACCTTCAATTTCTGAAGTATTTTCGAGCACAGTGCAAAAACAGTTACAAAATTTATTACAACGGTACCCCAAAAGCGACGATTTTTCTTTAATTACCGCTCAATGATCGAGAAGGAACCGGTCCGGTTGATCTCGATTTTGACATAATAGCCGACTGCGACTTCATGTTATAATTACAAAATGTGGAGCGACTCGCAGACGCCAGTGTTAAGGCCATTGTTAACATTGGACTTGCAAGTAGAATATCTCTGCTAAACTCTTCTAGAACAGCAGAACAGATTAAGACAAGAATATTTCTGAAAAGAAACTGGGCAGGAGACTGTCCGTTTCAGATAAATGAGAATATTATTGAACGAACAGGGCACGGCAGGAAACTCCTGTTCGTTGAACATAACTTACTGTGGTAAGATTGACGATAAAACATATCCCAGAAGAGGTGTGACAGATATCTGAAAGAAAGTTATTAGATAAAAACTCTTCTTTGGGAGTAAACAAAATTTAAGAAGGAATAATGTTACAGGAATTTGTGGTCATGCTATGCGATAAAGTGGGATGAACACATGCAAAGCCGTGAAGCCCAAAGCCACACCAAAGCTGTTAAAACTAGGTGTATTTTGTTTTTTTTATCGACCAATCAAAAATGTATATTTTTAAATTTGTGGTAAACAACCCATTATTTTTACCGTTGGTTAAATTTTAAAAGTTTTCTCTTCACACATTAATGTAGATTTAAAATCGAATCGAGGCTACCAAAAATCGATCCTTTCCCATTACCATACACAGCGCCAATTTTGTCTCACATTTCGACACTTTGTTACAATTACGATCCGGTATGGCTGAATCACCTTTTTGAAGCGAAATTTTAATTGCATAATGTTACAGTTTTAGGGTTCTGTAGATGGAAATACCTTTTATAATACTTGCATGATTATATAATCGAAGATAACAGAAACAAAAAAAAATATATTATTATTATGTATCTCAATTCCATAATACTCGGGTACCATCATAAGGAAGGTACCCGGTCCTTTGGAAGGCTTACGTGGGGACACGGATCCAACACGCAGAGGCCCTTTAGAGAACTTTACTGTGTTGTGGGACACCAGCCGCAGCCTGCCCATCACTGCACTATAGAGATACAGTCCTAGGCAGTCCGCGGCCGATGTAGGACTATTGCAAATTTGCAAGATAAGGGAATAAAATAAACTGGGCTATGGAATGGGATGTTAATGGACCGGAATTAAGGACTATGGAAGACTATGGCACCTGCCTTTCTACTAAGATATAGCAAAAAATTGTTGGCAGGTGGTGACTCGCCCTCTCACTGTATGGGCCCCCGAAATAAGTCGCTGCAATAGTGCGACAAGGGGGCAACATATTGTGAGCAGCTAAGGGTGGAGAGGCGTCCCTGGACTTTAAACTACGATCACGCGCTCCCTGAGGGTCCAGCATCACGTGCCCACTCGCCACTTATGATTCGCATCCACCCTTCGAGCTAAAAGCTCTCGCGACTCCACTCTGGCCGGCCGGTTAAGGCAAGCCAGAGGTGGGGGTCCTGTCCTCGTCAGGCTTCACTCCGACCGGCCGGTGAAGGCAAGCCGGAGATGAAGACAGGGGCCTCCCCCGGGAGCACTCGGTTCCCGCGGGGTCGCTACTCCCCGACACCCCGCCACAAGGTGTCCTGCGGGTTGACTGATTGCACGGGTGGAATATCTTTTGTCACGTAGACAATAGATATTCCAAGCGTGGGCGATGGGGTCGTCACATCCCTACGCCCTTATTATTATTATTATTTATTTTGCTTAAGCTTGCACTAATTTGGAATTGAATGTCGATAAAAATGACACAAATATTAATTCGACAAAGCTCTATCATAGCTTCAACTGTAAGACAAATGGTGAAAATTACTATAACTACCTACTTACAACCACTTACAACTATATAAAAACAAAACACACACATTGATATCTTGACATAAACGCTTTGAAAGCGTTAATGATGTTGTTTTGATGATAAAAATAAAAATTCCATGGCCTAGGGTTATAATTTTGCAAGTTTTAGAATGCTTACAATTTAAACTTCATTTAATTACATACATTCTTTTAATTACGGTTGATATATAAAAATGTTTGCGGTTGAATCGAAAATGTAGAGTTTTCTTTGCACCTTTTGTGTATCATCACTACAAAGTATAAAACAAAGTCGCTTTCTCTGTCCCTATGTCCCTATGTATGCTTAAATCTTTAAAACTACGCAACGGATTTTGATGCGGTTTTTTTTAATAGATAGAGTGATTCAAGAGGAAAGTTTAAGTATATAATTTATTATGTTTTAGTCAAAGCGGGCGAAGCCGCGGGCGGAAAGCTAGTAATTAATATATTATGGCCAGTTAAATTCAAAATCTCAAAATTTTCCACTTCAACGTTATTAAGTTAATAACCAAGTGCGTGTGCTCATAATTATCATCCAAAAAATTAACTACTCTATTCACATAATCTGTAAATACAAAACAACAACATTTGACGTAATCGAAACTTCCTAAACACCACTAAGTATTCGCACTACTTACCCAGAACATTTTCGTTTCTTTTAAGGTTTACGACAAACCCATTGCAGCCCTAATGAGCTCACTGGCAACCCTGAACATTTGCCAAGGGTATATGGGCCAATGAATTTTCTTTTATGTCACATGCAAGCGAAATATGTATTGTTTTCTTAAGCACTCTAGGCAATTGGCGCGGAATGGCTTCCTTCCGTGTGTCACAGTAAATCGGTTTTACGGCCCAGTTTTAATGTTTATCGACGCGAAATTGCTTTTGTTTCTACGTTATAATTAGACAGGATTAGTTCTCTGTTTTACATATCTGTAGGAACATTAGAAATATTTATAGTAGGCAATGGATGATCTAATTCCCTGTATTGCGGTATACAATACATGCACACCTCTTCTGATGTTTTATCACATTTCTGTAATATCGATATAATATTATGAGGGTGATATTATTATAGCAGCTTATATTTACGGCCCTACTTATACAGCTTAATATATCCTGCTCAATTGACTATAAAACTCACTAATATTGATTCTTAGGCGCATCATGTCTTACCGTATTACCTACTACACGTTGATTGTAGTAGGCTATCAGTTCTAAAGGTGGCTAAAGAAACATTAGAAGAACAAGTTCAATATTACACATAATAAAGAAAACAATTTAACTCTAGCCCGTATTTACACTAATTATTTTATTATTGTTTTCCATTTCTTTTTTGTATGTTTTTGTTTTGCTTTTATTAATGTTTTGTGATGATTGTGTCTTACTGATTGCCGAATAAACGTATTTTCTTTCTTCTTCTTTCTTTCACTAATTAGAAATGCGACGGTAACTCCATCTCTCCGTTTTCCCATACTAGACGAAGTTGTGAATTTTACAAACAGACCAAACCTTGCAGCGGTGCTAATATTACTTTTTGTACCTAAAACAATAAGAAACGGTTATCCTATTTTGATAATAACACAAATAAGCCTAAAGCTTCCGATAATCTAATAATAACAAAGTATGAAACAAGAATAACACGAGCGACTTCAAAAGCCTCAGCAAATAACTTCCTTCAAAGGGATCCTGTGCCAATTCATCATGGCTAAGGTTTAATCAATATTTATTGCTGTTTTAGATCACTCGTAATTCCTTTTCGCGCTGATGATATCAAATATAATCTTATCTAGAACTTTCTAAGTATAGAGATTAAATTGGGTTTTTGCGATTAGAAACTTAACAGCCGTACAAATAAACGAGTTATAACATTTTATGCAAAGAATAAACTAAGAATAAGGAAAAATCATACAAATAAACACGAAATAAATGTAACCTAGTATAACTTCGTAATAAGTATTCATACTAATGCTATTCCGTCCTTATTACGGCTACCACCCTAGTATAAGTCTGACATAACCGAGTTATAACATATCTTTTAGTACATTGTGCTGTGTTTTACAAGTTTTAGAAGCAATTTTCAATCTAAATTTGAGATAATAGCAATGAGAGTAATACGAGAAGTAGAAAAAGTTGAGCAAATTAATAATTTCATTACGCACCTATTGAAATGGAAAATTTTGTATGAAATGTCAAAATATACGAAATTATGAAAAACCCTTTTGATATTTATAATGATTTATTTATTTACAACATGCGCCAAACCATACATACATAAAACTTATTTCTAAACTTATCACAATAATATACACTTTCGTTGAAAATATAAATCTTCTAAGCCTGGAGTTGTATGTTTTGAGTACCAGTTATTTGGCAACTCTCTATCTCAAGGTGGGTTTATCTTCTGTTCTCCAGATATTGGATAGCGTTATCTATCATGTGCTTGCATATTTAAATTATTTCCAATAAATATTTAAAAAATAAATAAACAGAACATCGTATGATGAAACTTCACAACAAATTCGACGAAGTCAAACGAGCGTCAGCAAAATGACAGCACCAAGGCTTAACCGTAGACAATTTCAATGTTTTTCATAATTTTGTGAATGAATTGCGACGTTGCCGCTTTGAGCCTATTGCATAGCGTGATCATAGTTACATCGACGTTATTCCAAATTTATTTGTAAGAAATTATGACATCCTTATTATTTATTTATTCTTATCATATCTATGCATTGCATAAGGTTTGAATAAGCAAGTTTTTATTTGTACGGCTGTAAATCTTTAAGAAACCGAGTTAATACAGTTTGGAAAATGAGGAAATATTATTATTTTCTAGTGTTTAATTTTACGCGAGTGTAAAACATTTAGAAATTAAAGATTTTATCGAATTTAAACGCGATTTATTCAGTCTCCCCGTGATCACGCTCGCTGCAAAGTAGGTATGCGAAACGTCGGAAAATTAATATAATGAATAAATTGCGTTTAAAATCCGTTAAAATCTTTAATTTCTAAATAAAAAGATATAAGTAATGTCGTCAAATAATAAATAATATGCCTAATGGGAAGTCCGGGAGACTTGAACCGCTTTTTAGTAAAAACTCTATAAAATCTGATCAGTGACCTTAAGAGCTTTAAGATCTATACCATATGGAAGCCTTATTATCTAGCTGAGATTTTATACCATTCTGAAAATAAAAATTGCAAGGAGAAGACAGTAAACTAAGTTTTAATGAAAAATGAGTTTTGATTCAAGTCTCCCCAACCGGTGGGACACTTGCTCATAAGGTGCGGGACACTTGCCCATACCTTTTTAGAGAGGGGAAACGGAGCAAATAATGCATATTACACATTATTTATGTATTATTTAGACGCGTTTAACAATAACTAGAATATTCATAATCACCTTCTAAACAAATTAGTGAAAATAATTAACCAAATGTTTTCAGAGCAACTGCATAACATACCTAATATTCATTTTTTTTTATTAATTAAATACTCCTTTTGAGGTATCTACTGCTATATAAATCTACAAAACTAATTTAAAGACACACACACATACAAAATCAACATAGGTTTAATAAGTGGAACTTTAATTCAATGAAATTGGCGTAGTCGAATGCTATTTGCATTGCTTGTTTTCTGGTTAAACCATAGTGCATTACTGCAGGTCAATAAGTAGATAACGAACGAGCGATTTCTCTTTATTTACATTGAAAATCTGGGAGCATTTGTATTGGCTCCCCTTGTCTTGCAAAGGTGTTAACTTTTGTTCACCTAACAGGTAATACCGTCGTAGTGGTTCTGTCACTTCTGTCTATACCACACTTGATTGAAATTTGACGAATAGATTTGCCACTATTTATTTAATCTCTGTCTGCACTTTCAATCTCAGACTAAGTAAACGGTTTTCTGCAACTACCCTCCTTAGGCTTATACTGAAATGGAATTTTCTTTCTGAAACAAAACAAAAGCTAACTTAAATAGTACCTATACAAACTGCAAAGGGAGAGTTGAACCACTGTTTAAGTCTCCCAACTGCAGTCTGGTTCAACTCTCCCACACCCGACTCAAGGCTATATCTTGATTTTTTCCAACAAATCCGCTTTCAATTGGAGAACAACACTGAACGTACAACAAAATATGATAATCTAGTAATGCAATATCGTAGGTGTTTGATACATACCTTCATAAATGCGTGCATAGCAATTAAAACAACAAATCCAAAAAAAATCACTCCGCGACGATGAAAACACTTTTCCGTAACTCACGGTCGAACGCGTCTGTTATCATTCAAAATTACGAGTTGCTTGTGATTGGCGGATTATGCGCTTTCATATGTTTGCCACTTTGCGTAATTTGGCGCCTAATTTAAAAAGTTATTGAAAGTGGTTCAACTCTCCCACCTGGGCAAGTCTCCCGGACTCCCCCTATTAAGTGATCAGTATTACAGAACTACTGAATTGAAAATGAAGACCCGATGACTCTAAATATAGTCCATATTAATCTGGATTAGTGGAACTTTTATTACATCAATTTGTGTAAGAGATATCTAAAGATAAAGGCTTGTTTCAATCGTATTTATTTCCTCTGTCGGTATATCAATTATTGGAATTCTAAGCTAAAGCGCGTCACACACGGTAAAGATACTATAATATTTTATCTTAAGATACGGTAATATTTCATATTATCTGACCATCATTTTTCTTTTTGTTGAAAATTTCGGGTCAGTTGTAACAGGATGGCGGTTCTACAGGGGTCTTAGTACGCAATGACAAAAAGAAAAAGGATGGTCAGAACGCTGATACCGGATACCTTAAGATACTATAATATAAAATATTACCGTATCTTAAGATAAAATATTATAGTTGGTATCTTCACCGTGTGTGACGCGCTTAAGCCCTTTACCTATATTTTGTACCTACCAGTACCAGTGTACAACGAGGAGTCAGTACTCCTCCAGATAATTCGCTATGTTAGAAATTAAATCAGTTTTTCTCCAATGAAATAAATTCAAAAGGTTCCTTTTAAGTCTCTAATAAACGATTTCATGCTGAATTTCGAAACTTAGTAAACTTCTAATCGACCTACCATTCATATGGGTCTATTTTATCTATATTCAATATCCCACTGTAATAAATTGTAAGTACAAGGTCACAAGAACTCATTACAGCCAATTAGCAAGGGAGAAGGAACAATAGATGCATTCAGAGAAAGTAGGTTTTACATGACGTCAGATTATTTGCGGTTTGCCGTCCAATTTATACGAGCTTTTATTTCAAATAGGTCGCTATTTTATTCACTTTTTCCTTTAATTAAAATTTAATGAGAACTTGCGTGAATGTATGGGAATGGATTTTTTAATATAATATTTTCATTAGATCGAATTGACCTGCTTTTCATAAATGGAATTTAATTTGTGTTGTCTTTATTTTTAATATTTCGTGTTAGAATATAGTCGTGTGTTTGTATTTTTTATATATTCTGTTCAATATTTTTAGATGAAATCTAACATTATTATTATTATAATATAACAAGGTATAGTACCTTGATTAAATATGTCATAACTCATAAGCTTTGCATATTAAGGAAGATAAACGATTAAAATTAATAAATTATGTACAAATTCCTAGAGACCTTTGCATGAGAATGTTTCCTCAATAATTCTCCTAATTCCAAAGGGAATCTAATCTTATATTAGGCGCTTGTAGGATCATGAGTAAGATAATATAATTAATTTTCGGGTCAGACAATAACAATTTGCAAATAATGACACGCACTTCTGTTAGGGCTCAGAATTAATGTGTATTTGTTTTCAAAATAATTGCTAACGATATTGACTCCACAGACATTGGACCGAAAAAATATGATTGAACAATAACTTTTTTCTATAGCATCCTACTTATTATACGAAATACTTAGTTAGTAGCTATGCCATCAATTTAAACACAAAATTGGACTTGTATCTCAAGCCGCTGCGTTCTCTGATCGGAAAAACAAATCTTCATTTCCATACAAATCACACTGTGCCGTGTTCTATCAATCTTGCATCATCTAACTGGTAATACGTACATTTTCAGCAAGTGACGGCGAAAGTGCTTTTCGGCAGCGTGACGGCGATCAATGACCTCAAGCGGCAGGAGAAGACCGGGCGGGATGAGCGGCGGAAGCACTAGCGACATCTGACAAAGGGTATGGACAACTGTAACTCACTTTGATGCGACGTAGTTTGGCGGAGTTTTGATAGATGTCACTGATTTCAAAATGTTTAATCTTTATAATTAAAAATTTATAACATTCCAAATTTTATATAATGTAACATTCTGTAAATCATAAATATGTATAATGTAAATTTATTTTTAATAACATTGAATAGCATTGAATATTAATGATTATTGTAATTGGTCAAAAATAATTAAAAAGAAAACAGATAGTAGTTCCGCATAAAATTCATAGATGGCGCTATTATTAATTGTTTAGTTTCTGCAGTTTTTGTAGATGGCGCTATTCTTAACACATGGTTTAAATATAAATTGTTTTTTTTTTTTTTTCAGATTATGCACATGTGATACAAAGATATACAAATGGAAGCTAAGGATATGATCTCGGAAAAGAGTTTTATTGATAACTTAAATAGATTGTTATAATTTACCTAGTATAAAAATAATACATATTATTTTGAATATAACGTTACGCTGAATTTCATGTTTAATTACTGTTAAATATTTTTTCCACTACAACGACAACAAAAACAAATAATTATTATAAAGTACTTAATGATTTTCCAACGCAATATTAAAAAAAAACTTTCTCCAATTCCTTTTTTAAAAATCATATTTAAATTTTATGCGCTCATCAGCTATGTTTAATAAAATAAATACGCAAAAACCTCTGTTTGGAATGTTTTAATGTGAAACTTATTTTTTATATCATTTACCCTAATAAAATTGTTGAAGAGTGACGAATTTATTCTATTAAATAAAATATATTAATTACGTTAAACAGGTAGAATAGTTGTATTTTAGAATTATTGTAATAGTCATACGTACATTAGTTAAGTTTATCATTTTTGTACTTTTATAATAAAATCAAGAAATTATTTTGCTTCATTCTTTCAATTTCCCTAATTATCATAGATAATATCAATTTACTCTTATAGGTGCTTAGTGATATGGCTACCAACAATGATATTATGTGAAGATATTATGTAAATGTCATTGGCTACCAATCCATCTTTTTGTTTTGCCACTGTAGGTACCTAACTAACTAATAAAAAATCTACTCTAGTGACAGACACACAAATACATTGTGTAAAAAACATACATTTTTGATTAGACCATGCTGTGGAATATAATATCTACGGAAAGTTTTGAATTTTCCAAAAGAAAAGTTCATATCATTGGTACTAATCACAGAGTACTTTTGTATATGTACTAATTGTGGTTGCCATGGCCATGGTAACCAAAAAGTATTTACAAAATGGCGCGTTACCAAACCAACTGCCTTCATTGAATGTTATGTAGGTTAATTCGACTTTGATAATGGTGTTATCAAGGTGATATTGCACGATCTACGTGACTGGACTAGCAACTACATAACTCAGCCTATGTAATATGACGTAAGGCTTTCTTCAATTATCATTTTTACAGGCAAATCGGGTACTTAATAAAGTTAAAATTGAAGAAAATTGAAATAGACCATAAAAGTTACCATATACAAAACATTTTAATTTTTATTTGTTTATTTACATTACAATAAAGGTTGTTGGGTTGCATTGTCGTTATAAGCTTATATGAATAGCCTCATAAATCAGAAAATGTAATGAATTGAACACCTTTCCTAAAGAGGTACACAATCTTTAAATCCTTAAGGATAATTTTTCAAACCAAAACATTTTACAATCCTATTTTTTTTCGATTACTAGGTACATATTATATTCTTGAAGAAGTTTTCAAACGTAATTTTTAAGAAAATTGCAACATTATTTTTGAGCCTTGTTTAAAATATGATAGAAATGACGATATTAAAGTCCTATTATTAAGCTAATAACAGAAAAATACACAAAGACACGTTTTACGGTCCTTTATTAGATAATATGAAAAGAATAAATTTAATATAGCGGCCTTACAAAGAAGCCAAATAAATTATTAACGCTGTAAGAATTCTGGATTCCGTAGGTCTGTACAAGCATAATGCAGTAACTGCATAGTTAGGTAGGAAATCAAAACGAAAGGTGTGTGCTATTATTAGGCAGTAGTTAAAAAATACCATTTATAAAGCTGGTAAAAGTTTTTAAAAGTTTTCGAGTTTGTGTACTTACATATACCTAAATGGAGATTTAAAAAAAACTCAGTACAAGTTTCATAGGTACTACCTACATAGTGTTTACAATAATTACAGTGTTTGCGGGTATTTGTATATTTATCTGGCATAGTTAATTATTAGTTAGTTCTTTAAAGAAACGAATCTTCAATGGCGGCGCTTATCATTCCCTCTCGCTCACACACGGCCGTACGGTATGCAAAAAAAAATGGAAAAATAAAATCACTAAAATGTATTTGATTTTCCCTATAATAGGTTTTATCATAAATTTACAATGACAATTATGCATTTGCGAAAGTAAATAATGTTTTATTGGAATTTGACAAAATATGTTCTTTGGGAAAAGTTGTTCAGTTTTATGGGCTTATTACAAGTATTATGAGGATTTTATTACATTCTGTATACGTAAATATGATAATTCATATAAATACACAAATACAATAACAAAAAAGTTTGTCAACAAACAATTTGAAATAATTAATAAAATAATTATCAATTTACGTTATTTTTATTTTCTTTTTTGATGATCCTACCATCTGTCAAAGTCAGCTTTGGCCGCCATTGAAGATTCGTTTCTTTATTGAACTGACTAATACCTCTAGAGTATAAGACGTATTCTTTGGTTAATTACCATTTACCAATAAGTCCACATTATGTCGGAATGAACGCACGTCTATTTGTGTATTCAAATTCAATAGGAATTGTTCTGTAAAACAAGTAATAATTCGATTATGGAATATACAATATCCTATTAATATTATAAATGCGAAAGTTTGTATGGATGTATGGATGTTTGTTACTCTTTCACGTAAAAACTGCTGAACCGATTACAATGAAATTTAGCACACATATAGAGGGTAACTTGGATTAATACATAGGATAGGTTTTATCCCGGAAATCTCACGGGACCGGGAACTATGCGGGTTTATCTTTGAAAATGCGGGCGAAGCCGCGGGCGGAAAGCTAGTAGATACCTAATTTATCCTATCGCTCTGCAGAAAATAACAATATTAAGGTTCAAGTTCATCAAAAGCTGTTTTATTTTTAAAGGTTTAGACAAAAATATTCAATATTCATTTAGATTCGAAGCCTTAATAAGATAAAAAAAAATATTATGTTCAGAGCACGAAGGCTAAGGAAGGCTTCCTCGCAAAGAAAAGTGCACTTTTATCCCTTCAACGACTATAGAACTACGCTCCCTAGGTATGTCACAGTTCAGCACATAATAGTCGAATTAAGGAACCCCAATCTCATTTGATTCGACAAAAAACCTATTCCAAATAATAATTAAAAGCATTTAACGTCACGCGTGTTATCACGACAATCCGAATGTAATTCGAATCCCACCTCGATTCGAGTTCCCAACTTCGAGAAGAACAAAATGGAAATAATTGCGATTGTGTTTTTTTCATTATTTTTTCGTCAGAGGTCTTTAACCGGACATCGAATTATGTCCGACGATATCTAATGATTTAGGAGTGTGAGACTGACGCTCACACCGATGTGTAAGTATTGTTGTTTTTTTACGCAATGACACCGAAAGAAACAGAACTTTTTACCTTGCAGGTAGATTTTTCTTTTATTTTGTAATTTCGTACAGTAGACTAAATTAGGTAAATCAAAATTACACTTTAAATAGGTTGCTGGCTTGATGCTGGTATATAATAATATCATTATCTATATTATAAAAAAAACAGCTATTACGAATAATACTTCATCGTATTCGTAAACTATACAAAAACCACATTAAATCAGTAAATTCAATTTGATTCCCATTATAAATTGACACATGCCTTATCATTACAGCGCACAGCAAAAAATTAATCAACATCCATGTATCGAAAATCGGTGTACGGTGTAACACACTGCCAAGAGACCATTTCGCTACAAAACAAGCACGCAAACCCGAGATCATCGTTCTCACTGAGGTCTCATAACAGTACTTCTTCCATCCGACATTATGTAACCATTAGTCCTACCTCGTGCCTCTCCCGGTCAACCCGATATCGGGAACATCGATTTAAAAATCGAATAAATAACATCGATGCAATAAATACGAACCAGAAATCGATTTATTTCCACCGGGAACAGTTATTTTTTTAAACCAGTTCGATACGCGATCAGTGACATTCGAGCCAGATTTCAGAACGGCATTTGAAAATTCTTATTGTGTTCTATAAGTTCATGTGATGTTATAGTTCGAATTTGAAAATGGAACTGTTGAGGTTAGTTATTATCTGTTATTGTCTAGATTGTCAGTTTGACAGCTAATTTGTAATACAAAAGAACAATTCAATCCTGATTTTTACACAAAACTGTTGTTAACTTTCAAAATAACGAAGACGTTGTTGTTTAAAAATAAGATAATTACTTTTTTTAATTACCGAGTTTATACAAACAATGAGTCAACTAAAATTGCCGCCAATTCTGGTTTGACAGCTGATATTAGTCTATGGAATTCAGCTAAACAGCCGTTACATATAATTAATTAAATTACCGGTATCACGAGATTAAAAACTGGGTCTATTTCGTAATAAGCACCTTTTACGTATTTTCTATCTATGCTAACTTACAAATGAAGCTATCTCATTATCCAATACTTTCTTTTTCTTTGCGTCAACATCTAAATAAGGACTTCCTAGGAGAAAACGTTTACGTTGTATGTATTTTAAATAAACAGACATAAATATATTTATAGTAAAGTATTTAAAATAATTAATTGAAATCTGTTATAAATGCTGGTAATAATGATAATAAAAAAATATGTCAAAATGTTTTTTTCTTTTATTACACATTTTCTAAATTTAAAATCCACTTTAATATGACTTTAATATTATTTGCAAATATCTGCAAATATTATCACTTTTAAGAACGAGGGCAAGACGAGGGCAATTAAAATATATTTTCTTGTAAGTGTTTTTATTGAATTTTCAAATAGATAGGTATTTTATAACTTATTAGTAAATTGTACCTACTTATTCCTTTTTAACATGTGTCAATTTGTTTCTTCATGATTTCTAAAACTTCATCGCATTTTGTTATTGTCCCGTAATTATAATAAGTTCGATACAATGTAAATAAACAAAGAGTTGAGTAGTTAATATTAATATTTCTACCATTTAAAAGGTATGAAAACTCAGATTGTAATTCCAAAATATGTAACGAAAAAGTAGATACATTTTGTTGGCCAATTTTTAATACCTACCTACTCTTTTATGTATAGTTATGCCTATAAAAACGTGTTAATAAAAATACTTTTCTTAATATTATATTATGATATAATAATTAATAATGTTATAGGGGCAATGACAAATGAAAAATGACAAAAATTGCAAATAAATTCAACATTGTAAAAATGTTATAGGGGCTAGCTTTTTGCGGAAGCTTCGCCTTTTTAAGTTTTTTGGGATAAATATAGTACAACACGGTATTCAAACGTTCAATATTTAAATAATGATACAGAATAAAATATCTATTTTTACAATAGGTTTTATAATGGACCTACTAATTTTCCTTATAAAAAAACGAATGTATCGTAAATAATATCTCGATATAAATAGAACCAGCATTACAAGTAAAACAAGCTATTAATTTAATAGCCACAATTTCCTCTCGAAACTCCGAAGAAAGTCCGTGATAGCCGGTGGCTGTAATCATTTGTAATGTTTGTAATACTAGTCTGTATCTAACAATGTTGCTACCTAGTTGATAGAGTAGGCTTTTATGAGTATTTAAGATAAATTTAAATAGCTTATATCTTTATGATACTACTATATGTACCTTAGTATATACCTAATACCGCTACACGCGTTAATTGCTTGAATTTAATAATATTATCTGTTTAAATCATAAAACGAGTAAATAATATAGTAATTACGTTTTCACTCTCTCATTAACTTATTTTGTTCCAGGCGAATTATAATCACAGTAGTTATAGTAAATTTTATAAATGTTGGATTCGCACAAAATAGTGCACCCATAGAAAACACTACTCATAACTGCCCCTTCACAAGATTTATAGAAGATATATTCAAAATACACAACAAAACAAGCCCTAATTCCAACACAAATGATGAAACAACAAAGCTGTTTCTCGACGTTATTGATAATTTAGAAAATAATGATTCAAATAAACAAATACAAGAAGAACTAGTTAATAGTATTATTGAGTCGATCAAAAGGATAAAGGAAAATGTGTCTAAAGACATGGATGATGCTAAATTAAATGAAGCAATTATGCTCAATGAAACTGATAGAAACTATCACTTTGATAATGTTACAAGGACAGTGAGTGGTCTACAAATTCTTAATCAAGTAAGGAGTGGTATAGAAGAAAGAATAGATTCGCAAATTACAGAAAAAGTTAATAATTCGCTAAACAATGATGTACACAATGAAACGAATAAAGTAAGTGGTTCACAGTATGTTGAAATACTTACTATTGAACCGAACAATACCAATATAGCTAATGCTTCTAACAACAATATATTGGAAGTTTTAAAACACATTATGCCACTGTTTAATTCGTCTGCTAATAAACAACTACATAGTATAACAATAATAGAGAGAAATGAAAACAAGAATCACTCCTTTAGTGAAACGAAGAATACATCTACTGTAGTAGTGAAATACTGTGATAAGGATAATTTAACGCAGACCACAGAAGATGTAGAGAAAGTTAAAAATTTAAATGCAACAGTTGATGATGATGACTATTATTATTTACAAAATGATGATTATGATCTCGTAACGGAAGCAACTAATACTAATGACTCTTCGGAAGGATTTAAAGATATTCTTGAAGCTGCTGAATATGGGTTACAGAAGTCAAATGAACTATACGACGTTTTGGAACCGAAATTATATTCTATGGGTAAGTGATTTTTTTTTAATATGAAAGGTTTTTAAAATTCAAGATCTTGGATATAAATTTTCAGAAAGACTTTCTGTAAATTGTTTTTATTATTCTTGTGTATGAACAAATATTTGTGCAACATTAAATGATATCTTGAAAATTATTCTAATGAACCAATTATGACTCATATCTACTGGCATCTTATTATTATTTATCTTTGTTCCGACCAAAGATAACCCCTTCGAATCAGTATCTGTAGTCTATCTTATTTAAAGGTAATTAAAGGTCATACTTACTGACTTTTTAACCGACTTCAAAAAAAAAGAGGAGGTTATCAATTCGGCCGGTATGTTTTTTTTTTTTTTTTTTTTTTATGTATGTACACCGATTACTCCGTGGTTTCTGAACCGATTTACGTGATTCTCTTTTTGTTCGATGCGGGATGGTGTCGAATTGGTCCCATAAAAATTTTATTCGGATAGGCTCAGTAGTTTTTATTTTATGAGCATTTTTGTCTGTATTTGTAAATGTTGCAAGTGCAAGTTTGAAGTCGGTTGTTTTTAACGCAGTTATTGACTTGTATTTAACATTATTGTTTATAGGTTTATGGTTGGACGACAAAAGCCCGGCTCGTTATGTAGCTGCCTTCAATGCGCCTTCTGAAGACCTGGCTAAATTCTCCCGGTACGGCTACGCGTCTGTTTTAGCTGCTGAGAAGCTAAAGGAGTTGAGGTTAGTTATTTTTGTCTTAGTTAAATCATTTTATTAGTGATGCTTTAAAAATAAATTTTTTGAAGTGAAACTTTCAAGATCGCGGCATGGCAATACCGTCGTGTCGTAAGGCGACGATTTTGGTTTTAAGCTATTGCATAGTATAGCTTCTATCGCGGGCCTTGAGCGCGGGGACCGAATCCAGAAATTCCGTAACGAAAAAACCTCACGCTCCCCACTCCGACGGGCACGGAGGTGTGGCTTGAAGGCATAGCATGCAATAGCTTTACCGCGGCAGTCCCCGAGTGCCACACGTCTTTTTTCTAATGATAATCTGAATCCCGCTACAGGATCGATTTTTTTCTATTCTTTAAAATTATCCAAATTTAAAATGTGTAAATAAATTCTAGTACAATTTTTAAGACGCTATTCGTACATACAACAAAAAATGACAATTGTGATGAGCGTGTACAAAATAAGTTTTAAAAAAGGATAATGAATGTTCGTAATGATCGAAGTACGCTAAGAATAGCATAAGACATTATATAGACTCGTCTCCTGAGGGCTGGATTGTTCGAAGAGATTAAAAAAGTACCCATAGGGGATTGGAAATACAATAAAAACAATGCTAAAGAATGCCTTTTGCCTTGCCGTGTTAGGTAAATGTATTGCATTTGTTACTCTGATCGCCTTCTTTATGGAATAAAATAATAAAAAAACCAGCTTGAGACATTTTTATTTGAACTCGTGGACCCACGGCATAATCTATACTATCTATAGTCTATACTAATATTATAAAGCTGAAGAGTTTGTTTGTTTGTTTGAACGCGCTAATCTCGGGAACTACTCATTCGATTTTAAAAATTATTTCGGTGTTAGATAGCCCATTTATCGAGGAAGGTTATAGGCTATATATCATCACGCTACGACCATCAGGCGTGGAGCCACGGGGGTGAAACCGCGAGGAGCAGCTAGTGATAAATCTCTAGTACAGGATAATACGCTTAGAAACGGTAGATTTTATAACATAATCGACTCTATAATATTTTATACACACATTAGAATTTAATAGCGTATAGTAAATTTCTAAGCACCCATCCAATCCTAACCTTACCTAACTTCATCTAACGGGGTCTATCATCATAAGATTTAATGTCTTCATACATTCCCTTATAATTGATACTAGGCACCGGTTATGCCTTATCCGGTATTGCTCATAATAACACATTAAATATTTATTAATTACACTTGAGAAATACTAAGGACATCTTTTTATTGACCTTTGAAGTGTGGTTGCTTTGATCTTAGTTCCAATTCTATAAGATTATTTTACGCTTCGGCCGCGATTTCAAAGAAAAGCCCGCATTTCCGTTCCTTTGGGATTTCCGGCATTAAAAGTAGCCTATGTCTTATTCTGGGTCTTCGGCTACCTACATAACATATTTCGTTGTAATCGGTTCAGTATTATTTGAGTGGAAGAGTAACAAACATCCATCCATACATCCATAATCCTCACAAACTTTCGCACTTATAATATTATTTCTTTGTTAACTGCAGATTTTGTAGGATAATTATGAAGAAATCCATTATTTTTAGTTCCCTAAAAGCTTGTCATTGATTAATTAGAAATTTCTGATTAAAATTATTTAATTGGCCAGATTATCACATGTCGGAAACGCACATTACCCATTACCATTTATAAATGACTTTAATAATTTTATAAAATAATCCTCAACGCTACATCCTCTTGACCTTTTATGATATTTATTAACCTCAATGCATATTTATTGGTAAAACAGTACCATCTGTAAGGTTACAAGTCTCTAAAATCAATAAACCGTGTGAACATCCTGGAACCTCTCGACCTTCGAAATTAAATGGAAACATTTAGTTTGAAAAACATAGGACCTTAGTTGAGAATATTTTTCAACTATTTGTACATAAAAAAAATATAATTCAAAAGAGATTTAGTTTTTTTACCTTGCTCCATGCTTGCCTGGCAGAGATAAATATAGCATAGTGATAAGGCCGCCAATTGAGCGCTTTTCTTTTTCTTTTCATTCATTTAAGTAGCATAATAATTTATCCTACTCTTATTAGAAATGCGAAAGTTTGTAAGTATGGATGGATGGATGTTTGTTTTCTTCACGTAAAAACTACAGAACCGATTACAATCAATGTTGTATATGTAGGTAGCTGAAGACCCTTTTTAATGTCACCTAGCTCTTTAATATAATATGCCGAATCACAATAATCTGTATATTATCATTTTAACGACATCATGGTCGTTACTTTTCCGGGTAGGTACTATAGTATTCAGGGGCTTAATAATATCTCAAATTTGAATTAAGTTCATTTCCATATTACCTTGCATTACGATATTTGCTATAATTAATTAAGATTACGCATTTCAGGGTTTATCTCAATTCTCAGACCCGTTTTTATTTCCCACGCAAACGGGGGCTAAATTCTTATCAAATATAGACTTATTGTTATTTAACTGTAATCGTATTGACGTAATTAAAAACAAAGGGAATAACTCTCCCAGCGGTGACATTGACATCAAAATGGCCGACATTACACTTGTATCAATGGCGATTTTAGTTTAGGCTGAGGAACAACAAGCTTTCAAACGTGGTGTTACTGATAAAGATGATATTGTTATGAATTCGAAAGAAGTATGAATGTTTCGTGTCACAATTAATTTTTGTGAATTTTTTAAAGTAAGATGATGGGAAAATGCTGTTTGAGGAATATGATTTTTTTATTGCGTCAAGTGTGTCAAGTGAAATGGAGGCAAAAAAATATCTTTGCTCTCGATTAGCTGTTTTAAAGTCTCTCTAAAAATTTATAACAATGTGTGCTGTGAATCATGCGTAGAGCATGAACTTAACGGTGTACTTGATCCTCTTTATTTTGCATAAAAAATACCCAACCATACGTTCAACGACGATATTTTAGTATGTAGTTATTTGTAACTGACCTCAAGCGTATAATGGTCCGGGAGCCAGCAGCAGATTTTATGACCAAGTTCCTCTCAAGCGGTAATTAGTAAAATGCATCAAAGTATAGTATTATGAAGCCTCGTGAACGTCAGCTGGAGCTCGGTTGGGGGGAAGAGTGGTTGTAGCCTCCCGTATCAGCTGACGGTTTTTCCACCAAGATACAGCCAGCTGACATATATATTTATCCACAGTTACATATAAGCTATTATCAGGTAAATTTTTGTTTGAGAGGAAATAACGGAAAATAAATTTTTCTTTAAATTTAACTTTCATGTTCGAGACACCAGCTGACGTATAATAATACACCATGTTGTAACCAGCTGACTATTTTTTTTCGTTGAGATATTGGGTTAGCTACAATTTGACAAATTTTTAGCTGAGAGGAAATGAATGAATGAATGTATTTTTTTTCCTATGTGCGTGGGAGGCTACAACCGCTCACCCCCCCAACCGAGCGCCAGCTGACGTTCACGAGGCTTTATAATACTATACTCTCATGCGTCTGACGAATTATCTCTTGAGAGGAAATAGTTAACCAAATTTGCACCTGGCTCCCTAACCATAATAGGTACTCGTAGTTGTACTTACGACCCATTTTAACTTAAATAACGTGCATATCCTTTAAGGGGCGCGTCTTAACCGCTCGTGTACACTAAGCCTAACATTTGCGAAACTTAACATTGCTGGAACGGACGATGACTACACATAACTTGATGGATAACCGTCCGCATACAAATACTTAGCCTTAGTATTGTGGTAATGAAGCAGTCTCGTAAATATGACGATACGTGTACCTTAAGGATTTTTAATGGCTAATATTTAACAGGATATCGATTGTTGAATAGATATCACTTTTCTTATTACATTGTTGGTACTGCTACACTACAATGAGCTTTATATAAGTAAAATATTTTCTCCCATTATTTTCCAGAGCCATGAATCTGAACATAGTTAACGTTGTTAAATAATATCTAATTTATGTACTATTTACTCCTTTTAGCTGCAGTAGTAGACATTAATCTATCGATAAAAAATTGGTTCAGAAACCTCGGTGAAATCTGTGTACATAAATAAAAAACCGGCTGAATTGAGAACCTCCTCTTTTTTTGAAGTCGGTTAAAAAGGCACATCCCTTTAGTAATACAAGAACCACCATCAAATACCTACATAATATCTATAGAAACGAAGTTCTTATCGATTGTATACAATTACACATGGATGTCGATTCAGTAGATCATTACCGTAATAACAGCGCTGGCGCCAGTAACTAACCGCTTCCTGCACTTCCACTTTCCACTAGAAAGCTGCGGAAAGTGTACATGTCATTACTGCGTATTTATTATGTTTATTTTACTATGAAAGGACACTGCTCTTAGCACAGGACAGTTGTAACCTCGGTTCGGTATTAAATAAACATAGCCAGGATGAAACTGATAGTAAAAATATTTACCTAGAGGAAATTTATCCATTAGGTACTATAAAGTAAACCTACTTATTATTATCATTTTTTTACCAATTTAAAATGTAGTAATTAAATATGTAGAAATATGTAGGTGAAGTACCTGTGAAGTATATAATAATTAAAGGTTCTGACTATCATGAAATATCAATCAACAGCATTTTAACATGCGTACGAAAGTAAATAGAACAAATAAGCCTATCAATTCAATTATAAAATAAATAACTAATTTATATACCCATATAAGCAAGCAGTAGCGATTAGATATCAAATCTCGATTCTTCCGTTTCGTTTTTCTTCACCTCATAATCAATACTAGAAATGGAAGCTGATTATAACGAGAAAAGCGTTCTCCTTATTAGATAGTTGAAAGCTATAGAAAGCTTAACCCAGTCGACTGGTTGGACGACTAGTTGCCCGACTAGTTGCCCGACTGGTTGGTAAACTCGTTTGATTAGAGGTATGTTCTATGCCCATATTGTATTGATTACATTTTTTATTGTTTTCATTTCTATCGACACAATTAGTTTAATTAATAATGCATTTTCCTGGAGCTTATATATCTATTAATAAACCTTATAAAAGTTTAGATATTTAATTCGTTTGTATCAGTAAAATACAGGCAGTATTAATAATCTTAGAGACGCTGTGCGAGAATTCATCTACATAGATACAATCACCTGTTTCATGAAAGAGTAAACCATCTTAACAAACTTTCACCTTTAAAATACTAGTAATTTATTTGAGTTGTATATTTAGCATTTGTTATACCGACCCAATATACGTACTCAAGAACCAGGAAAGTTTTCAAAATAAAATTATTACAAACGATAAGAATGCAAATAAATTGTACAATAAAATAAATGTACCTACGTATCTATCTATACGTTATTTTATTAATGTTACTTCCGTTCTCACTCAATTATATTTATTTTAAAAGAAATGAGTCGCACAATTTTTAGATGTCATGTAACTAAGCATGTAACCTATACAATTAAACATCATTATATTTTGTAAATGAATTCGACAATTTTATTCGTCATTCAGATTAATAAACATAAAAGTAAGATTTCCAAAACGAGTTGGTCATTTTGTTACGTTGAGTTTTTGGAAGGAACAAAACTTATGTGTTGGCGTCATCGATTTCTGTCTGTCCTGTCTTACTCTACCTACGTCATAAGGGAGCGTCCATAAATTACGTGAGGTGTTTTTGTACATTTTTTGACCCTCCCTCCCTCTGGTGAGATATCGTGAGATTTTATTGAACCCCCTCCCCCATCCCCCCATCTCACGTGAGATTTTTCAAAATGTGGGTTTCTTTTTTTTATTTGTCATTGTAAAAAGAAAAAAAATGCTTCGTGCTTTTGTTTACGACTAGTTAAAAATAGTAATTAATATGTATTGCTGAAAGTTATAATAAGCGCCGATTTTTCAATGCTTGGATAAAACTTATTCGTCGAATAATGTATAAAACTACTTACTGTTATAACAAGGTAACAATAGAATATTTAAATCTTAACCGTAACATTAAAATTTAAAATCTTGTAATGTTATTTGGATTGAATGGACCAAAAGAGTATTTAATTTGTTTTGTTTCAATTAAAAAAAATTGCGTGATATTTGCCGACACCCCCCCTCTCCCCACCGTAAGGTTAGATGAGATTTTACTCGACCCCCTCCCCCCCTAAAACAACTCACGTAATTTATGGACGCCCCCTAACTCATACGTCGACTGTCTTATCCCTACTAATATTATAAATGCGAAAGTACCTAACTCTGTCTATCTGTCTGTCTGTCTGTTACGCTTTCCCGCTTAAACCTCTCAACCGATTTTGATGAAATGTGACCCAGACAATCTTTAGACCCTGAGAAAGAACATAGGCTATACCTTTTATCAAAACACCACGCGGGCGAAACCGCGGGCGGAAGCTAGTTGGGAAATAAATATGATACCTACCTACCTATTTATCTTGTACCTGTAGCTGTATAATGTGAAACTATAAGTATGGAAAGACATACGAAGATATGTATATATGTTATTCGTAGGAGTTCGGAACCGTGAAATAGTTATTTCACGGTTCTAATCGATTTTAGAACAAGAAAACCTGCCTCCATATGTACTTTAAAAATTATATTTAATCATGGAACATAGGCATTATTTTGAGAAAGGAGCACTAATTGCAAATATGTACATAAGTTCTGATTCCAAACCATTTCCAAACTGTTTAACATACTATATTATTTTTCAAATCACAACTATGACATAAAAATAAATCTTAATAAGTAAATACCTTAACAAAAGTACTAGGAAATCATAACGTAACAGCAAGCGATATCCGGAAAGCGATATAAATATGTGTATAAATAAAGAAAGTGCAGTGAAAGTGGAACCTTGCACTTGAAAGTGAAACCGAAGTTGTTTCCGCTAATGGTACGGCCACACAGTGCCAGAAATATTAAAGTGGAAGTATTTTTTTTAAATAATAACTATGAAAATTATGGAATTATATTTAAAAACCGTTTTGTTGCTGTTTGTAACACTTGTTAGTTATTATCTAATACTTACTAGAAATTAAAAAAAAATTGACGTATTTACTCTTATAAACTTAAACTCAAATATTTATTTATCCATCTACGCTTCGTTTAGAAGCACTTTCGAATCGTCAAGTACCGGAAAAAAATATACCACCGGTAAACCGGTTCGGAAAGCAGTTTGGTTCTACTGAAAATAATCGACAAGAAACTACGTAAATTAATAAGAATTGACAATCATGCATTTTATTTAACACATCTGGTCATCTCGAGGCTTTTCAGACAAGAACTGATAACATGAATAAAATTGTTCATAGAAATTTAACTTCATATTTTTTAAAAATATATATATTCATCCGAGTCGTGTGTGGACGAACCTTAATATTGTACTCATTAATAATATTAAATAACTTGCTTACAAAGAAATGATAAATATAAATAACATTATATATTATTATAATAACAAATGTCATGTAATTAGATTTTATGCATGTACTAGCGGTCCGCCCCGGCTTCGCCCGTGGTACATATTTACGTTTTCTCTACATAAAAACCATCCTCGTACTTCAAGGAATATAATAAAAAAAGAATTATCGAAATCGGTTCAGCCGTTCTCGAGTTATGCGCTTACCAACACATTTTGCGATTCATTTTTATATATAAGATTTATCATAGTTATGTAATTTTAAATTTCTCAGCTAATCTTATTGAAGAGAAGATGGTTAAAAATTACCTTCTGTAATCCTGGATTAACTTAGACAGTTTTTTCTTAAATCTAACGTAACAAACATACAGACATGCACTCACATATAAAACTTTCTATTTGCAATAAATATTATGGGAATCAAATTTATAATATCAATTTACAGAAAGTCATCCTATGAAGCAAGAAGGCTACAAAAAAATAAATAGCTGATAAATCGCCAAAATACCTTACCGTGTATCATTTGCATTATTTTAATATATCTAACTACAAAATCAAATTATGTTTTATACTACAACATGTTTATTTAGAAAATCTCATTGATAAGGAGCAAGAATTAAAAAAAAATAGACATACTTCACATCATAACCACAAAATAATTTTCCGATAACGAACTTTCAATTCCGCATGATAACAATAAGTATTAAAATAAATAACGATATCATTTGTATTCCAAATAAAAACAATCCACAATGAGCCGCAACAATAGAATTACCATAAGATTTGCCATCTCGAAAATATCTAATGAATACACCTTTTTTCAAATCGGTTAGAGATAGCGCACTCTCGCCATTGTCTGAATAACAATGCAAGATATTTTCTATTGTAATTAATTTAACCCATTGAGAAAATAATTGTATACAACAATCTCTACATATTTTATTATTGTTTTATTGGCGGAACTGTGTGAATTTTTCAATTTTATGTAAATCTGAGGTCTGTACGAAAATAAATAATAAGTAATGCTAACTGGATGATAACTAATGTGTAGGAGGTAAAAATCATTTATAATATCAGTCTGATAATATCATCGAGCATTCTGTTGACAGTAACGGTCCATTAGTTTTTACATTACATTAATAACATCAAAAAAGACATTGCTTTTTAAAACACTATAATTAGTCATATAGGTACAATAAAGATAATCAACGATCAATAAAATTATAATAAGCATTTGCACAATCAGTGTCAATTCACGTTACTTCTCCTACAAAAAAATCATACATTCCGTTAAAAATATGATGATATCCCAAATCATAAAACCTGTATGGATACAGATCAATACTATCGTAATCAAAGCAATAATCATGTGAACTACACTTTCCCTCGGTTTCACACACATATTCCCACTATTGTTCAGTTACCATTCATTTGCACGCATTTTTGCTGTGACATATTATGTAGAAATCAACCTGGAAATCGTCGATCGATATAAGAAATCATGTACAATGTTCTCATAGATTTGGTACTGAGTATTATGTAGTTTTTAATCACTTATGCAATACTGCGATTGTTACTTATTCGAACAATAACTAGTGCATTGGGGGGAATTTCGGATGTGGAGTAATTACGGAAAAATGTGACACTTCAGAGTAGGTATCGTTTTTTGTTAGTATCGTGAAAGTATCATATGAAATGGTACAGGTAAAGGTTAGTATATTACTTACTCTGTGATAGAGGTGCACATGCAAATCCCTTCAAATGTTTTTGCGAAAAAGCAACGACAATCATAAATGTAATAATAACGTTTTCCTGGTTTTGAGTTGGTAAATACACAGTAAAAACATGGAGTCCAACTATTTACACTAAATCATTTCAATATAAATTATATTATCATTTATAACATCATTATTCAACCCATTCACTATTTTTTAGCATAATTACCAACAAAGATTATGGCATCATAATATTACTCATTATATGTGGAGTAATTTATTATTCAATAATGAAAGTAGGTAATATAAAGTACAGTTTACATCAATCTTGGACACATAGATAGACAAGGATAGAGATAAAAAATTCTATATATAATAATATGATGACTCTTGAAGATTTGTATATTACAGTTTTTTCTAGATGACACGCCAATCTAAGGCTAATAGGGTAACGGCACCAGTGGTCAGCCTCATAACAGCTTTTTGAAGTTTTGACAATTGCCATTTCTACAACAATCGTCGAATAAAAAAACGTACAACATGTATGGATTTATTGTTTATTGTAGTTTCGAATCAGCGTTTATCAAAAACAATAATTCTCTTAGTAAAATATATAATTAATTTTAAACAAAAAATGGCCCAGTGTCCCAGTGAACAGCCTCTAAAAACCAATAAACAGCCTTGTTGAACCCAGTGTTCAGCCTTTAGTAAGTATAACTAATTATGAGATCAAAATAAACAATGTTATATCAAAATCAACTATATTAATCACATTTTTATAGCAACGATTCACTAAGCACAAAAAATATATATTGTACATAATACAAATATTATTTTAAACATACTATTACAATCTCTTTGTGTCTTCTTATTTTCTAGGAATTTCTTATTATTTATCATAAAAACAGCAATAATTCTTTTTAAAAAAATCAGCGATATTAGTTTATAATATTATTGATGTATCTATAATCCACAATATATATAATTATATAATCAACCACAGGAGGATCTCTTTCGGAGGATTTCTCTGGAGGATACTGTTGTCTTGGCGGCATTTTTAGCTAGAAAAAAAGGGAACAATAATAACTTTTGGATATGAATACACATAATACCATTATTTCAGGTAAAACTTAACTAACATGAAGTATTACTTATATATTTAAACACAAACATTCGCATTTATACTTAAAATATTATTTCAATAACATCGTGGCTGAATATTGGATCATTGAGACCACAGATTGAGACCCAGTGGTCAGCCGCTTGAAAAAAATATTTTGAAATGCGGCTGACCACTGGGTTTTCTAACAATTAGGAATAATCCCAGTAATCAGCCCCAAGGGCTGTCCATTGGATCTTTCATAAAAAATCAGTATCCAATAGTCAGCCCCTCAAATTTTTAAGTAAAAAAACAATATTTTTTATCAAATTTCATAAAATTAAATGCTCTAAGTAATCTATAAAGTTATTATCTATAAAACACAATCACATTTCATACTAAAATATGTTATTTCTCACCTTTCAAAAGAACACCACGTGAAGCAAAAAATATTGCAGACATGACACTTTTGCTCTTGTCGGCGGACAGCACCTGTACGAACGTGTTTACTTCTCTCCCCTGACCCCCTACTGCTCCTATCGCGTGATGCATGAACCAATAACGAAACAGAGCTTCTATTTAAGTGCGCGTGATTTGGTTATTTTGATTACAGCGATATTTATGGCCAATAAACAACGCAATAGGCTGATCACTGGTGCCTGGCTGACCACTGGTGCCGTTACCCTACTTAGGTGTTAATTTAAAACATAAACATGTTGATTTTCTTGTCAGTTTTCCTTTGGGGGTTTGATATGGTTGACAGTGGTCAACATCCAAGTGGTTGACTCCAACAACCAAAAGATGATTTCACTTTTAAACTAAGTCTAGCGTTTATAAGAATCATATTCAAATTAGCCATAAGCCAACAGAGGGTTATTATGTAGCTTATTCTATTAATCTCAATACAAGTAAAAGCGATATTGCGTCGTAAAGTGAAAATAGTTAATCAATCATAACGATGTCCTCAGCGCATGCGCATCACGTACTGTTATGACATATTGAGTAAGCTCAACTATGCGGTGTTTTGTATAGAGATGTAATGGGACTTTTTGTGGGCTGTGGAAATGGTTTCTGTAATTCACTTCTTATAGGATGTTAGAGTACTGTTTTTAAAGAGGATTGTACATATAAGGATAGGAAAGATATTTTATGTGCTAAATGCTTAGGTATAATAATATCTATCGAAGTTTTTATTCTTCAAACGCTGTTTTCCTCGCTGGTTTCACACGATGTTTTCCTTGAGTATTAGTGATTTTGTCCATATGTGCGGATAAATTGACAAAACCATATTATATCCTTCAAGCTTTCCTTATCAATTTTAAGGTCTGAGGTCCTTACCACTGCTCCAAATCTATAAAATATAATTTATTTAAGTCCCGTTTCATCATTTTCATTGTACTTTCAATAAATATTTTTTTCAGTCACTAAAAATATAAATAATTGATTTATCGATAAGCCCACTGTACCACAAGCCTATTAAATAATAGTGAAAGTGTCGTTACGCTAATTACCCACATCCGATTACGTTTTGCTCACACATCATTTATTTTAATGATTTTTTGATTTAATCTCTTCCTCCTTTGCGCCATATGAGGATGGAAGAACTTATAGATAACGGCTTATCTTTTTTACAGTCTGGTTCTTTTTAACCGACTACGATGAAAATATAGTTTGTAGCCATGTAACATGGCATAATATGCTATGTGAATTCATATAAGCTCAAACTCAAACATTTATTTATTCAATTAGACTTCTTTTAGAAGCACTTTCGAATCGTCATTACATATTTTTAACATTTACCACCGATTCGGAAAGCAGTATCTATGGAGAAGTACCGGCAAGAAACTGCTACATAACATTACTGTAATATAATTTATCACTCTCACTTTAACAATGCAGCTAAATTTTTAACATTTTTGTTCGCCACACGGATGGTTCTTATGGAATATGGAGAGAAACACGAAAAAGGGTAATTCAGCAGAGAAACGTCTGCTGGGGCAGCTAGTAATAAATAATAGATAGTAAAATTACAATTTTTTTTACTCTATAACGTCGATGAAACTATACTAATCATCTTATTTAATGAGTAGCGAATACCTGCTGGCTGCTGCATAATTAAACACAAAAAAAAAAATACAATTTTTTGCCCTAAATGTATCAATGACATTTTTAGAACATTTCTGACACTTAAATAACTGCGTCCAAAGAAAAATATGCCAATGCTCTCGAATTGAGCATATCTAGAAAGTGGTTTGTTAAATTGGGCATGGATTCATTTGGGCATGCACTGTGCACATGCTAAACATGTTTATGATCGTAATTTACCTTTCATTGTAATTATACCAAAATAGGAGGCTATAATTGCCATTACTCAGCTAAAGAAAGCTTGACTTAGAATGATATTATTTTCTATGTTGTTTGAGACTAGATGCCGATTGCCGAAAAAATAAATATATTTTGCTATTAGAAAGTCTATTAGTTATTTGGTAAAGATGCAGCTTTGTAATCGTGGAATAATTTTTAAATCGATCGAGTACCTAGGTTTTGTATTAATATCGTAAGAAAAACAAAATCTTAATTGTTTTCCTGTTAAATAATTATCTAGGAAACATATTATTTGCTACTTAAACTAAGAGAATTACAAACTATTTTCCTTTAATACTACTACTATGGATTAAAAAATGTGTGCGTGTACTAGTGTACACACGTAAGAAGTGAAACTTCTTTATGACTTTATTTTTCAAAAAATAATTAACTATATGCAACTTTACAGAAATACGTCGAATCACGCGTGGCAGGGATAAGAAAAAGATGGCGCGTAACGGAAAAATGTCACGCGTAACGAAAAAATGTTACACTAAATTTTTTCCAACCCCGATAAAGAAGTTTCACTTCAAAAAAATACAAACTTTCGCTATAATATAATGGTGTATGTTTTAAAGTTTGAACCTATTAATACTTATCAAACGACAAACGAACATGTTTTGCAACTTTAAAAACTAGTAGTTACGGAAATCCTCTGAGCCTAGTAAAAGTTATGGACAAAGTTTTCTACTGTCTCTTTAAATCAATAAATTTCCTATCATATTGACATGCTTTCCTGTACCTACCTACTTCGTCATACAATACCACAGAACTATATCGAGAATCGAGATATAGTTCTGTGTACAATACCACTAAGTAATAAGTACTTAATAAAATATATAAAGGTTTTTCCATAATAATTCATATTGTATTATTGAGTTGGTAACTCTTAACTAAAAATTTGATGAAATAAATTATATTTTAAAGACTTCAAATCCTCATATAGTTCTTAAAAAATTATAGCCCACATTAGGTCTAAAATATATATTAGTACTAGCGGCCCGCCCCGGCTTCGCCCGTGGTACATATGAAAAATAGATGTTGGCCGATTCTCAGACTTACCCGATATGCACAGAAAATTTCATGAGAATCGGTCCACCCGTTTCGGAGGAGTATGCAGACTAACATTGTGACACGAGAATTTTATATATAAGAAGAAGATATAATATATTTGAGATAGCAACAACATTGTATGAATAACTTATTCATATAATGAGCCGTGAAAGCTCGAACGAAAATCTAGACGGAATAAACACTAAGAGAAAAGTACCTCTCTCATCATTGATGTGATAGCAGGGCTGTACAACCTTGATAGATTATTAATAATAAAAATAATTAAATTATGTTTTTTTCCAGAATAACGCACGTGAAAATCAAATGTAGACTATTTTCGAATTATATAATACGATTCAAGACGGTTCATGTCATTAGCCTACCCGCAAGTTGATAGGTATCCGAAACACTTTATACTATGACAAAGAAAAAGAAGAAAACGTAACATACAAATTATAGTTTTCAAAACATTGAAGTATATTTGTTTTATATATTTCATTTAAATAACTATTGCTTCTTTTTTTCACATGATATGAAGCAAAAAACATATATGCCGGTTTTTACATCGAAATCTATTCAGAGAGCAAAAATTTATCAACCAGATTATATTTATCTCTATATAAGGTTTTCCACAATACTAAAGTGAAAGGTTCACATTTCACAAGACACCTTGTGTGAGGAATCATCAAGAAAATATTCTTATTAAAGTATTACAGTAGCGCTAAGAATTTATTTGCAATTTTCCTTTCCCTTATAAGTCATTAAAACTATGTTTAAAGTTATTATTGTAATGGCTGTTTATAGATTAGAAAAGAGCAGGCATTTAATATTACATGATATATTATGTATACATTAAAATTACATTTTAGTTTAATTTATTTATTTGGACGTATCTAAACAAAAAACATTACAATAGGTTCAGCAGTTTTTACTTTCAACGTGCGATAAAAAAAATTATAAATTATAGTGTATTGTGTGAAGATAAAACCAATTTATTGAATACAAAGAACATAATTGAATATTGATTGAATGTGCTTTTTTGAAGAAATTATTGGCTTTATATTTAGAGAGAAAATAGTACCTATTCCAATGTTTGCAAGAGCGACGAATGTAATAATTTAAAGTTTTGAGAATCATTGAAAAGTCTGCCAGTGTAGTATTTTGTAAACATAGATTCTATTTAACTATATTATATTAAATATCGCTTAGAATGTATAAGTTTTGCTTTATTCCTACTTATTGCAACCTTTCATAAACCTCTCTAATCGTAAAAACGATGAGCAAAGCGTATTAGTAAATCTGATGAGTATAATTAAAATATTATTATGTTATTATCATGTATAATATTGTTTATTAGAGGTTTTAATTGTTATTAATTTTTGTTTGAAATGAAGTGTGTAAAATGTTTTGAATAATTATATAGCCATCAGCGCTGGGTCAGTAACCTTAAGCGTTTTTTAAATACATTAGTAAAATAACTACGTATATATCATATTATTAGATACCCAGAACCATAATTTATTTATATAAATTATGGTTCTGGGTTTAAATAGCGTGTAAATTGATGTAGCGTAAAAAAGAGTTAACGAAATCCTCTTAATTCACTTGATTATTATTCTTCTATTCTATCTTTACATTGTTTTTAACAAATTTTGTAATTAACCTATTTCCATATTTAAAAAAAAATTATTTATCGTTACACGTTGTTTTTATAACGAATTGTTTATTTACATTTTTTATTTATTTTACCGTTTATGTACTCGCAAAATATGCTTATGTTAACATTTAAGTAACTATCTTTTTCATATAAGCATATTTTATTACTGTCTCTTCTTCAATTCGATTCAATAAATAAAGATTCGAAAGTTTATACGTAGGTAGATGCTCCTTCGTGAATGTTTATTGCTCCTTCACACAAAAATTATTGCTGATTTGGTTGAAATATTGTATGCAGATTACAATATGACATGAAATAACTTTTTAGCAGGGTAAAAAAAGTAAGAGTAAAGCTGGTTGCTGAAACTAAATAATACTTTTTTATGATAACGCATATTTTACCTTTTTATTGCGTAAATTTAATACTAATACAAATTTTGCACCACAATCAATCTTAGATTCGAAGTTTAGTCAACAAGCATCATGGTATGTTTTGCGTTATATACTACATTTTTTGGTTTCGTGAACATATGTATATTCTTAAATAATTTAAAGAATTCAAATATTAAAGTGTTAAAGAACTTTAATTAAACACACGCACCTTTTGTATATGTTAAAAATGCAGAAAGCTAACCCGACGAGCTTTCAAAAGACGAGTTTTCACCACGCGACGGATTTTATATAATCGGCTTTCAAAATATAACCATATTATACGTCTGTATGAAATAAATCTTTCAATGTGTCAATGCCCTTAAGGTGAATTAAACATTGCTAATTTTATTCAGATGTTATTTTTAACGATGTGATTTAATGCTTTGGTTGTGTTTGTTATTTTTAATTTGCTTTAAATTATTATACGGGAAGACAATTAATTTAAAGATCGTACTTTTTATAATTTATCACATATTTGACACCAGCAGTGCCTGGAAAAATATTGTCATTTGTCATTTCTTTTTCATCATTTATTATGCTAAAATACATAGATAAGTACTATAATACACTTATTTATACTACAAATAGAATAAATTATTTCTAGATAATTCGAGACGAAACTCCCGTGTTCACGCGAACTGAGTTGACTTTCAATTTTATGTCTATAGGAAATGCGTGTGCGCACTGCACGCAAACATGCACATTGCACAGACTATCAGCTGATTGTTATAAGGTTATTGAACTTTATATCGTCAAATATTAAATGAAAGTCTCTGCAGTAGATATAAAACATGTAAGGAAAACAATACATTTCACATTTATAAAGGCGGCCTTATAGCTAGGTAGCCTTCTCTACCAGGCAACTCTAAAAGAATTAAGAAACCAATATTATCACATTTTTACACTTACTTATTCCACCGATTTATTATTTATCGTGATTACACTTTAATAAAACATTATTTTAAAAAATCGTACATAGTTTGAATATTAACCGCATAAACCTTGTAAATAATATTCCGATAACAATATTATAAGGTTGTATACATATAGATATACAACCATATACAACAGATAATTTGATAGGTAGGTACCTACTATACTAGTAGTTACTATAGAAAGAGAAGTAAGCCCTGTCGCGGTCGGTCATTATGAAGTACAACTATAATCGGATATCCGTTCCATAGGATTATAATTTATAAGTGAAAGTTTACCGGAATTTATCCACATACAATTGATTGAGCCTCATTAATATCTCCTATTTGGTTATCTTGTCAGTACCACATCAGTACCGAGATTCTATGAAACCTTTGAGCAAATAATTGTACATAATATACAGTTATATGTATAACGCGAAGGATTTATAAATGTTTAATTTGATCATGAAAGTGTTGAACGATGTACTTTTGCTATCGCAAATTGTTTGTTTGTCGACAAAATTAGAAAGTATTGAATCGTCTAAAAAACAACGTAATTGCAATTATACTCCGAAGTTATTTACTAGAAATTTCTCCCTATGTGTATTGATTATATCAATTACTAGATGTGCTACGTGGTTTTACCCGCAGTGCTCTTATTAGTTTAAAACGTGATGATGTAATATCGTCCTCGATGAATGGGCTATCTAACACCGAAATAATTTTTCAAATCGAACCAGTAGTTCCTGATATTAGCGCGTTCAAACAAACAAACTCATCAGCTTTATAATATTAGTGCAGACTTTTCAATTATTTAGTAAAGACGAAACCATCAGATTGAACAATACGAAACCATGGCGTCACCGAATTTTCGCGGTTACGAAATAAAAAATATTATAACTATTACAGCACTTGGCTATTGCTTACGTAAAACAATAAAATCTATGTTTTATGGTGGATAGCCAGTGACCCGCGGATTTACTTCAGTATTTGTACATAAGGTAGTGTTGTATTGCATTGCTATTGTTTTGTAAAAGTTCCTGGTAACTTGTTAAGTGTGATGGTTTAAAATATGTAATGTGTAGTTATTAGCTAGTCATAACTAGCTTTTCGCCTGTTGCTTTGCTCACAGAACTAAATTAAGTATTTTCTTAAGAATATCGCTTTCAATATGTTCAATATGCCTTCTCAAGTTATCAACCATTGTAATTTTTCGAGGTTTATTCTGTCTCTATGAAAATATACATTGAGATAAATTTATGGTAAGTATATTTGCTTTAAAGACATACGTTATAAACCGTGTTTCGCTTTCAACCATTCATTGAAACCATTATTCCAATTTAAAATTCAGAATCTTAAATATCATATTTAGGTACGATTTGTTTGGTAAACTATGTAACCTTTAGAAGAACCGTAACATGAGCTATATTCGATTTGAGGATAGGGCGTGGTTCGAACACTCTTCATGTCAGATGCTAGGGATGCCACAAAAATAAGACAATAAAAATAAAGTCAATAAATTTCACTTAACTTGTTATTGCTGCATTCAAAGCTGCCATTTTACTACATAAAACATAAAGCTCAATTATCGTCTATAAATGTTGTAAAGAGATAGGTAATAAGTTTATATAAAATAATAAGGTACCTACACATTATTTCAACCATAAAATTATAAAATACAATTTCACAATGTTATTTATTTTTATTATAAGAGAAATAAAAATTCATTGCTATTAGGTACGAAGTAGAGTACTATACAATTACTTGTCAGTTAATATTTTTCTTTATTAGAAATCCTATTTAAATTCTTTATCATATTTTGATAAAGCAATCAAATCAAAAAAATGTTAAAATTCTATATAATTTTATCCTATCGTAAATTTTTATTTTGACAGCCCTATGGTGTGATTGAAACCGCAAGAAAATCCAACATTTAATGAGCAAGCCATCTCTTGCAATCCACAGATACAAAATAAACACTGAACCAATAATTTCACAAGTCGAATCTATCTGACTGTGACGGATTTTTTTTGTTTTGTAACCGCATCTATTTAAAAATTGTACGTGATCGAAAAACAAAACTCAAAACGTAAAAAACAGGAAAATTATATTCGGAAACGATTTCGATAGTTTATAATTCTAGCTGTAGATGATATTATACCTGAAGTTAACAGTAGGTATGTTTAATCTATGATCAACAATGGAATAAGTATCTAGGAAATAGGAATATTAAATGGGAAAACTTTCTTAAGAAAATATCTATGAAGCAAATAAATGCATTAAACATTGGTATGTCTACAAAATATATGCAACAAAACAATTAATCTACAATATATTCAATATAACATTTTCGAATATTCTGTTAATAAAATAAAATATTATGAATCCCCATTTGTTGACAGAGAGTAAAACTTAATTAACATAAATAACATCACCGCAATCGCTATAAACACGACAAAAAATATTCAATGAAAATGTCACCTCAGAACATCCATTCAAAGCAAATTAATTAGTTCCACAAATTGCAATGGAATTAATAGGCATAAGCTTGATGCTGATATTTGCAACGTTTACGAAATTGTTGTGTGGAAGTGGCAGTATTTTAGTGCTTGTCACATTTCCCGTCAACGCAGTATCGCGCGCGCATCATGGCGTCTTCACGTACGAAAGCGCGCGAAAACTCTATTTACTTTTAACTCTAGTCAATGAAGACTGATCGACTATGACTATGAATTGACTGACTAATATTATGTGACTGTGGTGTTTTTGACTGATTATGACTATTATTTGACCGTTTGACATTGTGACAGTGACTTGACTTGACTGGATTTTTGACTGGACCTACGATAACTAAGGTCAGTATTTTATTTCATATTCATAACTTATTCTATATTTATTTTTTTGTATTATAACAAAATTTACTAACATTGTATCTTTAAAAAGGCAACTAAAAGCTTTTAAATAATAATCGTAAAATCTTCTTCTAATTTTTAATTTAAAAATAAAGGAAAAATGTTCTCATAGTCAATCTAGTTTTAACAAAATATTCCACGATTATGAAGGACTTTAAAATCGAAAAAGTATACACTAAATACGAACGTACCTACGTATTCTAATTTCCAAGAATAATAATTAAATAATAAAAATAAAAACGAAACATCGCAACAATTTTCAATTAAATTTTAATACGGACGAAAATCATTTTCTTATTTTTTCCAAGTGAAAATAACAGATCCTTAATCAAATTGAATGAAATTTCGAGTTTAAGTAGATAAAAATGATATGATGTTACTGAAGATTTTGTAAAGACATTCTTTGAGTATAATTTAATGAAAACTATGCTCATTGCTCAGTAGTTCGTAAGTATAATAAACAATTATAAGTTTATCCGAGGGCCATCAAAACTACTAGACCGTTACACAGTTAATTTTTAATTTTCCTCTCGACTGACAATTTACAGGTTTTTTTCGTACCTACTTATTTTTAATTAAAACGCTTTCCTTTTTCGTGATTTATTGTGGTCTCCATTTTTTTTTCTCTCTTT
Organism: Colias eurytheme; assembly: GCF_061535395.1. NCBI lineage: Eukaryota > Metazoa > Arthropoda > Insecta > Lepidoptera > Pieridae > Colias > Colias eurytheme. Next base: position 1,182,799 of record NC_142987.1, on the reverse strand, counting down.
TAAAACCATAATTTATGTAATTGATTCTGTAATAGTTCTTTAGATATAAATAAAATGAACTAGGTATCTCTAGTAAAGCCTTAAAGGTTATCAAAACTTTTGATTTGATTGAATCATTGAACAAACTATTTTTTATATAAAACTTTTATTAGTTACGAATATTTAACAAGGTATAATTTATATAAATGTTGTATAACTGTTAACATATTTACATAAAATAAATTTGAAGCTCAAAGTCAAGTTTACATAACAATAGAATTCAAACAAAACAAATGTTTAACATAATAACATTGTTGTGTTGTTTGTTTAAATAATTAATCGTTTTTATTAAGAGCTTTTATGAAATATTTTGTCTGTATGCGTGTTTGTTAATTGTGACTTTAAAGTCATGATGTCATGAAAATTAAAATCGGTCTGCAATTGATGGAGATCTCGGTTAATAATAAACGTAGAATAAATATGTACAGGAGAACCAATAAATAATTATTAATAAATAAATAAATAATGTACTACTCCTTTACCTAACCGTTGTCACCGGCTCCAGCTAAAAAATTTGATAGGATAATAAAGGCCTATATGTCATTCGGAAATTATACAGATTTCTACAGATTAACCAATTAAAGAACTTGCAAAATTAGTGTCCTTACTGTAATAGCTATTGTTATAATGGTATATCTTAGATTGAACAAATTCGCAAACTTTACTTCCTTAAAAATAATCTCATAAAAAACAAGAGTCACCCACAACAATATATCTAATCTCAAATATAAACACAACGCAACGTGGTTAGGATCTAATCATGTGCACACACGACTCAACGAAAGTTTCACTTTCACATAGGTCAAACGGGCAGCTATAGTGGCTATTGATTATGAAGCCGCTAAAACCTCCCAATTAACATAACTTGATTGTTAGATAAGTTCGGAGAAATTTTGTAGAGACGCAACTTGTGGTGTAAAATGGTTGAAAAATGTATAAAAATATAAAAGAAAGTTACACAAATGATGTTGTAGATTTGAAAGTGTATCGATGTCTATAAATATATTTTTGGTCGTATGTTACCAAAAAGATTTTGCTTACCGTGGATATGTAGATCGCATCTTTTTTATTTAAATATGGTCAAACATATTATATTTGAATTCATATAATCAACAGATTTCAACACATCGCTTTTTGTAAAAAAAAGTTTTTTTTAATTGTCTGTATATTCACATTTTTCATACACACGTACAACATTTTTTTCAATTCTTTATATTGTTTATAAGCATTTTAAGGAAATAAAACTTATTTATATACTAAATAAAAAAATGAATAACTACAAATTATATTTAAAACTAGCTTTCCACCCGCGGCATCGCCCGCGCAGTCAAAGGAAAAACCCGCATAGTTCCCGTTCCCGTGGGATTTCCGGAATAAAACCTGTCCTATGTCCTGGGGTAAAAAGTAGCCTATGTCCTTTCTCGGGTATCAAAATATCTCTATACCAAATTTCATGCAAATTGATTCAGTAGTTAAGGCGTGATTGAGTAACAGACAGACAGACAGAGTTACTTTCGCATTTAAAATATTAGTATGGATTAACCGAAATCAAACCGAAATAGTGCTTTGCAATTTCTAACAAAATTAACTTTAAACCCAAACTTAATGCAAGAACATTCACAATTACACCTAGTAATCACTAGAAAAAGATTAATCAATCTTCACATTCACCGGCATTTACAAAAAGAATACATAATATTGACAATATGTCATGTAAAAGAAATTGAAAGTCATGCGCTTTCTCCATTCAGTATTCACGTCATGTTGCGTAACTCATAATAATATTACAGTTAGCAATAAAACATTGCGTAATTAGAAAAGTTGTAAAAAATCATACTTCTCTATGCTAATTATGAAATTGTTACGTCACGCAAGAGATATTCTATACTGCGGCTCTGTTTGATTATTTACTGATTGATTTTTAATTAGATACGCGTAAAAGCATGAGATATTCTGGTTTTGTTTGATAAATTATTTAATATTTATAATTACGTATAAACGCATAGACATTTATTCTCGGGAATATTCCATACACAGTGACGGATGCATTTCAAAGATTTTCGCTGATAGGTTTTGCCGGCAAGCTCATCGTTTTTATATACTTTGTTAGATCGGGGCTGAGCGTGTGCTTTCCCAAGATGAAATACATAAAACTGGATTCTTTTTTATGATTAGATCAGGGTATCTTCAAATCATTAAAGTAAACTTTCCCGCATTTTTGTTTTTTAATTAATTTTAAGATAATCATAATTTCTACTGTCTTTAATCTTTAATAGAAAAGATTCATAAAACTTTTACTTTTCGCTTGACTAAAAGCGAAAGAAATTGTAAAAGAAAAAAATATTTTTTTTTTGTAATTGTCACATTTATATATGTAGTGTAATAGGTAATTGACTGTGTATCTTTTCTTACAGTGGAGATGCACTCGAGAGCCGTACAGAGGAGGGAAAGTTTCCCAAAGCGAGTGCGCTGCGGGAGTCACCTCTATTGGACCAGTGCCCTCTGCGCGCCCCTCCCAAGTGCCCTCCAGCTTCTAAAAGGTTGGTTTTCTCTTTATATTCTTATATTAGCTTATCTCTCTATGCTGAATTTAAACAGCGGGATGCTTGGGTCATTTAAATAAATAAGATTTTCGAATAAATAAAATGTACATTCGTATTCCATATATTTTTAATTCCATAACAATAAATTATTACAATTTTACAGATACCGCACACACGATGGCACATGCAACAACCTGAACCACCTCAGATGGGGGTCCACCATGACCCCAGTTCAACGTTTCCTCTCCCCATTCTACTCTGACGGTATACAAGCTCCCCGCCGTTCCATATTCGGTTCCCTACTCCCTTCTGCTAGAGAAATCAGCGCGTCAATTCATGAAGACCAAAATGTAGAAAACCCTGGTATCACCCATTTGCTGATGCAGTGGGGACAGTTTTTAGATCACGATATCGTATCGTCGTCCCAGTCGCGAGGGTTCAATGGATCTGTGCCACGCTGCTGCAAGGATGGTGGAAGGGATTTCATCCCTAAAGAGTTTTTGGTAAGAACATTAATGATTTTTGATGTTACTATCATAAGTCTTGTTCCAATTATCAATTAACTTATCGTCTACGATTTTTCAAAATTGTGTTTATTTAAGTAATAACCTATTTTGTTCATGTGGTATTAACTCATATTCGATAATGATTCCATTTTTACTAGTTTTAAACTTTATCGTGTTTGTAATTTTTCTATTTCCGTACCTTTTCATTATTTTTAAAACTAGTCACAATTATTCAAAAACTCGGCAATTCCGCAGCATCCGGAATGCATGCCTATCGCAGTACCACTATCAGACCCTTTCTACGGTCCGCGCGGCGTCAGGTGTCTGGACTTCATCAGGTCTTCACCAGCGCCACTAGAAGACTGCAGGATCGGCTGGAGAGAACAAATTAATCAAGTGTCTGCGTATATTGATGGGTCTCCATTGTATGCCAGTTCTGCAAGGCAGTCTGATAAACTTCGCCTGTTTAGGAATGGTAAATGAAATCATGAACGCGTTTATCGTATAAATTTTAAGTGACGAATTTCATGTGCTAGTGCCAAATTGATAATAAAGAAAAAATATTAAAAATAGGCCCCAGATGTGAACCTTAGGGAACACCCAAAAAACTACAAAATTAATTCGTAATAACTTAAAAATCTCTACATGAGAAACTGTCTAACGCCTAAATAAATTGCAAACTATAGGAGCACTACTTCAAGAATGTCAACCTCTGACAACTTTTTAAGTAGCAGGAAATGATCCACCTTATCAAATGCATTACTAAAATCTATCCATCTATTTCTTTATCTATATCATTTATATTATACCAATCAACAGTTTAATTTACCAAATCAGTTAAGGTACACATGGAAACCATCCTGTTCAAATTAAGCGACCCTTAATTGGTATAAATTAATAAATAATAAATAAACATTTCAGGACAATTTTCACACACGGCACGATCTAATTCCATACGAAGCTTTCGCTTGTGTTATGGAAACCAGAAGGCTGATAAACATACATACATATTTTATTATAATTAACACCCCGACACGGAGCAAACATCTATGTTCATCATACCAATATTTGCCCCGGGTGGGAATCGAACCCACGACCTCTGGCTTGGAAGGCAGGGGTGGCCCTGCCAACTGGTCCGTCAAATATCAAGCAATGGATAGATCAAAGACTCGCAATATAATATTGTAAATGTGCTGTGGCAAATATTTCAACCTCTCTTCATACATCAACCACAATCAACTAATGATCCAATGACAGGCATGCTCCAATACGGTCGCGTCCAACAGCGCCGGCCGCTCCTCCCCCCGCAGCAGGAGGACGCGCTGTGCCGCGGGGGCGCGCTCTCCCCCTCGTGCTTCCGCTCGGGCGACGCGCGAGTCAACGAGCAGCCCGGCCTTGTGGCTGCGCATATTGTGTGGCTGAGGACGCATAACCGGTATGGTGATAGGTGGAAATGGTCACTGATTTGAGTCAGGTGGTCATTCATGACTTAATAGTAGCCAGTGCCCAGTAATGCACATCATGTGGCTGCCGACGCATAACCGGTATCCTATCCTACTTCCTACTAAGCCTACTAATATTATAAATGCGAAAGTTTGTGAGGATGTGTGTGTATTTGTTACTCTTTCACGCAAATACTACTGAACCGATTACAATGAAATTTAGCACACATATAAAGGGGAACTTGAATTAACACATAGGATAGGTTATATCACGGAAATCCCACGAGAACGGGAACTACGGGAAATCTAGTGTAAATATAATTTTGGGGAGCAGGGAGTTGTGTTTCGTAGCTTCCGCGGACGGATACCCGGCCTCCCGGCGTCACGCGTCGCAGTCATCGCGCCCGTCCGATTAGGGCCCTTCTGGCCTCCTCCACTCAAGCGACAGCTCAAGCCGAGGTTCGTGGTCCCCGTGGCGGGGGGACGCCCTTGTGCATGTCGCTACCAGGGTGAACCTTCAGTTCACCCCCGCGTCCGCGTTAAAATGTAGAAGCCCTTCTGGCTAACATTGAGAGACACCACACAAAAAAAAAAAAAGAAAGCAGTCATCGCGTATGATTTTAATATAGTATTTAAGTTACCTTTTATTTTTTACCTTTTATTTAAGTTACGCCACTATGTAGTGATTTAACCATTTTATGCAATTCCTTAAACATATCTTATATATAAAAATGAATCGCAAAATGTGTTGGTAAGCGCATAACTCGAGAACGGCTGAACCGATTTCGATAATTCTTTTTTTATTACATTCCTTGAAGTACGAGGATGGTTTTTATGTAGAGAAAACGTAAATATGTACCACGGGCGAAGCCGGGGCGGACCGCTAGTTTCAAATATTCTCAGCTGCTAATACATTTCTTACAGAATGGCAACAGAGCTAGCCCATTTGAACCCGCACTGGAGCGATGAAAAGATTTATCAAGAAACTCGCAAAATCGTTGGCGCTATGATACAACACATTACTTACAGGGAGTTCCTGCCTATAGTACTAGGTAAATAATTGTTTGTATTTTATTATTAGATTTTTTATGATAGAGCAAGCAAAGGTGGCCACCTGATGTTAAGTGGTTCCATTGTCTATAAACACCCGTAAAACTGGTGGCATTACAAGGTGCTTTGCCGCTCTTTTAAGGACAAAGTTTAAGTAAATTAAATTTTTTAAGGCATTTTCATTTTGAAAAATATTATTTTGTCTGCTGTCTAGAAATTTTTCGTGAGTCACCTTACACACTTTACATTTTCATTTTTGACGTGATAACGTTTTTAAAATCGTTTTAGTCGGGTGACATGTTCAGAAACTTGTGTCACACCAAAACCTCACGAGCGCGATCGCAGGTATAACGAGAGAGAGACGGACCGATCTCCCGTCTCATCTCGAGCGCTGCCACCAATAAGACGTTATCACGTAAACATCTCGATCGTAAGTTCCTACTTTACAAACAACCAATATTTTTTTTTCAATCATTATTCTTTTGTTTCTCCAGGATCAGAAGTGATGCAGCTATTCGAGCTAGAGCCAGCCCGCACAGGCTACTGGGTCGGCTACAGCCCCCGCACGAGCTCCGCACCGGCCAGCGCCTTCGCGTCTGCCGCGTTCCGCTTCGGGCACAGCCTGGTGCAGCGCTCGCTCGTGCGGTACGACCGGACCCACCGGCCCGTGCCTAACAGTGAGTCTTACAAGTCCTACTATATTATAAACTAGCTTTCCGCCCGCCGCTTTGTCCGCGTTTCAAAGAAAAACCCGCATAGTTCACGGGAACTCGGAACGGTCCGGGATAAAACCTATCCTATGTGTAAATCCAAGTTACCCTCTATCACAGACTAATAATAATATACATATGTACTACGTATCTATATATAATGTGATTTTAAATAGTGTCCTTATTAGACTGATTGATTGAAGGATTTGTCTTAAAAAAACATACACACGAGCTATCCGATCGATTGTCTCTGCTTGGATAGGGATAATAATTTTCAAAACAAAAATAAAAATACAATAAAAATTCTACTAGGGCGAGTAGCTATTCTCAAAACATGAAGAATAATACTTGTTTACAATGTCATAGTGAAAATTAGCAGCAACTAACAAAGCGATCATCCCATTATAGATGTAACCCTCCACAACGAGCCCACAAACCCGTCGAACATCTGGAGCATGGGCGCTGTAGACCGGCTTCTTCTAGGAATGATCAATCAACCGATACAGAAACGGGATGAATTCATCACTGAAGAGCTCACAAACCACCTTTTCCAAACTCCCCACTTTGACTTCGGTATGGACTTGGCCGCTATCAATATACAAAGAGGACGTGATCATGGCGTCCCTCCTTATACCTCCTGGAGGGAACCTTGTGGCCTCAGTACTATAGATGGATTCGAAGATCTATTACGAGTAATGCCAGCCAGGGTTGTCAGGAAACTAAAAGCTCTGTACAAGTAAGTTTATAATGTTTGAATATTGAAATAGGGACAGAGTGCATATTTTAATAATGTTTTACATTTCAGACACGTCGATGACATAGATCTTTTCACTGGCGGGATGGCAGAACGACCCGTTATTGGTGGTTTAGTTGGACCGACTTTCGCTTGTATTATTGCACAGCAATTCTCTAATCTGCGTAAAGGAGATAGATTCTGGTACGCCATTTTTGAAGAAATTTTAATTATATAAATTTATTTAAAGAAATTGATTTAGTTATCTGATTAGTCAGTTATATATTACATGGGTTCTAATTTTTAGGTACGAAAATGGAGGATTCGACTCATCATTCACACCAGCACAATTACAACAAATTAGACGAATTTCTTTAGCTCAAATCCTTTGTCGCACGCTTGACACGGTAGACAGCGTTCAACCCTTTGTTTTCCTTTCCCCTGACAACCCTGACAATGGAAGAATATCCTGCAATAACGGTCTACTAAACAACTTTGACCTTTCTCCTTGGATAGAAATAAACTCCAGCTCAAATAATGAAGTTAAGAAATCTGACGAAATATCCACAAAAAACAAGAAAACAAAACCAACAACAACGACAGAAAGACCCACGACCACAACTAAAAGACTCAAACCAAGCCATAGTAATTTAGTGCCTAAAAAGCCAAATGCTGTCTTGACTGAGGAAAAGCTTGCAAAGCTTAATTCCAATATGAATTTGACTGATGATTTAGAAAACGTAACTGAATCTAATTCAAACTTAAACTTATTGGTCATTGACGATAAACTTGACTTTAAAAACAAAAGTAAACGACTAGATGACGGAGACATACAGACTCGACGCAACCCGATAAAACAATACGGTGACTACGATGACGTACATAGCGCACAGTCGGTTGTTGTAAATAACTTACCGCATACAAGACCACATAACCGACCGTACCTATCTGTGACTGAAAACATTGACAAATATACTTACCTTATTAACTATGTACCAAGACCGACTCAATCTTGGCGACAGACGACTAGACGCAATTATGACAGGGATGTAGTTAAAGTGACATATCAGAATTACGAAGACACATATAGACGACCTAACAGACCATACTACAACAGAGATGACTTAGATAATGACTTTGAATCAAGAAGTGACGAACCTAGAAAACCTGAAATACACTCCTCAGCTAGATCCAACGATGACGTACTTACGACCAGACTGACAGAAAAACCATATGATAAAGTGACTGACAAAACTACTAACGTTGACGCAACGACTGAAAACTTATACAAACTACTGACTTTTGGATACTTAGGTTCTTATAAAGGTGACTTGACTGACAGAATAACGAGAAAAGACTCAAAAGACGACAACATAAGCAAGGACTTTACGACTGACGCAAAAAAAGAAAGCGCTGACACAAACAATGGAAAACTATCGACGTTTTTCCTTTACGAGACTGTGACTAGACCTTTTAACTCCCAACGACTGACTAACGACGAAGTGACTACGAATACAAAAACAAAATACTTTTACGTTAACAATGTTTTAAAGAAATACCCAGATGACGAACCCAAACATGATGACGCACAGAATAGTGACAATATTCGCAAAAAAGAGGACATAGAAGAGCGATCCGTTCCAGACAAAATGGCAGCTTTAGAAGAGCCAAAGTCTGAAAAACCACGACTTAGGGGTAAAAAACCTGGAAACTCTGCGAAGACACCGTCCGTCACTTTTCAAATAATTCCTAGCGAAAACAGGTAAATTTTTCACCATTTTCTTAATGTACAATCTTACGACCTCGTAGTTAATTGCAATCTTCAATAATTGTGTAATTATTGCAAAGTGACGAAAAACCATTTGCATGTTGATAAGTTATTGTTATCTTGAACAATGAAGTCAAACAATTATGTATATTGTATACCATTATAGGAAGGCTTCCTTATATAAATTCAATAGTTCACATATAGACCGGGAGATACTGACACAAAATTTCGAGTCATTGGTAACAGGATGGCGGTTTTACAGGGTTCTTAGTACGCAATGACAAAAAGAAAAATGATGGTGTGAACGCTGGTACCGGCGGCTTAGTCGCGTGGGCATTAGCCGAACTCGTCGGAAAATAGCGAAAGTCAAACGATTTGTAACAGTATGGCACTTATTTTTCCTGTAAGTTTGAGGATCAACGAATATAAATACAAAATTTCAAAGATCTAGGTGTTGGAAATCTTCACTTATATAAATTAATACTTAATTAATTTTTCAAGTATGACAGCACTTTTTCCCCCTACTAGAAGTATGGCAAATATAATAATGGTCACATTTGATCAAATACTCTCCAAAAATCCAAATGCAATACTGGTACAAAAAGTTTGGCGAAATAAAATTTTTTTGCAAATTTTCGGCGGTATGGCGACCATTTGGAATCGTCCGAAAAGTATGGCATGGCGATTTTCGTAAATGGCTGCACGACGATGGTTACCTGTGCAAAAGTTAGCCTGGTACAAATGGTTGAATAATTGTTTTATTTGAATCAACACATTCGCGTCGGTATGGCGGGCTGTAAGTCACACCGGAAAAGTATGGCATGACACTACCGCCTACTTCTTTTTTATGGGCTATCGGTAAATTCTAAAATTTTTGTGTTACAAATCGTTTGACTTTCGCTATTTTTTCGACGAGTTCGACTAACGCCCACGCGACTAAGCCGCCGGTACCAGCGTTCACACCATCGTTTTTCTTTTTGTCATTGCGTACTAAGAACCCTGTAGAACCGCCATCCTGCTACAAATGACTCGAAATTTTGTGTCAGTATCTCCCGGTCTATATTGAATTTTAGATTTATAACTTGCTATAATTGAAGTACATTTCTGTTTGTAATGTTTATAGAGGAGCATTAATTCTAAAATTGCAATTATTAATCCTATAAAATAATATTCTTTAATTAATTTCCTATATAAGAAAGTACTCATCGGAATTTGCCGTAATTTTTAGTTGTTTCTTTTAAATCTCTCATATTTTTTCTTAATTATTTATTTTGTTCTAGCCCTTCCCGATGGGCAGTTTACGACGAGAAAGAAGACCTCACAGACACGCCGCCTCCGAGCATGCCCTCTATCAAGATAGACCCCCACGCGCTAAGAGAACTGCCTAGACCCATACACTTTACATCAAAACGACGCTTTGGAGGAAAATAATATCATACAATTAAAAATAATTCAATTTATAGATTAAAATATACTCAGGATTCTATTGTGGATGTGAAATTTATAGGAAAAATGTTGTGTAAATTGTGACGAATGTCGATGTTATTATTGTAAGACTGTTAATGTTGACTCTAAAACAGACTGAACTGACTAACAGCCGACTTAACTAATGACTGGCAACTGATCTGCTGTGACTATACCTATTGACTAAATTATTTGACGAAATAAAGTGTCTTGACTGTGTTGACTAAAATGTTTGACGAAATAAAATGACATGACCGATTGACATGACGTATTATTTATTGTTTTTCTCGTCAGAAAAAAAAATAATACTTATAAAAAAATAATACTTCCTATTGAGGAAATAACTAATACCTATCCAAACATAAACAACAGCTGAACTTAATAATTCAGACTGTAGAAAGTAAATTACTATCACCAGACTAATTTTAACGTACGATGCAACTATTCCTCAATACTGACTGACTGACTTCCTTTGATAAGCACAAGATTTGACTTTTTGACTTCGACTATGAAAAAGAAAACTAGAATACAAAGAATATGACTGACTTTTACGATCTGAGGTACCTTATTTATAACTTTAGTTACTGAGATGAACTCAGTTCACTTATTTACCATGAATCGACTCATGACTAAACTCACGATCTCATACATTTGACTAATTTTTACTTACCTGACATTACGTAACATTTGATGCTAACCAGACTAAAATGAGTTATAACTTAATGACTATGACTAACATTTCTTAAAATGATTGACACGATGACCCTATGACTTAGTTCGAACTTTCTTGACGAATTCTCAACTGACCTGACCATGGGTTTGATAGTTACCCATTAAAAAAAAGATTACTCGATTTAACACAGGACAGAAACCTAATCACTTCTCTTACTAATTCTACTAAAGAATTATATTGGTAAAATGACAGGACTTTTGACTATACTGACTATGGATTTCAAAGCGACATGTCGAACATAATATTACTGACTATTGACAAATAAACTTGCCGACTTACATTGATGATTGACTATACAAAGACCTATTTACGACTCAATTTTTAAAGTTGACCATAATGACGTGAAACTAATATTTGACTTGACTCTTATCCTGACTGAGGTATTAAATTTACCATTTTGACTGATGGAACTTGTTATTATATTATACTGTGTCTTTAATATTTAAATAATACCTACTACTATGTACTATTTTAATATGTTAAGTATTTCATAGTGCAAGTACAAAATATCACTATTTTGGAATTTTAAGCTTTTTGAAATATTTCAAATACATTCCAAACAGATAATGCATTTATAGAATAAAAACATTAATCTTAATTTTTCTACATTTGCATTCAATGTTGAATTTTAATAATTGTGTAATATATTACATTCTATTAAGAATAGCCTCCACCGACATAAGATATTTTTAACATTAATTTAAAAATAAAAGACAATTGACTTGCTAATGTTTATTTCAACATTATTTATAATAATAACACATTCATAATTGAAACTTATTTAATTACAATTTGTAAAATGTTACACTTCAGTGACAACGAATAAAATTATTTAATAGAAACTGCATTTTTATTTAAACCCTGGTACAAATTTTATGTTTAAGTACTACTAATACACAAATAAATACATTTATTTCATTTCATAAATATAACACTTATTATAAAATATTCAAGATACATGACAGAATAGGTGAAATGATATATGGTAACAAATCAAGTCATTATCAAAATATAATTTGTACACACTGGTAACATAAAATTAAACACAAATAACAAAACATTCAATTAAAACACAATAATTGAATAAAAAATACATTTTTCTATCATTAATCTCTCTCTGGATAGTATTGATTTAGAACCTTGCTCATTTCTTGGGCAAGTTCAATAGACGATGCACACAGCACTCTCCTAGAGAGGATGTCAAATGGTCCCCCAGCTGGGTCTATACAGACTCCACCAGCTTCCCGAACAATAATATCTCCTGCAGCAATATCCCATGCATGAATACCAAACTCAAAGTATGCATCGCTACCACCCAAAGCCACATTAGCCATGTTCAATGCGGCAGAACCGACTGTCCTCACTCCATGTCCGTTCTCAACCAAAAGCTTGAAATTCTCAAACATAACCCTCTGTCTCTCAGGGTCCCGTGAAGTTCCAGCTTCAAAAGACACCAGTGCCTTACTCAACTCTTTAGTTTGGGACACATGAATCGGTTTATTGTTCAAAAAGGCACCCTTGCCTTTCTTTGCACTAAATAATAGTTGGAGAATTGGATTGTAGATAATTCCGGCGACGCATTCCTTGTTTATCGCGAGGCCCAAAGAAATACAACTTTGTGGATATCCATGAATGAAGTTTAACGTGCCGTCTACAGGATCGATAATCCACGTCGGATCATCAGTCAAAATGCATTTAGCTCCATCAGCGACGGATTCTTCGCCGATAAACTTATGTGATGGAAATTTCTTAGCAAGTCCATCCATTAACGTCTTTTCTACATTTTTGTCCACCTCAGTGACTAAATCAATATCACTAGACTTTTGTTCGAAGACATTGCAGCCATCTCTGAATTCTGTTATAAGGTTTCCCGCAGTTTTCACTAATTCTAGCGCAGCCTCAAAATATTCATCGATTTCGTCAGACATTGTAATGAGAATAAAATTGTAATTGAAATTTTTACATAAAACTGCAACAAGTTGATTTGATGAATACACCTAGGAAAGTAACAAAGTTCAATAAACTGCTAAATTTTCCCTGAACTTGCGAATTTGCGATTTACCGCAAATCGCAATTCGTAACTCGAATCTCGATCTAAACAAACGGATATGAATTATGACTGATGACACATTACACAATGCAAATGACAATTATGTGACAACTGACAGCGACAGGCGCAAGGGAGCCAGCTTGCTTACAAAACACGCAGAATTAAACGCATAAAATATTCAAAATTAGCGGTCCGCTTCGGCTGCGCCCGTGGTACATATTTACGTTTTCTCTACATAAGAACCATCCTCGTACTTCAAGGAATATAATAAAAAAAGAATTATCGAAATCGGTTCAGCCGTTCTCGAGTTATGCGCTTACCAACACATTTTGCGATTCATTTTTATATATAAGAAGACTAGCGGTCCGACCCGGCTTCGCCCGTGGTACATGTTTACGTTTTCTCTACATAAGAACCAACCTCGTACTTCAAGGAATATAATAAAAAAAGAATTATCGAAATCGGTTCAGCCGTTCTCGAGTTATGCGCTTACCAACACATTTTGCGATTCATTTTTATATAATAAGAAGACTAGCGGTCCGACCCGGCTTCGCCCGTGGTACATGTTTACGTTTTCTCTACATAAGAACCAACCTCGTACTTCAAGGAATATAATAAAAAAAGAATTATCGAAATCGGTTCAGCCGTTCTCGAGTTATGCGCTTACCAACATATTTTGCGATTCATTTTTATATATAAGAAAGATAGATTTATGTAAAATAAACATGTTTCATCGTATCTAATAAAGTATACTAAAAGCTGATTATTATTCTTAATTTGTATTGACTTAACATAGGGTAATAGTCCGGGATACATCGCCCATTTTTGCAAGTGATTACTATCAAGCTAATTTTTCGTGAGTAGCTTTATTTTGATGAGATGCCCAATAATTTCATGTACGAAACTCTCGATTGTGGTAGCTTACAGAGGTAACAAGGATAAAAATTTTTGATTTGACGGTTCTCAAATATTTATTACGCAATTTGTAGGACAATATGTCTGTTGAATTATATAAGTATTAAATAAGTGAAAATAAAAAAATCAGCTGGTTAGTAATCATTTATGATGACTTCGTTATCGATACACATTGGAAAAGGGGACTCTTTGATCAAACCATAGATTTTGTAGGACAAATATTTTTTCGAATAATTTAGATAATTATCTTGAGATTGAACAAAAAAAACATTCAGTTAGTAATTAATATTTGAGAACCATCAAATCAAAATATTTTATCCTTGTTTCCTCTGGTAGCTACCACAATCGAGAGTTTTGTACATGAAATTATTGGGCATCTCATCAAAATAAAGCTCATCACGAAAAATTAGCTTGATAGTAATCACTTGCAAAAATGGGCGATGTATCCCGGACTATAAGCAAACTTAAAAAGGCCGTCGATACTTGATAAGTTACATTAGGTTATTCGAATACTAACTCAGCTCAAAGATATCATTTTTTTCATAACGTATGCAGTTCCTTCATGGTTTTTATGGTCGAATAATCGCAAAACAAAAAACGTTAAAAACAATAATTATACTGTTTTTATCTAAGGTTTTTAATTTTTGAGAGGTGATCTACATTTTGAGACATATAGAAAACTAGCTTTTCGCCCGTGCATTCAAAGAAAAGCCCGCATAGTTCCCGTCCCCGTAGGATTATCTATCCTATCCTAGCTATCTCTGTACCAGATTTCAAATCGAATCGAATCTTTACAAATCGGTTCCGTGGTTAAGACTGAAGAGACCGATAAACAGAGTTCGGGAGGTAAATAATTGGTAATGCTTATGAAGGGTGTTATTTACTTATTTCTCTGCACGTAGGTATTTATTCAAATTTCATTTGGCCCTACTGGAATGTCAAAACTTTTGTTTTTCTTTTCTATTTATAACGATACCTAAATAAGAACTAATACGTGTAAATCGAGAGGTACTTTGAGACAAGATAGTCAGTATTATTATTACCTATTTATTCTGAACGGAATTCTAGCGAGAAATCTAGAATGAGGTTGTATGGATTAAGCGATATATCGTAGTTTTTTATCGAAATGGTTTCAATTAGCAAAGCATTGCCACTATTTCTGTCACTAAACACAATATTCCTCAAAACCTGGGTGGAGTTTTAGGTGCTTTGTAAATCATTAATTATTCAAATGAGTTTATTTTATGTATAATAATCAAATCATCATTAAAAATGTGCTTTTGGTGTATTTTATGAATACACCTTAAAATATTGCAGACAAGCTTGATTTTGCTTCCACATGTTTGTATTTCTTTCGAGTACAATTTTGACAAGCACATTAATTGAGGACAGAATTTAAATTGTTTTATACAACCATTTCAAAAATATGATCCATTGCCCGTGTATTCACATTTTACGGGTGTAATTTTCATATGATTGTGTAATACTTTGTCGGACATTATTTAACCATGGATTGAAAAATCGCTCCTAAATAATAGGTAGGTATAACGTATTCTTATAGTAGAGGAAGGGAATATAAATAAAACAATCAATATTAAAAATCATGAAAAATTGTTTAATTGGCATACCAACTGATAACTTGTTACAACCTATGGCCAATTTTACAATTATCAATATTGTTAATAATTAAATATAATATTTATGTAAAATATGTTTATGCTTCAATGGTTTACTTACATTTAAATTTATATTATTATTCAGAAAAAAACTTTATAAAAAAAGAGGAAGTCATTAAAATTAAGACTCGGGGTACAATAACGTATAAAATGCGAAGATACAAGTTGTTTCGTTATAAAATAGTGGTTAGAGTCCGTCCGTGACGGTCAGGCGCGTCCACGCGGAGAACCTAAGGCCACGATGTAAACTAAGTCTTATCTAAGTCTAAATAAAGCAAGCGGTCCTAGCGCACACTTGTAAGTGATAATACCACATGTATAAAATGTTCGCCGTTTCCTCGAGCGATGGCGGCTTTTTGGCCGTTACATTTTAAAATTCATCAGTTTGCATAGACAATATATCAACCGCCATCGGTCGAGGAACTCGCACCATCGACTATACAAATACACGACCGATGATGCCAGCAGAGAAAATTTAAAAACCCGCCGACGACGCGCCAGCGATCGACACTTTAACGGTTATCCCCTAGTAAGTACAAATAAAAAACGATGCGGCCACTCGCTGACGCGTCCGTTGACTCCTTACAACTAGCTTTAAAAATTTTATGGCAACAAAGCGCTCAGTGGAACACTCCACACTTATATACACGAGGAGCCGAACCTCCGTCGGGATACGATCGAATCGAAACGTCAGATGAATAAAAAATATTGTCGCAACACCAGTCTTCACCTCAATTGCGATAAATGCAACACCGAAAAACATTTGCCACATAATTAATACTTTTACAATCGAATTTTTATTACAAAAAAAAATTAACGCGATGGCGCCACAAAAGTGATACATGATTTGCACAGATTATTAAAAAATTGTAAGCGCAGGCCGTTTATTTTAACTCTGTGCTGTTATTTTTAATATCTTTCGCAGTACCACCGCGCAATATCACGCATAGAATGATTTACCAATTAACATCGTCCGACCAAGTCGCGACGTGATAACTCGATACTTTAGGAATGTTTCGACACTAATACTGGTATGGGATGAACCAATTTGAACTGACTGAAACGTGTGTTTTCAAAAACCTTACCATTACAAAAATACCAGATTACAAAAAAAAGATCGATAAACAATTTCATCTATGGCAACCCTGAATTGTCTATACCACAATGTATTGAGGTTTTTAGTGTTAAAATTGAGCACCAGTCCACGATCAAATCAGTAAGAAATTCATTTTGAGGCGTACAAAATTTCAAATATCACGTATATACAATTGTTATTGCTTGTTACATTAAAATATAAATATATATCGATTATACATTTACTCCCGCTTGTCTCGAACTATTAGATTTAATAGTTTACAAGCGACTGAGGTTAGTTAAGGGGCAATTTCAATCGTAAATACCGATTTTCCTCACACTCTCGATATAATATTAACATTAAGTTTACAATACAACAAGACGAGCAACTGATTTAAATAAAATAAATAAATTTCACATAATTTTTTTGTCTGCGTTTATAACACAACGTAGCTAATGTAAAAAGAAGTGACAATTTGAATCGGCTTAATTAATTTAATATCAATTTTAAATACAACAATAATGGCGTAACGAAACGAGTGAAATTTTTCGAAACAATTTTACATGAAAATAATTAAGCGACAACTATGAAAGAAACAACTGTTACGCCACTATACCGGAAACTAAACAATATAATAAAAACGGTTTATCGCCATCAACATTATTTAATATTTCATGCAAAACAAATACAAGTTGAAATTTCTCTTAGCGCAACCTTCAAGCTGAGGACAATTATACAACGATCCCCGCAAAAAAATCGCCACCAAAAAAAAAAGTCGCAGCGCAGTCGTCGGTCAGTCGCAGCGCAGTCGCTCGTCAGTGGGGCGCTCACTCGAGGCTGTTGGCGGTGTCGTTGACGTCGTCGAACGACTCGTCGCCGGACGCGTGTCCGGGCGCTAACGACGTGCGCTTGACGCGCGACGACGACGACGCGCCCGACAGACCGATCGCACCGCCGCCTTGCCTTCTGGAACCAGACGAGAGCGATTATAGTAAGCGAGTGAATAGCACGCACATTTGGCCTTTGCCATACTAGACGGAAATTCGTTATTTCATACAAATTCAAAAAACCTTTCGCGTAGTGCTATTTGTAATTTGTATGAAACAACATGTTGCCGTTTCGTCCGCGACAGAATTTCCGTCAAGTTTAGCGAAAGCCTTTGTGGTGCGTGAATAGCGCCCATTACATGGCGGTACACATTGACAATACATGATAAACAATAAAAATGTATCAGTTTTAGATTATCCGTAAAATCTAAAACTATAAATATTAAACTTTCAATATAAGTACCTTATTGTTGTAAGTTGTTCGTAATGTAACACAAAACATATTCCCTGATTTAATAATGTTTATGAAAGTGATTACTGATTACTGTTCATAATATCAATAAAAAATAAATAATACAATTATTTCAAATATTCTTTAGTTCGATTATTAATAATTTGTCAAATAAAAGTAAAGCCTCTTTCAACTACTAATTTGAATATAACTAATAGAGATAGCATTAAAACTAGTGATTAATTCAGAAAAAGTAAAATTATTTCACATGATAGAAAGTTAAGTTTTTTAATTAAAATTACATGTCGAAATGTTAATAAACGTGAACGCATAATATAACACGTTATAAAGATGTGATGATTCTCAAATAAACACAAGCATTTTTCCTTCTACCCTCCAAACAGTTACAAAATTAACACACACATACATAAAAGCGGATCGCTTTCTGTTATTTTTTAAAGCTAAACCTTCATTCGCACTTATTTTAATTAATCCGTTGAAATTTTTTTATGGTTTATTTATTGTTGTATGTTACATATACATAAATGGATGAAAACAATATATTACCAGTATCTCCATTGACGTCCTCTAAACAACTTGACCAAGAATGTATTATAAAATATTCATTGAAATTTACACCTTATTTCGTGGCAATGATGTTCAAAGTCCATTGTATGAAAATTCTGCCTAATATACGAGTAGGCAGAGTTTTGCTTTGGACACTTATTGATTGTGAATCCAGTTGTTTAATGTACGTCAATATGCTTCTCTGAGTATGGATTATGTGCATGTGTTTAGAGTATACAGGTTCAATGCTTTGAGTGTGTTAAAATATGCATGAGATTGTGAGTTGTTAATTAGTACATGTACATGACTCGACGATATCCATGAGTTGACTCGGAACGATGAATATCTGATTTGAAATTAAGATGTAAATGATTGCTTTTTAACTCGTTCTTCTTTTGATTATTGTGAACAAACGGTGCCATAATAGTGAGCATATTATGTGTTCTTACTTCACTTTATTTCAGATATTTTGATGAGAAAGCAGTGAACATTTTCACTGACAGCAGTGAACATTTTCAAAATGGGCATGAGTTTATCTGGCGAAGAACATTATTAATAATGAACATAACTTTGTATGATTTTTAATATCTTCAACTGTATTTAATATTTAATAGTTGCAGTGCGAATGTCAGTTTTGCATTCCGTAAAGCCCTGTTACCTCGTCATTTTGTTGTTCGCCCTCTAGTCACTATCGTCCGATACCGTCGGCCTATACAAGTAATATAGATAAGTTATCATAAATAACATTGTTTTCGTAAATAAATAAAAATTAAATTAATTTATCCCCTAATAAAATAATAATCACTAAATAGTACATAGTGGCCAGTGTGATTGTCGTACATAGCTCTGACGACTAAATAAGTCAACCTACCAAGTCAAAATAACTTTGCCGTTTGAAGCCTTAGCAAGTTCTTGCTTCTGCCTCTGCTTAACCTATTTCCAACCACTGTCTTACCGCGCAACATCTCACAGCTTCTTAAACTGGAGCAGCACGGCGGAATCTCCCCCACCACATGCCTATTGATAACGCTAGAGGCGATAGAGCGAGTTCTCCTCCCGCGTATAACCTGCGCACGCGCACACTCACTCACACCCACTGCTCCCACTCACTCCCACTCGCTCCCACCCGCTCCCACTCACCGCAGCTTGTTGCGCAGGTTGGAGCACTCGCGCGCGAGCGTCTCGTGCGTCTCGAGCAGGTCCTCGAGCTCGCGCTGCGCCTTCCGCTTGCCGACCTTCTCCCGCTGGACCTCCTCCTCCGACTCGTCCAGCTGCCGCTTCAGCGCCTTCACGCGGTTGTTCATCTAAACGGACAAACACACACATAATTAGTTTAGTGAACAATTAATTGACGGCGCACGTGCCACAGATCACAGCCTCTGGTGGCCAGCGACAGCCGGTGGCGACCACACGCTACAGAAATGTCAATTGAAAAAATATAGTACCAATACCATTTATTCCATTCCCTTATTGACCAGAAATATCCAGAAAAAGGCTTATCTTATCCCAGAAATTCCACAAGAACGGGAACTGGGAGGGATTTTCTTTGACAACGCGGGCGGACTAGTTGTTTAATAATGTGAATATTGAATACCTTCTCGATCTGCTCCTTGTACTGGTCGGCGTGCCGGCGCTCCTCGTCGAGCTGCAGCGCGAGCTCCTTCATCTTCTTGTCGAGCTTGCGCGACGCCTTCTGCTGCGCGAGCCGCTCGCGGGACTCCGCCTCCAGCTGCTCCTCCAGGTTGGCCACCTTCAGCTCCAGGGAGGTGATCACACCCTGTTTAAAATTTTACACGTTTAAAATTAAAATGTGACACGAATTTTTGCGTATGGAACACTTTTAGTAAAAACATTGTTAGTTTCAGTAGAAACTTAGTAGTTTAACTGTTGGGTTTTGGTAATATAAGCTTAAAATAATGTTAAGGGTTTTAAAGGTCACGAGATTCTAAGTCAAGTGCATGTCGTTTGAAAAAAAATGTGTACAATTTCTGATACGTACTGTAACTGCTATATGAGAACATAGTTTATACTTTCACCTTGGACAAAAACTAAATTAAACCATGTCAACACATTTATTACATAATAAACTACTTTAAAAACTAAAAAATCATGTTCACAGGTTCTTTTTGTACTTTTATATTGTAAGTCTCCATTGTAAATAAATATGATTATTCTGTCTATCTCTCTTACCTTGGTCTTGGTGCGTCCTGCAGTCTCAAGCTCGGCCAGCTTGGCTTTGAGCTCCTTGTTCTGCCGCTCGAGCACCAGCTTGCCGCTCTCGAGCTTCTGTGTCGCCGCCTTTTCTGTACCTAGCTCCATTGTGAGCTGCTCGATTTGGTTCTGGACCAAGAATAATAAGAACAAAGCTGTTATATATTACGCAAACTTGATTTTGAGACGAACATAATGTCAGACACGCAATAATACAAATACAATAAATAAATAGATAAATAAAAATGTTGTGTGGTTTTATGAAACCACGGTAAAAGTGAAACTGTTCGAACGGTTCCGAACACTGCTTTGTGTAGCGCATGTCGCGTGACGGTCGGCTGCCGAGTAGGTATACCTACTCGGCAGCCGCGATACACGCGACATGCGCTACACAGACCAAACAGTTTGAGACGATGTAATAACAGTTTCACTTTAAAAATAAAATAAATAAACAAATAAATGATTGGGCCTAAAATGATTATTTTACTTCTTTGGAGAGAGTAAATTTATTGAGAAGATTAAAAGATTTAAATTTATTGATTTATTGAGATGATTAATATTATGTGAGAATGCTTCTTGCTAAACTTTCAAAAACTACTGATAAACAACTTTATATCCACACAGTAGAGAAGAAATTTGGCTATACTAATATTTTTAACAAAACGCATAAGTACTAAGTAATAATTACACATACCTGTGACTTTCTGAGCCTATCGTTGAGTATCTCGTTGTTGGACTGCTCCTCATCAAGGTCTTCTTCCAACGCCGCTATCCTCGCTTCGAGTCGCTTCTTTTCGTCCACCAGGAGGGTAACCTGAGTCATATACGAAAATATTAGTTGGGTACGAATACTTTAAGACTTCTAAATGAATACTTCTTTGAAGCATTCGCCGTAAATTTATGATTCTTTGATACACATTTTGAAACAGTCTTTGAAATTATTTTTCCAACTACGATGTTAATGACGTATTCACCATGTACTCCTCTGCTTTCCCATCCATTTGTTTGTGTCAACATGAACCACCTCCCTTCCCCACACATATGTGCGCATGCGT
This sequence comes from Colias eurytheme, assembly GCF_061535395.1. Lineage (NCBI taxonomy): Eukaryota > Metazoa > Arthropoda > Insecta > Lepidoptera > Pieridae > Colias > Colias eurytheme. Next base: position 1,160,984 of record NC_142987.1, on the reverse strand, counting down.
GTGCGGATGTAGAAGGATCCCCGCGAAGCGAGGCTCCGTCGACTCGCAATCGTTTTTTTGTCAACGTTTGGAAAAAGTAAATTCTGTCGTCATTCAATGAACGCGCTATTCGTTCAATAATATGCCGGGTTTTAAATGCTCACTGTTACAATCCGCTAACTACTTAGACGCTGAGTTCACTAAACTAATCGTTAAACCAACGTTCGGCCTAGTCATTCAATAGAACGTCACCTTGGCGGCGGCGGCGGTGAGCTCGTCGTCGCGGTCGTCCCGCTCGCACTCCGCGTGCCGTCTCGCTCGCTCGGCTGCCGCCAGCTCCTCCGCGTGCTGCAGCGCCTCCGCCTCCAGCGCCTTCACGCGGCGCTCCGCCTCACGCGCGACTCCCGCGGCCTCCTCCCTCCCCGCTCGGGCCTCCTCCGCCTCGCGGACAGCTTCCTTTAGCTGCACGGTCAGCTTCTTCGCTTGTTTGACGGCGTCCTCTTTCACCTGGAACGCGATACGATCAAATTAAGTACACGTTCAACATAAAATGTCTAGTAATTTTAAAGTGAAACTTTTATTACATCGTCTCAAACTTTTTGGTTGTTTTGCGACTGCCGAGTAGGTATACCTACTCGGCAGCCGACCGTCACGCGACATGCGCTACACAAAGCAGTGTTCGGAACCGTTCGAACAGTTTCACTTTTACCGTGGTTTCATAAAACCACACAACATTTTTTTTAGATAAAAATAAAAAGAGCGTCTGTACCGAAAACACGTGTCAAAGGTGAAACCTCTTTGCCAAGATTAAATACTACCAAAATATAATATACATAATATCATTATAGTAAATCACAGCATAATTAATTATTAAATAATAAAGGTATAAAAACACAATTTAGCATGTAAGAATATTATAAGCTGAGAAAAAACCTTGATTTTATTTATATACTCACTTTGTTGGCCAGATGCAGCGCCTGCTCCGCGTCCTTGAGGTCACTCTCCAACTTCTTGCGGTGCGCGAGCGCAGCGGCCCGCTGCTTGCGCTCCTCCTCCAGCTCGGCCTCCACGTCGCGCAGCTGCTTCACGATGCCGCGCCGCTTCTCCTCGCCCTGCTCCTCTTTGGCCTAGTTAGGCGAAAAAATATAATTTATGATTAAAAATAATATACAATGTGGGTAGATTCAAAAATTTTTTTTTACCTAACTCCGTCACACTCGATAGCCACGTAAGTCGGGGTGTAACTTTTCATATAAAAAATTATGTTGTATAGTCGTTCAATATTACATATTATTGCATCCTCAGTGAACTATCTCCTCAATCTACAGCTGCAAGCATGTAACACAAGCCGCAACCCACCTGCAGGTCGCGCTCGAACTGCGCGCGCATCGCCTGCATGTTGACCTCGAGCCGCAGCTTGGCGTCCTCCGTCAGCTGCAGGTCGTCCTCGATCTCCTCGTTCTGCGCGCGCAGCTCGGCCAGCTGCGACTCGAGCGCGCGCTTGGCCTTCTCCAGCTCGTGCACGTTCTTGTCGGCCGTGCCTTGCGTGTTCGCCAGCTCGTCCAGCTCGGATTGCAGCAGCCGCTTGGAACGTTCGAGCTCTTCGATCTGAAATAAATGTGCGCATGATTTAATTACAATTTATACAATTGCGGAGTCACAGAAATATATTCTCAAATAGATGGACCGTCATTTCTAGAGGACCAGTTGTTTTAAGATTCATATGGTATAAACCATATTTCGATAACATGTGAAATCCCCAACCCATCTTTACTCAACAACAATATAAACTTCATCATCACCCCATCCTGCCATTAATGCAACACCAACTTTCCCACCAAAAAAAAACAACCTAGACCTGCCCAAACAACAAAAATAACCTCGTCACTTCATACTAACTTTGTATAGGTGCAAATAAGGTGTCTTCCTTAATTCATTCATTCAAAACCCACCTTCTCAGCAGCATCATCCAGCTCCCGTGTGAGGCTGAGCACGCGCGTCTCCTTGTCCCTCGCGTCCCGCTCGGCCGCGTCCCGCTCCGCCGCGTACCGCTCCGCCACGCTTCGCTCCTCCGCTACTACCTGGAATAAGGGAACATTTTATTAGAAAATACGTATTTCATGAAATCAGTAAGAATTTTCAACAATCAAAACAATCGTTGAGAACATCGAGTAAAAAAATTTTTTTCTAATTTTTAGCATTGGCAATACAAACGCAAGCTGCGTATAATAGAGAGGGGACCATTTTTATTTATCATTCTTGTGATATGATGACAATTTTGTATACAGAAATTTTTCATGAAAATCAACCGCCAAAGGTGGCGGTGGTGGTAGTTATTTGTCCTAAAATTAAATTTCCATACATAAATCAAATTAACAAAACTCAACAGTCAAAGGTGTGCTAAAACATAACAAACACTCCAAAACATCAAGTACACATAATTATTTCCCACCTTATCGAAACTCTTCTGTTTCTTCTCAAGCTCCATGACCTTGGCGCGTTGCGCTTCCAATTCAATGTTCGTGTCTTCCAACTCTGCTTGGATCTTCTTTTTGCCTGTTTATTATATTTATATTAGAAATATTATAAAAGGTAAGTAAAATTATTTCGGTTGTCATTTATATTATATCGAGGTAATATTTGCGAATTTGTGTACTGAATCCATAAAAAAAATATTTTACCATTGTCCGGGGTCAACTCGAATATTCGATCGTTTACAGACTTATTTCACAATATGATTTTATAAACATAAAAAAAATGAAAACAAATAGTAAAACTTGTGACAACCCTTACAATACTAATACTGAGTTTGTATATATTTGTATGTGCGTGCGCGTGCGCGTGTGTATTTCCGTGTATGCAGGCGTGTGCCTGTACGTGTGTGCATAACATGCGTATGTTTGTATGTATTAATTTAATAAACATATCGGCACTAACTCTTATCCAGCTTATCGTTCGCCTGCCGCAGCTCATCGAGCTGGCGGTGCAGAGCCTCCGCGTCCTTGGCCAACTTCTTGCGCTGCTCCTCAAGCGCTGCAGCAGCTTCTGCTTCTTCTTCCGCCTTCTTTTTGGCGTCCGCAACTTGCTGGGTCAGCGCTGTCACCTGTGCAGCGACATTGGGGGTTAGTGACGTCACAAATTTAAAATGAGTAACAAATAACAATCATAGCTGCATTGGGCCAGACGAGATGTAACGTATACGTAATGTAGCAAAATAAAGAACAAATAATACAGTTGAAGAAATTAATTTGCGTCATATTTGAATTTGAATTTCTAACATAGAAATTGATCAGCACACATTTTTTAACTCTACTCTGTATATAATATTAAGGTTGATGTTCCGACCGTCCCTCCATACATTTTTGATTACCTCTAAACACTTAACACAGACACTATTTCTTTAAAACTAATCATTTTATCACTTCTCTATAATGAAATGTGTGCGCGTTCGACCTTTTTAATCAATAATTTACAATATTTACTTAGAAAAACAACAGTAAAATACCGGAAAAATTTGACATTTCTACAGTAGTGTGCGTGACTTTTGCCAAGCGAAACACGACATAAAGCACGACATCTAGCGCATAGACTATATACTTATTACAGATCTAGCGCGTCAATGTCTAAACGAAAGGCGATGTTTAGACATTGACGCGCTAGATGTCGTGCATTCGCGTTCGTTATCTTATACATAATGAGCATAATTCTAATAAATCAAAGTTCTGTGTAAAAATTGAGTAATTTCATTTCCAATCGTTCAAAGAAAATAACAATAAAATAAAATAAAACTAATGACCTTAGAAACTATGTTTTTTTTTGTAAACAATTTATTACTCATTATTGTTCGTGATTAGTATTGTGGCTAACATTGACTCATCAGTTCATCACTGAAACCAGTGATAAATCAGTACCTATATCATATTGTGTTTGAATATTTTTAAACAATGATATAAGTATACAATTATTATAAATCGGTAAACTATCAAAGTAATCACAAACTTGCAAACATTGGTAAAATGTCCAGTAGTTTATGAGCCTATTCATTACAATCAAACAAACAAACAAAGTTTTCCTCTTTATAATATTAGTGTAGACAAACACTATGAATACGATCACGAATGCAAATTCGGGGATTTTCTAATTATTGCTAAATAATAATTGAATTCGTTTTGAAATACTCTATAATTTTTAGTGTATAAATAGACATTTATAATGTGGTGCTCATTTTTTTTGTACTGCTAACGCTATTGTAGGTACCTATTTTCGTTGTTTTATTTCAAGTGAACACGGCCATACAATTTTGTCACGAGCCGCCTATGATTGTAGGTACTTTTGTTAGGCTCCTTCGTCGTCCGCGTCGCGTCGGCTCGAAAGTTCTTGATTTCATTGTCACGCGCTATGATTTGCGCGCGGATTTTCT